>NC_039282.1:12353122-13038122 GCF_003368295.1 Carassius auratus | reverse complement strand
AGCCTTAAGAGCGTGCATATCATGAATGCTGGGTCTTGTTTGTTTTCTGAGAATCTACTGAACCTACTGGTAACTTGTTTGCCACGTAGCAATAAAAAATATACTAAAAACCTTGATTATTCTGGTTAGTCACATTGTACTGCTATTATTTTGAACAATACTGTATATATTTGAACCAATATTAAGACACTTCTGGATAAGACAATAAATAACTCGCTGTTATTTCAAAACTATTTAGAAATTAGCTTTTAGTTTCAGAAATGAAATATTTATATTTTTAAATCCTTATGTTGGTTTAAAACCTATTTCTAAATCTTCAATTAAATATTTAAGTATCAAAACAATATATAAATATCAAAATAATTTCATAAATACAATATTTTTTTAGGTTCTTTAAAGATAAATAAGTCTGCATTTTGGGGCTTTGAATAACTTCTATTTTGGGAAAAAAAATAAATAATTTTCACACACCAAAAAAAATTGAATTCCTTCATCAAGCTTTTTCCATCTGCTTATCAGACATTTTAGACTTTTCTTTTTTGCTATTTATTTATTTTTTTTACAAATTGAGGGAATGTTTATCTGTGGTTGCCAAGTTGCCGAGGCTATCAATATAGTTTAATTGTACTGATTCCAGAACATTCCTCTAATATGTGAGGATAATTTTTTTTTTCTTTCTTGCTGACTTTTGACTTTTTCATACTGTTAACAACAGTTCTAAAAGAGATTATCACAAGCATACACTCACACTCACTGTGCAGTTCATATGGAAATGATTTTGGGTAATAGGTCAAAGGTCGTCTGCATTCAACCAGAGGATATCACCTCCAGACATATCACACACTCTGATGGAGTACTAGTGAGAGCATGTCTGTGGCTTTCTGACCTTTGCAGACTCTGTTCTGGCCTGTTAGTAAACAGGAAATAATTAACACCATGAACAATAGGACGATATGGACAGACTCTGGCAGCTTGCTTTATTTTGGCCTGTCTACATTGTGGCGCCTTTGAGTGTGTGTGTGTGTGTGTGAGAGAGAGAGAGATAGAGACAGACAGCAAGACTCCTCCTCCTCATTAGAGTCCTCTCTGTGTGATCAGGAAGTGAGTTTAAGTCAGCATTAATCTGTCACTGTGGCCAGACCATCCTTGCCACAGCAACTGTTTCCTTAGATAAACCCTGCATCGCGGCGGCGATCACCGTGGTGACAGGTGCTGATTGGGCATGAGTGGAAGGAAGCCCCCCAGACAGGAAGAGTGGACAGTTCTGTCAAGGAAAGAGCAGAGAGGTCAGGAGGGTTTTGAGGCACTGAACTGTGTTGTGCCCTGTACAGCTCAGAACTTTTTTATTCAAATATTATGGAGACCCAAAATGATTCTGCTGTGGAATCACTGCAGGGACAAAAACCTTTTGAAACCTTTATTTTGAAGAGTATTGAGTGACTTGGATGCCGGAGACATTGTTGAGATCCCTTCTAAAGAGACAGAGGCGAGATTGCCGAGATGTATTTCTCAGGAGAAATGTATGAGGAACAGGAGACTTGAAGAAAGATCTCCATTTAATCTAGAAGAGACACAGTTGAGATTTGAAAGAGATCTCACTTGTGGTTTTTTCTTGCATACACTCTTAAAAACAGAGGTTCTTTATTGGCATCCATGGTTCAGTGAAGAACTTATAACAAAAGTGGTGGTAAAATGTTCTTCACACTAAGAAAAGATGGTTGTTTTAAGAACTGTTCACTGAAAGGTTCTTTAGAGAACCCCAAATGGTTCTTCCATGGCATCACTGCGAGAAACACCTTTTGAGAGCTTCCTTTTTAAGAGCGTATTCTGTATGAGAAAAGAAGCAGAAGTAGAGATGGATGGAGGACTTGATGAATAGGTATTACTCCCCGCCACAACTTACTTGCTGGGGCCATCAGTTCAACAACTTTTCCCATAATCCTTCAAGCAAACAAACGAGTGTGTTCATCGGCTGCTAAAGAAAGATAGGGAGGGCAACAGAGACGGAGAGAGGGAGTAACAGCAGGGACCAATTCCTCCACTCAAGTGCTTCTCTCATGCAGTAGGTCTGATTAGACTCTTGCCCCCCACCAGTTTGTCGGCAGGAACACCGCGAGTGGGGACTTACTTCAAAAACTACCCCGCTCTCTCGGCCCAAATAAAACCTGACTGCTCCCCTCCCTTCCCTCTGCGTCGCTCCTAATGGACAGGGTTTAATCTCCCTTTCTCCTTCGGATATTTGAAGATTTCCTCCTGCCGAGGCTGGCCGGCACAGAAACGGATTCTTCTCGCTTTGTCGATTAAAACCGGCCACACTCCACCGTCGCTTATCGGTCGGCGACGAGCCGCTCTTTTTAATTAAAACTAAGACAGCGCAAGTGCGCAATTAACAGCTGGTAATTACGCGGAGTCTCTGAAGTGCGCCGGTGCCGCCTCCGTTTCACTCGTGGAGCGGACAAGTGGCTTTTTGATTTCTAAATTAGTGAACCCTTGTAATATTTGTTTTGTGGCAGATACGGTGGGTTAATTGTGGCCTGTGGTGGCCTCGCGCGCATGATTGATGTACCACCGGAGAAAAAGGGACATTAAAACTGTAATAGTCTATCAGGATATGCAAATCGCACCTTCATGTTAACAAGCGGGCCGGAGCTTGGGAAAAACAATCAACCACTCTGCCTCAAACTGATTAGTCCATTTGAATTTGAAAGTTTAATTAAGTGCCTCTAATACACAGCGTTTTTGAGAGTGACACATAACATTAAACCATTTGATGCTTAATTTTGTATCGTCTATTCTTTGTTGTTGTTTTAATTGCAGGCTCACAGGGTTTGAAATTCGCATCCACTCGTGAGCGGCGAGAGTGTCATGCTACGCGGAGCGCTGTCCCAAAGGAAGGCGACAGACATTGAATTCATTTAAAAAACCTTCGACTAATCAGCGATGAAAATATTTAATGAGAAGCATGCTCTTTCACTGCATCAAGCAGAACACTTGTTTGGCTTTAATTAGTATTGATTTCCATCTCTGAACACGGCTTGCGAGTTGCTGTTTGTTTGTTTCTTTTGCTGGTTTTTCTTTCCTTTATCCGCATTCCATCAGTGTGAGAACAATTGGCGTCATTTTGTTCTGAACAAATATCAGCTGAATAACAGCTAACAGTTGGCCTTGATCTATTTCCTGGCTATTTAGAAACTACATTTATATTTGGAATTGTTTTTTAGTTTATTTTATTTATTATTATGATCTTGTTTTGATTTACAAACCTTTTCCAAGTGTAAATAAATGTATATAATATTAATTTAATATTTCAGTTCTATAGCAGAAATACTAGCATTTTTTTTATTATTTAAATAGAAATAAATCTGCATTTTATGCTTTTAATTTAATCTTAATATTTCGGTATCATTCAAAAAAGAAACTAATTGTAATTCTCCTTTTTTCAGTTCTTATATTTTAATTTATTTAATGCATTTATATTGTATTTATATTTTCTTTTTATTGAAGGTTTTAAAATGAACATCATAAGGTTCACTTGCTATCTGAAAAGTATTTTAAAAACCAAAAAAACTCTCTTTGTCTCACTGTATAAAACAATGTATTCAATTAGATTTTTTTGGTCTCTAAACAAACCCTTCACATATGATGTGACAGGTATAAATGAGCACCTGTGAGCAGCTTAAAGGTAATCTCTGTTCACCCGTGAGCTTCATTAGGAGTGAGTTATGAACGCAGGCTGTTTCAGCAGGTGTGAAGGAGAGAACCCAGCCTCATGGCACCAGGAGTCCAACGGGACGAGAGAGAGCCATAACGTGACGGACCAGCTTTCATCAAGATTGAGTAGTGCATGAAAAGTCATGCAATGGAAACATTCTGGGTCTTGCATTTATGATTTTGAAGTCTTAATTTGAGGATAATTTTTAGAAAGGGCAACAAAAAAGAATGCTAAAATAAACCTTTTTTGAATACTGTAATACGGCCCACATAGATGCAGTTTGGGTAACATCGCCAGAAGCGTTCCATGAATTGCAGCTCGCTAGATTTGATCTAGGGTTTAAAAACTTCTCTGTTCCTAATCACAAATCCACCTTCTCAAACAGAATTAAAGCAGAATGAAACAGGGCCGATGCAGTCGGCAGTCAGACCTTAGAGTTTCAATCCAGCTCTACATAAAGAAATAAACAGCTTCCTGGACGTGTGTGTGTATTAGTTGAAGTGCATTGCATTTCTGTACCGCTGTGCGAGTGTGTGTGTGTGTTGGCCATTATGGCTGGCTTTAAAACAGAATGTCACTCGTTACAATCGGCCATGTGGCTTTGCTTAGGGAGCCTGTTCTCTCCAATTAGAAACTGACGAGAGAGACTGAGGCAGGGACAAGGGCCAAACACACAACATGGAAAAAAACTGGAAGCCCTGTGTGTGTGTGAGAGAGAGAGAAAGAGAGACGGAGATAGAAAGAAAGAGATTGATTGTGTGTTTGTGCATGTGGTCACTTCTCATGAAGAATGCATTAGGGATGTTTGGCGTGCGGGCTGTCAGTCCGTAAGGTCGTGTCGTGTTTCTGTGTTCAGATTAATGGAGGCTTCTGGACGGGTCGTGTTCTTGTCATTCACTCAGAGTCTCTCTGAATTTACACATCAATCTTTCCGTTACTCTTCCCTGGTCAAGAGACATCTTCATCCATCCAAGGATACTACCAGAGATGGAAAGCTTATTTTAAGAGTGTATTTCATTACATTTTATTGATTTAAGTGTGTCCAGTAATATCATCCAAGAATCAAAATATGAAATGACAATACTAACGTAATCTAATCACAGTTATGCACTTCTTTAACAGATATTGGTGCTGATCTAAAGACTAGATTACACCAATAACAATAACTATAACGCAAACTATATCCGCACCATAAGATTGTGTTTCTTATAAGCATGCACTTAAATGACCCTTTCCACCATGAAATAAAAAAAAAATTGAAAATTCTGAATTTAGAGATAACGTTGAAATCGGAAATTATTTCTCGCAAATCTGAGTTTATATCTCACACTTCTCACTTCTCACTATTTTTCACGGAATTCTGAGTTAAAGGAAATTGCAACTTTTGCTAAATCAGACATTTCTTCTCAGAGTTTTGATTTTATATCTCATAATTTGGGTTTTTCATCTCAGAATTGTCATCTTAGAAAATAGTGGAAGAGAAAGAGGTGGAAACGGGCTTCCATAGTTATGTTATCGGCTGTTTTAAATGCTTGCTTTTTAAAGTGAGGTGGATTCTGATATATAGTCGTTCTATTCTATACAAATTCTATTCTCATAAAATTAGAGTGTTTATTATTAAAAGTATATAGTTATCAATATAGATATTGTCCGTGGTGTGAATGGGCCTTCCATCTTTTTTTTGTTGGCAAGGGTTTGGTTCAGTTCATTTGGCTGTTAAAACAGACCAACAAATCATGTTTTATTCTTCACACAAAGCTATATCATATACTGTAGTCTCAGAAGACTTGTCATATAACAGACAAGTTAAATAGAATATGTTAGTCAATCTATCAATTTTTCCCCCTTCTCTGGAGATGTCATGGCATTACAGTATGTTTAAGTGCTTTATAAATGTATTTTGACAAATGTGCACATTTTCCCATGAGTTCATGACATTTAATTGAACGTTTTTGTGATTTTAAATGACCTTACAAACCGACTAGATCTTTCTTACTTATTCATTTTCCTCAAGCATGGTGTCGGTGTTACATGACTGACTGGCAGAGTTTAGCATTGAGGCAGCAATTCTGCGTTTGTGTTTCATTGCACTGAAATACAGTCCAAGTATGACAGCGAGACATGTCAAGTCCAAACTCAGGCTGAATTTGGTGCACTGCGCTATGATGGAAAGATTTCTAAATCCATTAATCTCCACCAAGAACTTCCACCATCCTATATGGAGTTTATTCAGAGTGTGTGTATGTATGTGTGTGTGTGTGTGTGTGTTTGGCGGTGGAGAGCTACATGAGGGCCTCTAAAGGAGTGAATACGGGGTATTTGGAAAGCAATGGGAATGGGGTTTTAATGAGAGTTTATAGAGAGTTGGACCCACAGAAAGAGAGAAAGAGAAAGAGCTCACCAACACAGTCATCTGGAAATGCACATGCCGCACAAGGAATGTCACAAAACCTTCAAAAAGCAAGGGCTCAGGATGTGTGTTTTTGTCTGCGACAATAAGACAATGATTCTCCATGTGTGTAATGGAATACAGCATACTGAATATGGTATTATATTGCAGGCATTTTATACTAGAAATGTTTTCAACAGTAGTACATGTATGCTACATTATTGTCACATGACCTCATCACATTGCATGTTTAACTTAGTGAGTGACACCTAGTTATCATCTTATATATAAAAACATATCTAATTATTTTACTTTTTTATTGATTAATATACTTTTCTTTTAAATACTATATTTTTTTATTCCAATTTTGTATTTTTAATCCAGTTTTGTGTAAAAATATCTTGATATTTGGCATTTCAATCAAATTATGAATCGAGAAAGTCATTTAAGAGTCCTTTCAGTGGTGTATTGCTTTTTATATACTGGTCAAGTGTTACTATATGCTCTTTTAGATCTGCTAAATGCATAAATGTAAATGAAATTCATCTTTGAATGCATATAAATTCACCTACTTTACACAGTATATACAGTCTATACTGACAAAGATGGTGAAGGGAGGGATGTGCCCCATTGTGAGATGTAAACAATGCTTTTGATAACCTTTGACATCTCTGTATGTGAGTCCAGCAGAGTAGACAAAAACCCCAAGCAGCTGCTCTTGAGAGGCTGAAGAGCTGGAAAACTGAGAAAAAGGGAAAGAAAAGTTGTGAATGAGGAGGAAAAGGCACTAATTAAAGTGTTAATTTAATGAAGTTTTCTGCCCTCAGGCTTTCTCATTTGCCTCTGAAGTCTCACACACACACACACACACACAGAGAGAGAGAAGGAAAAGAAGGAAACTGCCACTGTTAGAAATGAAGGCATTGTTAGCCTTGACATTCTTCGTGAAATTTCTGACAGCCGACAAACGCTATGAAGCTGTAACATGAACTGCTGAGGTTTATATTTCCAAAGCGCTTTAATATGACTAAATGTAATATAAACACATTAGCGTTGTGTGATTAGCACAAGTATTTGGTCTTAACAGGCTTTTAATGAATTTAGGATGGTAAAAGTTTTACAATAACGTCGGACTTGCCAAACATTGTTTATTTTGATTCGTTCTACCCTTGTTTGAATTTTTTTGACTGTTATATTTGAGTAGATCCAGACTGTACTGAAGTGTAGCTTGGCTGCTTTGAGTCATTCTGAAATCAGGCGTCCCTTATCCAGGGCTGGATAACGGACATGCGTAACAATCCAGGCAGTGATAGCAACTGTCTGCTGTAGCTATGAAAACACAGGTATACTGAAACCGTCTTGTGATAGTAGGCTAATCATATGTGTCCTTTTTAGCTAACTTTACAAAGCAAACAAGCTAGCTCGATAAGCCAGTACACTGCTAAAACAGCATAAAAATAACTTTCACAAGAGATACTCAGAGGATGACGTATACAGAAATTAAAATACAACACTAGCTTAGCAGATGTCAACAAATGGGTCTCTAAATGCTAACAATGCTGCTTAGTTTTTCTAGGTATAGCTATAATTAATGAGTATCATTTACAGTGTTTTATCATCGGTCTCTACAAGTTCAGTTAAACAAGTGTTATTTTAAAAGAATTTAGGACTTATGGATGCATTTTATTTGCTTAAAAGTAAATGTTTATCAGTAAGGGCAGGTGATTTTTTTTTTTTTATGCTGGTGGAAAGTCTCTTCACATCCTGATAGTAATCTAAAGTGGTCTAAATGTATTTATATGTATTTATATAATCTGTGGAAGGCGTAAGACCATAAAACGTTTGTCCACTCATATTTCACGGTCCGAAAACTATGAGAATGTAAGACCTGACTGTCAGCATATGCATTTGCATACCTCCAGCAACCCGGTTCTCACAGACATGATACTATTGAGGATATTATGATATGATGATATTATTCTAATATTATGCACTTTGTACTGTAATGTTTTCTCTCCACTCAATGAGATGTGAAGTAATCTGACAGCATTGCATTCAACTCTCCACCAATCTCTCATCATGTCGCTAGTTAGCCTCTGGTCTGCCTGGGTATGTTCATGTGTTTTGGAGGAGGCGTGGCTTTGGAGAGTGGTTTGCAGGGAAGGTGGGATCTTATGCTTTCAAAGCTAGCTTTCTATTGCTAGCCTCTCTGAAATCACTTACCGTGCCTTTAAGAGTATTCTTCTCACTGGGTGCTGTCAATTTTGTTCAAAATTGTTCATTTTGTTAAAAATAGGTGAAATCAGTTTTTTGATGGCATTCAGTTGTAATTTTCCAAACTGGAACACAGTTAACACATCATCTAAACATGCAATGAAGGGACTTGTTTGATCATTGTGCTTGCATCCTGCGTCTTTTATAATGCCTCACCCTATATTTTTTTCATTCTACTCTTCTACACGAATGTGCTAGAAGAAAAATATAACTTCTACAGTGTACAAATTCTACTAGAAAGACAGATAATGCTAAAATAAAGTTGCCTTAACATTACTTTAAGAACGTTTGTTTTTTACTTTCAGAGAACCTTCCTTGTCAGCAGAGCACCCTTATGAAAGGAAAATATTTTTACCAATATATTTCTTAAAATATATTGTGATATATTGTAATATATTATTTTCCCTTTTTATTTTCTAATATTTTAGATATTTGAATACATTTAATAATATATTGATGATACGTATATTATAAAATATATTGCAAAATATACAAATGATTGCCGCTTTCAATATATTGCAATATATTGGAAAAAATAAATATATATAAGAATATATGCCTAATATATTACATGATATTTTCCAATATACTGCAATATATTTTTGTTTCATATGGGCAGTTGGAAATTCAGACATTCATAGTAAAAAATACAGCCTATAAGTCAGGTCACATGTCAAATTAGCTTTGCAAAAGTTTTGCATGAATTCCTTTGACAAATATACCCTAAAAATTCAAATTTCCAGAATCACTCAAATTTGGCCAGTACATGGCTTTTTGATTGCATATTGTTATTTTTGTTTGCTAGGTTCCTCTTAGCAAGTGGTGAATCTTCAGTTGTCGTACCAGTAAGATTGACCTGCAAAGGCAACATGGGTGATTTGGACACAAATATCATTAAGCTTCCATTTAAATTATCGAAACAAACCAATCTGCCTCAAAGACCCCTGGGAAAAGTAGTTCCCATCTTATGGCCTTGTTGAGAAAACACCCCTTTCCTTGATTGTGGAGTGAGTGAGTGTGTGTGTGTGTGTGTGTGTGTGTGTGTGTGTGTGTGCACGCGCTTTCCACAAGATGAGATGGATAAAAGAGTGGATTGAAGATGAAGTGTGTACACAGCGTTAGTGTGTGTGCATTCCCTTTTATCTCCTGGACAGGGACTAAGGCCAGAGGCGAATGAGAAATGAAATGTGTTCTTACACACATACCTGTAAGTTGGCCGTGTGATGTTCGGCGAGCCAGCCTAGATGTGTCTGTGTGTCAGATCCCAGAGTCAAGGGAGCAGGGCCATTTGTCAGGCGGGGGTTTGATTATGTGCGCTGGGGCTGTGTGATCAGTGTTGACCCTCTCTGACAGACACTCCCCCTTCATTATGTCACCGCGGCTCAGGTGTCACAGCGGCCACACTCTAACTGTCTCTGTGACAGCAGCACACACTCACCTCATCGCTCTTCTGCTGTCTTACTCAGTGTGTGTGTGTGTGGATGGAGCTGATTTCCTAGGGTGTTCTGTAAGTTGGGTTTGTACTCATCTGCAGTGTCACTTTTTAAAATAATGTTACATTACTTAATTATATTACATAACATCATAGCTTTTTATATTAGGCAATGTTTTTTTATTTATTTTTGGAAGTTGGTTTAGGCTCTTTTTTCTCTGCAATTGGAATGTTTTTTGTACCTCTGACATAATGTGCATTTTAAAAAGTTAGAAATGCATTTAAATATTGGTCGCTAGCGATATAGTAAATTGCTTTGTTCATTATAATACAGATAAATTATTAATTTGTATATAGCAAATAAAATAAACTGTATGAAATGCAATGAAAATAAGATACTATTTAAAAAGTGATAAAATGTTTGATGAATGGAAGGTTCAAAAGAATGGAAAATTAATTAATTTGAAATAGAAGTCTTTTACTTTTGAATTTAACACATCTTATCTGGAATAAAGTATTAATAGTAGTAATAATGACACCAAACTTACAAAAGTAGTTTCAAATAAATCAATAAAAAATTGCAGTATGCATGAACTGGAAACTGCATGCAAATATTTTTCCTGTGCATATTGCACATAAAGGTTTTTCATGCACTAAGAAATAATAACCCAAATGATTGTTCAATAAATTGTTTTGAGGGGATAAATAATAGCTGTAAGCCATGATATTATGTAATGTCTTATTTAAAATCTAAAAGTATGGGATAGATTTAGGGTGTAGTAATTATAATTTGCTTCATTTAAGAATATTAGAAGACAAAGCAAAGGTACCACTAAAATATAAAACCAAATGTGTGTTTCTGAAGCAGTTATGCATTTTTTGTTCCCCTTCTGCGAGGCCATGTATTAATTTTCATGTGTATAAAATTGGCAGGGATATTAGCCGGTCACAGCATATGCTCAGAGCTCATTGTCTGTCAATAGCCTGTCATTTTTCAGTTACAGTAGCTCTCATTAGAGGACAAGGCTATTGAAATCCCAATCTATGTATTTAGCCCCTGTGTTGTCCATGTGTTTAAGTCTCTTTGCATGTGTGTGTGTAAGTGTGTGTCTGTGTATGATTAGTGGGAATGGAGAGCAGAGGTGACAGAATTCCTCCTCAAATATTTTGTCTTCATTTTTCTGGCACAGGGTCTCTAATTACACAGCACTACTTCATTATGGGCACCTTCATGTTTTATGCATTCTGTTCATTTAGAGCCTTATTAACAACATGGAGAGCCCGGCCCCTCTCCATGTGTGTGTGTGTGTGTGTGTGTGTGTGTGCAAGCTGGACCATGTGTCGCCATTTTGCACAGAGCATTTTAAAAAGTAAAAGTGTATTTAAACAAATGAAAAAGTTGGTTTCAACACACAATTTGTCTCAACTGTTTCTAAGTGTTAAAGTCAGCATTTACCCTCAATACCTTTATAATTTTTATTTAAAAATGAAATTTACTCACCTTCGTGTTGTTCTAAACCTCGACTTACAACCTACTGTGATGTATACGAGTCAGTGGTTCAATGGGATCATCCAATAGAATGATTCAATGGTTTTTGTACATACTATAAAAATAAATGCAGTCTAAAATAGCATTGGACCCCATTGACTATCATTGTATTTTTCAAAATATCTTCTCTTGTGTTCACCGAAGAAAGTCAAACATGCTTGGATCAACATGACGGTGCCTAAGAGACCAAATAAAACATAAAACAATAAAACAGTAGAACACTATGATAACATTACCAAGGCTATGGGTTTGATCCCCAAGGAAAAACATGTATACTTAAAATGCAATTTAAGTCTACAAAATGCATAAGGAGAAGATGTATAAACAAAAATGCATAAGTAAAATGGATCCTCAACTAAAAAAGTTTGTCTTTTATAATATGTTATTGCTATTTTTTTTTTTTTAAATAAAACATTATATTAATGTGTTTTTTTTTTTGTAACATGTAATGCACTAATGATAAGAAGAAGTAGAATCTGATTTTATTATGGTATTGTCAATATATTTTATAAATCTGTTTTTAAAACAATTTTACTTATAAATTGGCATCACAATTTTTTTTCAGTCAGGCTCTTTCCTATGGATAAATTATTGTTGAATGTCCTGTTTCACTCAGAATTATTGCAGTAAAAATTGGTTGCAAACTGCATTACATGTTGACTTTAAACCAGTTGTTTCTTAACTTTAAGCTCATTGTTAAGGTGGATGGTGTTTTGGGGTGGCGGGGTCACAGCGCTGCTGATAAGGGCAGTTTGGCCGTTAGAAGGTAAAGTGGATTGTCGTCACATTGATGGAGGGAGTAAGAAAGAGTTGAAAAAGGGAAAAGGGGAAACAGAGACGAGCGACTCCACCTTCCTGTGCTGAATCAAACTCACCTGCATCCAGCATTGAGACTGATGAGCCCAGTTTGGCAGCCCACACTTCTACACTGAGATTGATGGAGGAAGAGCAAGTGAGAGAATGGAAAGAAAGAGCAAGAGCGTGAAACGGCACAGAGATGAGGAGAAATGAAAGACAGAGGTGAGCTACAGAGTCTGAGAGAGACGAAACACTCGGGCACCCCCTCCCCGCCATAGCCATGGGCGACCCTGTTCCTGTGGGGTGAATAAAAGCTAATAGGCTAACGCTAGCGACCCTGACTGCTGATGCTGATGGATGTGGCATGTCAGCCGCGTGCGAGCGATGGCTCATTGATAAGACTTATCATCCACCTCACTCCATAAATATTTTATCAAGCGTAATGGAAATTGTCAAATCAATCTAATTGTGTAATACATTACTGGGACATCAAAATTAAACAAAGCACATATGCTATCATTTGGCTTTATGATCGGGCAGCCGGGTAGACGCCCCGTGAGGCCCCGGGGCTGGCAGAAACGGACGCTGGAAATATGTCTCCCTGGTGATGACCGTTGCCCTGACGACGCGCACTCCATCACAGGATCAATTTCTCAAATGTGGACAAGTGTGCCGTGTAATCAGTATATGGCTGGATGGCGTCAGGCCACTGTGTGTGTGTGTGTGTGTGTGTGTGTCTGTCCTACCTGCCCATGCTTTTCTCAGCTTACCAAAATGATTACAGAATAACTAGAGGGATTTTGTCTTTGTCATGTCATGACAGTGCCTAATGGTTTGTGTATGTGTGTGTGTCTAAGACTGTATCGATGTGATTCATCAAAGCTGAGGCTGAAAAGGCACACGGGTGAGACAGGAAGTGTGAGTTGGGACAGGAGACGTGCCTGTAAGATCCGACTGATAACAGATCAAATGGTAACTGTGTCGGGCAGGTGACAGATAAGTGTGGGATACATACAACTCAAACACTTAATCTGTGTGACAGTGAGGAGAAAAACTCTGACTGTTACCTGCTGGGTTTAATCAACATAAGCCCCTTTCACACTGCCATTCCGGCAAATACAGGGGTAAAGTTTTCCGGCAATTGTTCCCGGGTCGCTAGATTTTGCACTTTCACACTGCCATTGATGACCCCGGATATGTGCGTGCTTTCACACACAACCCGTAAAGATCCCGTAACGACACATGACATCAGCGCGTGACGTGTAATGTACGAGTCGACAACGTTAGGCACGTTATACTTTCACTGAAGCAAACAATCGATCTCTGCGTCAGCGCGGAAAGTGAGGAACTAACTGATCTCTGCTTCATTACAGTTTGCACATATGTTTTTGTCGCGAACGTTGATCTTCCTTCCAAACAGCCGGTAAAAGAGTCGTGCGATAACGCGCGTCATCACTTCGACACGGATTTAGATCTGGCTTTTGTTCACACAGCGCTCATCCCGGGTTGAATCTGCCAATGTTACTAGGTCCCCGACCCGGGTTCAATGCGGGAATCAATACCGGGACGTGGATGCTTTCACACAGAAGGCGACCCGGCAATGTTCCGGCAATATTACGGGTTCGACGTGCAGTGTGAAAGGGGCTATACACATTTATTTTTCACCGTCGAACAAACCGGAACATTGTGACTCATTTATGGCTCAACAATAAAGAGTTTTTGTACTGGCCTAGTTGGGTCCAGAGATAGATAGACGGACGGACGGACGGACAGATAGATAGAAAAACTTTGTCTTCCTGTGTTTGTGTGTTTCTGTGGGTTATTAGTGTGTGTTTTCTGTGAGTCGTGGCAGGTCTAAATAAGCAGTGACTTGGATTGTGACTCATTAAATCAAATGAAACAGTCCAGCCCTCATAAAAACTCATCTGGCAGAGAGAGAGAGAGAGAGAGAGCATATGTTGGCTGTCTGTGGTTTGGGACTCTTAATGATATAAAGTGCTCTGGTTGATATGCATGCAGTCGTGTTGCTCCATCAATAATATTGATTATGGTTTAAGATACCGCCACATAAACCCTAGTGTTTATATGTGTGCATGCATACACTCATTTTAATCAGTATTTTTATTTTAGTTCTCATTACAAATAAAAAATGTCCTTAAAGATATCCTTTAAGGTACATTTACTTAAATGATGTTATTTCAGAGAATATATCGAGAATGTAATTGCTTCTTGCTGTTTATTTTTTCTCATTAGCATGCTGATGTCCCCACTTTCCACAAAAACAAACCTGTGTGTGTGTGTGTGTGTGTGTGTGTGTGTGTGTGTGTGTGTGTGTGTGTGTGTGTGTGTGTGGTTTTATGCGTATTGAAAGGTTTTGTATAGATTTTTATTTTTACAGGTTCTTACCAGCCGTAACATACATAGCATACGTCCAATACCCTTCAAATTATACAATTATTCTTGAGCCCTTAAACACAAAATGTTTTTCTTTCCCACAGATTTCATTCATATAAACATTTGAAATACATTTTTTAAGTCAACAGTGTGAATTTTTTTTTTTTTTTTTCACACACACACCTCCCTTTCGCTCTCACTGCGACTCTGTCAGCCTCTCTCACAAACATACATCTTTATCCAGTGCTTGTTGTCAGACAACATTAGATAATTAATAGCTCATTTGTCAGGCTTTTGAGAAACAAGTCCCTCTGAGCTCCCAGGACACAAGCAGCTATCACACACACACACACACACACACACATGCACCCTCTCTTTTAATTAATTAGCATTAGCAGTGATTAATAATGAGCCTCTCAAGGCTGGGATGTTTGCATATGTGTTTGAGAGAGTATAGCTGTGTGTTTAGGCAATCATAGCTTGGCTTGTTGTACAGTGTTAATTGGTCGGCTCAGCATTGTGTATTAATGAAGTGTTGTTCCATGAGTTTAAGAGTCAATGACGAGCTGAAACAATGCACTCATTAATTAAGATGCTCTTAGCGAGTCGCACAGGTCATGTGTGAGTATGGGTATGTTCAGAATGAAATACTGACATACTGCTTACAGCATTCTGTGCATAATGTTAAGTCTATGAGATAGTATGCAGTAATAATACATATCTTACAGAAAAAGACATTCAGATAAAACAAAAAAAATGTATTTGATATTTTAGTCCAGTGTTTTATAAACATGTTCGAATATTTGGAAATGTGAAAAAAGAATCGAAGGAGTCAAAGGAGGTCAGTTTAATAATATTTAAAAGTAATTTACAAATTATTCAAGATCCTGCTGAAAAAAATGGTGTATAAACTCAATTGGCATTCATAACTTGATAGTTAATTTCCCAATTACACAAGTAATACCAAATTAAACATCAAAATAGAAACACTGAAATAGTATTTTCTTGACAAATATACTCAGATAATCTTTGTTTTATTTACAACTTTTTCATTTTTCAAGTCTTTATTAAAGCATTATAATCCATGAACAGAACCAACCTACAAGTTGAATCACAGCATGGCAAACTTTTATTTTTATTTTATTTTATTACAAAATGACGCCCTTGACAGCTGTAGTGAGGGAAAGAAATGTGATCCCATGAAGCAAAATGAACCTAAAAGTTGTTGATTGTATAGAAACAATCTATTTAATTCAGCCTAGTGTAATTCAGTGAGTGGTGCCCAGCTATCATAAATTAACTGGCTATTTTGCTTTTATATATATATATATATATATATATATATATATATATATATATATATATATATATATATATATATATATATATATATATATATATATATATAATTTTGTGTAAAATCCATTTAAATCTCATAAAATCTTTGCAGTCTGGCTGATTTGCATTGCATCATGGCTCGGTTGCTGCATATTTTGTCAAATGCATTACATCATCTACATGCAATGCTTATACACTATATATATATACACTGTATATGCAGTATGCATACTGAGTATTAGTGGGGGTTTTGTATGTGTAAGATAAACTGTGTGTGATTGAACACTGAAGAGAGATTTTGTGAACGGCCGTTGAGTTAATACTGTTGTTTGTCTGAATCTGTAGGATTCTCACCCTGATCCAGTGGCGCTGTCATTCAGTTGAGTGTCCGGGTTAATTATGTATTGTGCCGAGTGCTCCTCATTCCCTCTGGGCCATAGACTTACATCTGCTCCACACACAAACACAGACACACACTCTCATACTCTCTCACACACTGTTTTTAAACATCCAATCAGCCAGGCCATTGAGAAGACAAATGTACTCATTTAGTCCTGCTGGTCTCCAGTGGCCAGTGAGAGAGCCGAGTATTAATTCTGTTCACAGAATGGAGTTTGGGGCAGAATGGAGATTTGAGCTGGAATGTCTCTTGTGCAGCGGTTTGAAGTCATGCTGGTCTGTCTGGGAGCACGTCTTAAAAGCTGGAAGGAGCTTTTCGGGATCTGATGGCATGTGTTAGGCTTAGAATTAGAGTTAAGGCCTGTTCACACTGCGTTTGATGCAAATAAATGATGCAAAAGGAAATTAGTGCCTGTTAACGAAGGCTATTATTCTGTAGACTGTATTTCTGGGGCTGAATATGCCACTTGAGTAACTCCCCTGAAAGGGAACACTAAGGCTTCGCTTTCACCAGGTATTCTAGACCTCCTCAGACTTGCATTGTTTGAACAGATTCCTACATGTCTTTTTGAAGCATATTTGACCATTTGTTGGGTCTGCTTCTGATTATTTGTGTATTGGATTGAGAACATAAGAAAAGGAGTAATGTGAGCCGAGAAACTTCTTTTAAGAACATTTTTAAAATACAAAAAGAGAAGAGAGAAAATGATACAATGACAAGCAAACAGTAATTAACTATTACAAATATTAAAGAGTAAATTTATATATATATATATATATATATACATATATATATATATATATATATATATATACATATATATATATATATATATATATATATATATATATATATGTATATATATATATATATATATATATATATATATATGAATAATAAAGCATGTCATTTGTATTTAAACTGAAAATAAAATATTGAAAAATTTGTTTATTATTGTACTATTCATATTTTATTATAATTGTATTAAATTATTAAATTAAGAATATATAATTGTAATACATTCTATTTAAAATTAAAATAAAGTGATTAAATTTAAAAGATTGTATATAGAAATAAATTATATGTATTTGATTGTTAAGGATATTAAATATTATTTTTATTTTAAATATTTTTTATATTATTTATCATTGTAAATTATGCTATATTGATAAGTAATTAAATTTGATCAAATATATAATTGTATATATTATTATAAGTTAAAAAAATTATATATATATATATATATATATATATATATATATATATATATATATATATATATATATATATATATACATTCATTTTTTTTTTATTTTATGATCTGAAAACACATGTAGGAATAATTGAAGTATATGTAATGTGATTGTTTCTAAAGAAGTCAACAAAGAGATTAGGTCTGGCATTGAACAAATTGTAGTTGATATTGATACACCATAGAAACTTCATTTTAGCCATAGTCTTGGCTGAATAATCTTCAGCTGGGAAACGGGCCCAGTGCTCTTGTAAGAGCTATTATATTGTTTTGTTGCTTATCAGGCCAGGTTTCTCCTTTCTTAGGCCTCTGGCTGTCTCTCAAAGAAGTGATAAATCCTGGACCTGGTAAAAACGGCTCTTCCTGTTGTCACTAGTGGCCTGGAGTGCAGAGAACGTGGCTGCTGCTTTTAAACCACGAAGATACAGAGTTCATCTCTCCACGGGAGGTAGAAGAATGGGAATGTTAACGGATGTCTCTCTCTCTTTAGGTATTATAGAGCTGCTTGTGAAAGGTGGCAGGTGGGAAACATTTCATTGGTTGTGCTCGAGTTGCTGAAAGTAGGAAATGTTGTTGTGTGTTGCTTTGTGGCATTTCAAACCAAAGGGGTGAGTTGTCAAATACGTTAAGCATGAAGAAGGAGGTGTGCGCGCAAACCGCCAGAGAGTAAACAAGAGAGAGTGAGTCGAGGAAAAGCTTTCAGCCTTTTTTTGGCTTAATCTGCCCTCTCAATCATCACGTTTAAAGAGTCTGATCTCAATGTTTCTATATTTACAGACTACAGTACTGCAGGGTGAGCGTGTGCGTGTGTGCGATAGCTCGTTTTCGTCCTATAGGTGCGTGTCCCAACGTCTGCGGGCGTTGACTGGGTCACCTCTCCATTAGGGCGTGTTGTCATGGTGATTAATGGCTGGTTCTATCATCTTTAATGCTGGTGGTAATGACGCGGGGTCCCTGCCGCCCACAGTAATCGTGTGATGTATGAGCACAGCAGAACCCCGGAGCAGAGGTGAACACTACACACACTCACACACACACACTGATGTTTACTCACAAAATTATAAGTAATTAACTGACTTGTGTGCCATAAGCGATACATTATATTTAATAATACACTAGGAATTAATATTCCATTTAGAATGTAGACATTATTAGAACAGATGTGTCACTAGTGAAAACTGTTCTATTTTTATTCTTCTTGTTCTGTCATTATTATTATTATTATTATTATTATTATTATTATTATTATTATTATTTTATTTTTTACAAATTATATTATCAAGATAACAATTTAGATAAAAAGATTAATTTAAACATTAACATGAATCTTATCATTTTTTAGTTCTGGGTACATTCTATGCACTCAAGCTACATGAAACTCCACATGCAAGTGCATCTGATCATTTGTAGAAAATAATTCACATGCCCAGTCACCAATCTTTCTTTATTAGTGAATTAGTGTATATTAAATTTAATAGTGAATTAAATTTAATAATAAAATAAATAATTGTTAATTATTGTTATTTATAAGAGCACTTAATTTTTATTTGAATTATAACGTTTCCAAATGTCCTTAGTACTTAAAATCGAATTAAAATTAATAATACAATTTAATTATTATTATTATTATTTAATAATAAAATTAATACTTGTTAATAATTGTATTTGTTACTGTAATGAATTTTAATTTAAATTTGAATATTTTCAAAACATCTACAAATTATAATAAGAATAAGAATAAAATAGTAATAATTTTACAAATATTATAAATATTTAATTATAAAATAAATAACTGTAATAATTTTCATTTATACTTGTTTTAATTTGAATTATATTTCCATGATCCAGTGTGTGTGTGTGTGTGTGTGTGTGTGTGTGTGTTTTGTTGATAAAAACATCATGATATCACACTGTATGAAGTCTGTTGCTCAATATCATCCCTGCAGCTAGCACAACTGGTTTATGAATTAAACACACTATACTAATGAACAGTTTAAGGAGAATGATTTGTTAGTGCGCCAGGCTGATGTTTATGTAAACGTCATACTTCATCCAGTTGTTGAAATATCATCAATCTCTTGTCCCTTCTATCTATTGCTATCGCTCTATCCATCTTGTTTTTTTATAAAGCAAATGTCACAGTAGGGAAAAATAAACATTAATTATGAATGTCTTTGCACACACAC
This sequence comes from Carassius auratus, assembly GCF_003368295.1. Classification (NCBI taxonomy): domain Eukaryota; kingdom Metazoa; phylum Chordata; class Actinopteri; order Cypriniformes; family Cyprinidae; genus Carassius; species Carassius auratus. Next base: position 13,018,398 of record NC_039282.1, on the reverse strand, counting down.
ACACACACATACTTGTTCATCAGTGCTTTAAATGCCACTTTAAGGGTGGAACAGGAAGTGATGAGTTATTTTCTGTATTAAATGACAGGAAATGCTCCTATTCTTTCGCAGATTGTGATTGTTGGGCGTAAGTGACATCATCGGCGGGACATTTATAGGCCGTGTCACTGTTCTGTTCTAGAATGTCCCATTCTTATTAGGGATGTTCTATAGGTGACTTTTCCCAGGACAATACTATCCATTTATCACAGTGACATCATAATTGCTCATTTGTGTCCGTACTGATGTTATCATCTCAATTGAAGGTGGAGCACTATTTTGTTTAGAAGGATCCACAGATCGAGATTAAAGGAAATCCTGGGTTTCTCACGATCTTCGCACAAGATTCTGATTCATGTATGTGTACCGTTCGTTTTCACCCTGGTGGTTGTTAAATTCTCTTATCCTAATCGAATCAATTAATTCCAAGCAATTCTAACCAGAGGCAAGCTCTGCGAAAACCTCACCGCCAACTCACGCCAAACCATATTCTTTATCTGCCATCTAATACTCAAACCACGGCTGTTTTTAAGAAACATACCACATTCTGCACTTCACTTAGGTATATTTTTCTTGAGGCACGTTTACCTTTCAGAAATATATATGTTTATAGACCAAACGGAATCCCCCGTACTGCTTTTGAGTGTCCTGTACCGTAGTGTTTTTTCTTTAACAGGCAGGATGAAGCCGATCAGTGGGAGCCGCAGGATGGGAGGGATGGCAGAGGAGAGATTGAGTTACCTTTAAAAGCTCAGGGTTTGAAGACTGGGGCCAACTAGCTTTCACTCTCTCTGTGGGCAGGGGCGATTTTAAATGGTACGGCTCGGATGATCGTTATGGCCTCTCGTGCTTAGTGAATCCACAGGCGTACAGTAGAGACCTTAACCAGGTCTTCAGCTGTCATTTTAAAGCATGCAGATGCGTTCGTGTGTGTGTGTGTGTATGTGTGTGTGTGTGCGTGCAGTGCCACAAAGTAAAATATTGTAAATGGCACAAGACAACATCTGGAAAGACTTAGTGCTCTCCGATCACCTGTGATTCAGAGTCAGAAGTAATATCTGTATAAAGCTGAAGATACATTTGGCTCTATCATTTTGGAGATATATGATTTTAGACAGTGTCTTTTTTTTTTTTAATACATTGATGATATTTTTACTATAACAATACACCTGAAAAGTTGTTGTATGTGAGGTTTCCTTGCATTCAAACATGTCATCTAATGCTGCCTTAGCATTCACTTCTTGCCTTTGCTGTAAATCATATTAACATATGGAAAGATTAACTGGTAATATTTACAGCCAATCTTTAATCTGTCTCCTTGCTTTCTTTTATAAACTACCGTATTTTCCGGACTATAAGTCGCACTTTTTTTCATAGTTTGGCTGGTCCTGCGACTTATAGTCAGGTGCGACTTATTTATCAAAATGAATTTAACATGAACTGAGAGAAATGAACCAAGAAAACATTACCGTCTACGGCCGCGAGAGGGCGCTCTAAGCTGCTCAGTCTCCTGTAGCCTACACTGAAAACATAGAGCGCCCTCTCGCGGCTGTAGACGGTAATGTTTTATCTTGGTTCTTGGTTCTAAATAAATGCGACTTATAGTCCAGTGCGACTTATGTGTGTTTTTTTCCTCGTAATGACGTATTTTTGGACTAATGCGACTTATACTCAGGTGCGACTTATAGTCCGAAAAATACGGTACATTGAAATAAAATCCATCCAGTATTGAAGTTAAAGGTTCAGCCAAAAATGAAAATTATGTCATTAATGACTCACCCTCATGTCGTTCCAAACCTGTAAGACCTCCGTTCATCTTCAGAACACAGTTGAAGATATTTTAGATTTAGTCCGAGAGCTTTCTGTCCCTCCATTGAAAATTTAAAGGTAAAAGGTACACTCTCTCATGATCGACTAAATGCAGCCTTTGTGAGCATAAGAGACTTTCAAAAACATCTTACTGACCCCAGCCTTGAACGGTATACCTCCGTAAAATCAAATTCTGCCATACATTTTTGTTCTTGTTGGATATTTAAAAATGCATTACTTTATCTAGGTAAAATGGCTAGTAAATGTTAATTTTAACTTTCACCTTTTCACCTAATGTTACATTGTTAGGGCGATCTTTTTATGGTATATTTACTGTATAAGTCACTATTTGTCAGAAAACCTCTAGCCTTTATTTATTATCTTTAATACCTTCAAACGTACTGTCAGTGGAAACTCCACACTAGTGAATAGAAGAGTTGGAGATGCTCATTAATGAGACAGGGCTGAAGTGGTGTTGTGAACGGGATGACCGTGACTCTGAAGGCACCGTGTAGCGTAGAGCCCCTCTGAGCATTAGGAATGTTAGGAGACAGGAAGATGTGCAGGAGCACTGGCCCAGGCCTCATTAGCACTCACCACTACCTGTCACAACACGTTAGCCACAGCATGCTAGCCACAGCATGCTAGCCCCGCCATGACTTACGCACAGCTGGTTAGCTCCAAGCGTGTTAGCAACGGCACATTAGTTAGAGCATGTTAGCACTGTGTGTTAGCTTTTGCCATAGCCTCTCAGGTCCTAGTACGTTAGCGACACCCTCATTTGAGGCATGTTAGCACCTGTATTTAAACGCATTTGCCAAACAGAACAATTGAGAACTAATTGCCATAAAAGCATCATGTCAACAGCACTATTTTATTATTTTCAAACAGGTTTCCCAAACAGGGTTGCCAAATACCTTCAATGAAAAGTTGTCAAATGTCGCTAGATGATGTTACATGCCAAAAATAATTTCCAGATATATTTATATGTATCACCAAAACAGCTCCTTTTTGCAAAACATTAATAAAAGTCACGGATACGATGATAGAAAGTTGCTAGATTTGGTGAGGAAACCCCCAAACTGGCAACACTGTTCCTAACTCAACTCAACCGATAGTCCGCCCGAAACTCTAACCACTGGTTGAGTCGGTGTTGCTGTGTCAGGCTGATCAGGACATTTAAAGAAACAGGGCCATATTATTTACACTTTTCGAGGAAACCATGAAATGGCTTTTTTGCATATTTAAACAACTGACAAAGTATAAAAAATATATAAAACGATAAAAAATCTATTAATAAATACTGGTGTTTGATGTGGTAGGAAATTGGGTTAAAAATTTATTTTTTGCTTGCCAAGCCATTCGTAAAACTAAATAAATAAAGAAATTACTTGAAGAAACACACAGAGATTTTATTTAGATAATATTTCAGAAATGTAAAGATGCACATGTTCACAGTTTTGGTTAAGGTCACACGACAATTTTTATTGTATTTATTTATTTTAAAGACTGTACTGCTTACAGAAATATTCAAACCATTAAGGTGTTATAAGCTGAATGTGTGTAAATGAACACAGTACTGCTTTTCACTCTGAAACACTCAGCGCTGACTGGGTACTTTAAATTGCAGCCTATGATATATTGCTGTTTCAATTTTATCTAAATTAATTATGCAGCCCCATTTGTTTATTTTAATGTTACATTTAATCAATTATTATCTTTTCATCAACTCACTAACCCCCTGCAGTTCCTTCACCAACCCCCATGTTGGAAACCTTGGTATACAGTATCATATATATTTCAGTCCCAGAAGGGATGGCATTTAAGGACAGACAATATGAAGACTTCCCTCATCAGCCACGCGCTGGTTTTCCTCTCTGAGCTGAGCAAGAGGTCACAGGTCACCAGACAACATCCTCCCTGTGTTCAGCTCATACAGTGATTAGCAGATACAGTATCCGCTGTTTTCAGGCTGAATCCTAAATACCAGATTCGACAGGAAAAAATGGGGAAGAGGAAACATAAAAGTATTGGGAGCAGCACAGTGAGTCCAAGGATCAGTCAGCTCTTCCCGCTGGAGATTAACCCCCATCCAAACAATCCGAAGCAGGCCTCAGGAGGAGGATGACAGGGCGTAACTGGCAAGGCCACAAACATGATTATCACCCCAAACACCTTCTTATCCAGGCTGTATTAAGTGTTATCACAGACACAAACCACCTTCCCCTTCCCTGTGTTTGTTTAACTGCTCTGGTGGTCAATTTTTTTTATTTTTTATGGCACTATGTATATTTACTTGTATGTGCTGAGGTCGCATACATGGTCTGGCTGTGGTCTGGAAGTGTGGATTTTGCAAAACAAATAAGAAGTACCTTTAAAGAGTGCTGCAACTGTACTGGTACAATGTCTGAAACTGTATTAGCTTACGTTTGTTGCTGCCAAAAGATAATTAGTCTTAGTGGTAACTATTTATCTTTAGCTTAAGTAATAGACCTCAAATATTCTGGAAGTATTTTTCCAATTTTCTTCATTTACATCCAATTACAATAAATGGGGAAATACAGATATTATTCACTTATTCCTAAGTAAAGCATTTTGTGATACTAGTGTTGTGTTTCTTGTTTGTTACTGTAAATCTGCTTTGAAACAATCTGTACTGTATAAAACGCTATATAAATGAAATTGTCTACTCTTTAAAGTTACTGCTCTCAGAAAAGTAATTTTAGAAGTTTTAGAATTTTAACATAATGTTAATGCACAAACGTATCATTTGGTAAAATAAATATATTGGCTAACAATATTGGCTGGAATCTCTTTTGTCTGTTTGACACGCATGTGTGCTGGTTCTCGTTCAGTGAGGTCTGTGAAGCGTAGACTTTAGGACTCGCTTTTATGCAAAAAGGAAGTACTCATATGGACTTCAGACATTTATCGATAAGGATATAATTGTAAATAGTAAGTCCTAAATTGTAACTTTCATCACTTTCTTTTTTTTATCACTTTTCGTTAAGCGAGGGGAAAACATGTCTCAAACATACAGTGTTTGTATGAAGTGCTTAATATACGGCATTGTCTTATTTACTTGGGTTCTATGCACACCCTTCCCACAGGTTCTTAATCTGAGACCTCCACTATTTTTGGATTTTGTCCATAGAAATACGTATCTCAATTGATTCCATAAATTACAAATTGGCAAAGGTTTTCCGAACTGCTAAAATTACTAAATTCTCAAAGTGAAATGTGTCTGTCTTTTTTCTTGATTAGGAGATGGAGAGGATTTTTCTCTTTTCGCCTCTGATGATCTGGACGAAGTTGGTGGAGTGTCTGATGCTGATCCAATCCCATTGGCCACTGCAAATGACCTTCCATCCCCTGGCCTATCAGGTGATGAAGTCTCCCCAGTCGACCCCTCCCCTTTCCACCCGTCATTCCCAACTTCAGTGTACCTGGCCGGGGATGGGGTCGAATCAGTGCCCCCAGACTTTGAGGTCCGGAAGTCAGCCGTTACCAGAGGAACCCTGGGTGTCTGGAGTCGGAGGAGATTGGAGGTGGGCGAACGTCTCGGGCCCAATGAGGAAACATCAAGACACAGCCCAGATAATGCTACGCAACCATGCAAGGTAGGATCAAACGATGAATTTGAGATGAGATAACAGCCTTATTCAAATATGAAAATCCCCACACGGTTGGAGACAATCCACTGGAGATACCATGAGCTCATGGGTAGCTGTTGCGACTGAGGGTTTCACTGTCATCAGCAAGGCAGCGTGATTAACCCTGGCCTTCATGTTTTATGGTGAAGCACCTCTTCTCTGCTCTGTGATCTTGCACTAACCCCAGTTTGCAGTTGCCCGTAATCCCATTAGTCACAATTACTAGACGGGCTATTGGTCAATGTTATGCCAATTACATAATATAAATGTCCTTGAAGGTCTTTTTAATGCCACTTACGTCTCTAAATATGGACAGAAGATTTCACATGCTTATTCATCGCACCAAACCAGGGCTGTGGGCCCTTCTGGAGTGATTTGAGTGTTGCTTTTAAATTGCAGCTCAGTTCCTGAATTTGAATTAAGGTACAGTAGCAAATAGGAACCAGCACTGCAATTTGAATTTGAGTGCAAGAAAGTAGAATTTAAATAGACTGAAATTGTAAAACACAGTATTTTTTTGCCTAGTAAATGTCTTTTGAATTTTTTTTTTGCATGTTTCGTAAACATTTTGAAAAAGTATTTAAGTTAAAAGGCTCACAGCCCTAGAAGATAGATAGATAGATAGATAGATAGATAGATAGATAGATAGATAGATAGATAGATAGATAGATAGATAGATAGATAGATAGATAGATAGATAGATAGATAGATAGATAGATAGATAGATAGATAGATAGATAGATAGATGATTTTGGACAACCCTGATTTATATGCAAACGTGTGGAACAGTCCTATCAGCTGTTTACCACAGTCTCGTAATTGTCTGTATGTATGGTTTTAGTCTTTTTTGGAAACTAAGACCTCACTGACAGATTAGAGTGGTCAATTCTCCCTTCTGTGATGTCTCCTTGTGACCGCCCTGTCTATCAGATATCAGTCAGTCTACTCTCTCAGTCGAAACCAGGTCACAGGACAAGGTCAGAGGTCAAGTGTTGTCTTGGTCAGGGTCATTTTAGGCTAATTTCGCCAGGCTGGAGAGGTCACAAGGGGAGTATCAAGCGAAATTGAAAGTATAAATAGACTCATCCTACTCCGATAAAGAATCTCCAACCCTTATTATTGAAAACTGACTATTATATTTTAAAGCAATTGTTTGTGATATCTGCTGTAAACACACCTTCCAGTAGTGTTAAGCAATAGTTTGAGCAATGCAAAATCAGAATTACTTTCAGAATTAGAATGACAGAATTACACACTTTAGTACTCTTTGAATTGTAAGTGTTCAGCTTTTATGATGTTTATTTAGATTAATTCTGGTTTTCTCCAGGCAGATTTTGGTCCTGTTGGTATGGCGATGATTTAAATGTTAATAACCAGTTCCAGGCTATTTTTTTAGAGATGATTTTGTCAGAACATGGTATTATGGTTTAAGTTTGGTTGGCGTATGTAATTATGGTTAACTCTGACTAAATGCTGTTGAAAGGTTTGAATTTGTTCTTGTGACGTATCTTGTTGGAAAACACAACAGTTAAACTTGCATTTTAATCTTTTTCTTTTTTCACTTGTCTTTTCCCTCCTTAGCTTTGCAGAAATCATACATTTGCAGACATTAGGTGTTAATATGATCGAAAAGGCAACTGTCTCCCAATGGTAGATTCACAGTCTCTTGAGCAAGCACTCTCTCTTTTTCTCGCTGTCTTTCTTGCTTGTTCGTTCTCTATGGAAGGAAACGATGGAGAAGAAAAGGTTTCATGAATTTTAATCCATCTGTAATTTATTGCACGCTTGAATAATATGTATTTAAGAAACTGAGAAGCCACAGAGAGAGAGATGGGGGACGGATGACTGCGTGGCGCAGCAGTGCTGTATCACTATGTTTAATTAGCTGGCTGACAGCGGCCCATAACTCTCTCCATTAAGTAAATAAGTTGTAAAGAATTTATGATGAAGTGGCACATTATTCAGAGGGGATATTCAGTGATGACATGGACACATTAAATATGGTAAATGGCATTAAGCGTATCTCCCTGCCTTTCCCTCTCGTTCTCCTCTGCACCCCTCCCTCCGTGCCGCCGTGTGAGAAGCCGTCAATATGTCAATATGCAAGAGACTGTAAAAATAAAATTGATTTGGTAAATGCAAGTTAAGATAGATCTGTTTGCTTTCATCATCAGTTCTGCCGTGTGGAAGAGTGATGTCACCGGCTGGGGTACGATAAAGACCGAACCCATCTGGAGGCTTTGATGAAGTGTGTGTGTGTGTGTGTGTGAGGGAAGAGACATTCAAAGCACAAGTGCTGTAATTTTCGTAAGCATCTATATTAGCATGATTGTGTGTGTGTGTTGTTAGTGTGTTTTTTCATCGTGCAGTCTGTTTGATCATGCACAGGTGTTTGTTTGTTTGTGTGAATGTGTTCATATGTGTGATTGTTTCTTGTCTGTTTGAAACTGGAACTATGTGTGTGTGATTTGTTCGTCTGGTGTCTGTGTATGCATGTGAGTTTTGTCTCTAATTGTGTGAAAATTGTGTGTCGGGGACAACTTTATATTTGTGGATATGTGATGGATGATACGTGGGCGCCCTAAGTGCAAGTGTTTGCGGTTTTTACATTTTCAAACCAGAGTGTGTACGTGCGTATGTGAGATTGTGTGTATTAGAAGGTCCATAACTGACTATGAGGGACGTTTGTCACTGAAGAGGTCAGAAGCTCTCTGAACCGCCGTCATAAATTCAAACCTTTACTTGTCATGTATGTGTGTGTGTTTGAGTAATGAAAGCTGTTGAGTTACGATTGGAGATGACTTCAGTAAATAAAACAACCACCTGCCTCACCAACACACACATACACAATAGAGAGAGATTTTGCATTGAAGTTTTGAAGCATTCTGATTGTCTAGGACAGGTCAGTGTGTGTGTGTTGACCTTGCAAAGGTGTGTGTAAGCCTATTTTGTGTTTGTGTGTATGCATATGAGTGAATACATATATATGTGTCTGTGTGGCGATGAGGGGGTTGTTCGGGAGCTTTTGTGCACCTTTTGAGTACAGGCACATAGATGGAGGGGACGTAGGAGATTAGCTCCGTGTGTGTGTGTGTGTGTGTGTGTGTACGTGGCTGGAGATTAAGAGTGTGTGTGAAAAGGGGTGAGGGATTAGGCCTCCTCAGCATGCCTGTCCCCACACTTCTTCGTCTTTTCATCCCGCTATCCTGCTCTCCAACTTCTCTCTCTCTTTCTGTCTCTTTTGTGCTAGAACCTTCTCTTTTTCTCTCTCTGTCCCTTCTGTCTGTCACTCTCCCGCTCCCGAATGCGCAATCTGTCATTCTTCCTCAGAAATTTGTATCTGCTCCTTGTCTTCCCTCATTCTTCCCTTCCGATATATATTCCTCCTCTCTTTTTCAGGGCCCGAAAGGAAGTTTAATCCCTGTCTCAAGGAAACTGACCTCACACACACAAGCCATTCAGAAAGACTTCAGAACTCATCTCGTGTGTTTTTATGAAGCATTATGTTTTAAAGTATTCACCGAGAAAGCTTCCACTCCTTCACCCCCTCGTTCTCAAGAGAATAGAGAGAAAGAAAGAGAAAGGGGCTTCCTGTATTGGGACTCGAGCGGCCTACAGTACACAATACTGGCACAGCTTCACTGTTTAAAGACAATATGAAATCAACATGCACTTTGTTTACTTGCTGTGCACAATTCATCAGTGCATGTCAGTCTAAATACAAAAGGAATTGTTAGCTTTTGTAATCTTTCACCAATGTGTAATAATTTTCTCCAGCTCTGCTTTGCTGACCTAATCAAGGCCATTTGAATGGGAAAAATAATATTAACCAGTAATTTCCTGACACCCTGAATATCTTATTAATACAGTATATCATATTTTAAAAGCCAAATGCTATGCAAATCCCATTTCATGCTGCCTTCAATGTGTGTAAGTTTTTTATTACTTTCAGTGAGTACAGTAGTTGTAAAAAGTGTCCAAAATTAAAACACACTTACGCTCCACAGGTGAGAGCTGGCATTTCATAAGTAAATAAAACAGATTTACTAACGTAATGCATGGTTTATATCTTATAGTTTCGTCCTTGCTTTTGTGGACCCATGTGACATGAGAGATCCAAAGAAAAACTGTATACAGTGAAATACAGTATATGGAGGGGCTCAAGTGGTAGAGCATTGTGTTAGAAGCGCAAGGTTGTGGGTTCGATTCCCAGGGAACACATGTTAGGTAAAAAATGTTAGCCTGAGTGCACTGTAAGTCGCTTTGGATAAAAGCATCTGCTAAATGCATAAATGTAAATGTAAATGAAATCTGATGCTCTTGAAACTCATGAAAAAAATATGACATTTAATTAATTGCATAGTATCATATATTATTGGTACATGTGGAATATTTGTATATATTTGTCCTAAGGTGTGTATATCACAATGTCAGGTGAGTGGGGTGTCTCTGAAGGTCGTGACCTCATTAGATGTGGGTGTGTACCTGGTCAAAAGCTCTGTGGGGAGGAGAAGGTGGGGTTTGAACCCACCTCTTCCTGTCTCTCTCTCTCTCTTTACTCGCGCAGCACAAAACAAGAATGGCTCCCCACTGCGGGCTTACCAAAAAACAGTTTAATAAACTCACACACATACAGAGACGCACATCACTTTCCACACTCGTGTGGTTTCCATTACAAATGTGGGAAACATGGGCAAGTGTATTATGTTGTGGATCAATGAAACTTCGTAATGTTGATATCAGTGAACTTTGCTTGAGGAAATCAAATTTAGTTTTAAACTTCGACCACAGAGTGGCAAAGAAAGATGTTTATCCTGAATTTGTTTTGCTATATATCGCACAGTGTTTTCATTGAAACACAGTTGTACTCAGGATTTCCTTTCCCGTAATTATTTTCCCAGCAACAGGAACACGTGCGTCTCAAACTGACCGAGGCAAACAATCATTAAAGCAGCCTTCCAGAGGTTTTCATTTGAAATCTGTATACATCACGTTGTCAAGCTGTCAGTCACTCCTCCTGACGATTGCGTCGGGGTTAAACGTTAAACGTGATCGCCAGTCATTTCTGGTATAATTTCATAATTCACAAAAATAGTTCATGTCTAAGCAGATGTGTACCAGTGACCTGGAAGCTGTTCAGTTTTTCAGCAGACATGTTTGAGAAGTCTTGACAGTGTGTTTTGGTCTGCAGGTTGCGGTGGAAAGGACTCATGTTTCTCAACGTCATATTTGTAACCGCAGATAAAAACTGATGGAGAAAGTGCCGTTAACGTGAAGAAACAAGATTTTATTTTAAAAATTATTGCTTTCTGGTGGATTGTATTGACCCACACTCAGTTTCTCTCTCTATTCCTTACAGTTGTCTCTCATACTCTACTTTTCTGTCTCTCTCACCAATTTTTTGATCAACTTTATTGATGAACTAAGGCATTATTCTGACCGTTTATTAAATCATTTTTCTAAAAGAGGTAATACATTTTTTTTTTAAAGAAATCAGCAGTGATAATAACAGGAAATGCTTCTTGAGCACCAAAACAATCAGCATATTAAAATGATTACTGAAGAATCACATGACACTGACCATCACAGAAAAACAAAATGACATTTTAAATACGCAAATACAATTGTGTTATTTGCATATAGTTAGTTCAGGTCAGTTTTACCTCTAATCTGTCCTCTACCTGTGTAACCCAATTCAGAAACCACACACACGTGGATTGGTTTTCTTTGGCTCTATGCAGATCTCTAGTTTGGTTTGTACTCTGTTGTTTTAATATTATGTCTCTTTTCTCAGGCATCTCCTCTCTCTCTCTCTCTCTCTCTCTCTCTCTCTCTCTCTGTGCCAGTCGTCTTATTCTGTTCCTCTCTCATGCAGACTGATGCTGTTTATAAAGTACCTGGATGAGAGGAAAGTGTGTGTGCTTAATTGTGTGCATCAAGGGAGTTATATTTGCTGCTAAAGAGCATTTTGTGTGTGTGTGTATCTGTGAGAAGAGGGTGATTGGAGCTGACACAAGCTGTATTATCATGTGTTTCACGTTAGACAGTTCTAAACTTCTGTGTGGGGTACACAGTTCATACATGCCACTCAACCCCAGCACGAACACACACACACACACACATGCTTACCTCTTCAACTAAGAATAGAGTTCAGCAAAACAGATAGAGTTACTCAATCCTTAGAATAGAGGGAGGTGGAGGGACGGAAAGTGAATAAAAACAAGAGTTAGCCAGGACTAAACAAGAAATTATAGTAGTTTCTTCATAGCACCTTTATGTTGTTCTAAAACCTTTATGACTTTCTCGAACACAAAAGGACACCAAATATTATCTTCCATGCAATTACAATGAATGTCCTTTCTGAAATTATATGATAACTTTGTATGTGAAAAAAAAAATAGAAACAATGCCAAATATTTTAGTTGCTATGTACTGAACACTTGATAGAGTCATTGGAAAAATCAGTTAAATTTGTAAATGAATTGTTTAGGCTAACCTTCCAAATGATTCTGAATCATTCAGACTCTTAACAAAGACAAATTGTTTCATTAAAATAATTCAGCCAAAAAGAATGATTTGTTCATGAATCCGAGATCACACAGCAAGGATACATTTCTAGTAAATAAAATAAAACTTTTGAACACTTTAGATAAAAATAAAAATAAAAATAAAAAATACAAAGACAGTAGAAAACAAGGGGAAAATAAATTAGAGAAAGATGAATGAAACATGGAAAAGAAAGTAAGACGGAATTACATAGAGGAAACTGGACTAAGAATTAAAAGAGAAAAAAAAAGTGAAGAAAAAAGAGAGTGAGGGAGTAATCAGATTTTCCGGGTGGCAGCAGGTAGTCGGAATAGGACTTTGTCCCTGGCCATCCTCTCGAATAACGAGTTAACATACGCACACACACACCCTCGCCAGTCTTTTTGGTTGGATGTGTCATCCCTGATCCATCACTCTGGATTTTTCCTGGTCCGTGTGTCAGTAATGTTAGGACAGAGATCTGCTCTAATTGTTGTGCCTGGTCAAGACGAGTTACCATCTCAGGCAAACCACAGGAACGGCCTCTCCATCGGTTACCCTGGCAGATTATAACCCTGACATCCTGCCATCCACAACCTTCAAAACAAACCCCCTAAAGAGACAGGAAGAATGAAAGAGAGAGTGAGATGTTTTTAGTGTGTGAGTGAGAGGGAGAGACTTCCAGGGTTTCTTCTTAAATAGAGCGAGAACACATCCATCTCCCCTCGTATTTGGATTATCTGGACTCTCTTTCTCTCTTCAGTGGCGGCTCCCTTCTTTCCTTCTCTTACTTTTCTTTATGACAGCCATTGTAACCTCTTTAGAGTGTTGGGGGGAAGCAGTGCCATTGGCCGTCACTCCTGAGCCTGGTTTGATTGACAGCAGGAGTCCGGCCAACTGCCACCCAGGACTCCCAGCCATAAATCATCAGCTATGGAGCGCGCCCACTTCCTGAAATGCTACCGCTGCCTGCAGGGGACAAAAAGCCCTTTGTGGGGGATTTTATTTGGGGAGGAAGGTTTAGGAGGTCTTGGGACAGTTTGCCAGGGCCAACCGCGCTCTCTGCCTCTATTAAAAGTTTGAGCCAAAAGTGAAAAGAGAGACTGTGCTCATTGGCCACTCTTTGCTCTCCACTGACACCAGAAGCTCTTCCAGGTGGCCCCCCTCCACGTCTGCGAACCCCCAGACCGACACACTCATCAGTCATCCAATTAAAACACAAGCACTATCCCCCTTTAGAATGAGAACAGAAAGAACTGAAGAAAGTTCAATCAGACAGCTTTTTTCCCCACTGTAACACTGGAAAAACAGGCAATTTTTTATCATGGAAAACAGGATTTAGATTTTTTTAAAGTACCACACTATGTCAAAGTACTTTTACAATGCAACACTTCCTCCCAAGACCTTTTGTGTCCTGCTCCATCATTTTGAGAAACCTTTTTGAGTTGTAGGCAAAAGGAAAGTCTCAAAAGAAATGCAATGTAATAGGTTTATGCTATGTGAAGAAACTCACATAGCATCGGATCGTTTCGGTACAGGGCTTTCAGTACGGTGCACGTGTGTACCGAATGACCAAATGCAATATTTTGTTTGCAGCACATTGGTACATTTGCGTGTTTCCAAACGAACATATTAAATGGTGGAAGTCTCCGCGTTCAGCGCAAATCCGCCCTGCAGCTGATTCTAGACCGCCGAAAGACCAGGCTCTCATCTTCATGACAACAATATCTATACTTCATGTTAAGCATATATATAAAGCCTACTGATAAAGGACACCGTCAACATATTGACGCAAATTAGACTATGTTTGACTCTACCCCCGCTCACGGCGACCTGCTGGAAACTGGGGGTAGGACAGACGAGGCGAGAGAAAAGGAGATGGAAGGATTAGGAGCGACAGAGACGAGAGGGGAGAGAGGAGAAAAAAAGTTCTGGTTCCCAGAGGCACTGCCGCTCGGCCCTCTACCAGCTGGGTGATCTCCTCTGCGGTGCCTGCCGGTGGCACTGGACGATCCTTGGTAAGCGGCACAACACTCCTTCACGGCCCGGTGGATGGCGACGGCTCCTCCGTTTTTGGGCAGCCGGCCGGAGTCCCCCGTTCCCTGCTCCTCCCGATTCCATCAAGGATGACAGCAAGCTCTGGCCCCCTGGCGAACGGTGGCGGCGACTCCACTCCCTCACGGACGGCAGTCGCCCCTCCACATCACGGGCGGCTGGCAGCGAGCTCGTCCATCCCCGGCAACTCACTCAAGCCCTCCGCCTCGAGCATCCACGGCGCCCAACTGCTACCCCTGCTCGATGGCACCACGGGTTCAACCCAGTGGGGAGGGATCTTCGGCAGCGCGTCCCTCCTTCCTCACGGGTTTCGGCACCAATGTAACGCAGTTCTTTCGTGGGAAGACAATCACATTAACTTTAATAATAAAATAAAGACAAAACAGCACGACAGCTCCTCACGGACGACTGCCACGCACAAACAAAATCAAAACGTAAAATAAATCCAGGCCTGGTCCTCTCTCGTCCTTCACTGTCGTCGCACCTATTTTATATCCTTCCAATCTCCTCCATGGGACTCGAGACTGGTGACGCTGATTTGCAATCACTCCATTTCCACGGCTCTCAACCCTGCCCCACTCTTCATATATATATATATATATATATATATATATATATATATATATATATATATATATATATATATATATATATATATATATATATATATATATATATATATTATTTACACGGATGTAATTTGTAATATATATATATATATATTATGAGATAGAGTGTGACTACCTGCATTTGACCCCGCATTCATACTTCCGCTCAATCTCATATTCACAATAAAACATTATTTATATTATTATTAAAACATTATATACATTTTAAATGTCCACTGAGGAAAGCGATATCTTTGTCGTACTGTCCTTTCATTGATTAGGGTTTATTTCTGATGGCAGCGCTGCTCAGTGCATTTTTTTTTAACTCCATCTTACAAGCTGTTGAAAAGCAAAAAAAGCTTCCTTGTTCATCACCGTGATTCAGTCTCTTTCACTATAAAAGTATTTTCTGCTGACTTGTTAAACAGTCTCTTGTCATCATCTAATGGAGGAATAATGTCAAAAAATCACCATCATGAACACACACATTTTTTATACATCACATTAATGGAAACTGAGATGTAAGGACAGTGGGAAATATGCTGGTACATGAAGGATGTTTAGTTAGTTCATTAACATCTAGAAGTTCTAATGGTGCATTAAGAGCGAGTAATTTACATGTTAAGTCAATGCAAAGACACGAATAGACATCCTGCCGTGAATTTCGCATGAATGAGGCGGCACGAAAGAAGCGATTGACTAAATTTTGCAGCGCGGTATCAGAAGCTTGCTCTAGTAGTGACGTGATAATGACGTAGCGAGCGGAGGGAAAATGCGAAACATCAATGGAGAACAAAGGCCGCTGTATGTGGATACCCGGAGCTGTATGATACTTCTTCATAGTTTTACAGAAACAGGAATAAAAAGGATTAATGGACTAAAGACCAAAGATCATCTGTTGTGAAGTTAATTTCACGCGTGAATAAACGCAAAATACTCAAGCTTCCAACTACGTGCAAATAGCGCAATTTATTCATGCAAGTCGCGTCGGGTGTGAACGCACAGTAAAGGTATGATAGCAAAAACAGCCCGTTTATTGTATGGGTCAGGTACAGGGTGGAAAATGGTCATGTAAAACAAAATTACAACTTTCTGGTACAAGGAACCTTCATTAACATTTAAGGTGGACTTTAGGGATGAGAATAGAATATCATAGAATAGAATAGAATAGGCCCCTTTTAATCTTTTAATACTTTTTATTGTAGCCAAGTAAATCCCTCTCTTTGCATTACTTCTAAATGCTGAAGAAGTTTCAAGAACATTTTCCACACAACAATTAAATCCTCCATTGAGTTGAACTGACGCTTGACGGTCAGATATCGCTGGAACTGAACTGATTGTGAATTATCTGGCGTTGTGGTCAAAAGGCCTGACACAGAGGTTAACCTCCCTCAACAACAGCATCCACACCGGAGGAGATCTCCATCCCTATGTTTTCACTCATCTCTCCCTCCTTCTCACTGTCTGTTTTTCTTTTTCCGCTACGTTGTCAGACAGAAGGAGAGACAGGCCTGTTTTCTTTTTCAATACAGATCTGAAAGAAAAGGGATATGAACAAGGGAGAGTGAGGGAAGGAGTGAGCAAGATGTGACCCTAGAGAGGCACAGACGAGAAATCCCTGACACCTCCGTAAATCTGGACGTCTCGTGTCCACCCTCCACTGCAAGTGTGTGTGCCATGAGTGTCAACCAGCCGCAAGAGAGGAAAACATTCCTGTGTGGTTCTCACACAAATTTGGGAGGTTTGCTCTGAAAACAAGGCCTTTCTTCACTGCTTCAGACTTTCTCTTCCCTTCTCTTTCTCTCTCTCTGGCTTCAGCTGTCCTCCCCAGACTAGGCTGGTAGGGGTGTGGATGAAGGTTTTCATTGTGCTGCTGTTGATTTTGCATCAGCCTCTGTGTTTAGATTTTATGATAAATATGCGTTTGAGTCTTTGCTGTTATTTTGCAGTCTCCCTGGTAGGGCTGTGCAAAAAATCAAATGCGATTTTCATGCGCATATTGTCAGTAAAGGCACTCCTGTTAGTAGTATATCTCCAGCACGAGCGTTCAGATCAAGATTGCCAGGTTTTCAAAACAAATCCTGCCCAATTACTTCTCAAAACTATACCAATCGCGTTTCGGTCCGGGCGATAAAATAATTTTTTTTTGGCAGGGTTCCCTTGGTAAAATTTGCATTTTAGGGGCTAAACATTAAGTTATTTGTATTGGGGTTGCTTCGACCCCGCGGACATGAAAAACAACCGCAGAATTGGCAACACTGATTGGTCTTTACTACACAGAGCCGTAGTTCACAAAATAATCCACACAAAATCGATTTCAGAATCTGAGGTGATTCTTTGTCGATATTGAGAGCGATTTTGTGTAGCTTATCGGTGGACTGTGGCTCTGTGTAGTAAATGCCGCTCCACCTGAACCAGTGTTGCCAAGTCCCCAATAACAAAAACGTGATGTTTAGTCCCAGTGGTGGACAGTAACAGAGTAGCTTTACTTCGTTATTGTACTTAAGTAAATTTTTCAAGTATCTGTACTTTACTGGAGTAATTTTATTTTGAGTAACTTTTACTTTTACTTCACTACATTCCAAAGCATAAAATCGTACTTTTAACTTCACTACATTTCATAAAACATATCGTTACTCCCTATAATATATCACGTGCTCCGACACGCAGAAGCGGTGTCTGATTCATCATGAACGAACAGAGTCTTTTCAAAATATACTTTTAAATCGGATCGCGAATCGCACCAAACGATTCATTTACGAATTAGAATGATCCGATTGCAGCCTACTGTCTATGGATTGCAGCTGTTCTGGAGTCGACCACTCACTGATTCAAATGAACCGTTTAGTGCGAGTCTACAGAAGTAAGAACCGGGAGATCTTGTGAGTGCGCGTGCGTCTGATGTTGATAAAAGTAAGTTAATTTCGAAATTTTGAATTAATTATTGTAACTGAAAATCATATTTAGGTCAAAATTGTCAGTTGTTTGGGAAATAAATCCGTTGTAAAGAGTGATTTATTTAAGCCCACTGAAATGCTCGAGTGCAGACGATGCAGACAATTTTAGGTAAAAAAAAAAAAAAAAAAAAAAAATTAAAATAATTAAATACAATAACTCATGCACGTTCAAATTCCCCGCTGCCGTAATGTTAACAGTTTTATTAAAATGCCTATGTGACGTCTGTTTTTATATTGTTCATCAACAGTAACGTATATGTATATTGTTTGGATTATAACCATACTGAAAATAAGTAAATATTGTTAGCTGATGCTAACTATCTAGCTAACAAGCTTGCTGGTACTAAGTTGAGGTAATTTTTGTAAATAATGTCCAAATATTTTTATTCAACCACCTATATATAGATTACATCTGGGTAAAAAAGAAAGGATGTGATGTTCAGAACATGGTAACTACAGTAAATATCAAAGAGGGGAAGAGATGCACCCCGTTTGGCCAGGGGTGTTTTTAAACCACAGACAAGGTTTTAGAAGGAAAAAAATCATTATTAAAATATAATTATATTTTCCTTAAAATGTTCTTCCTAACTTCAGGCTTTATCATCATGTCATATATACAGTACAGACCAAAAGTTTGGACAAACCTTCTCATTCAAAGAGTTTTCTTTATTTTCATGACTATGAGAATTGTAGATTCACAATGAAGGCATCAAAACTATGAATTAACACATGTGGAATTATATATGGAATTATATACGTAACAAAAAAGTGTAAAACAACTGAAAATATGTCATATTGTAGGTTCTTC
This sequence comes from Carassius auratus, assembly GCF_003368295.1. Lineage (NCBI taxonomy): Eukaryota > Metazoa > Chordata > Actinopteri > Cypriniformes > Cyprinidae > Carassius > Carassius auratus. Next base: position 12,999,944 of record NC_039282.1, on the reverse strand, counting down.
AAAGTAGCCACCTTTTGCTTTGTTTACTGCTTTGCACACTCTTGGCATTCTCTTGATGAGCTTCAAGAGGTAGTCACCTGAAATCTTCCAACAGTCTTGAAGGAGTTCCCCGAGAGATGCTTAGCAATTGTTGGCCCTTTTGCCTTCTGTCTGCGCTCCAGCTCACCCCTAAACCATCTCGATTGGGTTCAGGTCCGGTGACTGTGGAGTCCAGGTCATCTGGCGCAGCACCCCATCACTCTCCTTCTTGCTCAAATAGCCCTTGATGCCTTCAGTGTGACTCTACAATTTTCATAGTCATGAAAATAAAGAAAACTCTTTGAATGAGAAGGTGTGTCCAAACTTTTTGTCTGTACTGTAACTTTGATGTTCTGTAAAACTACAAACTTTAAAATACTTTGTTCTTACTGGTGAAAATCAGATAGTCATCCCTGTTTTCTCTCAGGTACATCACAGTGTAAACTTCACAGTGAACATTACTCATCAGCGTAGTCCATATCAACAACAAAAATATGTCTTGACTTCATATAGTGGTTATTTTGGAAAAAATCCCAGGTATTTTGAGCAGTAGGATTATAAAAAATATGTGCTAATATAAAATTAAATTAAGTAGCCTATATAAAATTGAAAACATCTATCTTTCAGTACTTTTTTACTTAAGTACATAAAAAATCGAGTACTTTTGTACTTTCACTTGTGTAAAATTGAAAAAGGAGTACTTTTACTTTTACTGGAGTAATATTTTATTATATGTATCTGTACTTTTACTCAAGTACTTGATTTGTGTACTTCGTCCACCACTGTTTAGTCCCTAAAATGTGAATTTTACCAAGGCAAACCTGCCAAAAAACGTGTATTTTTAACCCTGGGACGCAATTTTTATCGGGGAGCCTCCTGGAAACGCGATTGGGCTAGTTTTGAGAAGCAAGTGGGCAGGATTTGTTTTGAAAACCTGGCAACCCTGATCCGAACGCACGTTTCTGGAGATGTACTTCTAATCACAGGAGCGCCTTTACTGACGAGATGCGCATGAAAATCACATTCGATTTTTTGGACAGCCCTACTCCCTGGGTCTAGCTCACCCTCGCTCACCTCTCTCACACACACCTAGAGTTAGCCACATTAGCCTGATTTTTCACCCAAATGGAAATGTGTGCTGTCACATGGCCATCACCCCTGATGATCTGCTGTCCAATCAGTCACGAGCAGCCTGCCGGCCCCACAAATAGGCTTGTCACTCTTCCCGTCGGCACGGTAACGGATGGCTCATCATTAAAGGCGGGGCAGGCAGGGGGTGGAGTATAGTCTGGTGGGTGATAAGCCCATTGCCCTATCAGGTGTGTGTTCATGTAAGGAATATGTATCTGTAGAGTTTGTTTGTATGATATAGGCTTGTTTAAAATGAACAAATACAGTTTTGGACATTCACCATCTTGATATTTACCATGATAATACCATGCTTTTTGGACATGTACATTGCCATGATTTTTGCATGTTCTATGGCATTTACCAGTTTTTAATCATGTTCCGTGTATTTACTGTGGTAACATGGTTTTTGGACATGTACCATGGCGTTATAATATTTAACATATTGACATTTATAATACCATGTTTTTGCATTTTCCCCATAATAACACCATGATTTTTGGAAATGTACTTTAATAAAACCATGTTTCTGAACATGTATCGTGGTGTTATTTCTTTAACTGTGGTAACAGCATGATTTTTGGATGTGCACCATTGTGTTACCATGTTTTTGAATGTGGTAATACAATTGTAATCTTTGGAGCTTCAAAAAAATTGCTTGTTACAGTAATATAGTAATCATTTTGTGCCATGATATATACAAAGATACCATGGTTTTGCTAATGCAATGTATATACCATGGTACCGCCACGGTATGTTTGTAAGGGAAGTAAGCTTGCATGAAATCTGTGTGTGTGTGTGTGTGTGTGTGTGTGTGTGTTGTGTGTCTGTGACTGGTGGCCTTTGGTGATCATAAATAAAAGAGTTGTAATTGAGGAGGAGATAAGGAATTATGTCTATTTACACTGAATCACACTCACTATTCATCAACACTCACTCACACACACACACACACACACACAGATACAGGTCCGATCCAGCCGTGTCACTCTTATTTATGTGCAGTGCTCTCACTAAGGCTACACTGGGTGTTATACTCAGTGGGGCCATCCATTTCTCACTGGTATGTTGGATGAGTTGATGATGATGCATTTTGTTGTCAGGGAAACAATCAGTGAGGCTGGTCGTTACGGTAACAGGATCACCATGGATGCCTGCTCGGTAAATAACACCTCCATCGGCCCGCTGCTCGGCGCCAAGACAAATGCTAGGCTTTTAATTAGGCTAATAAAATAGGAAGAAAGGGCTGACAGCTCGGAGTGGCTGTCAGTTACTGAAGATACATCACAACACACACACACTAGACTATCCGAAGTACTGAACTCTCAATGTGTTGAGCAATAATGCACACGCTGAGCTTCACACATTGGATGTTTTTCAATGGATTTTTGAAGCGTGCATGAATTTTTGGATTATATTTCCCACAATTCCTTGCTCTATGGATAGGTGTTTGTGACACTTCTCTATTGACTTTTTCAGTTGAAGAAAAATGGCAAGGAGAGTGAGGCCAAAGCTGCCACAGCAGTTTTTTAATGTATGAACCTGAATTTAAATGTAATGAATTTGGCTAATGTTTTCATGCAAATGCAAGCAACTTGTGACAAAGGCACTTAAGATAGTCTTTTTGGACATGGTGTCTCCAATTGCAATATAATAGTGTTTTACGGCATACTCCAAAGTAGGTGTTTCCCATATCTATCAAGTATGTACAGTATAGGTGTGCAGTATTGGTCTTTTTACACTTTTTAATTTTATTTCATGTTTCATACTATTCATACTTCACTTTGTGTTAATAATGATTCTTGCCTGAGTAGATTTTGTGATTTCACAATGTAAATTAGCTAATTCCAGGTTCAAGTTATTATTTGCAAATTTGTTCACTCAAAAATGTTGATTGGACCTGTTTCTGTACAAAGCTCATGAATAATTAATGAACCAGGCCCTGAAGCAGTTATGATTGGTTGTTCAACAGCTCACTGGAACATTCCAGCAAATTATTGTTTCATACTGTATTCTTTTGGCATCGTAATTCTGTTCTGGAGCAGTGCTTTATAACCCCTTTTACATTTGAAGTGTTACTTAATCTAGGCTTTAAAAAACGTTAAAAGCCCTTATGCGAAATGGGATTCAACCTTTCTCTTGCTCTCAACTTGCTCTCAGTTTTTCTCTCTCACACACAGACATCTTGGAGGAGATGTGTAATATTTCCAGACCCAGGTTTTTTCAGCTGCTTCACTCTAGACATTCATTTACCAAAACTAATTGAAATAAAACTCTTTCCTCATGCTTATGTTCACAACACTTCACTTGACACTATGAATGACCCAGTGTCTTTCTGCTGTGTTCGTCAATAGCTGCCCGGCAAAGTTATAATGTATGTCATCGTCTCGGGATATTTTTCGAGTACTAGAATATTTTAAAGGTGATAAAATAACAGTTACTTGTAATTATAGAGCCAGACGGGCTCCAGATGCGGTGAGAGAAGCTACTTGGTCCGATTTCTCCAATGTCTTCCCTCAACGTTCTGCTTCATTTCTGCAAAGTCAACTAAGGTGATGAATTAAACGCAAGAGGTAAAAAATGATGTAGTATGGAACAAGGAATTGAGTCTTAAAGGGCTGCAAACAAGATGACTACATTTAAATGCATCTGACCTCAATATCTTCCATAGCCAACAATGACATTGTGGCTCATGCAGTTCTTGTTCCATAAAACAACTTTAATGCCCTTAAACCACAAAAGCTGCATCAGTAATACAGGCCTTATTGCAGACAGCTATGGAAACATCTATCATTTAGAAAGTTACACCAACCACTTGAGTGTTTGAGTAATGCTTTGGTTAAATAGTAATTCTTTCAGCTACCAGTAAAAAAAAGTATCCTATTGATTATTCCATTTCTCAAAATTCTGCTTTTCTAAATTATAGGCATTTTTATCTCACCACTTTATCTGTTCCAAAATCTTCTGAGGGCTTTGTCAATGGATAGTAAACTTTTTTTTTCTTTTTTTTTTCTGTAAATATTACTGCTACTAACAACAACAATAATAATTATTATTATTATTACATGAAGATGAGCATTTAGAGGAAATCTGAAGTTTCTCTTTCTACTTATATTATGTTATATAATAATAACAGTTTTATTATAAAAATAAAAATAAAAGTACAACATTTTAATCAATAATTCAAATGTATTTATAATAATTAAAAATGTAATTTTTAAATTGGTAAAATAATAATAATAATTATATTTTAAAAAATTATCTTTGTTATTCAGCACATTTGTATTCTTTATTGATGTGTAGTATGTATATATATATATATGTGTGTGTGTGTGTGTGTATACATATATATATATATATATATATATATATATATATATATATATATATATATATATATATATATATACTACACATCAATATATTGTTCAATATATATATATATTGAACAATGTATTTGCATTATGTTTGCAAACTTGCTTTCTTTTCTTTGTCATATCAGTGTTTGCCCAGAGGATTTAAAATCATCAAAAAATTACACTTTTGTAAAATATGTAGTAAATGAGTGCAGAACAGACATTTGTAGAGTTTGATGTATTGACAGGATAAGTGTAGCGATAGAGGAGAAGTGTTGTGAAAAGTCAACAGCGGAAGCAGGTTGGTGTGCCAGCACTCATGAGCTTCATGCAAAAGTTGTGATATTATGACGAATATCAGTGCAGGAATGGCTATGGTCCAGATCTCTTTTTTTCTCAGTCCTGCTGTACTAAGCCCCCATAGCACACCGTAGATGCTGGAAAAGAAGGAACGAGGGAACGTTAGAATGGAGGAGTGTGATAGAGGACTGTGGCTGCCTTGTCCTGATAACAGCATCAGGCTTTAGGGCCGTAAACACATGGGCTGTTTGATGTGCTCTTATCAAGAAAACTTTAAACACTAAACCAGCCACATCAAATTCAGCCATTAATCTACACTTTTATTCAATTATAAGTTTTGAGGCGAAAACACACAGGGAGGAGGTGTGCACACATAAATTCACACACCAATCAAAGCCCCAAATGGCTGTTAAACATGAAATGGTTGTTTTTCTGTTTTATTTGATGATTGTTTTTCTCTCTTCACACGCATTAAAGCAATCACACACGCTCGGGACATGCATATACACTCTCCAGTGATTCATGATTGAGTTTTAAGAGCTCTGTACTGTGGTATTAAAGCAGTACCAGATAAAGTGTGTGTGTGTGTGTGTGTGTGTGTGTGTGTGTGTGTGTTAGATTGTGTCTGTATAATTACCAAGTGATCCAAAACGGCATAAAACATCATAAAGCAGCTGAATGGTCCAAACCCATATAACTTTCTTTATTCTGTGGAGTTATTTATTTTGTTTATTTATTTTGTAAACCTTAGCAGATGAAATTAAGCTGGTTTTAGCTATTATGCCCCAAAAATCTAAAACCTTTTACTACTTGTAATTAGACATGTATTTTTATTTTATTTATTGTATTTATTGTATTTATTTTTTTATATATATATATATATTTTACAATGTATTATTATTATTATCATCATCAATATTATTATTACATCCCCTTCTAATTTGTACATTTGTTTTGTTTTATTTTATATTTAAAAGTATTATTACTAGTAGTAGTATTATTGACCCTTTTTGTGTTATTGCACTTAGTGCTTCTTACTTGTTATTTTCTTTTATTCATTTATTTATTATTATAACAACAAACTAAAATATATAATGAAACACTTAGAGCTGCTTTCATTGAAAGTAATATGCAAACAAGATATGTTATTATTTAAATATAAGACCTATGTTTGGCCGGATTCATAATCTAAATCTTCTGAAGCCATATGACATCTGTGTCCCAGGAAAATATGGAAACATGGTCATGTTTCAATTTTCAGTAAATTGCTCTTCGAATGAAAGAGAATTTATACCAGAATGTTCTTTTATATTCTCAGAATAAAAACAGGTTCATTTGGGGTCATGTAAAGGTCATGAACTCTGTTTAACTTGCCTCTACAAAAACTTGTGTAGAATTCCTGAATAATGTTATTATTATTAACATTGTCACTAAAAATCGTATATTATTTTACCAGCAACACATTGTGAATTCACATATCATATTTAGGTCTTAATGAGTGCAATATATTTTTGCAGTGAGTTTAACTTTTAGTGACTTTTTGACTATTGTAGTGTGACTAGAAATGCTCAGTATTGCCGTATTATTTAACTGTCTGTGTAACAGCACCTCTTTAACATCGCTTTGACCTTTGACCTTTAACCCCACTGAAACTTGCTGCACAGTCAGAACCCGATGCCATGACAACAGACCAGGGTCATGACTGGGTCGTTGTGGCAGTGTACAGTAGCAAGAAGCGTCTCTCCTTGACAAATTCGCACATATTCACGCTCTTTACACTTTCAATACACCCGAGATAATGATGATTCCCCATTATTTTGCCTTCTCTCATAAATAATCAAAGCATCTAAGGAGCCCCCCAGCCCCCCGTTCCTCTTCTCTTGTCTCTTGTTCTGTCTCTTTTGTTAGTGCGGTGCGAGAGATAAATCAGATGGTGTTAAAGAGCGCATGAGACTGGAGACATTCTCGCTCCTCTTAAACGCTCCGTGCAGAGCAGAGGGAGTTCATTAAAGTCCCCGTATGGAGATGGGCTTAATGCTGGATTTACTGACAGCTCAATATATCCACACACACCCCCAGTATCTCTGAAGATGGCTGAAGAAGCGATTGTGCATAGTCCTCATTGCTCCCGGATGGTGAGAAAGAGAACATGAAAACAATCTGATGCACTTATTATGTAAACTTGGTTTATTTGACGGTGTGTGAAGAGCTGTTGAAATGTCTCAGTGGGACGTTTGTGACTTCAGAAGTCCAGTGTAGTGTTAGAGTAAACTTTTAACATGCAGTATGATGATGTTTAAGAGGTTAGTGTCCTCTTTTAAATGCACTTTTAAGTACTATCTGTATGTGTGTGTTTCTAATGTATCTACTGTACACGGCCAATACAAATCCTGTTAATGTCTTTTAATAGTTGTCCATATAATAATTATATAATATATAATATCATTCAATTTAATTGAATGAATTAGTACTTTCATTATTTGTGTTAGAAAGGCCCTGTGTAAATAATAACAATAATAATAATAATAATAAAAAAATAATAATATTATTAATAATATTATAAGTAAAGTTCTTCACACACCAATAAATAAATTATTAATATTAATTATAATTAGGGCTGTCAAATGATTAACATTTTTAATCAAATTAATCTGAATTTTCAGTGGATTAATCATGATTAATCACTATTTGCAATTACACCTGAATCCTAACCATTTTTTTTTCTGAAATGCGTACCAAAAGATAAATAACAGGACACAGATACATATTTTACATGTATTGATTCATCATATTGATTTTTAGGAGGTGTTCATTTGCTCTGCCTCAATACTTTAGGATCGATATTTTCACGTTCTGAAGGCTTCAAGTGCCAGTAAAACCAAGTAAAAATGCATATGCTTTTCCAAACAGCTGTAATTTTCGCTGCGTTGCATGTAGGCGTTCTGCGCATGACATTTTTGACAGCCCTAATTATAATATAAAATGTTTTGTTGTTGTTGTTTGTTTATTTATTTTTTTATTCTGTATGCCAAACCTTACATGTAAGCCTTCCTCACCATCACACAGCAATATTTAGTTATGAGGGAAATGGAGAAGTGCAATACTCATATTTCATTATTTAGCATCTTAAATAATGCAGACATCTGTAATGCATCTATAAAGTCAACATGCAGCCTCTTGGTTTGTAAATATCCCTGGTCTTATTTTGCGTGATTCAACCATGTACATTGTTCTAAAACACAGAAAGTTTTCTCATAATATTATAGAACTATTTTTATCAACTGTATTTTCTTTTCTTCCAATGAAATGAAGAACATGAGTGTGGGGACAAAAAAAAAAAAATTAACCCATTAAATCTTAGCACAACCTCCATGATCCAATCAAATCCTGTCTAAAATCAAGTCCCATCCTATATTCCTGAGTATTCTCCTCAATATTTTGTGTTACCTGCAAATATGTCACATTAAAGAAGTTAAATGTGCTGCCAGTGTTATTTCATGTTGGCTTAAATAAATGTAAAATGCACGTGAGAACACACATGAAGTGCATTCAAAAAAATAAATAAAAAACTGCGTCATTTAAATAGGGAAGCTCTTTATACGGCAAGTGTGGATAGATATGTGTGTGTGTAGATATTATGCAGCATTCAGCTTCTGAATATCCCCACCAGCCTGGCAGCCCACTCACACACACTCTTCTGCTGGGACTCCCAGTGTGGTTGAGCTTCATCCAGCTCTCTTCTTTCCAACTTACCATTCCCGTCAAACACACAAAGTTCCCGGGAACATCAGCCCTAAGGGAGACCCTCACACCCACACACACACACATGCACGCACGCGCGCACGCACACACACACGCACTATGGGATGTCCCCACTTTTCACAAAAAACAAACGTGTGTGTGTGTGTGTGTGTGAGATGTGTAAATCACAAATTAAAGTCTTCCAATCTCTGAATTTGCGAGACAGACACGAAGAGGAAACATAATAGCGCAGATTCATTCGGATTTGTTCATGTGGATCATTCATAGCTTCATGAATGATTGCGTGTTTGTGTGTATTCTGTGTGTTTGTTTAATAATCAAAAGACTGCAAATGAATTATTGTTTTATTTAATTGGATGACGCTGTCTTGCATGGTGTGTTTGAATGCTTAGTCTCACACGTGAGAGTGTTTTTCTGTTGGCATGTCGCTCAAGGCTTTGATAATTGAGGCTCTCATAAAGCTCGTCAGCACTCTGCTGTATGAGTGGATCTCAGCACTTAATTAGAGCTCGTTAGTAGAATGCCAGTCAGTGGCATGATGTGGTGTGACATCTGAGCGGACAGGAGATCTGATACCCAGCATCACTCAGCACAACCGACATACACATGCAGTTCTTAAAATCAATGTTGCTGCCTTTGTAGAGATCAACTAATGAGTCTCTTACAAGTTTCTATGATATTTAGAATGCTGCTATCAGCAGTAGACAGTGAGGCAGGTCAGTAAGTTTTGAAACAGAGCGACAAACATTCATTACACAATCAGTGTTTTACACCACTTAACATGGTAAAATGGATTTTAACATACAAACGTTGAACACAGCCAAGTTTTTTAATCATGCTCACTCAAAGTCAATATCTGTATTAGTAACTTTGCTTGAAGGTCACAGATTTTACTACTGTATTAGATGTGTGTGTGTGTGTGCGTGTGTGCGCAGATGTTCAGTGATCATATGGTTTTCATCATTACATTTTTTAAACAGTAGTTCAGTTCTGTGCTCTCTCTCTCCTATCTGTCTCCTCGCTCTTTTTTCTATTGTTATTTCTTTCTGATCAGTTCTTTGCTCTAAGCCTCATTCTTTGTTCTCCTCCTCTCCTTGCCCGCTTTTTTCCCTTTCTTCTGGCCTTCATCTGGATGGCTTATAGCGTCTGTGTGCCAGTCCTCCATTCAATCTCTCTCTCTCTCTCTCTCTCTCTCTCTCTCTCTCTCTCTCTCTCCTCTCTCTCTCTCTCTCTCTCTCTCTCTTCTAATCACAATGTCATGTTTTCAAACTGGCTAAATAGATCCCTAACTCCTCTTTGTTTTCAGCCTCAAATATTTACAGCAGGAGTTATCTGAGAGTGAGTGCCAGAGTCTTTGAGCCAAAACTGTGTGTGTGTGTGTGTGTGTGTGTGTGTGTGCAGCAGCAGCAGTGCAGGGTGTTCTGGGAGCTTAATTGAGATATCAACGTGACGGCTCTGAACGCTCATAAATTACAATGTGTTGGCCAGACAAGCCTGGCTACAGCAGTCTCACTGTGTGTGTGTGTGTGTGTGTGTGTGTGTGTGTGTGTGTGTGTGCGTTCAAGCGTGTGTGCATGTGAAATAATACGCTGACTAAACCTCCATCTCACTAACTCTTCTATCATTGCATGTCAATGTATGCATCATCACCAAACTTCGCCCCCAGGTACATAGTCTATTAAAGTTTTTAGCCATACATGCTGATTATTTTGTGATTTCAATCTCCTGAAAACTGCACATACATTTTAGGAAAAAAAAAATATATATATATTAGGATTTAATATTCTACACAAATTCTAGGCTACTTTGTTACATTAGAAATACATTCAGTTGTTCCTGACTTTGGACCCCAATGAATAATAGACTTAATATTTACTTTATATAAATTTGATTAATGTTATATTTTTATATATTATGTTTATAAAATTTTTGTTGTTTTTGAAAGAAGTCTCTCATGCTCACCACAGCTGCATTTATTTGAACAAAAATACATATAAAAAAATGTCTCATCATAGTCCAACAGAAATCTTTTGGAACATTACAAATGTCTTTAATGAATCCTTAGTGAATTAAAGTAAGAATTTCTTCATATAAAATTGATCCTGAGATTTTTTGTCCCTAGCAACATGTACAAACACACTGTTGACTCTTGTATGTGTGTGTCAGTAACGCTGACATAGGGTTTAATTTTAGAAGCCGTAATGAGAGTGATGTCATCAGCCTGTGCTTCTGAAAACAACCTGCATGGCAATCTGGAAAATGTCAATCTCTCTCTCTTTCTCTCTCTCTCCCTACATGTGTCTGTATGTGTGTTAAAGTGTGTAGTGCTTCTTAACTATACCCTCCACACATGAAACACACATGGTACACAGACAGAAACACTCAGTCAAACATGGAAAGCTTCATCCACACCTCATCACAGCAACTGTGACACCTTTCCTGTCGCAAAACCTCACCCACATTCCTTAAACGTATTAAAATCTAACATTTCTGTTCATTCTTTACCTCTTTTTTTTCAGTCACATGTCTTGTTTCAATGGCTTTTTGTCCTTGTAACTTCGCCCCAAACGTTTCATCAATATTAGCCTGTTAGCTAAACTACCTGACTTCTTATTAGCATGTATTAATCAATTACCACTGATTATTCCTGACATTCCAAGAAGTCATCCACTGAAGCGATCATCGGCGGAAGAGAGCAGCGATAACAGGCAGAGAGAAGAGAGAAGACAGCCACTACAAAGTGAGCGCTGGTGCGCTGGCGGGAGCTATGTCCTTGTTATGTATGTTAATGTGCTAACAAAACTTGCATGAACAGGAAGCCCCCACTTTATAAATGACTAATTAAGTTAACGAGGAAAGATGTAGTGGCCATGCCATTTCAGATTAATTCACTTACAGAACAGATTAATCTCATGCTCAAAGGCAAAGACTGAGACTGAAGATGATTGTGGAAGATTAGAGCTGTCACACACATGCTAATGAACATGAAGTCATTGATGATAGATTAGCAGAGGGTTTTGTCATCCATCACACTATCATATCACAGAACTATCTCTTACACTATATACACAAGTGTGTGTGTGTGTGTGTGTGTGTGTGTGTGCGTGTGTGTGTGTGTGTGAGTGTGTGTGCATTACGTATATATATATATATATATATATATATAATGCACTATAATGCAAGATTTTTTTATCTCATTGTATTAAATGATATATATTTCATATATTTCAGATTTATTCATTATTTATACATTGTGGCTTAAGAAATACACAACAAAAGAAGAATTCCATTCAATATTCATTCATTTTTTTTAAATTAATATTCCCTCACATACACACATACAGTATAATATTTATTAAAGTTCACATATGCTTCTTTACCTATTACACACACGCACAATAACACACGTGTGTTCAGCCACTCAGTCTCTCTCTCTCTCTCACACACACACACTCAAACTGCTGCCCCGGGGCAGGTAGTGTAATGGGATCCTGAGTGTTATTTTTTGCAGAATAAAATAAATCCCACTAATTAGCATGTTAAAGTGATTGATGGGATCGCAGGGCCGTCTGTGAGCGGGGCTGCTTCGCTTCTCGAGGAAAAGATGACGGAGAAAAAAGGGGAAAAGACTAAATGAGTGACTAGTAATGGGAGAAAATCACACAGAAAGGAAATACAAAGAGGAAATATACTGACAGAAAGAAAGAGTGAGGTTATCTGAGAGAGAGAAAGAAGATCTTTTTTCTAATCTCCACAGTTCTTCTCTTTCTCAGCACTGCTGTCTTTGTAAACGCATCTGACTGAGAAATGCAGAGAGGCGAACGCAAAAGAAAACTAGTCATGTACATAAATAAAATGGGTTTAATGAGGGGAGAACGGGAGAGTTTGGGAATCTGATACGGTAACTCGATCGAGCTTGTCATCTGTATTTGTGTTTGTACATGCACCTGTGTTTAAAGTGTCCAGATTAGTGCTGACCCTCAAAAAGGACTCTGATTCCCTCTCACGTTAACACACGGCTCACGTTTCTCCACTGCCTTTATGCAGAAGGTGTTAAGCTGTGTTTAAAAAGCACATATCCACTTTCTGAGCTCACTCACACACACGGTTTTTATCTTTCTACACCTGCGTTGTGTTTTTACACATTTGAACTGTAATTTAATTCTGTCCTCCACTATTTCCTCCTGGTCTTTCTCTCATTAAACATTTATTTTTGAGTCTTCAAAAGCCAAGTTCACATAAAAATTTAATTCTCTCATCATTTTCTCACCCTCATGTTGTTCCAAAACTTTTTATCTAATCTAAATCAGATGGGACTGGTACTGTCAGACTCCATATATATATATATATATATATATATATATATATATATATATATATATATATATATATATATATATATATATATATATATATATATATATTATATTATATTATATATTATATTTTATATATATATATATATATATATATATATATATATATATATATATATATATTATATTATATTATATTATATATTATATTTTTTATATATATATATATATATATATATATATATATATATATATATATATAAAACATCTAAATTAAAAGTATTTTTCTTTTTTTCTTAAATCATACATTAGCTTTGTGTGAGAAACAGACTAAAATTGATGAAATATGCCATTTATTCTCTTATATATCATGCCCAAACATCATTAACGTCAATGGGGCCCTATTAGTTTTGCAGAAAAGGATGTTTTTCTGTAATTAATCTCTTAAATGTTGGCCTGTTACTTACACAGAACAATTTTTCGTTTGCAGAAGACGTGTGATATAGCAGTCTGCTGGACTACTTTTATGATGCTTTCATGGTGCTTTTTTTGTCTGTTTGGAGCTTGACAGGTTCAGAACCCATTTACTTACGTTATATGAAAAGAGAGGCTAAAATATTCTTAAATTTATTCAGTTATCGTTAGAAAGTTGCATTCATAGCTTTCAGAAAGAAAGCAATTGTTTTGGAAAGATATGAAGGTGATTAAAAGATGACAGAACTTTCATTTTTAGGTGACTGCCCCTTTAAATCTAATACTCAACAGTAGCAGCTGAAAAGATATGAAGCAGACCAGGGATGGGAAAAAAGAGAGAGTGTGAGAGAGATAAAAGGGGCAATAAAGAAGAGAATAGAGCAGATGAAAGGATTGATCAGGCCAAAGGTCAAGTGCATTCCATCAGCGCCCACTTGACTTGAAACACAACAATAAGCCAAATCACTGAGAACACACACACAAACACACACACACAAACATACAACCTCTTAGCACAAATTGATTCTCAACCATATGAACAGTTTCAATGAGCCATACAAACCTGCCTCTCTCTCTCTCTCTCTCTCTCTCTTTCTCTCTCTAGTCAATTCTATAAATTACATATTTACATTTAGTTTAACTTAATGTATTACTTAACTAAAACTAAAACTTACAAATAATAAAAAATTATAGACGCAAATTTAAGAAAAAGAAAAAAATACAAAAGCACACAAAAAATTACTAAAATATTAAGAAAATATCAATGAAAATGGAAACTAATTCAAAATATAATAATAACAGTATCTCACGTATCTACATAAGTATCTCAGTTATACATAAATAATAGCACTGATATACACATGCAAGGTAATGTAAGGCATATCAATGCTAAATATATATAAATATTATTATTATTATTATTTGCAGAAATTCATTTTATATATATTTTATTTTTTATATTTTGTATGCTTTCTGTCCATACGTATAGTGCCATACAAACCTGCATCTTTCTCTTCGTCTCTCTCCCTCTCTCTCCCTATCTTTTTCTTAATTTAACAGTCAGATTGCAAGATGGTAGGAGGCTCTTCCTTCTTTCTTTTCAAACAACATCTTCTTATTTGCATTGATGCTGGGTTAATGCAAAAGGCCCAAGAGAGTGAGTCAATGGAACTAATCCAAACACACACACAAACACAGAGTTTCCCCTTGGGTCCAAGCACACTTAGGGACCTCACAAATCCAGCGTCTATGACAACGGTTAGGTCAGCCTAGATAAAGAGGATCCATTAGGGCAGGGGGGGAGAGAGAGGGAGGGTGGATGAATGGAGAGAGAGCGAGAGAGACGTGTCAACATGCTCATAACTCTAAGAGAGAAAGTTTTGATGTCGGGGCCCACATCACTTGTGTTTTAATTAACTGGTGTCATTAATGATCTCATTTGCATAGACAACACATTTGGATAGAGGTCTCAAGGGTCCTTTAAGTCATGCTGTACATTAGCAATTTCTCTCATTTAAGATTAAAACAACTTTATTGGCATGGTTAAATAAATAAATAAATAACATGATGTTTGTGTGTGTGTGTGTGTGTGTGTGTGTGTGTGTAGGGTACAGTACATACAGTCAAGACAAGCTATAATGTTTGCATACTAAACTTTGCTGGACAGTTTGAAAATATGTTAAAATGACTGCTAGGGCGGGTTTGATAGACATAGCTAAAAGTGGCAGTCTATCAATTTCAGTGAAATACTGTGGGATTTTCGCCTCTTAAATGGGAGAACTAAATTAGAAAATATTTTAATTTGAGATAATGTGTCACAACATTACTAATTGTACTTAATTTTTCAACTAATAAATGCAGCATTGGTGAGCATGGGAGGCTTCTGTCAAAAAGGACATCTTACATCTTAAATAATGTTAATAATACAGTTAAAAAGGTTGTGTTATTGTACCTATTTACAAAACTGCTTCTAAGCATTTTATGCCTGTTGCACGATCATTGGTCATTTTCATTTTTAGTTTGCTGCTCCAGTCTACCCACTACTGTCTTAGCCTTCTTCCTTTGATGACCATTCTTGCCATCTGCTCGCCTCTGTTCTGTTGTGTTTAAAGTTATAGATGTTATGCTAGAAAGCTTTTGTGTGTGTGACTGCGGCCGTGTGGTTTAAAGGTTCAGTTAATAGTTCACTCATAGCTGTGAGTGTGAGTGTGTGTGTGTGTGTGTATGTGTGTGTAGCTGACTCATGGTCATGCATGGTTGTGGCGTGTGGTTTTTCTAGCAAATGATGCTACAGTAGCATAATGGCTCGGTCAAATATCTGCTAGGATTAAATGGAGAGCGAATGGAGATTTTGGCTTCCCGAGTTTATATAGACCATAGACTGCAATGAAGTTTCAGAAGAGTAGTGTGCTCAAATTGTACTCAGATGAGAATATGATATATGTAGGTGCCAGTGTTATTCAAAACAATAAAATGTTCCTGTTGGTCTTCTTGTCTTTCTGTCATTTTGAGTAACGACTGATTACCGCACACTGTTCTTCTAATAGTCTCAAAGTCAGATAGAGACATGAGCGAGTGTGTGTAGTAGACGAATGTTAATCGATGCATCTGTAGGTAATGTCCTAACTCCAGAGCAGACGGGTCGATATATGCTGATTGGCTGTAAATCTAGCGAATGGACGAGTTGCATCATCGCTCACAATCAAACTCTTGGGCAAAATGATTCCTGGTGGAGTTTGTTGATCCACTGAATTCTCTATTTGTCATGCAGCCAATAACGTTTTGGTCAATTTGATGTCATTGAGAGATGAGGATGACCTCACAAAACGAGGAATGAATTTGAAACAAACTATTGAATTGGCACAATCCAAATGAGGACCATCAGACTCGAAACTCACGTTGGTTTGTTTGAATGTTAAACATTAACACGGAACACAAGAGTTGGTTTGCACTTTAGAGAGTGAGTTCACTAACTGGGAATTTGAATCCCTCTGAAAAGTACCAGTGTGGTTCAGCTTCTATCAACCATTAAAGAACCTGAGTAAACACTCGACTGTTGACCGACTTGATTCAGTTTGGACATTTTGACCTCTACAGAAAGGAAATCGCTCTGAAACATGCAAGTATTTATGTATATGCAATTTGACTTTTTGGGTTTCAAAACGGGTTGTAAAGATAACACCAGAAGTCTTTGTGCACAAAGCATGTGTGTTTTGAAAATGGCTGCTAACTTTAAACTCTATTAAATGTTTAAATCGGGGCATTTTTATGTACAAGTGCTGAACATATGTAAATTCTGCTTATAGTGCCTCTTGGTCCCTCTATTAAAAACACAATCTTTTTTTCTTTTTTGTTGTTCATTGTTCTGGGCAGTTCTTGGCTGATTAAATCAGTCATGTTTTTGGCCAAATTGAACAGAATTTGTAACACCCAGGAATAGATTTGATTACAAATGAATCTATTCCACCCTGTTTATATGTCAACCTGAGCTCTTTGTACTTCACAGATGTGTTTGTCATTTTACACGCGATGACTTGGTGTATTATGCATGTGATATGATTTTCATTTGTGGTGGGATATGTTTTATATTTATCGCCCATCACATGTGGACACGTCTGACCTGTGTGTTCTGTAGAGCAAAGCGGACAGCCTCAGGCAAACACACATGCACACGGATCTCCGATTACACTGTATTGATTAATATTGTTTTAATATTTTTCTTCACAGCTAATAATTTTGTTTGTGGAAATGGTGTTTTAAAATGTTTGCATGATGAGTGTGTGTGAGAGCAGGAGTGTGTTCGGGCAGCGTAACCATTGTCTGTGCATGTACCATAGTGTACCAGCGTGGGTCAGGAACTGCAGGCAGTGAATGCTGGCACAAAGTAAGGTCACCATATACCTTCACACACACATAGCGTTCTCTCCCTCGTTCATTCTCTCACAGACTGTGTGATAGTTCATATGTGTTCTCTCTCATAATCAGGAACCTATCAGGAACGTAAACATAAATAGAGGAAACAGTGGTGAGATCTGCAGGAGTTAATATACTATTCGATCTGGAACTCTCTTCAGTCGAGAGAATCTATCTATCTATTATTTCTAATTGATACAATATTTAAGGAAAATAGAATTAAATAATAAAAATAGTAAAATAAAAGTATCTCTGTCTGTTTGTTTGTATTAAATATTTATATTTAGAAATTATAGAATATTTTAATGTAATAAAAATAATAAAGTTACATATCTATCTAATCAGTCTGTCTTCTCACTGTCTGTTGTTCTATTGGTTGTCTGCGATTCTTTTAACTAAGTTTTATATTTTGCTTTATTGTTTTGTCTTATGGTTCATCTTTTTATCAATCGATTGCTCTTTTATTCTGTATATTTGTCTGTAGGTTTTCTTCTGTCTTCTTTTGTTTTTTGTCTGTTTTGTTTTTATCAGCTTTTGTCTATGTCTGTCAGTATTTTTTTTTCTCTTGATAACATAAAAATGCATTTGTGTTACATTTAATTGACGTGGCTCAGATTTTGACGACAGATTTGAGCAATTGTGAACCTAGAGCTAGTTCAGAGGCATCAAGCTACCACACTGCCATGATCTGATTGTGACAATCTAGTCCAGATGCCCTCTCTCTCGTGTGTGTGTGTGTGTGTGTGTGTGCTGGAGTCAGTTGTGAGGGGGGTATGGGTCATTAAGTTGGTGTCCTTTGTTTTGTCAGTTTGTTTTGTTGAGCCCTGGTGTACTGAGTAAAACCAACCAAGCCGAAAATTGTCTGCAGCATGTGCAACCTCCCCCCCCCCACCACCACCAAACACACACACACACACACACACACACATGGCCTGGAGTGGCGCCCACTTCCCCTCATTCCAGCCACTTCACCCTACATTGATCACAGATCAGCCTACATCTCTCTCTCTCTTTTTCTTTCTGTCTCTTAAGTCTAAATCTAGTTAGCTTGTTTTTATGTCACATTGTAGCAAATACAATGTTTTCAAGCACTACAGTTTTTAAAAATCAGAATGATATAAACAAGGGAAACTGACCATATCAATCTTACTTTAACCAGCTCAAAGATAAAATCTGATTGTGAGTGTTTATTAAAACAAAAAGCCACATGAGTGATTTCATCTTAATGAACAACATCACAATATCATGCAGAACCCTAAATGACCGTGACAGACCGGAGTGTCTTATTAGAACAGATTATGAATCAATACAGATGTTATTGGTAGATCATTTAAGGAAAAAGTCGATTAGCCTAACCAGATATGTGAGATATAATGAGGATAGTTTATTAGTCAAGTCCTGTAAGGTACAAATATCTCCCCTATATGAGGTGTTTGAGGAAAGCAGTTTTTCAGTTGCATTTGTTTTAATATTTGTTCATACTTGTACAAATTGTTGTGGACTCATTTATGTCTGGTTTTATGAATAATAGACTTTTGACTAGAGGTTTTGAATGGTTTGTGCTCTGCCCTCTACTGCCCAGTTTTCGCCTATATGGTGTATCTCAACTATAATATTGGTGTGTGTGTGTGTGTGTGTATGTATATATATATAGGTCTTTTTTTGCCTTTTTATGTTGAGCAAAGTGTTTTATGGTTCATATATTGCATAAACTTTAATAAAGTGTTTCTCATTGGTTTTCTCTTCTATAATGTTATACAGTGTAGTAATTATTTGGAAAAATTTCCCTCTATTACCCTATTACACTTTGACACACCAATAAATCAAAGCATGCTTCTAATAATGGGACTTTAATTTTCTGAGCGCCCATTTCCTCTCTACTTTTCTAATCTTTTTCTAATGAAGTGTTTTCACCTGTTGAACAGCACAAAAGACACTGCCCCGGCATTCTGGGACGCCCCGAAGGTCCTGCTGGGAGCCAATGAGAATTTGCGGAATCTGCGAATGATCTTTATTGTTGCAGAGCAGCAGGCCTGTTACCGTGGCGCTTTGATGTGCCGCCAATCAGAGTGCGGATTTTAAATATGTGCACATGTCCAACAAACTAGAGCACAGGGACCTGGAATACATCATCGTGTGGAATAATTAAACCCGGATTCAGGAGGGGGAGAAGAAATAGTGCTCCAGTGAAGAGAAGAAAAAAAGGAAACATAGAGCTCAGTAAACAATATCAGTCTTGGTGACACTGGGCTTCAATTCAGTTGGCTATACATCCAAGTGGACCAGCCAATCATATGTAACCAACCATAGACACCCTGGGTTTGTGACATGTGCAGGCATAATATGGCATTTGGTGTACTTTATATTTTAAAACAACAAACCATTATTTTGTGCATTGATTTTAAAAAATAGTAATTTCCTAATTGCTAAATTAATCAGTGTGCGTACTTTTTTAAAATATATTTAGGGTTAGGGTTAGGGTTAGGTTTAGGGATAGTCACCCTTGAGTGATGATTCAAATGAATCATAGAGTCATTATCTGGTATGTAATTGTTCATTAAAATTAATGTTCTGAACAAACTGATTCACAATGAAATAATCCCCAATACTAATTGAAATTAACTAAAAGATTTGCTGCAGGAAAATAAATGTGTGAGAACTTGTATTTGGCGGCTTTACAGCTTGAAGAAAGCTCTAAAAAGGAGACTCTTAAAAGAATCTTAAATTACACTTTTGTGAATGTGTTTTTCGCCCTTTTATTTATGGAATATACTCACTGTGTGTGTCTGTGTGTGTGTGTGTGTGTGTGTGTGTGTGTGTGTGTGTTGAAACTAGAGGATGTTGCTAAGTGTGAAACTACTAGAATTTCACAACATTTAATTATGGCATGTGGAGTGAGAGGTCAAAGTAGAGTGGATCTTCCTGTTTGTGTGTGTGTGTGTGTGTGTGTGTGTGTGTGTGTGTGTGTGTGTGTGTGTGTGTGTGTGTGTGAGTATGTGTATCTATCTATCTATCTAGTTTTCTTATTTCAGCTGTATGTATTCGGACATAATTTATCTCCATCTCCCTTCTTTTTTCCACATGTCAGATTTTCACGTCACTCTTTTTGATTTTCACTTTATCACTTCATTACCTCTCTCTCTGTCTCTGTGTCATTCTCAGCAGCTGTTTGTGATATTCTCTCTGGTTTAGCCCCGTCCTGTCCGGGTCGAAAACGATGCGGTGTATCTTTACACAGGGTTTAATTTAATTGCCGTATTTTTCTCGTATAAATGCTTAATTGAAGTGCCCAAGGCAGCGCTGCTAAAGTCAATAAAAGACTGAGAATAGGCTTTATAGGGCCTGTCTATGCCTGTAATTAGAGCCTCCAGGCAAAGCCAAAAATCTCTTAAATAAATGGTTATGCAAGAAAGTCCTGCTGAGAGAGGGGAGGAAAAAACCATTAGAGTGAGCAGGAGAGAGAGAGAGTACAAATCATCATCTGTACAGACACCTCAGGGATGGCCTCATCCTGACAGCAGCCTTACCACACACACACACACACACACACACTTACACAACTGTGAAAATAAAACAAGTGAAAAGTGGGTAATTCATAGTCAAAGCAAAGGACTGTGAGAGCGAGAGAGAGATAATAGTGCAAAACCCTTTGTAAATATTAAATGAAATATGACAAGAGGGATTAGAGAAAACAGGAAGAAAGGAAAACTATAAAAAGTAGGAATTCCGTGATGAAAACATTGTGCAAAGGTTCTTAATGGAGTTCTCAGTTATTTTCATTAATATATATATATATATATATATATATATATATATATATATATATATATATATATATATATATATATTTATATTGTCATTCAAACATTGTTATCAGTCTTTATGAGAAATAAAAAAAATAAAAATAAAAAGTGTTGACAGTAAGATTTAAAGCTAAAAAATTACCATAACTTCAACTTAAATGTCCATTTGCCCTCCATTCGGTCTCACTACTGCATAGGCTCTATCGATAGATATCTTGGAACAATTTGATGAGAAATGTGTGAGTTCATATTAAGATATGTGGTTATTGAAAGCAGGCTTTTGTAAACTGAACCTAATCTGAGACTCTGGGATGCCTTCTGAAACTTTAGCGGGTCTTTTTCTCAGGAGACCGTCTGAGGAGCAGAAAAGTCTCTCTATTTAATCTCACTGCTGTCTAAGAGAAACTGTTGAGATATAATAGAGATCTTATTTGGGATCTGTGTTTCCTAATGCATCTTTGTGCGACTGTGACATTTAAAGTGACCTTGATGTGTGTCCAAGTCTCTGAATGAGTTTGTTTCTCCTTAATGTAAACGAGTGTTTCTGGATCACTGACATCCCAGAGTTAATTGTCTGAAACGGGGTGTGTATGTGCATGTGTGTGTGTGTGTTGAATTCTTGTTCACTTGAGGGTTTCAGGGGAAGAGGGCTGAACCAATGTAATGTGTGCACCGTGAGTTTGTCGAGTTGGGATTCTAAAGCTCCTGTATCCACTTACCCTGATTGGAGCGTCTCAAATGTAGCCATGGAGATGCTAAGATGAGATGAAATGCTAATTTTGATGGCCATTTCAAACGTTCCACCAGCTGCTCTGCAACACATCATAAGCCAAGCGGACAAATTAACAATATTTCTGTTTTCATCAAATAGAGTTGCACATAACTCACCATTTGCAACAACTCAAGCTATTTATTGATGACAAATAGGCCTTGCTCTGCAGGTAGTGTGTGTGTGTGTGTGTCTGTGTGTTTCGATGATAGATGATAGTGTTTGGAGCAGATAACTCACCAGGAGACTCGAGCAGAGACCAGCCAGGCCAAATTCTGCAAATCCCCGCAGACCAACCAACACTGCAGCCTCTGTTCATGCATGTGTGGTAGGTGATGTGAATGATAGAAGCACTGCTCTCTACACGCTCATGTCTCTGGTGTGTGTTCACACTGTTGTCTGTGGGTGTTTGTTTATTCAGCGTATTTTTGTGTGGATGTGAAAGGCTGCTGCCCTCGTACACACACCGACACACGGTTTGGCGCCAGACAGGCGCTCTATCTCCTCTCAGGGATGTTGAGGGTCCGTCAGGATGGAGGGAAGGCTTGAACAAGGGAGGGATGGATAGTGGGTCAGATTGGCATGTAAGAGCAGTTCTGTTATCAGCTTTTAAAAGTCAGCCAGAGACCCCACTGCACATTAGACCCTTTGTCTGGACTGAGACGTGTGTGTGCGCTTGTTTCAGTGTTGTTGTGAGGGGGAAATTCCTGAAAATGTCATCAGGAATGTAGTAAAACATAGCCTTCTAAGTCTTCTGTTTTAGTGAGTCCTTCTTCATATTAATATCTTAATTTGAATCCAAAAATACCTGAAGTGTCTTTAAAGATTAGGTTTAGGGTTAAGGTGTAGCATAATTATTATTGTTTGGTATTTTTGCCACTAATAATTGCTTTTGTTGTGTTGTTTTTGTTTTGTTTGACTTTCCTCAAAAAGTCACTGATCGAAAAATTGCCATTGTGCAATGTGAATAGTCTTCACTTTGTTGCTCTAATAACATAAACAAAATTATAATAATAATAATAATAATACAAAAATAATAAGCACAATTGATTTTCGAGATTGATCATATTAAGAAATTTCTGCTGATAATAATACTGTATATAAAGGATGCTGAAAATTCAGTAATCAGTAACTGCCAACAGATAAAAAAAATGTATATATTATTATGCATATAATCATTTACCTTTTTTTTCTCAGACAATATCAAAAATTGCCTTTTTTATTTGATTATTACTGAGAATTGTTGTGACTTTGTGTTGAGCTTTTTTTGTGGACTCTTACTTTCATTTGTGTAAACTTTGTAAACATTGATGAAATCTGTATTTTTTTTTTTTAATTTTGTCATCTTGATTTTTGCCTCATCAACAGTTAGCACTGTCATGCATTTCTTAACACGTGCGTTCCCTTGATGTGTGCCTGACAAGAACATCTAAGCATGTAGAATGTTGGAGCTAGTGGACGGTGAATGGAATGCTCTGGTCATGAGGAATGTTCTACAGGAGAATGCAGAATGTTCCTCTGTATTACGAATTCTATTTTCTGCACTCTAGTAGCATGCTGTGGTTTACACACAGGAGTGGAGCTTCTCATTAGCAGCACTGCTCCGCCTGATTGCCATATAATAGAGGACAGGAGCAGCTCCCCCTCAGTCGCTGTCCTGAGACCAGCCCTGTACATTCGCCAGATAATTGTCCAGGTTGGTGAGGATGATCCCAGCTCAGCATCTGCCCATAGCATGTAATGACAGCCCTCTTTCAGGACGCTGAGTTTCTATTGGCCGGCGTTCAGGCTTAAGGGGTTACGGAGAGTTCCCCTGGCACCTACACAAACACACCCTCACACACACTTTTGGATCCGACTCATGGTTACTTTGGTCCAGTTACAGTGTGCCAGAACCAATGAAATGTGTGTGTGATTCATTGCACAGAATCTGCAGCACTTCTGGATCGTACTGTAATGCGGTGAACTCTTTAAAGGATGGTGCTCATTGGCCTAAGAATCTCAAAGCTTTATTGTGCAGCAAAAGTTTGAGAAAGTTTCATTAACTATTTGAAATTGAAAAGGGGCAAAAACAAGAAGAATACTGACTAAAAGAAGATATACATCCAGATAGCAATCATAAGTAATCATAAATGTATTTATATGTATTTTTATCATCTGTGGACCTCAAAGGACCTTAAAATGTTTGTCCAATCATATTCCTTGGTCCGAGGGCTTTCCTGCATACATCCGCGCACCCTGTTAAGTTAGCCTCTGGTCTGCCTGTATGCGTTCATGATTTTTGGAGGAGGCGCGGCTTTTGAAAGTGGTTTGGAGGGAGGGTAGGATCTTATGCTTTTAAAGCTAGCTTGCTATTGCTAGCCTCTCTGAAATCGTACTTTTAACACAGTTTATCGCCCCACTCTTTTGGAGATAATCCAAAATTATATTTCTCAAATGATTGAGTTTCGCTTTGAAGAACAGATAAACCAAACAATTTGGCTGCAAACCAGTTTCGGAATGTTACCTAATTAATATTCATGAGCAAAGCTGATCACTGTATCCCTCCCATTTTTACACCCCAATAAGAACTTTTGTAAAATCACATTAATTTGGTTCAGCCCACTGTAAGATTCTCAAAACTTCAGTAATGTGATAAAGTGATACTAGCACACATAATGCCTTGTTAGGACATTGAATGCTGTTTGGATTCATACATTTGCTGCTGTGATTTTTTTTCTCACACTTGTCTCTGTGCATTGATTCAGTTTAGATCTTTTTTTTTGTGTGTGAAACCTCTTTTTATTTCATCCAGCGTCTGCATCCGTTTAACTTGTCTGTTTAGGTTTGAATTTATCGTTTGCTACTGTACATTAATCTGTCCTCCAGGCGGAGAAAGGGGGTGGCTGACACAGGGCTGCCCACAGAAGGAGCCTCCCCGCTGGGCAGAGCGAGGGGCAGGCTGGGGCGTGTTGGTCTGTGTCTCTCCTCCCACCTTTGCGCGGCTCTCCAGGGGTCCGCTTACTTCACTCGCCTCCAGACACAACCTTTGTGCCCGCAAGACAGAGCCCCCTCCGGGCCGGTCTGAGCCAGGGTCTCAGGATCTAAAGGATGTGCGTGTATGTATGTATGCATGCTAGAGACAGAGAAAGAGAGGAGACAGGAGATTAAGTTTTGTCTCTTTGCTCTAAAAGACCAACTGCCACAACACATATAAATCGGATTCTCCACAAAGTACCATCTTAAAGATGCTCTCATTCACTTAGATACACCGCCAGTACCATCCCACTCTCACAGTCTTTTCACTACCAGTCATTCACTTAGATAAATACGCGTAGTGCCGGCGATCCTAAATATTTTCAAACAGCTCACTGAAAGAAAAAAAACTGCACACATATATAGTTTATTTATACATTTGCTTTGTTATACCAAGGTTTGGAGACACATTATTCCAACAACAACACACACACAGACACATTTTTATCATATTAGATGGCCTTTAATGGTTCTGCTGCCAGAAGGCAGACCCTCAACCACACCAGGGTCACCCGGGCGTCACAATGTCACAGCAATGAGCCTTCACCTCTGCCAGTGGCTCCAGGCGGGTTCGAGAGATCAGTGAGTGAGTGTGTGTGTTTTAAATTCT
This sequence comes from Carassius auratus, assembly GCF_003368295.1. Classification (NCBI taxonomy): domain Eukaryota; kingdom Metazoa; phylum Chordata; class Actinopteri; order Cypriniformes; family Cyprinidae; genus Carassius; species Carassius auratus. The sequence continues at coordinate 12,974,481 of NC_039282.1, read as the reverse complement.
GATTTGGGATGTTCTTAGGTTCAGAGGTCATAATTCCATAGGGTCAATTGGATTACCTTTCACTTAGTCACACACAGGCACGTTAAATATATAAAAAAGAAATATATATATATATACAAAATGCTAAATTATAAAAACATAAGTATACGTATTCACAGGGTATGATTGTGTGTTGGAATTTTGGAGTGTGCCTCAATGTATATGGTGTATTTGGTGCATGTTTGGGTGTAAGTGTGTATAAATTTGATTGTTTTTGTATATTTTTGTGTTTGTGTCTTAGTGCATGCTTGTGTGTGTGTGTGTGTGTGTGTGTGTGCGTGCGTGCGTGTGTGTGTGTGTGTGTGTTTGCTAGAAGAGCCTCTCTTCTTCTCTGAATGCTGTCTTTGAGCTGTACTTTTTGGATTGGCCAAAGTCAAATATTTGCTCTCTACATATTTAATATTTATGATGTCTGAGACCAATATTGAGCCACGCAGTGAGTGATAGACAGAGGTCAAGTACAGGAGCAGCACCAGGTGCAGTTCACACAGTAAACTGCTGCACTACTTGTGTTAAAAACACCGAAACATGCAGAAAACTATTTCACAGCCTTATAAATTAAGTTTCGCTTCAGATCTGCAGGTCAACAGGTTTGTGTGTGTGTTTCAGGTTGAGCCTGCCAAGTGATTCATAAATATAATAAATTATGTTTGCTAGTTTTTTTCTTATTCTAAAACTAAATAATAAATAAATAAATAAGGATAGGATTAGGAATTGTAATATGTCCTCATTTAGACAGATGTGTGTATATATGTGTGATTCCTCTCTTTTTAAGCGCTAAGCCACATCACAGACTCACTCTGACCGTACTGTTTACACACACACACACACACACACACACACACAAACTCTGTATGTTCAAAGACCATCATGTAAAAATGACACAGGTCAGACAACATTTATGAATATATTTATTCTACTCGTGAACACAATCCCGTAACATGGTTGTGTTGAAGGCTGTTTTGTGTGTGTGTGTGTTAGCAGTTTAAAAGTGTGCAGTATCAGCGTAACTAAAGCTTGGGCCTCAGACTATCTTTGAATGGCATATAACATTACCACACACCCACTCTCACTTAAAAACCCTCCGAAATCAGATCAGTTATATCATTTTACCATCTACAGTACTTTCAGCCACACAAACACATTTAACCAGCTAAATGAGGAAATGCTGTATTCATTTATTTACTTGTTATCATTTGTTTATTTGTTTACTTATTTAACTAAACCAACACATTCTCATACATTAAGATATATATATATATATATATATTTCTTTATAGCTATAGTCAAGTAAACCAACACATGCTCACCCTCTCATACACACATAAATAACTCAATCCAAGACCATGACGACATTTGTGTGGAGCAGTGTGACCTCTTTCTCGCTTTCTTTCATCTTTTATCTCTCCACCGTGTTCTTTTCTTCCGTTTTCTTGCTCCAATAAGTGGCAAGAATGTCCACACACCGTGTTTGAGATGTCTTCTTTTGTTCCCGCATTCAAACAACATCCCCCTCTTTAGTCGTTTTCGTCGTAGACAGGGACGAAGGATGAAACAAAATGAAAAAGAGACAATATTGGGTGATGATTAGGTTGGAGGTGGCAGAGCAGAACTCAGATAGCGACATAGATGTTAAGTCATGGAGAAAGCAGGTGTACGGTAGAGCTCGTAACGGACGGATAGCATACAAACATGCTGTATCATCAGTCCTTTCATAAAAAGCCATTAAACTGTTAGCTAAACGACAGCTGAGACTGCATTAGCAACATTGGCGCTGATTAGCATCTACACGCACACACTCGTGCAAATGTGCACACGGTTTGTCTCGGCGGAGCTGACCTGTTGACACGCTGATCGGTTTGTCAGAGATGGATGGAGTCTGTAAGAACTGTGGAGGAGGAGTGTAAAAGAGATAGAGAGGAGGAGGAGAAAGAGAGAGTGACAGAGGAGCAGATGGATGGGTTTAGGGCATTTACAGAGATGGAGGGAGGCTGTTAAAGATGAAAAGATGGAAAGAAACAAAAGGAAACAGACATGTGAGGGTTCAAACCGAGAAAAGAGTCTGAGACGTCACTTTTTCGGTTATTCAACCTAATAAAAGCATCAAGCAACTTCAAATACGAACGACGGAAAGCGTGTTTGCATCCCATCAACAGCAGCTGGAAGAGCAGATCTGTTTGTTTCCTGTCTTCCTCAGATAACATTGAAAGGAGAGAAAGCGAGAGATAGAAAGAAAAGAATGAAAGAGTTTAGAGCCAATGCAGTCTGATGAGAGGTGAGATATCATCTTGCTCCTTCTGTGTGTGTGTGAGAACAGACGTAAAGACCTTCCGTGTAAAGGTGATGACATGTTCATAAAGTTTAGCACTGTTCCCAAAAGAGACACGAGGGTCTAACACACTCCATCCTGCTGTCCTCTGACAATATGAGTGCATATTGTTTTATTATATTTATGTATAAGACAGATGATATCTTCTACTGTAAGTGCTGACCAGTCATACAAAAAAATGAATGAATGAATGAATGTTGACTGTCCAATTGTGGTAATGTGTCTGATTTGGAATAAAATAACATTAAATTTAATTTTATCTTTCAGAGTTGTAATTGGATTGTGGATGTCAGGCTGTGATTGTTTAATATGTTTTGTGTGTGTGTATTATATATAATGGCATTAATAGCATACATAAAAATAAAACACCAACAAACTGATAAATAGTAAATAGATAATAGATTTTCTTCTAATATCTACTAAAAGTAGAATTTTTGGTAATGTGTCTGGATTGGTAGTTTTCTAAAATTTGGAGAAAGTTATTATAATTTGTTGAAAGCTTATGAAAACATATTTTTTTCTTAAGAATAGCGTGCACTTTTAAGTAGTTCACTGCAACACTATTTAAGATTCGGTCGATTTCGATTTGATGTTGTCTTTAAAATTGAAGCAGTGAATGTAAAACAGCTGACAGTAGGCCTAGAGCAGTTTGGATTAGTATCTAGTGTTTGCCATCTTGCTTCCTCCACGCTCTCTGTGTGTTTGTCAAGTTGTAAAGAATCCCTTGTGTGATCATGTTAGTGTCTGCAGTCTGTTTGTTCTCTTCTGATGCATCATTATTGCATTGTGATCTTTTGAAGTCTTACTGTGTGTGTATGTGTGTAATGTGCAGATGAGTGGATTCAGCCATGAGAGTGTGAGAATGCACTAACCATGTTCTGTTGTGCCACGCTGAACAGCTATCTATCTATCTATCTATCTATCTATCTATCTATCTATCTATCTATCTATCTATCTATCTATCTATCTATCTATCTATCTATCTATCTTTCTATCTATCTTGTTGTGACCATTATACACATTAGTCTAGACATCAGATTGACCCTGGTAATGTTGTTTGGGTGTCTGCAGCACAGACGACACTTTGAAGAAACCTCTTAAAGTGATTAGCAGTGTTTTACATTGGACTCCTGTGGTTTACCAGATAATAGCAATCAACAAAACTATTCTTTCCACTTCCAAAATGAACATCTGCATCTGCAATATCTGTTAACTAAGAGTCGCAGTTCAGCGGAGCTATTTCTGAGACCAAGTGAAAATCAAGCCAGCGGAACGGTCCAAATCCGACTTCAGCCTGTAAGGGAAATAATTACTTAGATCCAAACTTGACGACAAGATTAAGTTCCAAACATGAGGTTTGCCTGAATGCGTGGTCTTTCGTGGAACGTGGCCAGTTCAAAGAACGAGAGATGACATGAGACAGAAAGAAAGAGTGCGATTTCATGAGAGGATGAGAAGTGAATGTTCTGACCCAAACTCTGCCCTCGCTGTCCTCCGTAAGATGGATGGACTGGGCTTTAGAAGGACTCTAAAAGTAGATACACACACAAACACACAGCCCAATATAGACCAGAGTGCATCACTCTTCAGTAGACACAGAGAAAGAATGTTCCTTTAAATATAAAGACAAGAACTGAGGAAATTGATGGGTTCGAACTGAATGATGGAAAGACGAGAAGAGAAATATTTAGTGAATTAAAGGATAGATGAGGAGAGATGGAATCCAAAAGGAAAGAAAAAGCACCATATTCCAAAACCAAGTGAGCTGTCCAGCTGCCTACCGCCTTATAAAGCAGCGACTGAACTCAAACTCTCTACTTAGTTAGCAAATCTGTATTGATTTTTAATAAAGGCAAGTTGAGAAGAACATGATGCACTAATAAGCATAAATACTGTACATGTAGCACAAACATTTTTAGTATAAAATCATTTTATTTTATTTTTATTATCATGAATTAATGTATCATCGACATTTCTTATGCTTCATCTGCCATATTAGAGATATATTTTTTAACTGTAATAGTTTGTAAAATGTAAAAATCTTTCTGGGATTGCATTACAAAAAGTACAATTTTGCTACCATTGTATTTTGCTACTGGTATTTTGGATGTGTACCATGGTCCTATTATAATATATTGGACATGCACCATGGTAATATTGTGGTATTTTAGACATAATCCATGTTACTACAATGCTATTTTGGATATATACCATGGTACTGCCATGGTCAATGCAGTTAAACTTTGATACTACCATGGTATTTTGTACTTGTACTATGGTACTACTATGGTATTTTTAACATGTACTATGGTATTTTGGACATTTGTCAAAATACTACCATGGTATTTTAGATGTGTACCATGATTCTTTGGGTGTGTACCGTATAGTACCATGGTATTGTGTTATTTTTGGAAATGTGCCTTGATATTCTGAATGTGTTCCAAGGTACAATCATAATATTTTGGACACATGTATCATATAGTAGCATAGTATTCTTCAAAGTGCCATAATATTAACATATAATACCATCACTGTCCCAATTTTTAACTGAATTACAGGAGTAAGCATTATTATGATGCCTATGAAACAGCATTGATTTCTAGAGCACATCGGATGTCTTTAAATGCTGGCTATATAGGCAGCTCTCTAGGTTTTAGGATAAGTCCTTGTGCAATGAATGGGTCAGAGATGTGTTTGTGTTTGAGTTTATGTGTGTGTGTGATTGTTATAGCAGACGTGCCCTGCTGTTTTATTTCTTTTGTAAAGCATCCAGTTCGCCCAGCGTTGAAGCAATGTTACATTTAAGTCTTTGCAGCGCTGCAGCTAAACCACAGGAATGCAGCTCTCTCCTTCCTCCTTACTCACTATCTCTTTCTCAGCCTGTTTTTCTCTCTAGCTCCTGTCTGTCCCCATCCCTGCAGTTAACCCTGGAAAAAAAGAAGCTGTCAAAGCAGTAACAGGAGCTTTCGGGTCTTTGTGCATGTCCAGTCAAATGAATCACACACGTGTTGGTCTTTTACCTGTCTGTCTCTCATTTGGGTCTTAGCTCTGGGCTCAGCTGGTTCCCGCTCCGGATGGTTTTCTTTCCTTCTAGGCACAGCGAACAGTCTGTTCCAGACGCCCAGAATCCATTTTCATGACACTCAGGAGAGATTTTGGATCACTAATCTTATCAAATTAGCTCACTGTTCTCCTGATAACAGATGTGTTGGGATTCACGTATTAGTGTCAGGCCTATATAAAGGATGTAACGGATTTATTTATGAAAATAAATAATATTATATTGAAAGACATTTTTTATGAATTAATGAATTAATTAATAAAAAAATTATACACACCATTTTAACAAGTATTATATTCAAAATAATTATTTATTTAAATTACATTTTAATAATAAATTATATAAAATGAATTCATTCTTTAATTAATAGGAACTTTGCACAGACCATGTTACCGTTAATAAGAGTTTTCCAAGAACTGCAAATGTCTCGGCTCATGGCTTAAAGTTAATGCACAAATACATAATCATGTTTTTTTTTTTTTTTTATATGCAATATTTAGGGCAAACTTTGACTATAAAGTCGGCAAACAAGTTTAATAACAATGTGCCGTAAGTTAAAGAAACTTTCACTTATCCGCAAAAGGAACTGCATTATGCCGTAATTGTAACAGTTATACTGTAATTTAGTCAAAAATCTGAAAATTTAAACCCAAATTTTTTTTGCAGTTTAAATAATTACCAAAATTACTAGTCATTAATGGGTTTTTTTTTTTTTTGGGGGGGGGGGGGGTAAAAATGGTATCAAAAACAGCCTGTTTATTGCTAAGAGTCTGAGACAGTTCTGGCTGTTTTGGTGCAAGACATCCTGACTAACTTAAACTCTACAATAATGCAACTTCAATATGCACTGATGCTTTTTTTTCAAACCCTGTTCTCTGTAAAACAGCTGCTGTCCTATCAAAGCAACAATTACTGAGTGCTCAGACTCGACACTGAATGTCTGACAACCCTGAGTGAACAGTGATAGATTGTGTGTGTGTGTGTGCGCGCACTGGGGATGGTAATGTCTTTAAGATGTCTGTTTGAGGGATTTGAGTTAATAATGTGGATTTACATGCATCATTTACTGATCATTCTCCCCAGATACAAATTCCATATTTCTCCATGGCTCATCATTATTTTGATATCAGCTCATCCACAGATATATATATATGACAGAAGTGAGACGGGGTCAGAGAGTTACATGAGGATGGAGGCTTTTTATCAGTCATTGTTTTTTATACTGAGCTAATGATACTTTTGATCTCCTTCACTTGAATCTGTCCTTCATACTAATATTTTAGATTTTCATGATTTAGTATGTTTATTAAATGTTTTCTGGTCCTGACAATGTAGTTAATTTTCAAACTGTCCACTTTTACCCGCGATTTTTTCTAGCTAATTTAATTTTTATGTTTGTTGGTCAAAAAGAGAGAGAGAGAGAGAGATTTTTTAGAAAGAAGACTTAAAGGTGCATTGCAAAAACAGCCTGTTTACTTCAGCGAGATAATGCATTATTGCATTTAGAAAGGTACTCACTTTTAAAACTGACCTGGATGTGCCCAGGTTTACTGAAAGGGTTTGTTTGTAAGTTAATTAAGCTTGATTAATGGTCTGTGTTTTTACTTTTGTGATATCTGTGATGACACAAAGCAGCGTTCAGCCTCGGCAGACTCAAAGATCACTTGCCGACACACTCTCTCATCAATCACACACACACCCACAGAGAGAGAGAGCTGTGTGCAGCCTTGTCAAGCTCCACAAACACTGAATAAGTGTTTATGTGATCACATGTGATGGGTCCCCTCTTAGTAACACACAGTGTCATCAATCACAGACACACACATAAACACATAACGTGCTCTCATATACTACCAGCCCAAAAATCTCACCATTTATATCTTTTGTCTCTCATTGTCTCCCTTTATAGCATCTTTCTCTTTTCATGAATATACATAATGTTTTTTGGCATGTTTTAAGGCCTTTTGGCCATTTTACTGTCAACATATCTCTTGTGTTTCTCTCTTTCTTTTTCTCTCTTTCATTCCCATCAGTTCCACATTTTCTGTATTTTTTTCCTTGCTCCTTCATTCTCATTTTCTCTCTCCTTCCTCTCTGCTTCTCTTTTTATGTGGAGTTGCCGTAGGCGGCATGGCTGGCCGGCGAGGGTCACCAGTGGGAATTCTGGGAGCTGAGGTTCCAGTCATCCATTACCCTGCTTGTTTCTCACTCTGGCAGCCCTGCGACAGGGTTCTATTAAGAGCTCTTACACACACACACACACACACACATACACACATATACTCATGCATTTGATCAGCGCTTAGATTACACTCTAAAAGCACTGGACACACACATCACACTGTGTCGCAGACAGCCTCAGGCTTCACGTGCATGTAATGACATCCAATATTCCACTGCAGTTTTCCTCACTATGCATGTATTTATATGTGAGTGTGTGTTCAGGTGCAGGGAATGTTTTTGTATGCTAAGCCTGACCTGAAAATGCAAAGCGGGGTTTAAAGAAAGCGGGAGAGAATATAGGAGTAACAATAAAAGTTTTTGTTTTGGTTGTTTGTTTGAGAAAATGAGTGGACAACTTAAAGTTACCAAGAAAAAAAAATCTACCTTTTTTATCTTTTGGGCTTATCTTACATGATTCATCAGGAAACAATTATGTTTTCAACTAGATTTTTTTACATTTCTGAAAAAAAATAAATAAATAAATAAAAAAGGATAGCTATGCAAAACCAGTTGCCATGATAGGGGGTTGTTGGTAAGTACGCATTAAATTGAAGTATAATGATTTCTATAAAAACTTAAAGCAGCACCGCTGTTTACAGCATTGATAATAATAAGAAATATTAAAAAAAAATCAGCTTTGCCATCACAGAACTAAATTACATCATAGAATATATTTAAACAGGAAAAAGTTATTTTAAATTGTAATAACATTCCACAATATTACTTTTTATTTTATTTTTGATCAAATAAATGCATAAAAAAAAACATCTTAACGACAAACAATACAAACAATAATGTGGCTAGATGTAAACGTTCTTCTATGAAGTTTTTGTCATTTTAGAATACCATTTAATGCTGTCTTTAAATGTTTACTGTTAAACGTATTACCATTTAAACATTAATTGTTCTGCTATTAATAGACAATCTTTCTCTTGACGTGACCCCCTCTAGCTTTTCTGTAAGAGTGCTATCATTAAATCCACATATGCATTCACACATATAGCACACACACATACACTGACAAACATTCGTATTTCATACAGACGAAAACCAAACACAATATTTCTTCTCCATGAATCCCTTTTGACCACAGAACACCTGGTCTTAAAGCCTGCGGTAAACTTTAAAGTGCTGTGGAGCTGCAGCATACAGTACATCATAAACCTGCGACCGGCAAACATAAGTACATTATAAACATGAGCCAAACCATACACACCTCACAGCTTCTCAGCCAAACACACACGGCTTTATAAACCTCTGACTCCTCTTTATTATGACATCATAAACATGAGCCCTACATCCAAACTCATGTATGTGTGTGTGTAGCTGTTCTTCTAGAATTTAAAAAAACCTGTGAAAGAAAGCAAAAGAATAAGGATGCAAGCAAAGAAGGAAGAAACAAAAGACATGAAGAAGGGAGGAAGACATAAGAATAGAAGAAAGGAAGGATGGAAGGAAAGAACTAAGAAAGAAATGAAGAAAGGAAGAAATAGGAGGGAAGGAAAGAAGAAAATGGTGTGTAGAAAAGTAAGGAAGGGAAAGGGGAATGAATGAGGACGTGAGTAAGGAAACAAGAACTTTCCTGAGGAAGGGAAGTGAGGGAGAAAGAAAAGGAAACAAGGAAAGAAGAATAAGGGAATATGGAAATAAGCAAGGAAAGAAGGAAAAGGGAAAGCATAAAGATGAAAGGAAAGAAGCTAAGAAAATAAGGAAGTATTTAAGGAAAGAATTAACTTCCTTGAAGGAAGGAAGTTAACGAAAAGAAAGCAAGGAAAGAATAAGGGAATATGGGGGGAAAAAAGCAAGGAAGGAAAGAATAAAGAAGGAAAGTGGAAAGAAGAAAGGTAAGAAATGAATGAAGGAAATGTAGCCATAAGAAAATAAGGATATATGGAAGGAAATAATAAACTTTCTTGAAGAAAGGAAGCAAAGTTAAAGAAAAAATAAAGAAATTAAAGAAGAAAAAGGGAGTACTGAAAGAAGTAAGCAAGTAAGGAAGGAAGGAAAAAAATAAACAAATGAATGAAGAAAGAAAGAACGTTATGAAATTGAACTTCCTTGAAGCTTTGGAGGGAGAAAAAAGAAAGAGGAAGCAAGGAAAGAATGAAAAGGGAGCAAGGAAGTGAGGAAAGAAATGAAGGAAAGGAGGCAGGAAGGAAGAAAGGAAAGAAGAAACAAAGAAGGAATGAATGAAACAAGGAAGAGATGGGAAGAATTAACAGCTAGAATGGAGAGAGAGAAGACAAGAAGAGAAAAAGAAAGTGAGGAAGAAAAGAAGGAAGGAAGAGGGAGGAAGAATTAACAGTTAGTATGGATGGATGGAAAGAAGACAGGAAAGAAAAAAGGAAGTGAGGAAGGAATGAAGACAGTAAAGAAAGAATGTGATAAGGAAGTACAAATGTTTAAGAATTAAAGTCACAATAGGAAAAAGAAAGGGACTCAAATTAAGAGAAAAGAAGATGGAGTGAAGGAAAGAGTGGGACAGTTAAAAGTGAGATGACAGCTCTCGTCAAACAAACAGATATTTAGTGTGAGCTCATCAGTCGAGCCGACACTCTGTGTACACACTCTCCACATCTTCATAATGAGGAACTTTCACTCTTTATAAACAGGATTATTCACAGATAGAGAGATGGAAAGAAGGGGGTCTCTGTGTATAACTGATCTGAGGAATGTTTTGGCAGATTTAGGCTTTTGGGGAGAAGGGAAGCTTAACACCAAGAAATATATGGATTTTTGTGAGATATTTTTGGAGACGTGCACTTTGGCTTGTGGTATGCTGTAATTTGATGGTGGTTTATTTGATGGTGATTTTGTTCTAATAAACATAAATAAAATGACTATATAATTAATTGTAATATATATATATATACTGTATATATGCACTACTGTTTCAAAAGTAAAATATTTTTTAAAGCAATTAATACTTTCATTCAGCAAGGATGCATTAATTTGATTAAAAGTGACAGTAAATTCATTTATAATTACAAAAGATTGTTTTTTTTTTTTTTATTCATCAAGGAATTCTGAAAACATTTCTCAGTTTCTATAAAAATACTGACATAGATAATAATAATAAGAAATGTTTCTTGAGTACCAAATCACAATATTAGAATGCTTTCTGATGGATCATGTCACAATGAAGACTTAAATAACTGCTAAAATTCGATTTTGTTATGACACGAATAAAATATATTAAAAATAAAAAAGTGTGTGTTAATGAGAAGAGAATGTGTGTGTAATCAGTAGCCATTTCCTGTCTCTCCATCTGTAGGGCCCCTCTCTCTCTCTTTGGCCTTTGTTTCAAACTCCCTCCCACAACTTTAGGGAAACTACCATCTTTGGTGTGGTCAGTGTGTTTGTATGTGTATAAGTGTGTGCCTATTTCTGTACTAATCGATATTTCAGGGTGCTGCAGATGTTGTTCATTCACCAGAGAAATATATCAGTGTTAGTTTATGTAAGGAGAGTGTGTTTATGTAAGGTTTGCTGAAGCTTCTTGCATTAGGACTTCATCACAGTGAAGACTATAGAGAAAGAGAGAGAGATGGAAAGAAAGAGCAGATGAAAGAGCTTTGGCATTGTGAGTAATGCAGAGAATGCGATGAAAGATGGATGAAGAGTTATGCCAAGAGAAAAGATGGAGGAGTGAAATAGTAGAGGGATGGAGAGATGACGAGCGACGAAAGAGGGAAATAAAGAGGGAGAGAGAGATGATCTAGTCATATCCCAATGGTGTTCCATCACCCCAAACTCACAATAAGCATCGATCCACCTGTACCTGTGTGTGTGTGTGTGTGTGACGCTCACCATTGTCTTATTCGCTCACACACACATGATTGATCACTGAATCAGTCTCTCCAACATTCAGCCATAAAAGCTATAACTGGCCCTCATAAAAGCAGATTTATCAGGCCAGGCCTGCACGGTGCCCGCACGCCGCCCAGAAGCATGTGACACCTCCATGATTGGGTTGGAATTGAGTAAACCTGCACTATTGAGCCCAATGTCTGACAAGTCAATCAGCTCCTGGTTCACACACACACACACACAGTCCAAAATATGAGAATGCAGTCTTCTAAAAGACTCTTTGTGTTTCTGCATACATTTAATATACAAACCAACTCATAGACGCAAACACATGTGGCCATTTGTGTCACAGCACTTTAGCATCTTGCTGGGTTAAATATATACCAACTCTAACCTAGCTCCCCTTTGAAGCTACTGAAAACCAGTGAAGCTCTAAATAGGAGTGACAAGTTAATTAGGCAGAGTTGTCTTTTTTTATCCCCTTTGAAATGTTGCATTCGGTTTGTTCTGCTTGCAATTAAACGAAAGGGTGTCCATTTCCTTTTAAACGCTCCTTAGATAAACTCCTTAGATAAAACTCCTCAGTAAAAGTTGCCCATGTGTAAAAGCCTATAGGAATCCAATCAGAGAAAAAGATCACAGGACTGGAGAGGAAATTGGGAAATTTACCTCTAAATCCTACAATGAGTATCACAAGCTAAGTAAGTGGAAATCAAAGAACATAATATTGCATTAATAGATTATGATTTACATTATCTGCACATAATCCCGTTTGGCTTTTGGAATGCCGGCATTCCATTTCTAAATGAAGCTTTTATTTGACAATCTTTAAGCACTCGTGATTTGTCGCCTTGTTTGACTTTTCCTCGCAATTAAAAAGGTGCAAACGCATTATGGTGGCAGGCCAAAATGAAAATTGTTGCCACGTGCCTGCTAGCACATCAGTAACACGTGTGTGCTCCGGTCTCCTCCAAAACACCTGCGTTTGCAGGAGGAGGAAAGAAATCAACTTTTTTTTTTTCAGCACTAATGACATCAGTTTAAAGGGTAGCGCTGAAACGATTGTGCCTCTTACATGCGTGATTATTAAAATGTAGACCTGACTGTTTTAATGGGCACCGTTGCTCCACGGGAATTTCATTTCCCGCTCGGTTTAAGCCACAGAGTGACGGCCTGTGGATGTAATGAGCCTTTTTTGTGGTATCTAATTTCCCTTTACGATAAAGGTGCATGTGAGTGTGTGCCTGTTCCTCCGCTGGTAAGCACACCAGATAGGCCTATAGCTCCAATATTAAATATGATGCTTTAAATTGGACACGGCGTACAGGAGAGCTTGCTGTTAGCTCTCAAGTGCATCACACATCAAAGGCTCTCAGACAGCACAATAAACGTAATAAATGTTCAACACCCACGCCTCGGATCTGAGGTGGTACGTTCCACTACTTTAGCATTAAAATAGTCTTTTAAAGATGATACCCAGGCTTTTAACCCTGTGAAGCCTGACATGTGAAATAATCTAAATGGAAGTTTATTGAACCTTTAGACAAAAGTTTGCATATGTGTTTTTTGATGAAGCTTTAATCATGCTTTTATGGCTCAAAAAGTATGATATAGAGAAGGCAGGCTATTTCAGGTTGCTTAATCTTGAAATATTACAAACAATATAAATGTTTTTCTTACACTTGTTTCATAAAATCTTTTGAAGATTTCACAGCAAAAAGACGTGTATATTTTGGACGTTTTTAGAATTATCCTAAACGGCCTTTTATTTGCTAAATAAAAAAGTATCATCTATCGATCAGAAGAAGGGATGTAGTGGATTGTGGACAACAGGTTTTTCAGCAAAGTTTTAATCATGTTAACGGTCCATAGAAATTTGGATATCAAATATGATGAAGTTGGCTTTATAGGGTTATCTAATTACCGTCCAAAGCACCGAGATGTCTGTCTATATGTGTGTATGTTTTACTGTGGTAAATGAAGTCGAAATTTCCAGTGTGTCCTGTTGAGTTTTAAGTACGCTTCTCCCTCCTCACTAATTTATGTTTTAAAAACGTTACCTCTGACACAGCTGCCGAGTTTATCGCACCCCACGGCCGGCATACATTCTGGGACATGTGTGTGTGTGGAAACGAAAGGGAAGTATCTGTGATTACCGCAGCCCCGTATCATAAACCCCTCCCTTCCCCCGTCCCCCCGAGGTGGCACATTCCAACGGTCGGCTGTGTGCCGCACGGTGCCAGAGGCCACACTTCAGGAGAGAGACTTCTCAACCCTGAAAATCAGCGGTGTAAATACAAGTCCAGCACTTCCCACCTATGTTTTTGAGAAGAAAAAAAATGCATCCCCCTGTGGCCCCTATAAGTCTCACGGTTTGAATAGTGCATTGTGCTGCAGACTACTGGTTCTGTTTTAGGCCGGCCTGTGTTATTGCGACCGAGTCACGTCTTGTCATTTCCGCTGTCAAAGCAATTAACTTCATGTTAGCCAGAGAACACAAACTATCTGTTTCGCACCCGCCCGTCTGGCGCAACGGGTCCCGCCACTTACACGAACCCGTTTCGTATCCAAAACATAAATTATGCTTGTAATAATTAATCCTCCTGAGAAGACCGCAACAACTTTTTAGTCTCTTAATGATGAATTGAAGATTTGTGATGTTGCAATAAAGTGGTGCATATTGCATTTAAACAATCAATCTGTGGTAGCTGTTTGTTCCACACGGCTGTTCTTCAAATATTAAGACTAAATTATTCAGCATGTAGGTGGAAGTTTTGGGAGCTCAGCCAGTTTTCTTTTCATTTGGATGTGTGTGTGCTTGGAGATGAAACATAGGCCCCTCGTTATGCATTCGGGCCCCAGGGCCCGCAGGGGACGAGACGGGTGAGACTGCACAGACGGGGCCGAGATGATGGGGTATTAATTCAACACAACCCACTCCTGAAATAGAGGGAAGAAACACTCTCTCTCTTCTCTTTCTTTGTGAACCTGGCAAATGAAAATAATCTTTAATTAGGAGTGAGCCAGAGACCGGGTGAGAGGGTAAACATGGCGCAGGCGCGACGGACTTAGCCAGGGCACTTCAGAGGAGGGGGCACACTGACCTCGTCCACATAAAGCTGTGATTTATGGCACGCAGGGCGCAGCAGCGGGGATGCCGTACCTCTCTCAGAGAACCAAATTACCGAGGTGGAGATTAACACACACACTACGGGCCTACTTCCAGATCCAAGGAAATTTTTATTTACATTTTTCCACTTTCATTTCCTCCCTTCTCTTTTAATGGTAATTGGTTGGTGTTAGGAAGGAGAGCTCTCAAAGCCCCTCAAGAGTGTTTTATTTAGGGATGCAGATGGAGAAGAGTGGTAGTTTTGTGTGGCACACATGCAATATTTTTTTAAATGTCAAAACATGTAGAATTGTACTGACAGATGTGCCACACTTAATAAATCGTCAAGTTTTGATATTATTTATTTGTTTTATGTTGACAACAATTTTTATTTTGTTTTTCAAAAGTAAAACGTAAAGAAAAAACAGTATTCATGTTGGTTTCATACATTAAAAAAAAGCATATATACTATAAACGTAGTTAATATTTAAGTTTCTTGTTATCACATTATGTTTAACATGGATTCCTGCATGGTGGATGCTTCACATTTTGATTTGGTTAATTTGGTTTATTTTTAAACAGAATAACTTCATTAGGAACTTCACTACTCAAGAAATAATAACAATTATTTATTTTTTCAGCCTTTTAATGACCCCCCCCCCCCATCTTTTTACTTTAAACCTAACAAAAAATATCAAGGTGACTTTTAATGCAGATACTGAAAACATTTTCATCATAGACAATGTGTTTGGAATTGTCCAAATTAATTGCTGTTTTGATGTACTTACTTGATTATTGCACCTTAATCATGTTATGCAAAATGCTATTAATGTTGTTAATGATGACATTATTATTGTTATATACAGTTCGATGGCTGTTTGAAATGTAAAGCTCTATCTAGCCACGTCAAGATCATTATGTAGCTGTTTTCATTAGATTTTCAAGCTATTAGAGGCAAACAAAAGATGACTAAGTGGTAAGGAGTCTCAGCCCCGGGCTCTAAATTGGTCAGTTGGAGCAGTTTTAAATGAGTTTTGGTTGAGCCCGTTGATTGAGTGGCCCCGCGTTTTAAATAAATAGCTGGTTGTGGAGTCCAGCGTCTGCAGGGAGGCGCGGTGCAGGCTTAATGCTGAATTTCGCTCCTGTCAATGGGAGGTCTATCTCGATGAATGGTTGAACTATTTCATGTGGATTTGGCTGCGATATTTTCTTTTTCTCTCGCCCCCTACCCCCTTCCCCTTTAGGATGTGCTGGAATGCATCTCTCGTACACAGTGTTTCCATTAGAGCGCGACTCCAGGGCTGAGGGAGACCGCGGGGAGCAGCTCCTTCCCGGCGTCAGTTTCTCGCCCATCTGGGATTCCCCTCCGCACAAGTTTAACTAACGTCTTAATGCGCGCAGTCCAGCGCTGGTGCACTGCAAATAAACAGATCCGAGCTGCAGCGCTGCCTGCCTGCCAAACTATTGCGTCTTGAAGAGGGGAACGGGGAATGCATAACTGCATCCAGACTTTAGCATATGCTGATTTTATGTAGCGAAACAAAACACAAAATGCAGCTTTAATGTGCTCCAAAATAAAAAATAAAATAACAACTTTAAAACACTTAATCAAAAATAATAATAATAATAAAATAAAAAGATTCAGTTTTAAAGTGTTATTCTGTTCAAAGTGTTTATGAATGAACATAAAACCCCAGACATTTAAAATCCTCTGATCAATGCATGTTTTAATAGTAGGCTTTCGGGTCAATGAAGTGACGCGTCTTTTCCTGATCTATTAGGTTAATTAAACACATTAAAATAAATGTAATTGGAAAGAGAGTGACTTCAGTAAAATTTGTATTTGATTATCATTGTGTTAAATGTAACTTTGATATTTATGTTGCGCTTAAAATCAAATGTGTTAGATGGTGTAACTGTCCAGTGATTTTCTTTTCTTTTTTTCTTTTCTTTTTTTTTTCTTTTTCTTTTCTTTTTTTTTTTGTTAGAAAAAAATGTTTGGTAGCTTGGTATAATCAATTATTATTTATCTAATAATAATCAGTAGACAATAGCAATTCTGTTTTAAAATGTTAGTTTCTTAAAACACGTCCATCAATTAAAACAAGTCACAGCCTATTAGTGTGGCATAAACGTGCAGGAGGCCACTTTGTTGTCATGTGACATGAAAACCATAAAATAGAGAGAACCTCTTTACACCCTCATGTCAAGTAGGCTATATTAAGTCATTTTTATATAGTAGACTATATAAGCTATCGCTTATATATTTTTATTTAAGTGTTATTCAAAGCTATTCATTACCTAAAAACCTAGGCTATTTGAAATTTATATTTATAAAAAATAAAAATAAAATTCATTTATTGAAATTTTGAAAATATTTTTTTTATTTATTTTTTTTTTATTGTTTTTTTACTTGTTACACCACCACATTTTAAGAGTCAAAGGTTAGCCTACACGATTACGAACATGGCACGTGTTTTAAACTTGATAATTTTAAAGGATTTCTCATAAAATCATCTCTGATATATTTAGCAAAATAGCATTGATCTACGTGCAGTAAGCTGTGACGTAGTTTAAACAAACACCTAAAAGAAAGAAATAAAATCTACTATCTAAATGACTTTTATTAAAGAGATTCATTATAGGGCCGGATTAAATTCAGTTTTATTGAATTCAACCATGTCTAAGCGTCGAGTTGCATTGTTAGGTCGTTTGGGCAATTTTTCTAGCAATACAACTGAATCTTTCATGTTCCATCTAGCAATTTGACGCCTTAATGTGTACGGCGTTGTGTGCAGCAATTTCGCAGCCGTGAAAAGAAATGACTCCCGGTCCCGGTAGCTCCACAGCTCCGCGCTTGACTGATGCGCTCCCCTCCAGAGAGAGAGAGAGCGCGCACGAGAGCGAGCGAGAGGCGGCCAGTTCTCTAAATAATACAGTCTCTAGACTCCTCGAATCTATCGAATTAAACATGTGTGCCCGTTCAAAATAATGCCTGCAGGTTTTCCCTACACATGTGACATTAAAGAACCTGTCAACAATGCAAAAAATGCAACTTCGTTCCTGAGGAAAGTGGAAAGTTTTCCTCCTGTTTTTAAACCCAGCTCACTACGCCATCTACCGGAGAGGCGCGAAGTGACGCTCCAGGAGTTGCCCCTGCCCCGTGGGCTCTCTTACCCCGTGTTACCCCTGCCTTGGTACAGATAGCACCGGCCCTTTTGTTTATCTGCTATCGCTTCCTTCTTTTCAGAACAATTCAGCTGAGGAGCCTCTATCACCAGCCTCCATCAGACCCCGGCGAGGCCAGGCAATCACTTTCCCAGATTACTTGTATTTAATACACAATGCATCATAAACCAAATCCCTCATCCTGACAGTGAGAAAATAGAACAGCTCATAGCTTGAGCTTTCCCAATTTATGGCTAAATTAAAAAGGCTTCCAACAATGGACAAGTCGAGGAATGGCAGGAAATCGATGCGCGGCGGACCGGGGTCTCTTTGCGGTTCTCAAGGAGCGCGGCTATGGGAATCTTTGACGAGGGCCGCCGTATTTACAACATGATTTTTCCTGTCCTTCCTCCGCTTCTGCCCTGCGATTTCATCAAAACAATGGACATTATCTGAACCTTGAGTTCAATGTCAAAGATAGGCCAGGGAGACATATTCATCTTCATCAGAGTCATTAGAGTCCCGTCAGTGGACTTGCGCTTCTTACATGCGCTGGACTCCAATATGAAGTCTCACTCTTAAAAATAAGGGCCTAGTGCAAAATGAGATCATTCAAGTTCTTAAGAAATTTTAAAAAATAAACAAATAAAGATTTATGTGATAAACCGCTTGATGAATCTTTACTTTTAAATATTGCGCTAAATTTAAAATATAAAAAATGCAAAACATAGGCTAAGTGAATAATAACCACATAGTGTAGAAAATGTATTGCACTAAAAACACCTTTAATTTTATGGAGCTGTTAAAATAGCAGGAAATTATTTTCCTGCTCATAATAAACTTTTTATTATTATTTTATTTTATTATTATTATTATTATTGTGAAATAATGCATTTGTTTCGTGTGAAGAGATGGGAGAGGATTTATTTCTCTTTGTATCAGTCGTGGGCTGTCTGGAGCAGGTGTATTGTGCATGAGGCGAGAAAGAAGACTAAAAAAAACTATTAGCCTATTTGGAAAGTTAAGGTAGCTCTGTTTGTGTACTAAAGCTAAACGCAAATGTTAGTTCTTAAATGAGTCGTAATGTTAATTGCACGTCATTTAGTTTTAAAGAAACAATAGTGTTACACCTCAGTGCACTTTCACTTGCACGCTCCCTCGATTTCATGTCCTTCCCCCGCGAGCAAACGCCGCTGATATCGTGATTACTGGATGGCTTCATTACAGCAGGGAAATTCGGGTCCAACCGCGAGCAGCCCCGTCCCGACCTCGCGCTGACCTCGCCTCACCGCGATCGTGGAGAAGCCTCGCGCAACTTCCGACCGTGGACACGCGAGACAGGTCCCCCCTCCTCTCCTCCTCCTCATCCTCCTCCTCCTTAGCGCATCTCCCTCGCTTGGGACAAGAGAGGATCCACTGGAACGGGACAGACAGAGACACTCCTACACGTTCAGATCACTGAAAGTGGACGATCCTTCAGTTCATGTTCACGCTCTTTCAGTCGCTATCCGATGCCAGGAAGAGGGACAGTCAATAAAACCGCCAGCCAGACCTACCGACACCTGGGCACTTTCAACGGAACGATTCGTGAAAGGACGGATTAAAGTTGGACAAAGTTTTTGTCCGCGGGGGAAATAAGCGTGTCGTCCGCTTGATAAGAGCAAAACGAGAGAGAGGCGGCGATTTTTTTTCTTCTTCTTCAGCAAGAGACACGGATACATGCCGCAAAACACAGCGGTCGCGTACGAGCTTCATTCGAGGCTGTTGTGAGTGTTTTTGGAGCAGTTTGATTTATTCATTCGTCCCAGTGAGAGTTCCGCGGAGTTTTTAAGGTAGGCGGTTTAAGTTCTTATATCAGAGTTTCTCTCGGACAAGGCGCGAGTTAATGGTCAGATAAAGTCCATTCATCCTTCACCTTTGAACTTGTTTAATTGTATTGAAACGAAGGGCTTTCGTTCTTTGCTCTGAAGCGGAACGCTTAAATGCAATGCGAGTCGCTAGATCTCCAGCTTTTTATTATTATTATTATTATTATTATTATTATTATTATTAATTTATTTGTCTAAAGATTTTGTAGGCTACTTTTGTAGTATTTGGGGGGGGGGGGGTCCTGAATAACTGATTTGTATTTACTTTTCAGTTGAAGCTTGTTTTCTGAGAAATGTTTCACGTTTTGTTTTTGTTTTAAACAATTGTGTAGCCTAGATCTTTTTTCTAAACGAAACGAATTTTGTTCAATGAAAGATGCATTCTCATGACAAGGAAAGTTATTACAGCTGACAAATGTGTTTTACGAGTTTAGTTTGCAGTAGCCTAGGCTAATACGTTTTTGTTTTTGTTTTTTGTTTTTTACAAAAACACATTGTTTTAAAAATATCTCTCTAGACACTTGTAACACACTTTTTCTACATAGATATGCACTTCCAGACAGTTAATTTTTTTATATTTATTTCAACACAAATTATATGTCTTTATATTTATTTAACGAGAGAGAGAGAGAGCTCGTGAGAGGATCAGTGTTGTTTGGGAGGGGCGAGTTTGCGCGCGGTGGATTTATTTGGCCTTAAACTGCATAAACTCAAACCCTAAATATTAAAGAAATGTTTAGTGCGCTCCATTTTCTCCGTTAATAACGTGTTTGTATTCGTTACCCTTCACGGAAAGAGCGAGAGGGAGTTTGTTGGGGCAGTAACGGTAGTTTGGCAGCTCTGTGAAAGATAAACCCGTTATTTTCGTTTCGAGAGTTTTGGCAGAAAACACAGCAAAATGTGAAGACTGTTACTGGGCAGACTGAAAGGCTGTGTCTTTCTTAAATATTTTTGACTTTGCAAAATCATTTTGATTGCATTCAGATCTGCAATTTAGACCCTTTTAAAGCTTTTCCATTTTACTTTTAAATGTATTGTAAAACCTTTAAATTGTATTCTATGGATATTTGCTGAAAAACTAAAGGCAGACTACTAACTACAAGGTAGTGAAAGTGTATGCATTTTATGTTTATTATTTTGTCAATTTCGCAAAACAATACTTAAAAAACAGCACTGTTGTGTTGATGTGTAAAACTTGAACAGATGCCAGGTAGTTGAGCCACTAGATGATGTTTAAGATGAAGTTAAGAAGAATTTTGTTTTGTTTGTGACATTCACTTGATGACTAAAAAGCAAAGCTGAAGAGGCTGTGAGTGAGGGAGAGAAGCAAAGTGTGCAAAGATGTTGTCAGTGTCTTAGAGAAAAGTGTGTGTGTGTGGATAATTTTGACTTATCTTTATCACTGTTTTCTAAGTCTAAGTGGGTGGCATGAGATTTTAGTCACTTCACAGTAATCGGTAAAAGTTGAAGATCAAAGACTGATCTCTCTCTCTCTTCTCTTTCTTTCTCAGGGTGAGCACACAGGTTTGGATGGGAACGTGTGTGATAGCTGGAGCTGGCTAAGGCACGTCCAGATCTCTCCATCCACCCACCAACACAACCTCACAGCCTGCCAGATACATGAGCAGGTACGTGGAGAACACACACACACACACACACACACACCCAGAGCACCTGCATGGCCAACATAATGAAGTGTTTAAAGGTGTTTCTGTTATCTTTAATAGCAGATTCCTTCTGCATTCTCGTTCTCGTTCTATGTGTGTCACTGTGTTTTGGTCTTTTGTATCTTAGCTGTAGCGTGAAGGACCACAGGCCAGGATCACACACACACCCACACACACTCTCTCAGTCAAGCATGATGATAATCACACATTTTGTATCTTTGCATTCGGATATGAGGGATGACAAATTCCTGAATCCTTATGGAGTGAAAGACAGTTGCGAAGAGACTCTCAAAGAGAGAGAGAGAGAGAGAGAGAGAGAAGGCTAAGAGAATGAGTCACATCCATAAATTCACAGCTTTTATTCACAGTATTTTACACACCACAAAATGTTACTGTTAACTTTTATTTTTTATTCTCTTCCTTAAAAGGCTGTACCAATTCTGTGAGGTTGTCATTTTGTGTGTTTAAAAGGCAGCTTTTTAAATGTAAAAATGTTATGTCCATATTTGAAGAGTAATTGGGTAGTCTAGTTGGATTAAAATAAACAGGATTAAATGGGTTTCTCTGAGATATATTAAACTGAGTTGAGTTGGTCTGAATTGAATTGAGATTAAATTGAGTTGAGAATCAGATGTACTGGATTTAACTGAGTTAAGTCAAATTGAGTTGGATTAAGATGAGCTGAGTTGAGCAGGATTCAACTGTTTTATTTAAGGTGAACTTTTTTGTTTTATTGAGTTGAGTTGGACTGAAATAAATTAATTTGAGGCAAACTGAGTTAAAATAGATTTGTTAAAGCAAAGTAGACCGGACTGGAATAAACTGAGATGAGGACTGGATCTAATTCAGACTGCATTGATCTGGACTCAAGCAGATTTAAATGGAGATCAGCTGGGTTGGACTGGGTTGAGTTGTGCTTTCTTGAACTACTTCTCAGCACGGCAAGCTAAATCTAACGAAACAATAATCATGTGATCAGTTCATGCCATCAGGATTATTTTGGAGATCCCAAATCGCAAAATAGGATATTCAGTGAACCCAGTCCTTATGAAATTAACTTACCGTTTGCCAGATAACAAAGAACTCTTGAAGCACCGGTCGGCCTTTTCAAGTGAAATGACGTATGTTGAGGATTGATTCAAATGTTAAACAGGCCAATTGTATTCTCCATATTCAACTTTGCAAATCCAAATGTTTCTCAATCTAAAGTGTGATTTTGATGTTTGATGAAAATAAAAAAGCAGGACTGAGTCTAGATCTTCTAAATATTTTACTTTTCTAAAAGAGAAACTAAAAGAGAGAGATAACCTGTTCAGACATAACTGTTCAACTATGGCACCTTGACATAACAAAGAGTTGGGCTTAGACTTTATGGTTTCCGGCAACCCACATGTTTTTATAATCACGCTGTACCTCCTTATAGCGACAAAACCTGAGGAGAGAGATACAAAAGACTGACCGTTATCAGTTTTCATAAAGAATAGATTTAGGCTGCGTGGAGATGTGTGAAAGAATGTGTTCATCTTTTTCCGGTCCCACTCTTTTTTGCACGAACAGCTTTCCTTAATTTATTCTTTAAGATATTATCTAGAACTGTAGGATGGATTTTGATCGTGTTGGATGTAAAGCTTAATTGTTGTTTTTTAAAACTGAGGGAAATAAGGAAAGATTCACGCTAGATTCAGCATCTTGATTTAGCTGTTTAACACTTAAAAGTTCTTTGTTAAATGTTACCTACAACAATTAGCATGAAGAAAATCCATGGCTGGACAGCTATTGATCAACTTGGACACAAGGAATGCTGATTGTCCGATTATTCCAGCTTATCTCTCGTCACCTTTACACTGGACCCGGGGAAGGGGAAAGGGGATTTCAGCGTGAGGCGTTGGTCTGTGTGAAAGTGTTTTTCATTCCTACAGTGCTGAACGAAGGATCTAATGGACCTGTTTATCAGGACATCAGTGCACTAACATCCGTTTCTCATAGACACTTAGACAATAGAGCCGAGCTATGTGAGTGTATGCGTGTGCGGTGCTTGTATATGAAGTGACCTCTCTTACTTGGAGAGGAAAGTCTTAGACTGTTTGCTTCAGTAATTGCAGAAGTCAAGGTAACGATTATCTAGTGCACTTCTCAGCGCCCTCAAAGTCAAGTGCAAGTGTTTGTGTATCTTAAAGTCTTGGAAAGAAAAGTCGTGATGATAAATGTTTGATTTGTCTCCTGTGGTTCAGTATGGGTCAAAATTGGCAAGGATCATATTGCTTCTCCATGTACATTGCGGTATGGGTCAGTGTGTTATTATAAGGCACTGAAAGTTAATACGTTTACAACCTTCACTTATCAATTAACATGAAACACAAGTACACTAACCAAAACCCCATCACCTAAAGAAAAGAAAAAAAAAGAAAATTGGATTAAATCTTTAAGGCATTTTTTTCTTTCATGGTGTGTGTATTTATGTATTTGCCTTTAGTATATTTACTGTTTATTTTTAATATGACATTTTATTACATTGTATTACATATTTTACTATTTTAATATTTATATATATGTATTTACATGCATATACTGTACTTCATTTAATTTTACTCTTGGAAACATACAGTAAGTGAGTGAGTAAGCGAGTATTATTTTTTATTTTGTTTTATTATTATTATTATTATTATTTCTTTGGGAGCATCCATGGATTTATTTATTTAGTTAGTAATTATAGTAGATTTACTATATATTACTATACAGTCCCAGCCACCCTTAGTAAATATGTTCAAAGGTGGCTTGCAAAATTATCATTTTAATCTTTCATTTTTTTTAAATCACAAAATTCTTACCTATCATTGAAGTAAACAGTTGAAATTGAGGGAAAACACATTATGAACTAAATGTTTTCCTCCAATGCATATTGCACGTTGTGTCTATAAATCATCCTAATGCACTATGAAGAGGAGCGTTTGAGTGGCCAAAGACTCTCCAAGGATCAAAGCTGGAGAATCGTAAAGATTAGTTGAGTCTTGGGTTAGAAAGTATAAAAAAATTAAAAATAAATATAAAAAAGCACTACATCACTACATGTTGTTCGGAAGGTTTCAAGAAAAATCTTCTACGCTCATTCAAAAAAAAAAACTAGATTGGAAATGATTGGAACTTTGCATGGGACTGGCTTCTATGGTCACATGAAACTAAAAAAATGAGCTTTTTGGCAGCAAATCCACCAGATGGGTAAAAAGTACCCCATGCCTAAAGTTAAATATACTACTGGATCTTTAATGTTGTTGGCCTATTTTTCTGCAGGAGGTCCTGGACATCTTGTTCAGATATTGGCATCATGGATCAAATCAAATACCAACAGATAGAAAATCAAAACCTTACTGCCTACTTTAGAAATCTTATAATAGGTCATGGTTGGCTCTTCCGGCAGATCAATGATCCAAAACAAACATCAAAATCAATACAAAAATGTGCCACTAATGACAAAATGAAGCTTCTGCCATGGCCATCTCAGTTCCCTGACCTGAACCCTGTAGAAAATGAGTGAGGAGAACTGAAGAGAAGAGAATCTGTGAACCTGAAGGATCTGGGGTGGTTCTGTATAAAGGAATGTTCTCTGATCTCTTGTCAGGTGTTCTCCAAACTCATCAGGCATTATATGAGAAAACTCAGAGCTGTCATATTGGGAAAATGACGTTGCAATAATTGGGTGCCAATAATAACATAAACTAGAGAAAAACATTTATTTCATAATAAGATTTCCATTGATTTACTTCAATGATAGGTCAGAATTTTGTGAATTCTTTGAATAAAAGATCCAAAAGATAAATGATGTAAATTTATTTTCACAGCCACCTCTGTTTATACTTACCAAGGGTGCCAATATTAGTGGTTGGGACTGTTTTTAAACATCCAGAGCAAATTTATCCCATCTACTAATTTTGAAAGATGTAGTAACATTGTCCTGATATTTAATGTTCTGTTGTGGTTACCACTCAAAAGTCCTCCCGATAATACGCATTCGTCCTCAGAACAGTGTGTGTGAGCGTGTGCATCTGAAAAGACTTGCAGGTTGGCACTCACCCTTGGCACTGAAGAATCAGTCCATGGCCCAGAATAGGTTGCCAAGAGTGATGCCCTGTAAACTCTCCTGATCTCTGAGCTTGTCTGGCTCGCTGTGTCCTCGACCAACACGTTGTATGAGTGTGTGTTCCTGTATCATTCATCCCATGGCCCCTCACACCGCGTCTGAACAGCTCTGCCTTTGTCTCATACTCACAATATTATTGTGGCCCTTTGCTCCCTGTCTTTGTACGATAAAAACACACACACACTCACAGAAAGAGGGTCATTTGTGACATTGCAAGTACAAGATATCAGAGATCTGCAGGAAGGCACCAGAAGGGGTAGACTGGCCGTGAAAGTGTGTGAGAGAGACTCCGTTCTCATGTTGTCTTGAGGGTCCTGTTAGTTCCCTGTATTTTCCTGTTAAACAATAGAGCAGGACTCAGTCCCTCCGTGTCCCCCACAGCCTGCTGGGTCTTGTACACACACACACAAACACACACACACACACACTCACACATAATAACCATGGCGTTTCCAAGGGGTCTCCACCTCACTGTTGCCTTTATCATATTATCAGGGGTTTTTGTGCATGTGTGTCTGATTGTGTGACATCCCTAATAAGAATGCTCAAATGTCACCACCAGATCCTAACAGGAAGTGAGCTGTCTAATGCCTTCAAGGCTTGCCAAAAATAACACCATCCAAATAACACAACAGTTTCTCCCGCTACCTATTGTGTTCACGCAGGAAGTGTGTGTGTCAATCAGATAGGTCTCCATTCGGATTCTTTAACACCGTCTCTTTCAAACACAAATGCTCAAGCTCAAGTTCCCATCATTGTTTGTCCATCAAAATGTATCGTCATTTATTTTTTATATCACATGCTCGTAAAAATATAGCCTGTTACACCATTTGAAAAATACTGAGGATCTGATGAAATAAAGTTGAACTGGCATTAAAATCTGATTTGATAGTGGTGTAAAGTTTATCGAGTTTGTTTGTTTTATGAGATAATAGTCATCAAAATTCATAAACAAATTTATGTTGAATAGAAAAAAGCATGTTTTCGAACAGCTTGGCTTATGAAATAACATAATATTTATATATATATATATATATATATATATATATATATATATATATATATATTTATATATATATATATATATATATATATATATATTTATATATATATTTATTTATATATATATATATATATATATATATATATATAGAAACGTTGGTAACATTGTAGATAACATCTTTGGCTTTTGCTCAATGCATGCTTGATGAATATCTTTTCTTCCAAAAATAATAAAAGTAAACTGAAATATTAAACACTAAACAGTATTCTGTCCCATGTTAAATGTCTGCCTCTCTCTCTAGATCTTTTACCGTGTGGTCCGAGAGGTCCAGCCGGGTGAGGAACTCTTACTGTTCATGAAGGCTGAGGAGTTTTCATGTGAGACCATGGCTCCGGACATACATGGTGAGTTAGCACTCATACACACCAACACACACAAACACACACATGCTAACTCACTCGTTTTGTTGTCCTGCAGAGGAGCGGTCAATACCGCTGTGAGGACTGTGACCAGAACTTTGAGTCTGGTATAGAGCTGCTGGACCATCAGAAGCATGTTTGCAGTACGCCGCCTTCCTCCAGCTTCAAGCTGTCAAAGCAGGGTCTGCCCTGCACTGCAGACGATCCTAATCTTGACCCGCTGCACTTCCACACTCACCCCCTGAACTTACCCCACTCCCCACAGGAGTGTAAGGAGTGCGAGCAGGTCTTTCCTGATGCCCAGAGGTAAACAGAATTAGATTAAAGCAAAATTTCAACTGTTGTCCCTTTTTTATGACTACAGACTAACTCTGACCCGAACCCAAATATAATTTTCTTTTGTTTCTACCAAAACAACAAAAAACACAATCAAATCTGTCTCCTTTTCTGTCTGTCTCTCAAGTCTGGACACTCACTCGCTGTCTCACTCCGATGAGAGGGAGTATAAGTGTGATCAGTGTCCAAAGGCCTTCAACTGGAAATCAAACCTGATTCGCCACCAGATGTCACATGACAGCGGCAAGCATTATGAATGTGAAAACTGCTCAAAGGTAGAGTCCAGACATTAGACCAGATGTGTGCAAAACTGGCATCTCTTACTGTAGCTTACCTTCTTTTACCTCAAACCCAACAGTAATTCCATCATGGAAAATACGGTGATAAATACAATTAATAAAAAGCAACTGACTATATAATCACGTATAGTAAGGATTGCAAAATAAAAAGCCTTTTCAACATAAAAATGCAGGAGAAAGATCTTTGTTGTTGTCTTCAAAATTTGTACATCCAGTTCGAGCAAATTCATAAGCGTGAACCTATAGATGTCAGTGTTTGTTTTTGTTTACTTTTGTAGAAATAATCAGTTCTGGTACTTTTGGATTGCAACTTTGATGTCCAGTCAAAACCATTTGAGATGCACTCCAATATATCACACTGTCAGTAGGCTGTGTATGTAAACTTTGTCCCTGTATCTCTATCTTTACCCAGCAGGTTTTCACAGACCCCAGTAACTTACAGAGGCACATCCGCTCTCAGCACGTGGGGGCGCGAGCTCACGCCTGCCCTGACTGCGGCAAGACCTTCGCCACCTCCTCAGGCCTTAAACAACACAAACACATCCACTCCTCGGTCAAGCCCTTCATATGTAAGTCACTCAGACCCTTCATATGTAAGTCTGCATGCTTTCTACTCTGAACACCACACCACAGAGCTGGAGAGCTCCAGCGTCCTTTTGAAATTCCCGCCAAATTTTAAATCTTTGATTCTAGATAGATCAACTCCACTTTTCAATTTGCTCAACTGGTATTTAAAGACAAGTATACCTTCAATGCACTGTAACTTGCTTTGGATAGAAAGCATCGACCAAATGAATAAATATAAATAAACTTAAATCTGTTTTTGAGACTGGTGGAGCTCTCCAGCTGGCCTGAGTTATCCAGCACTTATGTTGATGTTAGATCTGTTTAAGAGATTAAGTTTAAGAGATTAAGTATATTTATATATATAATATTAATCATATATAAATAGGAAATTAAATATTTCTTACATTTATAAATGTATGTGTGTGTATTTATATACACATAAATATACAGTATACTTACAAATACTGTTAACAAACTTTTGTTTTGGTTGCGATTAATAATAATAATTATTTTATTATTATATTGTGTATTTAGTTAACATTTATATTAATGAATATTAATCTTTAATTTAATAAAAATTTGTTATTCTGTTTATTTGCTATAACCTAAGATTGCTTCTTTTACAGGCTATTTGATGTACAGTATTTATTGACTGTGTGTGTGGGTGTGTGTGTGTGCTGTCTCTGTCTCTGTACACTCCATTTATGCTGTGGTGTGTGATGGTTCGCTTTCCAAAATCGGACTCTTTTGATTTTCTGTCAAACCTGTTGAGTTAATGTTACTGACAATATTATACAGTACATACCAGCATAGTCATGTTCTTATAATCCTATCAATCTTTGAAACCCACAATTTACCCTACATTACCCTAACAATGCATGTCAGTACACCACCTGTGCACTCTTGATTTCAATGCATGACCTCTGACCTCCAACCTCATTCGTGAATAACCTAATAATTCTTAATCTCATCCTGCACTTGCCCCTCATAATGATTTAAACGTCTTAAACTGTACTGCGACCTCTGAACTTTGCACGATTGAACTTCATGCATTGACCTGACCCTCGAAGTGCTGATCCCACACAGCTCGTGTAGACGTTACCCCCGCACCCCACCACATATCAGACAGTAACTAGCTTGCTAACTCTAGCCATTCCGGGAAAATCACTACCACATGCAGGCCGACTCATACAGAGACTTAGGCACAGGCATTTACAGCAATCAGCATTTGAACAAGCACAGCTAACAACACTTAATGACCTCGCAACAACACACACACCGAAATCCACCACACGCATGCACTTTGATGCATGCACAGGCAAATATACACTCTGTAACAAAGTGAGCCTTATTGAGTCTTATTTTTATGATTTGTTAACATACTTATATTTCAATTCAATACTGAAAGGTATTGCTAAAATATAATTCAGTCAATGTATCAAATCATTCCAAGTTATTCACTTATGAGGTTTAAACTCAGTATTGACCTCTTTACAAACAGACCCATGAACTCATTTGTGTCTTCATTTGCATGTATGTATTCATATACATCATTCTGGATTTGTTACTGAAACAAACACTGACAACAATATTGTTAACTATGCTAAACTAAAAGAGAAAATCTCTTTTTTTCATAAACACTCACACACATTTGTTTTACCACTGGCTGTTCACCACTGCGGAATGTGTTTATAATATTTCGTCATGGTTTATTAAGACCTGACAAATTACAGTACTCTGAAGTGCTCACAGATCTTCCTAAAACACGCCCCAGATTTCACACCTGTTCATCCAAGTGAGTCCAGTTGTTCACAAATATATATAAAAAATGTGTGTGCGTATTCCTGAATGTATGATATCCAAGCAGTATGTGTGTGAACGAAAAAAAACCCTTAAAGTGATAGTTCACCAAAAATAATAAAATCCTTTCATTTACTGGGAGAGTTGTATTGTTCCAAAACTGTTCCAAAGTATTTCAAATGCAAAAGTAAAATATACAATAAACAGATAAGAAATTGTTGAGAAAGTTTTCTTGAAAAGTATTCTCATAGCTTCATAACATTAAGGTTGAACCACTGTCACATGGACTATGTTATCGGTATTCTTACTACCTTTCTGGGCCATAAAACATTTCAGTTGCATTGTAGTCTATGGAGGGTCAGAAAGCTCTTGGATTTCATCAAAAACAATCTTAATTTGTGTTCTGAAGATGAACAAAGGTCTTACGGTTTTGGAACAAGAGGGTGAGGGCATGAGTACATTTTCATTTTTGGGGGAACTAACCTTTTAAGTCATTCTTTTACCCTGCACTAATATTTACATCGCATCTCTTGATCAGTCTGTTTGAGTGACCGACTCTGTAAACACACATCATGGTAGAACATCCTCTTTCTGCACCTCACACCTCATGCAGTCCGACAGGGATTAGCAAACCCACCCTGCTACACTCCCATAAATTTTTAAAACATAACATTTGCAATAGGATATGTGATTATGAAGAGAAATGTTAGTGGACAAAAGGCTTCATTTCACACTAGAGGTGTTAGACTGGTAATGTATAGGGTGATTTTATCACTTTCAGAGTGTGCATTAGGGACTTAACAGTATACACTGCTGTGTGCAGTGACATGAACAGCAAGAGTTTAGGATTCATCGTGGGTTTTAAGAATGTTCTTTGACGATTGAATATTGTGTAATTATGTGAGATTTATGTGTGTGTTTATAATAGACAGGGACGTCGCTTGGTCCATGGGAACGGACCTGCAGTAGAGGATTCATTCAACTCTGTTTCCTTCTCACGCTTAAAATAGAGCCATTGTGATGCCCTTGTCTCTGTGTGTGTGTGTATGTGTGTGTGTGTGTGCACCTGCGTTTGACATTGCATTCTTTCATTTGCCATCCTTGCCTGTCCTGCATTTTTGTTTGTTTTGTTTGCATTTTTGAATGAATGTATGTGTGGCATGCCTAAACTGACCATTCTTTTCCATGGTATTTCCATGTCTCACTGTCTCTAGGTGAGGTCTGTCACAAATCTTACACACAGTTCTCCAATCTGTGCCGCCACAAACGCATGCACGCGGACTGTCGCACTCAGATCAAGTGCAAAGACTGCGGACAGATGTTTAGCACCACGTCATCCCTAAACAAGCATCGGCGCTTCTGTGAGGGTAAAAACCATTTTGCTGCTGCTGCAGGAGGATTGTTTGCCCAGGGCATGGCCCTCCCTGGCACCCCTGGCCTAGACAAGTCTGCACTGGCTGGAATGAGCCATGGGAGTCCTGGTTTAGCAGACTATTTTGGGACAAACAGGCACCATGGTGGGCTGACATACCCAGCAGCCCCTCCGGCATTCCCATTCAGTTTTCCAGGGCTTTTCCCATCAGGACTTTACCACCGGCCCCCTATAATCCCATCCATGTCACCCATTAACGGCCCATCGAATGGTGAATTACGAAAGAGTCCGCTGCTGTCCTCACCCATCTCTGGGTCACGTGACCTCTTGAAGAGTTTATGCAAGGATTCGTTCAACGGGGAGAGCGTGGAACGTCAGCGGGAAGGATCTGTCTCCAAACCAAGGCATAGCGGGAAGACGAGTGACCATTCAGAGAGTAGTGATCTGGACGATGTCAGCACTCCGAGTGGGAGTGAGCTTGAAAGCACTTCAGGTTCAGAGTTGGACAGCGAAGCAGAAAGCGACCGAGAACGGGTGCGAGGGTGGGAGAACGGGAAGGGCCCGAAAAGGAAGTCAAGTGGGTTCAATGATGCCCAAAGCCCAACTCTTGTCAGCTCCAGTAGTAGTAGCAACACCAATAACGGAAAAGACTTTCCTGTGCCGGGGCTCCTTTCGTCATCTTTGGACGAGCAAACGGCTGTTTCTGGTGCTGTTAATGACTCGATAAAGGCAATTGCCTCCATTGCTGAGAAATACTTTGGTTCTACTGGACTTGCAGGCCTGCAAGACAAAAAAATTGGGGCATTGCCATACCCTTCCATGTTTCCTCTGTCTTTCTTTCCTGCCTTCTCTCCATCAGTATATCCTTTCCCTGAAAGGGAGCAACTTAGACCTCCAGGCCACAAAGGGGAGCCAGAAAGCCCTCCGGTTGAGGGTAAAAAACTTCAGGGCAGAAACGCTGAATCACCTTTTGACCTCACCACCAAGCGGAAGGAAGAACGTCTTGCAGCCAACTGCGGCCCTTTGAAACCTGAAGCCTCACACGTACAATCAACCAACCAGGATCAACCGCTGGACCTGAGTCTTGGTGGACGAACTCAAGGAAAGAGTGTAAGAGGGGAGGAGTTAAAAACGAACCCTGTCTTTGGTGAGGAGAGGATAGAACCGGAGGCACCTAAGGCCGACCCTTCCCTCCAACATGCAAGACCTACGCCTTTCTTTATGGATCCAATTTACAGGTACTGTCAATCACATGTCCTTTCTACTGTGTTAGCATAAAGGAATATAATTAGTTTGGTTAAACTTTCCCTGAGAACTGATAGAAGTTTAATATCAGCAGGGTTGAGAAAAGAAAGATGAACGATCCTTTCGAAGTCCTCAAGGACAAGTATATGCGGCCTGCTCCTGGATTCCTTTTCCACCCACAGGTGAGATTTGTCGGAATATTTTCCCACTGCTAACTCCATTTTATTTTATCACCTCATCCCTACAGTCCTGCAAAAATCATTAGCCTATTTTCAAGAGCCTCTTTCATGCATGTTCCAGACTCAAATGCGCACCATGACCAGTTTGAAAGCTTTCTCATCAGTTATTTCAACCCAGTTTTGTAGTTCCCACCAGTGATACAGAAAGTTGGTGTGCAGAATTGCCAGACATCTTACTTTACTCACAAAATACCATTATAATAACATATCATTATTTTTGCAATAAACTAATTTGGTTTAGTGCCACTAATGGTATAGAAACATGGAACAGAAACAGCACATTAACCAAATTCAAGGCGATTTTAAATACTGACATAACTTTACTTGTCCCATTGAATTAGTTTCTACTATTGACAGAATAACTCTTCATGATCTTGTATTGATGTAATAGCTACAGTATGGTGGCAGTAGTTTTACAGGGCCCTAGTGTTTTAGCTTTAGCATAGCGACTCCATGTTCCTCCATGTGGTTCTTTTACGGAGTGATTAGGTCCAGATGTGAGATTCAGACAAGGTTGGAGTTTTTTGACACATCTCTGTGTGGGTGTCTTTGATTATTATGTCACAATATTATAAACAGTTAAAGTGCCAGACACTGAGCCACGTCCCTGGATGAAGACTATATATAAATGTGTGTGTGTGTGTGTGTGTGTTTGTTTTGTTGTAAATCTGTGTGATTTATGTGTTTATGAGTGATTTTGTCTGAGTGTAAGTGTGTGGTTTAGTGACTGAGTGTCTATGTAACCTCATTAGTGTGTATTAAATAACCTGTCTGCTTTATGTCATTTTATGTTCGCTATCAGTGTTCTGTAAAAATAATACATAGTTCTCAAATAAACCTACACACACACGTCTGGTACATATATAGACCCTGAAACACCCATAGACGCTCACTGGTGTAGTGTTTTATTGGCTGTTTCAGGACAGTGTTTTATGGGCTGTTTCATTGGCCTGAATTATTCCCTTTGTATGCTGTGTCTGTGCAAGATAATATCCACATGTCCCTCACACACTGCCTAACGAGGTGACCTATCAGCATCCACTTTGTTGCACTATCCTCACTGGACTCTCTAAATGGCACCAGGGATGCTATTGACGGCACAGATGTATTATGGGAAATGCAGTTTTAAATCTATTGTAGTAGTGTGATGCTAAGCAGTAGAAAACAATTCAAACATTGGGAGATTAAGTGGATTGTAGGGGGGAAGAAATTAAGAAATAGTTAATGCAATTTAGTTATATTTATATTTTACTGTATTACTTTTTTTCATTTTGTTTAAATCTGTATAATAATTGATAATAAATAATTATCAATAAATTATAAATCTAATTAGTTTTCTTACACCGCTTTTTTCTTCCACTGAACCAGAAATACTCTGTAATATGAGTAATTATAACTAATGCATTGCATTGCATAAAATAAACAATCAGTGTGTGATGTTAACCTTTACGAAACATCACATTGCATAATCACAAACAATCAGTCTAATTCTTGATTTTGATTTGCTGTTTCCCTTCTGTCCTGCCCCCAGTTTCGCATGCCTGATCAGAGAACATGGGTAAGTTACTCCAAATCAAGTCATTCATGTGCTTTCACCACAAACACACACACACACACACACACACACATGCGCACACACACACACACACATACACGCTTAATAATTACATGTTACTCACACACACACCTAACTTTAAAACATGTACCCATAATGCAGCTCACTATTAGCGTGACTTTATAGATGTAATGCATGACTCAAACAAACAAATGCATGGACCAAATCACACCTAAAACAGCTAAATCTGGTCCAAAGTCATTTCCATTTAGGGAAGATCCATGTTTATTTAGCAAACCACCCGTTCTTTTACACTTTTTTTTTGCCTGATCGGTTCAATAAATGACAACTGATTGATTCGTTTTTGGAATTTAGTACCATAAAACAGAACATTTGATCTGTGAAAACACACAACTAGCCTTCAGATGAAACACTCTCTTGTTAAACATTGGAAGAAAGTATTTTGCCTGTGCCGGTGTGAATAAATCCGCTTTGTTCATGTATCATTTGGTGCACGCATGTCTACACTCTTGTATGCCAGTGTGTGTGTTAACCAGACAGAACAGTTGTTATTTCTGATGGCTACCCCTGATAATGCAGTGAATGTGAGTGAATGTGATTATTTACACAGGGAGAGTAACAGACCACAGCTCTGATTTGGGGGTGGCGACACTCCCGTTCGGCATCGCATCACTGGTGGGGTAACAGTCTCTCTGGGACCCTCTCTGAGTGTGTGTGTGATAACACAATGGGGGTTTCCAAACCCAAGACATCTGGTACCCTGATAAGATCAACAATTGAAAAGCTCTTGCTAATGAAGGCCCTCTCAGACACACACAACTGAGAATGGGCAGCTCAACAGCTGCCCTACCACAGAGAGGGTGAAGGCTACTTAGAGATCCAGGAAGTCCAGTCGTTGCCGATCACAGATTTCTTTGTACTTAGTTGTTACAGCAATCATAGAGATACCAATCTATGGTAATATGTTTAGACTTCAAGTACCAATTAAAATGGCTATAATATATGTATGTGTGTGTATTTTTGACCTAGACACACTTGGTGGACAAAATCTCTGTCCCGGTGGAATGTTTTATTGCGCTTTCATAGCTCAGAAGACTTAATGGAGACTTAATGGAGTCTGTTATGTTTCACGCAACTTCGTTTCTCTGATGTTTCTCCCAAAATTCCCAGGGTGAAATGAAAATAGACACAAATGAGTCAATTGTTGACATGCAGTAAGATCTTAAAGCTAGAAAACTGATGTTGATAGCACAGTGCAGATCATTTGGTCTTGGAAGTAAGTGATGAGAAAAAAATTGAGCTCATTAAAACCGACTTTTATTTGCAGACCTCCAATCTGAGCACAGTTTGGGATATTGTAGTCACATGAAATCACTATGGTATTTTTCTCTGGAGAAAAATCATAGAAGCTGGAAAAAAGTCAACAAAAGTCTCAATTTGGTCTGGATTATTAGAGATATTGGTGAGATATTCCTATGGCAACAAATGTTTAAACAATGATTATGTTATTGACTACATGTATAAAAAGTATTTTGTGTGCTCCTTTAGATGATTTGATTACTAGATGTTTGCTGAAAGCTTATGAGTGTTGTGGTTTAGTGGTCAGGCAGAAAAATGACTGTTTTGTTGAGTTGCAAATGCTAATAGAGTGTTAGCTTTGCATTAGTAGAGACAACAAATCTCTTTGTTCATCTCTCCCTCCTTCTCTCTGTCAGTGATTTATGGAGAGAGGGAGAGAGAGTTGGGGTATCCCTAATCAAACAGGTCTGACACTTCACATCCTCCCAGAGGAGTTGAGCCTGACATTCCAACAGAGAAATTTAACTCCAAGCTGTCATTCCTCATCAAATGTCCAAATTATCTTGTGTCGATCTTTTTCTCTTTCAGTGCCTCTTTCTTTGTCCTCTCCTTTAACACAATACTTAAAAATGTTCAGATTTATCCTGTTTCTTTCTTTGATATTGCTTCTAAGAAAACACGCAATCCATCACATATCTGCAAAACTAAGACAAAGATCACGCTTTGACTTTCAACCATTTGTGTATCTTCCATTCATTCATACATGCATAACAGAACAGATTATTTGGTCATTTAGGAGCTTGATCAGAAACGTTTGAGTTTATTCTGAGATATTTAACTTTGTATTGGGATACAGAAAGTCTGATTGCAATTTGAGATCAAGCAGTAGCTGGAGACTTCAGCACAAGTCCCCATTGACTCTCCATTGCTTTCCAGAAAAAATGTCCTTCTTTTTTAGAACTTTCTTAGAATATTTTCTGCAGAAGGAAACATTTCTTTGTGTATGAAAGTCTGGGAGTACTTCAATGTGAATCAGGACTGATTTGTCACCAAAACCCAAAATAAGAAAAAGGGTAAAATTCAATATACGCATGAAAAAATGCAAATCCACTCAGCTATCTGAAAGGCCGTACTGTTGTTCTTCGGTTGATTGACCCACTCGTGTACAGCCAACCCATACCTCCCCCCCACACACACACACACACAGCTCAGTCCCCTCCCTCTCCTTCCTATGATATCATTATTACTGCTGTCTCAGCCTTGATCAGTAATGTCAACATCTTTCATATTGACAAATGTGCTGTCTGCTCATATTGTGCACTGAATGCTTTATGGCCAACATTGAACATGAATCACTCCTGCTCTTTACACACACACACACATTCAGGCCTTATGTTGTTCTCATTCTCTGGCTGACACACACATGTAGCTCCATCCACTTTGAGAGTGTGTCCATTTCTGATGAAAGCAACTGTTAGGCTTAATTAGTAAATTGGCAGCGGTTCTTATCCGCTTGAATCTCTGTGTGTGCGCACATGTGTGGTCCATCTTATAACGTGCATTGTAAGTCGAGTTTCTGTGCCAAAACTGGCCAATACAAATCAGCAAAAGCATTTCACACTGTTATCCCATAGTGAAAGTTCACGGTCAACATTTTGCCCTGCACATCTTGCAACTCCACATCAATAAATGCGATAAATTAATAACACAGTGGGAATGTGTGTCCTTAAAGACCTCACAGTGAGGTAATAAATGTTTTCTCTATCTCTCACAGATGTCGGCGATTGAAAACATGGCCGAAAAGCTGGAATCCTTTGGCTCTTTGAAGCCGGACGGCGGTGACATCATGCGTTCCGTTCCCTCCATGTTCGACTTCCGGGCTCCGCCCACCACCCTTCCTGAGACACTGTTACGCAAAGGCAAAGAGCGCTACACCTGCAGGTAACGATCACTTTTTTCCTAGCACATTATGAACATATCTTATTAAATACACAGCAAATTATCTACCTTTTGAAAACAAAACAAATAACTAAACAAACATACCTTTAAAAAATCTACAACAAAACTAAGAAAACTGTGTAGTAACTAAACAAACAAATCAAAAAAATATTATATCGAAAGTGAATGACTAAGCAAATTGGATAGAAACTAAACAAAAGCATTATATAGTAATTAAACAATAGATAAAAGTATGTAATAAATAAGCAAACAAAACACATTTTAATTATAAACTTCATTTTATAGTGTAATAATTTCATTATATATAAATAACATTATTATTGTTCCAATATAATTTTCACTATTGGATTATCAGGGCCAAAAGAATCTTTGATAAATATAGATTTCAGTATATCAATTCATCTTTAACTTTGTTTAAAAATGTTTAATGTTGCCCTGTCAACCAGATAGTAGGTGCTGCATTATTTACAAAATAACTGTACGTAATAGTATTAATATAATATCAGTATTAATTTTAAAATATTACATTTATTGTTAACACTGGTATATTGTGACACCCTTAATTATGATGAACTAAAGCATAATAAATATTACTAAGTCATTATATTTATAAAAACGTTTGTTTGTGTTTTGTTGTTTAATTAATAAGATGTTTAAGTAAACGTGTTTGATGTTTAATGAGTGTTGACAGCACTTAGCCAGGAATGCAGGGAGTTTTTGGGAAGTGTGTGTGTGTGTGTGTATTGCTGAGTATTGTTCCTGGAGATCTGTTTCCTTCCCCTATAGATACTGTGGCAAGATATTCCCACGCTCGGCCAACCTTACAAGACATCTACGGACACACACGGGAGAGCAGCCTTACAGGTGACACATTGTCCCACACACACACACACATTAATATATACTGTATAATGTAATCAGTTATTCATATACTTGAATGAGCTGAATTATATGTTAATACACAAACCATTAAGCTATGATTAACTATATTGCAGAAGAATTATTTATTGTGATAATTATTATTGCTAAAAGTACTTTTTGAACATTAGTGTGTTT
This sequence comes from Carassius auratus, assembly GCF_003368295.1. Lineage (NCBI taxonomy): Eukaryota > Metazoa > Chordata > Actinopteri > Cypriniformes > Cyprinidae > Carassius > Carassius auratus. The sequence continues at coordinate 12,935,902 of NC_039282.1, read as the reverse complement.
GTACAGGAGACTGCTACCACAATTTTATAATTCTATGCATTTTATTTCTGTTAAATGTTTTCTATTATGACAGTATGATGTGTCCATAAATTAGAATATCTATTTAGATATATATATATTTAATCAAATGTAACCGTAATATGAAAAATATCATAGTTTGGAAAAGATTTGACAGTTTGTGACATTGTTGAGTTTTATACTGGGTCTTTTTCATATATAATTTAATATATAATAGTGTTCCTGTAGCTCAGTTGGTAGAGCATTGCACTATCAAGCGCAAGGTTGTGGGTTCGATTCCCCGGGAACACATGATAAGTAAAAAATTGATAGCCTGAATGCACTGTAAGTTGCTTTGGATAAAAGCGTCTGCTAAATGCATAAATTTAAATTAACATTTTTAAATTTAAATTTAAATATATTTACCACAAAAGACTACATTTCCAATGATTGAAAACCTGTTAATATCAGGAAAATTAAAACTGATTTTTTTTAGAACAAAACGAAAAATTGTAGAATTTAATAATCTTCATTATTATATATTATTTCTTAATTTTAGTATTTGATATTTAAAGTTATTGTCATTTGGTAAGAGTCAGGTGACGTCCACAAGAGAGAAGGACAGACAGACAGACAGACACACAGGGAGACTGAAGGAAGTGTGTATGAATAATGGAGGTGATGAGTGGCGTACAGCTGCAGGCCAGCAAAGGCAGCTGGGTAATTAGGTCTGTGTTTAGGGCTCAGAAACTTTCAGGGAGTTTTAAAATACTGCACAGAAACAGGGGTGCGCACACACTGTATTTGTGGTCCGCCTGACCACAGGGGAGGTTTGTACAGGGCTGTGTTACTTTCCAGATAACTAGCCTCAATCTCCTTGTGCTGGCAATGCTTTAAACAAGCCGGTGATCAGCCTTTAACTGCAATTTAATTTCTATTTTTTCTCTTGCATTTGGAGGGGGGCGAGATAGAGAGAGAGGGAGAGATAACAGGTTCCTGGGAGATGCAATTTAGCGCACAACTCTTACGGTGGAGGGGAAGATATGATCACGTAATCATACGGATAATTCTGCGTGAAGAGACTTGGCACATGCAGTCGCTTTCAGAGCAGAGGGAGGATGTGGACGAGAGTTTGAGAGTTACTGAGTTGGCCAAAGATTAGAGACAAAGAGTTCATGACCACTCAATCATGTGTTTTGGACCCTGCGTGTGTGTGAGACGGATAACATGAGAGTGTTTGATTTCCCGTGTCTATGTATTGTAAATACTGTACTGTCTAATTATGTTCATATGTGTGTGTGTGTGTGTGTGTGTGTCCACAGATGTAAGTACTGCGATCGTTCGTTCAGTATTTCATCCAATCTCCAGCGTCACATCCGTAACATCCATAACAAAGAGAAACCCTTCAAATGCCATCTTTGTGACCGCTGCTTCGGGCAACAAACCAACCTGGACCGGCACCTCAAAAAGCACGAGAATGGTAATTTATCAGGTATCCTCACACATATACAGACAAACAAATTAATTACATTTCTTTAATAATCTATGTGAATATACTGTATATTCATAATTTATGTTTAGCATTTGTAAATAACCTTATCAGTAACTGTTATTTAGTTCATGTTTGCATTAATACGCACAGAAGATACTGATATATTGTGTTCATGTGTAGGCACGGCAATGTCATCGCCCCGTTCAGAGCTGGACAGTGGCAGTGCCATCTTGGAGGACAAGGAGGACTCGTATTTTAACGAAATACGAAACTTCATCAGTAACACAGCACAGAACGCCACGTCTCCGTCACACTCTGAGGAAGGGTAAACACCATCTTCTTCCTCATTTATACTAATAAATACAGCTTTTGGTGGGTTGAACAGCTCTTCAAACACTGAGCTTGTACAAGCAGGTTCAAATAAATCTTCACATGGGTTCTCAGTCCACCTCACAATTTTCTGTCAAATTGTAATATTTAATTGCATTATTAATGTATCAATTGTATTAAATAATAATGTATTTTTTAAAATAATAAAATCTAAATCTAAAGTCCACAGACTGAACTTCTATGAAAAATGTTAGATATATACATTACAAATAGTCATGTGTGGGCTCACACACACATGCAAGCGGAGTGTCCATTAGGCTGTCAGTCATCAGTCGGCGCGAGTTGCCTCAAGCAGATTGGAGGTTATTATACACAAACATTACTGAACACAACACTTCTCATGCCTTATTCATTAACCCTCACCTCTGAGTGAATAGCATCACATGAAAGAAGCAGCCTGGTATCGCAGTGTGTATTAAGCACACATGTGAACGTATCTGTGTGCGTACATATATTCTGTACGGTTGTTAATCATTAGCCTGTCGCCTGCGGTTTTTAAGAGCAAAGATTAGGGCAGGTCTCCAGCAGGACGTGATTACTGATTGGCCGATTGCGAGCACGTGCAGAACGCTGTTGACTTTTGGCTGCGTGCGCGTACATGAATTTTGCCATCTGCATATGATAATTATCGCTGATCATTTCCCAGCAGCGATCATCAGGTTGGACGACGGTTTTAATGTTTGAACTGGTCATCTGTGTGTGCATGTGTGTGTGATAGATAAAGATCTTACAGGCTTTTGTCTTTTGATTTCTTCACTGTTTCATTAAAAAGATCCTAGGGTTTGCACGCGTCCCACATCTGGTCCCAACATGTGTTTGTGAACAGGAAGTAGGTGTGGGAGAGGAGGTCAGAGGTCGTTGAATGTTTCCTGTCAGAGTGACTGCTTCTGATAGGTACTCTATCCTCCACAAATTACCACAGCTCTCTCTAATTAGCCGACCTGTTTTCATCATCACGCCATCGCTGCCTCTCTCGTACTCTCGTCCCCTCTCTCGCAGTATTAGCGGTGTGCCGAGTGATGAGAGAAGGTGATTTCAGGGATTAACCCAGATGTGAAAAGGGCTTTATATGGGTCACCCTGCAGAGTTACGCTAATCTGAGGATAGAACCGAGATGTAGAGCTGAAATAGATGGAGGTGAGAGATGAAACCTAGAGGAAACGTGTTATTAGACATGATGGATGGATGGATGGATGGATGGACGGTCAGACAAATGGACATACGGACCAATAGGTAGGTCGGTAGATAGATAGATAGATAGATAGATAGATAGATAGATAGATAGATAGATAGATAGATAGATAGACAGACAGACAGACAGACAGACAGACAGACAGACAGATAGATAGATAGATAGATAGATAGATAGATAGATAGATAGATAGATAGATAGATAGATAGATAGATAGATAGATAGATAGATAGATAGATAGATAGATATTTTCATTGCACATACACATAGACTTGTATTTTCTCATCCTCTCTACATTCATAATCTTTCCTCTGTTTTTAAGTTCAGATAGGAAGTTGCTATTTTTAAGTCAAGGAAATAGTAGAATCAGGACAAAACGAGTGAATCAGCCTTAATGTGGTTCCTTTGGCCGAAGTATATTTGTGTGTGTGTGTGTGTGTGTGTGTGTGTGTGAGTTTGGATAGCTGGCCTCTGGCTCTGCTTTGGCAGCTCCTTCTCTCCACTCACCAAATGGGCTGTCAACTAAATATTTGGCCTATTAGATGAATTGGAGATAGAGAAGAAAATAAACTAGGGAACAAGGAGATGTGAGCTGTTTGAGGGAGAGAGAGAGCTGAATATAAGTGAGAGGAAGTGTAGGGGCCTGCTGTAGAAGTGCCCTGCCAATGGGCGGCTCGTTTCTGCCAACCAGAGGCCCTCTTAACTGATGACAAACAGTCTCTTTCTCCAACACAGATTCGCCTTCTTTCTTTGAGCATTTCCTTTCATTTAGAAAGCTCGGGCATGTGGTTCTGCTTTTTAAGGTGGTTTATTTTTTCGAGACAAACAGAACTTGGTTTCAGCGCTAAATGATTTTCTTTCTGTAATCAGGGATCGGCATATCAGTCGAAATACATGCCTGCATATCGTCACTGCAACTGATGTCTCTGTTCTCTGTAGGCTGAATGGCAGTCATTTTGATGGCGACAAAGCCCTGCCTGGTCAGGGGTCACGTGACCTGGATGAAGAAGAAGGGGAGGAGCTTGGAGCAGAGGAAGAGGAGGTGGAGCATAGTGACAGTGCCAGGAAACCCAGCGAGGATGGCGTGCCTAGCAGTCTGGATCATGACATAAACGATGACATCGATTTCGAGGGACCAGATGATCTGGAGATAAATAGCAAATCTTTGCCACGAAGGCATGTATAGCAAAAAAACCTATAAAAAACCTTGTAAAGTAATCTTTATATCCATTCTTTTTTTATGGGGGATTGGGTTGAATGAATATTTTAAAATAATCTCTGCATCATTTGCAGGTTTAATGAGGATGATGATGATGAAGATCACAGCAGTTTCTCCACGCTGGATCACATCCGTCACTTTAGTATGGAGGATGGAGACCTCAGCGACAGTGATGTCATCAGCTTTGGCCCCACCCACCTTCAGGAAGCCATCAAGCAGCCGCTATACAGGAAATCTAAGTCACAGGTATTTCTATGATAACTAGTCAGATACTAGCCTTATCCATGTTTTTCTGTAACGCACAAGTAAGCCTATGGGGTGAGACTAATAATAATAATGAGAAGAATAACCGAAAAACAAGACCTATAGAATTTACAAATTTGCCGCACCCATTTTTAAGTTTAAAAAAAAACTTTCATTTAAAACTTATAATTAAAATACTAATATTTCATTTTAGTGTTATTCATATTAGTAAAGACAAGAACAATAATTAGAAGTATTAATAAAGTATTATTAATAATAACAATATTATTATTAAAATATTAAAAATACTGTACTAAATGTTAAATTAATATAGTAAAAAAATCACTTTAAATAAATTACTTATTTAATTACTGATATTTTATTTTAATGTTAGTATTAATAATAATTAATTAACTCTAATTAATTTTATTAATCAATAAAAATGTATAATATCACATTTGCCTTGAATATTAAATAAAGTTTTATTTAATATTTTTATTTTAGCGTTGTTGTTATTATTATTTAGTTGTTTTATTAGTAAATAAATTGTTCTTATTAATAATTAATAATAACAAGTATCAAATTTTCCATGAATACAATTTGTGTATTAAAATTAACATTATTTTATTGTTTTATTATTTATATGATTAATTATTATTAATAACAAAAATAATAGCATTATTATTATTATTATCATTGTGCATTTATTTATCAAATACATTTTCCATTAATATAGTTGCCGTATTTTTAACTGTATATCTCTCCCTTTTCAAGGCATATGCTATGATGCTGTCACTAGCTGATAAGGAACCACTCCATTCGCCTACCCATAATGCCCCGATGTGGCACAGCTTGGCCCGCACTGCAGAACCCAGCGCCATTCAGTCTCTCAGTCACGTATGACACACCCATGTACCATGTGACCTAACTTAACATTGTGTTAGACTTCTGCCAGAGTCCCCGGTCCACACTCACACCTGCACAAGTGCCCAAATCCTCATTCACTTCCACCACACACACAACCAGACCCTGTGCATAGCAGCTCACTGTCCCAGAAACATCAACAAATGGTTGATTGACTGTTTGATTGACTTATTGATTGAGTACCGTTTGTAGGAATGACATTAGTGTCAGTAATTTTGACGGTGAGGATGAAGACGATGATGACAATGGTAGTAATACGTAATAATAAATGTATTTATTCTGTCAAGTTCTAATGTTTTGCCCAGCAGTGGCAGCTGTTGAACAGTTTTTGAGATTGCTAATGAAAAGTCGGTGTCATGATTGTGAGTTTTGTCCGCTAAAACCAATGGTTACTAAGAGTAACAAATGAGTGTCTTCCACAAAACAAATGTGATCGCAGACTATTCGGGCACAACGCCTACCGGCCTGTAAATTTTGTTAGAATTAACGCCATCACACACAAACAAATAAATGCAAATACAGGCACGCGAAACAACCATGTGTTTTTCAAGCATTTTAACAGTTTCTTTTAAGTCTTGTACAGAAACGTACAAGTTTACAAACTTATGCGAGGGGTCGTGGGGTTAGTGTTTCTCTTTTTAAGATATTCTCCAGGAGTTTGTGAATCGAAAAACGTATACAGATACAGATAAAAGGTGTGACCTTTCCACCTCTCACTGACGCTGCTTGTAAAACAAAAACAAAACAAAAAACAAAAAAAGGTGTAAGGAGTGAGACAGTGACTATTTTCAAGTTCTGTCAAATTAAAGCACTGCATTACCTTCAACCCACTTTCCCGCCAGTTTTTTGCGAAAACATGCTCTTTTTAGTTCGTTTCTTTTTGAAGTTGGAAGAGTGGTTGTAAAACAAATGCTAGAAAAGTCATTTTGTTTAGTTTTTTTTTTAATAAAATGAAAATAAACTAGTTTAAGAACTGAATCTGTAGAACTCACATAAAGGGTATTTTATCATTTCCTCTGTAACCTTTTCCATTAGTTAGCGAACGATACCACTAAATAGCCTGAATGCTAGTCTTTAGCTACACCGTCCTTGTGTGTCTTTCATTTAGAGACAATCATGTGTTCCTTGTGTTTAATTTTATCCCCTTGTCCATTGTTGCTTTGTTTTTGTCTCGGTTGATGTCCTCAATGTTATTACTGTGTATCTTGAAAGTTGTATTTATTTCTCTACAAACTGTAGTTTGTTTACTGAATAGCACTGCTCTCAACCGCCCCCTTGTGTTGAAATGAAGAATTTCTCACTGAAAATTTTGGGCGAAGAGACTACTGGGATTTGTAGAAATGTCTGAATGCCAGATAGTATTAAACATACCATCACAGCTTATACTTCTAATAAAACTGGTAAAGGATATAGATATTACTTAGGTTTTTTGTATGACAATTTATTGATTCAACTGCAAAATATATAAAAAAAAAGAGAAAATAGTAAAAAACAGCTGATATTATTTCTTCATAAAACGCATGATTGGTCCAAGCTGTACTTGGCATTTTCTATGGTTGTCTGCAAGCTTCTGTGACGTTTAGGTCCATGTTGATTTCTTGTGCCAATCCCTGAAGAAATGTCAGATTTTGTTTATCCTCACGAGGTGAAGGACCAAATCTCTCCTAATTCACTTTGTTTTGTTTTTTGTTGATGTTTATAATCCCATTTTTAAAAGTAATCAGTGAGTTGAGGTACTTCTGTTTTAATGCTTTCTACAATGTAACTGTATTGCATTATAATTCAATACTGTGGGAGGAGTTACTGAGAAATAAAAAACTCCTATGTGGGCCGACTGTGCACTCTCACATGGGCTCGGGCTCTGTCTGTCTCTTTTTGTCTTTTATGGTGACTAGAAGAAAGAAATGTCAAGATCATATTTCACCCCAAAATGTTATATATATATATGTATATATAATATACAGTACAGACCAAAAGTTTGGACACACCTTCTCATTCAAAGAGTTTTCTTTATTTTCATGACTATGAAATTGTAGATTCACACTGAAGGCATCAAGGTCTATTTGACCAAGAAGGAGAGTGATGGGGTGCTGCACCAGATGACCTGGCCTCCACAGTCACCGGACCTGAACCCAATCCAGATGGTTTAGGGGTGAGCTGGACCGCAGACAGAAGGCAAAAGGGCCAACAAGTGCTAAGCATCTCTCGGGGAACTCCTTCAAGACTGTTGGAAGACCATTTCAGGTGACTACCTCTTGAAGCTCATCAAGAGAATGCCAAGAGTGTGCAAAGCAGTAATCAAAGCAAAAGGTGGCTACTTTGAAGAACCTAGAATATGACATATTTTGAGTTGTTTCACACTTTTTTGTTATGTATATAATTCCATATATAATTCCACATGTGTTAATTCATAGTTTTGATGCCTTCAGTGTGAATCTACAATTTTCATAGTTATGAAAATAAAGAAAACTCTTTGAATGAGAAGGTGTGTCCAAACTTTTGGTCTGTACTATATATATATATATATATATGTATATGTATTTTGCATAAACAAAATGAAGAAAGATTGCTTGCATTATAACAGTATTAAGCATTTTGTATTAATAATCATATCAAACGTAATGTGAATAAATGTTTTATATATTATTATTATTGTACTAAATTTAATTTGCTGATTCTAATGTAAAAAAAAATTTTTTTATACATTTTTGCAAAAAAGGCCTAAAAATAAGCTTAGATTTCTCAGATATAATTTTGTAGATTTTTAGTTAAATTGTGCTTTATCCATAATCTCCTGTCTCTGAATAAGAGACCTAAATATGCTGGTGCCACTTGATGTTGCAAAAAGGTGTCACTCAATGTGCTGCAGACACACGTTTCTGAAAGAAAGACAATAAAACTCTTTTGATAGCCGCTCCCTCACACACCCACTTGTATTATTTCACACCAAGACGCATAAAAATCTTCTTCACACACACTGCCAGATGGACACAGAGCAAATCTGATCCCCGGTCATCGCTCTCACACTGATCCACTGTCCCACAGCCAGAGAGAGTCTGCAAGAGAGAGAGAAAAGCGGCTGAAAGGGAAAATAAGGAAACAAAAAAGCACGCTGCACTCGTTTGTTTGAGGGAAATGATGGATGAGGTGGAGAGATGTGATGACCTGGCTCATCGCTCAAACTCTCATTGAGAAACAACATTCGACTGACGTCTCTCTCATTGTTTAAATGGGATCCAACTTTTCCAGGCAACCTGATCAGAATCCCTCGTTCTCACCCTCATAATTCTCCCTCCTCCTTTCTTAATCATATTCCCCATTGTCTATTTTTTCCAGAAGGATGCCATTTTTATAACTCTTTTTTTCCAGTCCATCTATTCTTCTCCTTCTGTCCTTTTCTCACCCTATTATTCTCTATCTCTCAGATTTGTAGTGGGTGGATGCCGTTGGGGTGATAAGTGCTTGATCGAGGCTTTGTGTGTGATGAGAGGCAGGGTGGAATTTGCTTGGGAAAATTAGTTAAGACCTCTTTTGTGTTTCCTGCCATTTTCACTCAACATAAACTCGATCTTGCTGCCCCTGTCCGCATTACGTGGGTTAGACGACACTGCCACGCAAAGACAAAACACAGGCACTACACACAAGTCTCTCAGTCTAAACAAATGAAAAATCTGTCAACATTTACTCACCATTGTATTGTTATGAACCTCATTGACTTTCCTTGTATTGACAAAAACTGATCTTTAAAATTTCTTCTTTTGTTTTCCACAGAGGTAAAAAAAAGAAATACAGTTTGGAACAAAAGAAGGATGATTAAATGAAAGAATTATAATTCTTTGCATGAACTATGCCTTTAAGGCTTGTTTAAATTGAGCCCCTAAAAGGACACGGCGATGGTTAGAAAAGAAAAGAAAGAAATTGGAGTAAAATTATATTTTAATGATTTTGCATTATCAAGCTAAAATTTTGCAATCCCCTTAGAAAATTTGCTTTCATTAGATACACTTTCCATTTCATGATGGAAATAATATGAGGTGAGAGGAAAAACTTTATTTCAGAGCTTTTGTGAGTGAATGAAGAGTTTCTTGGGAGAACACAATAGTTTTGCAAAAGGGCACAATGGCATTGTAATATAATGTTTCCTCCCATCTCATATTTTTTTCTATCACCATGTCCCATTAGGGGCTGCACATATTTACACTGATCTAAAAAAATTGGTCAGTTGGACAGTTTGAACTAGCATGAAAAATATGTCAAATCAATCAACAAAATATAAGTACTCTAAAACAGTGGGATGTGACTTGTTGCATTTATCTGAGACTAAGGTAGCACTACAATAAGGTTACATTTATTAACATTAGTTATCTACATCAGTTAACAAGAACTAACAATGAGAAATGCATCTAAAGCATTTATTAATCTTAGTTATGTGTGCAGTTATTAAAAAGTAATATAAAAAGTCAGTTATTTTCAGTGTGCAGACATCAGTTGTTGTTGTTTTCGTTGTTGTTTTCCTGCACCTGAGGCTAATTTGTACTTTTGTACTATATAAATATACATATATGGGTGCGTGTGTAATTTATCGGACATGCATTAGTTATTATGAACTAACATTGAACAGATCTATTTTTTAAATGCCATTAACAAAGTTAATAAATACTGTTACAAATGTTTTGCCCATTGTTAATGTTAGTTAATGCATTGACTAATGTTAACTAATGGGAACCTATTGTAAAGTAAAGTGTTGTCGAGTTCAAATTTGCCCCTTATTTAAGTGGAAACTGAAATGTAAGGTACACACCGGCACTTGAACAGTAAAAGCGGTGTCACACTCAATGATAATTGATGGCCCGCTTTTGGTCAGTGCAAGCCGTCATTCTCTGAGCTCAGCAGGGCATCCTGCTTTGATGAGGTCATCATGGGTCAGCCAGCTCTGATGAGGTCACAGCAGGTCATCCCAGTTTGATGAGGTCGGCTGGAGAGGGTTTTGTGGGTGCTGTAGTAGGGTGAAGGTGATAACGGGTCTACACAAGAGGAAAAGAGGCCAACATGGACTATTACTGACCGGCTGTTTGCCGTGTACGTCTGTCATGTGCGTGAAAGATCACAGGCCAAGGCTTGTACGTCTCCCTCTACAGGGCAGCATCTCAACCCTAACATACTGTCAGTGTGAGTGTGTGTGAGCCCCTCCTGAACACACAGTCACATTTGTCATTCTCAAGGGAGTGGTTGTGTTCGACGGTGGAATTTCCCATTGCATTCATCAGAGTGTATGGATCTATCTAATGAACTAATGAGTCTTTTGGCATAGGTACAAAACAGCCGCACACACGACATCCCACTCTCATATGTGTGTTCAAACACAGGCCCCTCTCTTTTATGGTGACTGAATCATTGTACGTTCTGCCACCACCCTACAGTAGCACCGCAGCCCTGGTCAGGACATCTATCATGGCCCCTGAGTGCAGGGTGTGACGCTGCTGGCACTCTCTCCCTGATTAACTTGGCACTGTTACTTGCCCCCTCGCTAGATGAAACAGCACCCACTGTGCTTAGTAGTGGGCTGGAACAGAAGGCGCTGCAGGCCTTTTATATGTGATGGGCATAGAGAGAGTAACATCTTTAGAGTGATTTCTACTACAACAAGCCATTTTACCACACCACACCACAGCTATAACTATAAGATCACAGAAAAACATCATTGTTGATATCAGTTTCAATAAGTTTTTTATTTTTACAACTGACAACCAATCAGAATCCACTGGACTTTAATGCTGAATTATCTGAATTATCGTATTTGCGACGTTATAATGCTTCTCAGACATGACGTCAATTCATAAAGGAATGGTTTTTTTTTTTTACATCACAATGACTGTAAATGGTGAAAACTTTGTCACTAGGGTTGCCAGGTTTTCCCAACAAACCCGTCCAATTGTTACTCAAAGTCCAATTGCGTTTCGGTGGGGGTCCTCCAGTAAAAATTGGGGTAAAATAGAAGATTTTGGTGTGGTTTATTGGGCTCCTTTTAACCTGCAAACAATCTGCGGCAACAGTTCTAAAGTAGCCCAATTCCGTGGGAAAACCTGTCACTGGGTGTCACTTTGTAAAGACTACACTAGACTACACTTCAGTCTAGTAGGTGGCAGTAATGCACCTTTTTAAGTCACCAATCGCCATGAAACTCGAAAGACGAAGAAGACGATGAAACACGTAATAAGCACGCATGAATTCTTGTATTTGTTTACACGGAGACTATTCATAGTTCCCACCTGGAGCAGTAGCCCCTCACTGCAGAACAAAAGATCCAGGGGCTGAGGTAGGATCCACATCTAGGGGGTGGAGATTGGTAGGTTTAGGGGTGGATTTACAGATCAGGGGGTGGAGATGGTTAGGTTTAGGTATATGTAAGGCGGGAGGAGATGGATCTGGATCCAACCACACCCCCTGAATCCCTGCAGTGAGGACCATCTCACCTGGGGGGCAAAACAAGGCTTTCCTCCACTGACTGCCAGTTACTTTTATGAGGTTTGCATTTAGTAATGATGCAGAAAGACAGTGATATTGATATTGGTATTGAGACAGTGATGAGGCCAAATTTTGATGATGCAGTCAAGCAGATGAACCCAGAATATAAATGCATTTCACATTTAAGGGGTCATATGATGCTGCTAAAAAAAACATTATTTGGTGTATTTGGTGTAATATAATGTTTTTATGTGGTTTAAGGTTCAAGAAAGACATTATTTTCCATACAGTACACAATATTGTTTCTCCTCTATGCCTTGCCTTCTGAAACGGTCAGTTTTTACAGGCTCATCGGTCTGAAAAAGCAATATGTCCACTGATTGGCCAGCTATCCAGTGCATTGTGATTGGCAGAATACCTCAAGTGTGATGGAAATGTTACACTCCTTAACATATGCCGTCTCCCAAGCCAGCAGCACGAGAATCAGTCCAGCTGCTCTGCTCGTGCACATCCCATCATCCGTTCTCTTTTAGCAGTTCAGTCAATGTATTGTTAGGAATAACTGAATAACTTGTGAATTAGTGCGTACTGGAGATGCGAACCATTTCAAACAATTCAGTTCGATTTGGTGAACTGGTTGACCAGTTTACTAAGAAAATACAGTTAAATAGAAAGATTAGTTTCCGATCCGAATATCACTGGACAAGACAAAACCAATAAAACCCATTTCAAACAAGGCATTTGTTGCATCCAGTTGGGACATAATTACCGATTATATACGCATTGTGTATAATAAGTATGTGATTAATGAACATTATCTTGTTTTACTTATGGATCAAAATTGCTTGGTTTTGGGACAACAAACTGAATAGCTCTACTGAATAAGGCTTTCCATTCTTCACTTCACAGTGTGCATATCTAGAGATCAAATATAAATAGACGGTTATACTTTTAGTTAATGATTGTTGCCTAAAGCTCAGATTGTCTTACAGTTGGCACAGAGACGAGAGCCAGATGATGAGGTTTATAGCCTGTATGCCCTCCAGTGAGGTTTCTTCTTTTAATACATCCCTCGCTGTTTTTGATAAAGTCAGGCCGGTGGAAGCTGTTGCTGGACAAGTGACAGCTCGTAGCCACGGAAGAGCAAAGGCCCCGTTAAAGACTGTCGGGGATTTGTTGTGATCCCCCGGGAAACGGGTCATTAGCGTTATTGATGGGCACTCAGTGCGAGCGGCGAATGCCGGCATGCATATGGTTTTAATATGACAAGACGTGTTAGGGGAACGGATTACTGTTTACGTGGACCTGAAGTAAAGGACCGTTTACACTGGAATTGGATAAAAAGTCAGTTGTGCACTTGGAAACCCACTTACCTTATATTGTGCATGATGCACTGAAATTAAAGGTTGCTCATCGACTATAGTTAGAGCTTTATTACTATAATTTGGACCCTCAGGATATTTTCACTGGTTTGTGGAAATACGCTGCCACATTTCCTTTCAGTAATGTGCTGATACACCCACCACTTAGTGCCACAACTATCTAAACACACAATCGCAGTCTTGTCTGATTGCGTACCAGCAAAGTAGTTTCAATGTTAATTTTTACGACCACATTCTGAACATTACTTAGAGGGACGGAATTCAACCGGTCTTTGTAGTTAGGGAGGACCGGTGTTCTGTCGATTTGTCCTGTCAGATTTTGCTACCTCCCATTAAAACAGTGGGTAGTACAGTTCGACAACGAAAAATGCTACATGTAAAGTTATGGTTTATTAACATCTAAACCTTAGATCCACAACTCTAAACATACCCTTACAGTAATGCAAATACATTAAATGTTGTTCAGCATGAAAAAAAGGATGCAATATTGCGCAGTAAACCCTGGAAGGAAAATCTGACGGGTAGGATAACATGTCAGGACACCGGGGCTAGTTGTCACAGGGTCTGTGTCTCAGTGATTAGCCTATATGGGTTTGAATACAGTGTTTTCACTAGCAATTTGTATCTTTTCTTCAAACCTAAAAACGTCAGAATAAAAAATAATTGTGACCAATTTTGCAGCCCAAACTTAAATTTACCAGCTTCATATTTTGTAAAAATAAATGAAATAAAATAGGTACATAAACGAACGCCATAAAATCAAAAAATGAGTATGTTAAGACAATATGCAACTAAAATACAGAACTCAAGGTGAAGATAATTTATTAGCAATGTTGCTGGACAACTGAGACACAGTGCCCAGAGCCCGTCTAAAGTGTCCAGATAGAAATGTGTTGCTCACTCTCAATGGAAAGTGCCCAAGGTGCAAAAAAAAGTTGCCCCGTCTGTTGGGTTGGAAGTCAGGGCACATTCTTATTTGGGAAAGTTATCATGTAAGCTTATTTTAAGTGTTGAAATTTAATTTATTAATGACTTAATTTGTTGACCAAAACAATGGTGTTATTTTCATGTTATAACTTTGACATTTTCTCTCTCCTTATGACAACTTTTCCCCATTGAGTCAACATGTTTAATGATTTCTTTTTCATGGTCAGTAAAGATGGAAATGTAGGCATTTGTCTTCACAGAAACTCACTTTTTGACAACTAGCTTTGCTCTCCCAGCCTACCTACATGGATAGTAAAACAGATGGTAAAACGTCAGGCGTGCATGCAGAGTGTGTGTCCGAGCTCATGACTTGACCACTGGCACCACAATACTGCATCGGGCGCCACCTGGTGGCCCTGTTGGACACTGACCCATGCTGACACTGACGAAGCTCTGCTCATTGACATTCACTCAGAACCTGCTAAAGGATCCCTGAATAATTTAGATTAATGACGGGGTCATGTTAAAAGTTCGTCTTGTTCGTCTACATTAGGCTACTGTCTGTTGAGCTGAATCAAGTACAGTGCCAAATAGGGAAATATTAGTTTTCTGTGAATCATTAACGGAAATTAACATCTAAGTAGTATATTTCGGAAAGTCTGTTTACACATTTTATTATGAATTTTCACATAGTTCTAACTTTATTTCGGAATTAAGATCCTATAATTTTTGTGCTGTGTATTTGATTCATTAAAACAACACATTCGGCACAACACCGGCTCGTTCGTGTATAATTTAATCATCTTTTTAATCTAACGTGTAGAAGGCTACACAAACAGATTTTTACACTCTCCAAGATGCGTTCACAGACGTGGTAAGTGTGGGAGTTTGCTGATACTCATCTCCAGAGCAGCTCATTGGCAGTTCAGGATGTGTTGTTTCTGTCCAAGAAGTGGCCCAAATGGTGCGAGACCCAATTGAGATGATTTTCATCGCCGGTTCAAAAAGTCACAGCCCTCCGGGAACGGGGCGAGCTATAAACACAGACGCACACACACACTCACCTAAAGGATTATTATGTACACCTGTTCAATTTCTCATTAATGCAATTATCTAATCAACCAATTACATGGCAGTTGCTTCAATGCATTTAGGGTTGTGGTCTTGGTCAAGATAATCTCCTGAACTCCAAACTGAATGTCAGAATGGGAAAGAAAGGTGATTTAAGCAATTTTGAGCGTGGCATGGTTGTTGGTGCCAGACGGGCCGGTCTGAGTATTTCACAATCTGCTCAGTTACTGGGATTTTCACCCACAACCATTTCTAGGTTTTACAAAGAATGGTGTGAAAAGGGAAAAACATCCAGTATGTGGCAGTCCTGTGGGCGAAAATGACTTGTTGATGCTAGAGGTCAGAGGAGAATGGGCCGACTGATTCAAGCTGATAGAAGAGCAACTTTGATTGAAATAACCACTTGTTACAACCGAGGTATGCAGCAAAGCATTTGTGAAGCCACCACACATACAACCTTGAGGAGGATGGGCTACAACAGCAGAAGACCCCACCGGGTACCACTCATCTCCACTACAAATAGGAAAAAGAAGTTACAATTTTCACAAGCTCACCAAAATTGGACTGTTTAAGACTGCAAAAAATGTTGCCTGGTCTGATGAGTCTTGATTTCTGTTGAGACATTTAGATGGTAGAGTCAGAATTTGGCGTAAACAGAATTAGAACATGGATCCATCATGCCTTGTTACCACTGTGCAGGCTGGTGGTGGTGGTGTAATAGTGTGGGGGATGTTTTCTTGGCACACTTTAGGCCCCTTAGTGCCCATGGGGCATCGTTTAAATGCCACCGCCTTCCTGAGCATTGTTTCCGACCATGTCCATCCCTTTATGACCACCATGTACCCATCCTCCGATGGCTACTTCCAGCAGGGTATAGTGCACTATGTCACAAAGCTTGAATCATTTCAAATTGGTTTCTTGAACATGACAATGAGTTCACTGTACTAAAATGGCCCCCACAGTAACCAGATCTCAACCCAATAGAGCATCTTTGGGATGTGGTGGAATGGGAGCTTCGTGCCCTGGATGTTCATCCCACAAATCTCCATCAGCTGCAAGATGCTATCAATGGGCCAACATTTCTAAAGAATGCTTTCAGCACCCTGTTGAATCAATGCCAAGTAGAATTAAGGCAGTTCTGAAGGCAAAAGGGGGTCAAACACCATATTAGTATGGTGTTCCTAATAATCCTTTAGGTGAGTGTATATATATATATATATATATATATATATATATATATATATATATATATATATTATTCTGTGGCACAAATGGGCTTCCACAATAACTAGTATCATTTTATTATTGTAATTATAAACCATAAAAAATATTACAGTTTTACCATTTACTGTACTATTTTTCTAGTTATTTACCGATAGTGGCTAATCTGAAGTCTCACACATTTTCAGAAAATATCTTACTTCCTCATTGCAAAATAAGGTGGACAGCCCTAGTGACCTTGAGAGACAAGATTTACTTTTGTCCAGTTGATTGTCTGTATATGTGGCACCTGTCCACTGATCAAAGCTGGCGTACAGTATCATGGACAACCAGATACGGAGCTCTGTTTGACTGGAAACAGGTGTGTGTCATCCATTGCTGGAGGCTCAGACTGATAAACATTATTGGAGAACATCTGTAGGCTGTCACAACAAAGTGTTGCAAGCGGAGCCACCTCCAATCCATCAGACTCGAGGGCTCTGTCCACTGACAGCCCCCCAGCTTCCGTCACTCACACCAGGCAGCGCGTGTCAGGGCACAGGGGTCCCAGCCTGGCTCTCCCTCCTGCAGTGACGGTCTACTGCACTTGAGAAATGCTACAGCGATGGTGCCTGTGACAAAGACAAACACTTACACACACATGCATGTAGAGGTCCTGTTCCACTCAGGTGGGCTTGACAGGTGTAGGCAGGTGACCTCTGATATGTTTGACCCTCCCATTTGAGGTGCAGAAGAACATGTCCTCCACAATGTCCCACTACCCTCTACCTACACATCTGTGTCCTACAAACAACATGTTTCACTCGGGTGATCAAAAATAATAGCATGTGTGAGCTGTACACTGATGTTTAGATCTTTAAATGAAAAAATCAGTACACTGTGGTAAAAAAAAAAAAAAAAAAAAAATTATTTCAATTAACAAAATGACAAACAAAATGAAGTTTTTTTTTGTACAAACATTTAATACAATTTAAAGCACCAATGCATCTTTTCAATGTACAGTGAAATTTTAGAGGTACAAAGGCAGAACCGAGGAACAAACACTTTTTAAAGCATTTTTTTTTTTTTTTTTGAGTGCTAAGCACCATCATTTCTAAAGATTTGGATTGTTTGGCATGTAAGACGTCTTTTGGAGGAACGGTCCGTTAAGTTTACAAGCGTCAAATTGTTTCGAAATCCTGTCTGACAGCTTAGGACATTATAGACATTGTCCTAAAAAGATGCTAAATTTTGTGATGATGTATGTTTACAAGGTAAATTTTAGACTGTGTATGTCATGTATGGAAGGCAGAAACCCCACTGAGTGTTGGTTTATTTTGATGTGCCACTTTAGCGGTGTGTTTGTGGTATGTACTACAGAAATGAGTGGTAGAGGCTTCACTCTGATCCCGTAATAGAGAGGTTCGGTCTGGCTTTGTGGCTCGGTGGGCGTTTAGCTGATCGGATAGTTTGGTTTGACTGTCTGATGTGGGGCTTATAAGGAACAGCAAGTTTATGCACACACAGAGCTCCCAAAACAAGCGTTTCTAAGTCACATCAAACTAGTCCACCATGCTGTGTGTGATATTCACATTAAAACACTCATTCATAGCCACAGTGTGTCCCTTCACCAAAGATATCCATATACTCACACACTCATTGACAGCCTGTCAGTGGTCTTGTGTGCATCCAGAGGGATGTGTGTGTGTGTGTGTGTGTGTGTGTGTGTGTGTGTTTTCGTCATTGTCGAATTAATTCTCCTGTGGCTTGCTCGTCTCAAGGAAAACCTCATAATAACAAGTTACATAGCATCCCTGAATTACTTTCTGACAATTTTTTTCGCATAATAAAATTATTGTTAATAATAATACAAATATTTAAAATATATTAAATAGAAAAAATAAATATAAATGTGAAAAAATAAATGATGATATGTGAAGATAAATAAATAAATATGAATACTGTATAACATAAAGGATGAAATGTGAATAATAAATATGGATACCATACATAAAAATTAATAATGAGTAAATTGTATTTTGATAATGTATTGATTAATCCTAATATGCTGTTTCTTATTAAAGTAAGTATTTCAGTATTTAAAAAGCTTTTTTTTTCATTCCATATTCATTAGTTTCTGTATTTTCCACTGATATTTCCACCTCCAGTATGCTAAAATGGGGGTGGATTTGGGGTGATCAATCACAAAATGTGCAGTTCAACTAAATTCCTCTATGAACATTTTATTTCATAATATAAAATAAGTGTAATAAAGAAAAAGGAAAGTTATAAGAGGAAGTAAAGATAAATTCATATCCTAACAGTCAAAAATAAGATGTGAAATGTGAAAGAACAATTTGTATTTTAAGGGGGATGTACAGGTTTGGAGATTGCATGGATGGACAAGGTACTGTAAAACCCACAGTGACACACTTGCACACACTGTCATATGTTCCTTCACAAAACTCTCTCTCACACACACACACACACACACATTGTGAAGTGTCCTGCTGTGATTCACATAAAATAACTGTCAGAGAGAGGGGCCGTCACACAGACAGACAGGAGGCCCTTAACAGCTCAGGGGTCCATCACACACACGCACACTGAGCCTGACACGCATGCTGTCACACACACTCTCACTAATGCTTTGAGCTGAAATGCTCAGGCTTGTGTCGTGACTGACAGGAATAAAAAGACAAGTCGAATTTAGGGGAAGAAAGATGCCGAGGAGGTGAGAGATAAAAGAAAGTAAAAGAAAGTTTGAGTTTGAGCCAATGCAGCTGACTCTCACACACTTTAAAGGGTTAGTTCACCCAAAAATAATTTACTAAGCTAAATGAAGATATACACTTGAACTGTTTTCATTACAGCTAATTATTGTATATTGGCACAGCAGATTAAGCCAAATTGTAACCCTAATTTTTTTAAAAGTTTAGTCTAAAAAATATTATGTACTTTATTGAAATATTTGAAATGCATATGTATTTAAAGAATATGTGTGCATGCATTATTCCCTTATTTTAATTTTATATGATGTGAAATGATAAATGTATATATTGACTAAGTGGCATGATTAATTGCATTAATTTATATTAGTAGTAGCAGTAGTAGTAAAATAGATATATTATTTATATGCACACACCTTATTTATTCACCTATGAAATTATCAGCCCTATTTTTTTATATCGGAGGACGTTTTCAGATTTAAATAACTTCAGGGGACAATTTTGGAATAAATATAATATTTATTAAATTTTTGGTATTTCGATCAATTGCATTATAAAAAATTATAAATTTACATGTAGACTGAGGGACATGACTAATTGTATTAAATGTATACAATAATATGCATGTATGTATGTATTATTATTAGTAGTAGTAGTATTTGCACTGTAATTTTTTTTCAACAACCATAATTTTTTGTGTTAATGATATGTTTCATCAAATTTAGCTAACTTCTGAGGACAAATTTGTAAACCCAAACACATGCAAACCTTCACCTTCTTCGGTGGGTCCCTGCCAGTTGAGAGGACGAGCAGTGACCTGTGCGCTGGTCACACTGGCCTCCATCTGCACACTGACATGGGAAAGAACAGCCCAGACCATAATACCTGCTGTCACAAACTGAGAGAGAAGATGATGGTTTGAAAGTTTGAAGCAAGGTTAAGTTAGAGTTAGTGTAAGATGTGTAAGGTGTGTGTACCTTTCTCACAGCGCTTTCGTCTTTCCGGGTGGACAGAGACACCGTCCAGTGGTCAGATCACAGGGCGTCTCATCACACTCACAGAGTTCTGCACAATCGTGTCCAAAATGCCCAGCGACACAACCTGTTACACACACACAGTCAGAGAAACCATCAAACTGACATGTTCATACTTTCTTTGCTGTTCAGTGAGCTTTCAGCTGGAGCTTTAAACTTCAGAAATGAAGTTAATCAGATAAAGTATAATTTCATGCGGATGATGTAGATGTCATTTTAAAATCGAGATGACTTACGTTTTTCACACTTGTCATCCTGGTAACACTGTCCGGTCACGTGATCACACAGGTGTCTATGTTTACAGTCACATGATTTAGCACAGAATTAACCCATTCACAGGGTCACACATTCCTCCTTTTGCACACTTACAAAAACTCAGACACTGCGCTCCATAGCGCCCCCTAGGACATGCTGCACATAGGACAATTTCACATTTAACACCAATAATTTGTCATTACAAAATCTGTGCATAAATATGAGAAGTGTTTTTTGGTTCCGTTATGCATCAATTCATGTAGGTTACTTCTGTATGCTCTGTGTTTCAGCAAGGCGCATGGATCTGTCTTCAATTTGGACCACATGAGGATGGTTTACCAAGCACTGATTAATCCTCATCCAGCACTAAATTATACTGTCAACACTTAATTTCCACTGGATATCTCATTTTAGCCTGAAACCATACTTATTCCATGCAGAACAAAAGAAGTGGCCTGATGAGCTTAGTGATTTTATTTATTTTATCCCGAGGTACAGTCCAAAGCCAAAAAAAATTCCAAAAAGGTACAGCAACAATTCAAGTTCATAAGTACAGAAAAGTCCTATTTGAACAGGACCGATCTTACTCGTGGATGATACTTTTGTGTTTTATGGGTATACACTACCAAAGTTTGGGGTTGGTAAGATTTATTACAAATGAGAGAAATTCATAAACATTAATAAATGCCAAGACATTTATTTATTTGATCAAAAATGAAGTAAAACACTAATATTGCAAAATATTATTACAACATAAAATGACTGTTCTATTTGAATATATTTAAAAATTGTATTTATTCTTGTGATAGCAAAGCAGAATTTTAAGAAACATTATCAGTTAAAAACATCTTAATATTTGTAAACTTTTTTTTTTCAGAATTCTTTGATGAATGAAGGCCAAAATGTAACTAGAAATAATAACATTCTAAAAACCTTTTTCTTTTTTCAATTGTGCTAAAATACTTTTCTTTTGATTTTTTTTGGATTTTGTGAATTTAACACTTTTTCTCATTAAATTTTGACCCATCAAATATCATAACTAACTAACTAAGCTAAATTCATCCCTGCTTGGTGCACCTTTGTTACAGATTTATACCTTTTTGCCAACCTTCTGGGTTAAATATAGTAAAGCAACGTCAGATATGACTCTCACTCAAATGTATCATATCACATATTCCACATCCTGACAATAGAAATATCAAATCCCATCCAAATCAGTGCATGAAATCACATTAATTCTATACTAATAATTGTACAGTTTTTCATGTCAGGAAGTATGTTCATTGTTAAACTGTAGAAGGAAAAACGTTCATCAGACCTCCCCTTAAGCAGGCACCTCATCGTTTTATCTATTAACTATGTTCTTCTCCAGACGGAAACTTCCAGTAACAACAAGAGCACAGGCATTATTTTCAAATAAACTACAATTTCAATTACTACAATTAGCACAGGCCTTCTCATTCCTCAACATGCATTTAAAGAGCTAGCCACACATGCGATCGCTCGATCACAAACAGCCACACTCACTTGTACAAACACACACACACACACACACACCACACACAAGTTAACTTAAGCTCTGGATCATTAGTTCAATGGCAAAGTGGGTCTGATTTGGCAGCGCAGCAAAAGAGCAATCATGTTTCTTTGGGTAATTTAGACTGGGAAAACAATAAGCCAATCGCTTTGATTCACTTGCTTATTTATTTGTTTCCTCGCCAGCAGATCTGCCGACACGGAACATAGAGAACCGGCTACTTATAGTCATCTGTAAACATTAAACACAGGGAACGTATGCAGTGGCACTTCTGTGAGATGCTCCGAGCCAGCGTTTTCAAAGAGGCTTGGAAAACCCCGTTCCATTCCCACTGATGAATGATGAAACACAAAGATTAGGAATCTCTCGCTTCTGTTCTTTAGAAAAAGGGCCACTGCGGTCAAATTCCCTCAAGTAGGAAAATGCAGAAGTTTGAAGTAAATAAAAACTAAATATTGCAAATAAGTCCTGGGAGAGAATCAGAAGGAAGGCAAATAAAACCCTTCAAGTGCAGGACTGAGAGACACGACGTATTTTGATATTACTTTGCTTATGAAGTCATTATAACACTTATGGCTTTCATGTCCTAACAAGATGAAGATGTGAATGTTATAGATTTGGGAGGATGGATGGGTGAAGGCAAAAAAAAAAGAAGAAAAGAATGGCTGAGGTTGAAAAATTGGCAAGTTAAGTGGGGAAAAGGCAAATAAGTGGAAGGAAAGGGATAAAAAGTGGAATAGCACAGCTAGTCGCAATGTTGTTATCGTTAACTGAAACTATTATTTTTTTCATTTTTGCATTAATTGCAATTAAGGTGAATATATATACACTGTTTGTGCGTGTGTGTGTGTGTGTGTGTGTGTGTGTGTGTGTGTGTGTGTGTGTGTGTATATATATATATATATATATATATATATATATATATATATATATATATATATATATATATATATATATATATAAATAAATAAATAATTAGAAGAAAAAAATTGATGAAAAAAAGAAATGTTGCATTGACAACTATCTGAAATAAAATAAAAGCTAAAATTACTATAACTAAAACTGAAATACAAATTATTAAAGCTAAATAGAAATAAATAAAAAATACATAAAAACTAAAAACAAATAAATGTAATTCAAATAATAATAAATACAACAATATTGCTAAAATAACACTGCAAAAGATCTATAGATAAGGTTAAATCGTACAAGGTATAGATCAAGGTTATTCAAATCTTGTCCTGGAGGGCCAATGAGCTGCAGAGTTTAGCACTAACCCTAATCAATCACACCTGAGCATGCTAATCAGTGTCTTCAGGATCATTAGAAAATCACAGTTTGGTGAGTTTGATCAAGGTTGGAGCTAAACTCTGCAGCGCATTGGCCCTGCATGACAATTTTTGAATAACCTTGATCTATACCTTTTTCACAGGAAGGTCCCACTACCAGGGGCGCAGTTACACCTCCCAGTCTCTGAGTGGCACTGTCCTCCCTCTCCACACAAACACACCTGAGCTCAGTCTCTTCCATTGCGACCTGTAGGACAACCTGAAAGAAAAAGACAGAAAAAAAACGAATGTTATTAGCTAGAAATGCAGAATGCAATTTATTAGTTTGGTTGCACAGTTGTGAAAACAACCTAGATATCAATATATAGATATCAACCTGCAGATATCAGTCTATTTCAGATTGATATCTACAGAATATGTCTAATTTAGGTGACAGCGGTTGCCGTAGTAACCAGGTAGACAGGTGCATTTCCCAGTGATGTGGTGACAGCTGTACGGATCTCCAGAACATGTGCACATTTGAGAACAGTTCAAGCCAAACCTGCCCTGAGGACACACGGAGAGAGAGAAAACACTAGAAACTGACACAATACATGCAGAGATGACTTATGCTGGGTTTCCCGAAAATGACAAGTTCTCTAGACAAATTCCAGAAAAGACATTAGGCCTCATACAGGAAGGAGATATGATATGATATGACATGAAGGGGAGGCTGGACATTTCATTTAACGTCATTCAAACATGCTTACGTTCATACACTTCCACATATGTCTGGAGTACCTGACGGAAACCAGGCCATGAGTGTGATTGGATTTGGGGAAGTGTCCATTACACAGCACAAATCTATATCTCACACATACTCTGAAAGACCATTATATAGCAATAAACGAGACTTGAGTGTATTCAGGGCTCAACAATATGGATTTTTCTACTGGCCTAGTCAAGATTTGCACAGGACGTATTAGAAATATAGCTACTTTTCCCTACTTTTTTGCATGTATGATAATTTTAATTATTATTACATTATTTGTCTTGCATGCGTGCGTGCGTGCGTGCGTGTGTGTGTGTGTATGTGTGTGTTCACCAAACTGGAATGTGTAAGAGATAAATTCAGACTCCAGACTAAAGAGAATAATTAGACTGTTGTCATTAGCCGTGTCTACTGCAGTGTGTGTGTGTGTGTGTGTGTGTGTGAGAGAGAGAGAGAAAGAGTGAGAGAGAGAGAGTTTATGTCTGTTCCAGACTTCTTATCCTTACACAGACAAAAACAAAGTCTGCTGTTTGAGTTGGCCACTCAGCGCTAACCTTTATCAGATGTCTCACATCCACAGAGAGAGAGAAAGTGAGAGGGGTTGGGCGGGTGTTGAAAGAGAGTCGGGGAGCATAACCCTAGTGTGTGTAATGTAAAAATGATAGGCAGACACAGGGAGATGTGAATTACTAGTAGAAGTGTGCATAAGGTTGTTTGAACATATTTTTAGTGTATTCTAGAGTGATGAGTGAAACCAAATGTTGCTGTAAATTAAAAGATTTAATCTTAAATTAAACCGATCACTGATTCGAGAGTGCTTTGACAAAACGGGCAATATATGGGATTAGGAGTATAATTCTCCTACTTCCTTTTTCTTCCACACAAAATTTGGTAATAAATACTGTACAATGAATTAACTGAGACTAAAACATGATTTCAATCTTATTGTTAGCCCATAAAGTTACTGCAATCATATCTGAAATGTTGTATATGATACAGTACGTTTATTATAAAGCAGTCAATTTTTGTTTCTTTCTTGTGTGCGTATGGTAACAAGACCTACTTAAAGTGATGGAAATTATATATATAAAAAAATCTTTACAATTTTGATAATAAGAAAATATAAAAAATAAACAGTGAATAAGCACAATTTTATATAAGACTTTATATTGTTCAAAGATTTGAAGAGTGGAAAAAAAAAATTTTTTTTTCATTCTTTTTCAGCAGGGATACATCAAATTGTTATAAATCAAAAAGATTTATATTCATGTCTAATTACATTTAAATAAATACTGTTCTTTTGAACTTTCTGTTCTTGAATTTTATTCAACATTTACCACATTAACCAAAGTATGAAGCAGAACAACTGTTTTCAGCATTGATAATAATAATAATAAAACACAAAATGTTTTTGTTTAGCAGCAAATCAGCATATTAGAATGATTTCTAAATGATTGCGTGGCACTGAAGACTGAAGTAATGATGCTGAAAATTAGCTTTGCCATCACAGGAATAAATTACTTCTTAAACTATATTAAAATAGAAAACAATTAAAATATTTAAACTGTAATAATATTTCACAATATTACTGTTTTTACTGTATTTTTGATCAAATAAATGAGCATAAGAGACTTCTTTCAAAAACATTTGTAAAAATCTTACTGACCCCAAACTTTTGAGCAGCAATGGATATAAAAAATATATTGTATCTGTTTAATATATATATTAGTCTATACAGACAGTTATGAGTTATGGTCTTACAGGTGGTTTTAGAGGTAGGTGTTGCTTCTTAAAAACACATGAATGAATCAGTAGGATGAATAAAACGAGAGAGGTCTTACTCGTCTCACAGCTGTTACCAGTGTTACCAGCCACATCTGCGCGTCACATGATCACAGGCCACAACCCCTGGACAGATGCATCTATGCTCACAGTTCCTACAAAACCATCCAGATGCACAGGCTATACACACAACATACAGACAGACAGTGAGAGAGAAAGCAGATGGATTGCAGAGAGAATGGCATGCGTTCACCCATGTGAACATTCCAGTGTGTAATGGAGACAGAATACAGTAATTTGTGTGATGACATGTGAATCGCTCCTATCAGTGCTTACAACCTCCTCACTATAAATCACCATAATCACTTACATCTTACTAACTACAGCCAAATAAAGCACTCTGAGTGAGTCTGTGTGAGAGAGAGACAGATGTGTTTATGAGTATATAGGGTCTTTGGATGGTAAAGGACATGTTTGTGTATAAGAGAAAGGCTGTACATGTGTAGATATTAAATAATAATGCATGAGTATTTTAGATGTGAATGAGTGACTGAGTGAGTGTGTGTATGCATGCGCGTGTGTGTGTGTGTGTGTGTGCATGCGTGCATGCGTGCGTGTGTGTGTGTGTGTTTGTTTTAGCTCACTCTGTTGGCAGCTGGTTCCTGTCAACCCAGGTGTGCACCTGCACTGACCACTCTCCGGGTCACATGACCCTTCAGTGTGGCAGCTGGGACCAATTGTACCAGCTGGACAAGCTAGAACACAAACACATATTGGAACCAAATAGTGCTGTCAAAAGTACCGATATCGGCACTGAAGTTGTAAAAATGTGCCAGCACTCCGCAGATATGTCTGTGATTGGCTCAGTACTTTTGACAACACTAGAACCAAATTAAACTTTCAAAAATCTAAATATGTAGTACTTTTTGTTTTTCTTCATTTACTCACATACACATATATACATACTGTATTCAGTGATATATGCTCTATTCTAGATGTTCCAAATGCCTGTGTTATGTTCAATGATCTATTAGTAAGTTGAGTCAAATAGAAATGTGGCATAACTGTCATTCTTTTTTTTTTCATCCATATTCACATTTCTTTGTACATCAGCTACTGAACTGTTATATGTTATATTTGTTTATAACTCTCTGAATAGAAAGCATTTGAATCAATTTAATGCAAATTTAATGTTAAAAATGTGTGACAAAGATATCCAGGTACCCAGGCTACAGTATCAACAGTGTGGCACAAAATAACCCAGTATATGAGCCTGTGAAGTGTAAAAAAAAAATGTATGTGTCCAGCTAACATATCTACACCAAATACAAAAAGAATTGTTTTAACACACTTTATGTGATGCCTGTAAGTGATTTGTACTTTGCCTGACTGCATTCACTTTTAGCAGACACGCTACTGTAAAACTTAAAAAGCATAAATGAGAAAAACCAGACGCCGATCTAAATAATGATTTATGATTTTCACACTTGAAAAAACTAATAACATCACTCAACTCCAGAGAGGTTTCAGCACAGTCGTGATTTCCCTGCAAAACATGTCATGGGAAAGCCAGAAGTAAAACAAAACTTCTGAGAGAGGGATCTTTAACACAAACCTCACTTCATTAAAAAGAGAGGGAGAGTGAAACAGAAAGAGAGACAAATCTTTATTGGGCCCCTGATCTATTAAACTCCTGATGGGAGATTGCATGAGAAGACGGATGGCACTAAACCAATGTTTCTGCACAGCTCTCTTTAAAAAGCATCTAAGCCTAATAAAATACTGACAGACCCACGAATGAAACCCTCCTATAAACCATCCTTCCACAGTAAACACAAACATTCACAGATGAGATATGCCGATTTAACCTTGCAGGATGCGTTTAACCTTTCTGCAGCCCACCAGGGGGCTTTTTGCCCTTTGTATACACACAAACACATGCCTCAAAAACTGCATCAGTCATATATGTGAGGAGATAAATTGTCTATGAGGCATGTGTTTGGGAGAGCTGGATTGAGAGATTGTTGGGTTATTTCTGTGCGAGGATGCGGCATTCAGCCGGAGATGAGCCTCCAATCACACCCCGATTTAATGATGTGGGCGGCTTACCCAGAATGCATTGCGGCGATGCCCAGCCAGCGGTGCAGCAACAGGCGCCTATGATGTGGTGACACTGGGCCTCATTCCCGCACTGGCACATCTGCACACAGTCCTGCCCGTAAAAGCCAACAGGACATCCTATGGAAGAGAGGAGATTTGAGTCAGCAGCCTGTGTGTGTTAATTATAATGAGCAGTACATCACTGGAAAGTCACGCTCACAAGAGCCAACAGGATGTCAGCATTCTGATTCGAATATAATTAGGTTAGTGTTTTACTAGCATCCGTACGGACATATTCATCTTTCATCCCTTCGTCCTGTTCATCTTTCTTTTTCATGTCTCATTACCTACTGAATACTCAGCCTGTGAATTGCTCTCATCAGCATTAATTGCATGATCTCATTCGCCACATGTGCGGCACATCCTTACCACAACAAAGTCAACATGTGTGAGGAAGACAGACAGACATTTCTAGGAAACTAGAGCACCTGCTGAGTCCACAGGTTCACTGTCTGGATGCAGAAATATGCCTCCGGTCCAAATATTCCCTGAACTCACATTTTTTCACTTTAATAACTGGCTTTTCAACTTGCTTTATGCAAAGCTCACATGAAAATGTAGTACAACTGGCAAAAAATGATGTTTTATTAATGCTTAATGAAAGGTTTTTGGTCAAGGTTTAACATGAAATAAAATGAAATGCTCATTTAGCGAATATAAAAGGTTTGGCTTATGAATATTGGTTATTTTTTTCATTTAAAGCCCAGCCTTTTTGAATCACACTTCACGCACAAAAAAATCTAGTGGCTAGAATGTATACTTCTTGCATTAAAAGGTTGCTTAGTAAAATAAAAAATAATAAAATAATATATTTAGGCAACTTGAACACACCGCCCACAGGTTCACTGGCTAAGTACAGGAGTATACCAAAAATACAATTTCTAAACTTTTTTTTAAATTAAACTATTTATAATAAAGCCAGATGAACAGAGACAAGCAGAATATTGTTTTCTTTGGAAAGCATGTATGATAATGCATGCACAAAAGGACCACAAACGTATTAACATTAAGTAAACTTCTTCAGTTTTTTACCTGAATTTCAGTTTTTCAAAGCTTAAAATATAATGAATATACCAAATTGGTTATTTCAACTTTCTAATATTTTTACGAAGATTCATAAGATTTTACAAAACGTCTAAACACTTTCTGGTCTTGTTTTCTGGTTGTTTGAAAACAATCAGATTATCCAAATCAAAACTTTAGAAGTTTGCTTCTTTGGAACACATTATGTGATTTTGTTTGCTTTTGTTTAGAAACATTGGCATCGTTACATAGCGTATCTGATATGAACCTACAGAACACTTTGTACAGACTCCTCTCACACGGCTACTGCATTTAATTCCCACACACACACACACACACACACACACACACACACAAGCAAATGAAATCAGAGCCTCTCTGTATGAGCAGAAGTTTAGACTGACATATACAATCACGGCGCATATGGTATGCAGACGCACACGATCACAGGAGATTGGTCTAGTATTCCATCAGCCTGATAAGGTCTTGTAAAGCGTGTGTGTGTGAGTGTGTAACGGCGGCGGATGGTTATGATCGGCTGTAGCCGGTAAAATGTGTTTCATGGCTGAGGCCTTCAGAGATGGAGACCGGTGATAGCACTCAAGAGCTCGCCAAAGACCAGCCACATGTGTGTGTGTGTGTGTGTATCTGTGAGTCAGTTGGTTTGTATGATTAAGAAGCATGGAAGACATCTGAGCCTGTGGAACATGAGTGGAACTGCTGGCTACATCTAGATGAACTACCAAGTTGAAAGCGGCCCAAAACAGACGGGGTGGAATTGTGGGCCTGTGGAGACCTGATCTCTGTAGTCACAGCCTGATTTATTAAAGATGAAATCTGTGAATGTAAAAGCCCACTATAAACCAAAACAATCTGTGTCTAAATCAATGGCGCTGGAGTTGATACAGATGGAGATGGAATGCTTATGGTCCCCTAAAACCTGGTTTTGCCCCATCCAAATCCTCTTTGTTGGATTTTAGTTGACTTTGGACAGTTCTACTACACTTTTCCCCTGCCGTGCAGAATCTACAATAGATCAGCCCTGGTAATCCACATGAATGATAGTTCGCTACTCACTCAACCACACCACACAGATACAGGAAGTTATTTTGGCTTAATTTCTTTCTCTGCAGAAAGACACTTTGGAGATTTTTCGTGATTGGGACTACACTGGTTATGTTGTATGTTTTTGATTCACTAAAAAAAAGAACTAGTTTTTAAAAGAATCATTTGTTAATGAATCAGATTAAATTGATCACGCTGTATGTTCTTTGATTCACTGGTTTAAAAGATAAGAGTTCTCATAAAAGTAATTTGTTTTTGAAGCATACTATGCCAGTTATGCTGGATGTTTTTGATTCTATGAAAACATCAGCTCATAAGAGTCACTCATTCATTAAACTACACTGGTGGTGCCTTATCTGTTTGGAAATATGTCATCTTTTTGATTCCTGTTCACTCATTGAAACACTCACTCATCACTCACATAATGACATCAGTGCAGGAATCTTAAATCATACATCTAAAAACATCTAGTCAATTTGTAAATCAGAATACACTGGTTAAACTGTACTTTTTGATTCACTACAAAAGGATCAGCTCTTACGAATCACTTGTCTGTGAATCGGATATCACTGCTAGCACAGTGTGGTTCTGATTCACTAAAAAATTATATATAAGAATAGTTTGTTTGTGAATCAGACTACACTGGTAACACGTTAGGCATTTTATTTCTTTCAGCCCTCTGAGGACACCTCAAAAGTTGTTTTCTTCCCATTGTTTTGTGGTCAGTTAACAATCGGTTATCTAATTCAATTAGTTACAGACTGAAAACTGGTAAAAATGTGAGTTTTGGTGTATGTGGTGCTGAAAACGAAGAAAATACATGCATGGAATCAGTCGAGGTATGAGCTTGTTTGGCTTGTATGTGTATTTTGTATGTGTGTGTTTGACATGTGGGGTGTTTATTTATTTCTTTATTTTAGCTAAGATAAGACTCAGCTTCTATGTTTGGCCCTGAGTGCATGTCTGTACATTGTGGTTTTCTTATAAAGTGCAGCAGCTGGATGTGGCCGTCTCATTAAGCAGAGGATGCTGTCATGCATTCAGCAGGGTGTGTCTGCGTGTGTATGTTTGTGAGATGTTTAGTCAGTGGCTTAGATTGTGGCTTAGATTAACCACTAGAAGGCAGATACAACTCTGTACCTTCAGGTCATTGAGGGCAAAACCTTCTTACCTGCTTCTAGTTCTTTCCTGCACTGATGACTTTATGACACAATAAACACAACATTTTTTGTGTTTTCAGGTTGCTTGGCTGTGTGTAACAAACCATACATCAGTGGAAAGCTTATTTATTCAGCTTAATGTATAAATCTCAATTTAGAAATATTGACCTTTATGACTGGTTTTGTTGTCCAGGATCACAAATTAGGGACAAAAGCACATTTTAAAATTACTACACTAAAATACGAATTGTGAATATAAAAACTAATTAAAATATTAATAAATATTATTCTAGTGCATAAATAATACTTGACACTGAAATACTGCAAAAAAATGTAAATGGATATTTAGATAGGACATTTTAGATATCATGCTACATTGCACCAACATGACCTCATTGTGTTGAATATGGGTAGTCTGGTCATTAAGAATTGTACAATTTCAAATTATTTTACTCTCAATTTGAGTAGAAATGTCTTAAAGTTTTGCAGTCATATCAAATAAGTAAAAAAAACATTATGGGATATAATATTGTGTGTATGAAACATCTATTTTCCCCCATCATTTTTGCATACCATGCACATTATGCATACTATATACTGCAGAACTAGTAAAAATAGTATATTAGTATGATTAGTATGATTCATACAAGGCCAGTCTATCCAGCCTCACTCACACAGCGCCCACTGCTGGCCTCACAGGTTACTGCATTACTGCCACACTGGCACAGCCTACACCCCAAAAACCTGCCTCACACACTAAACAGATGATGTTTATTATTCATTTGTATTCACAGAGCAAATCAAAACACACATTTGAAATTTGAGAATGTAAACACACTTGTAAAGATTACTATTTGTATGTTTATTGATGTTCTTCTGCATGTCCATTTTATTTTATTTTATTGTATTTTTAAATATTTTTATTATATTTTATGCACCACATCTATTTATTTATGTTTTGATAATTAATATCAATATTTCCTACTATTACAGTAATAGCCTGCTTCACATCGAAAGAGACAGAAACCATAATTTTGTTTGTTCAGTGAAAACGAGGTGAAAAAGAAATCTGTTCAGTGAAAACGAGGTGACAGGTAACAGACGAGCTAACAGAAGCACTTAGCATTGCACTTCAGTTCACATTGGCACATCTGTTTATCCTGTCTGAATACACTCACTCACTCTCTCTTTTTCTTGTCCTCCACAGAAACTGCAAAGCGCTCTCCCTCAAACTCACTTCACCCAGTCCCCCCCGAAGATGGGATAAAAGGCTCCGTTCGAGCGAGACAAAACCATCTGTTTAAGCAATTAAGACTAAAAAATGTATGTAAGTGATCAAGAAAAACTTTTAACTAAAACAGACACTTCAAATGTTTTTTAAACATGATCTTCAAATTCATTTATTTCTCTCTTCAGCAAACAGAAGGAAAGCCTATTTACAAACACACACACAGTGTGTCCATCATAAATCTAGCTCCATGAAACATGTTTATTCCATGACTCTCTCTTTAATACAATGCTACTGAACTAAACTGACAGACACTGTGAAATGACTGGCACTTCCATCAGTCGATCATGTGAGTGTGTAGTGCATCTGCTCCTTGGAATTTTAAAAAGGACATATTGCCTGAAGATTGACTGGACACAATTGATTTTTTGATGCAGAGATATTAAAATAACTGAGCCTTTAGAGCAGTCTTTAGAGGGCGATGCAAAGCCATTTTTGTCACATTTGGAAATTAGGAATCCTTTGAAAGCTCAGAATAAACTATCAGCTTTTTATTTACTGAATACTGCACAGTAAACAATGCATACTGCCTGCGATTTTAAAAATAATAAGTGAAACAAGTAGGCATTAATAAACATTTACTTTACTTATGTCTTGATGTTGCCTGTTAAATTCAAAAAGTGGTGTCAAGATCTTCTTTTTTTCAGAATTCTTTGATGAACATGACTGTAAAAAAAAACGAACTGAATTTAATGAAAGTTAAAGTCTTTTGTAACATTATAAATGTCTTTACTGTCTGTTTGATTCAATTTAATGCATCTTTGATAAATAAATCTAGACTTATTTTATCTTTTAAAAAAATCTTACTGATCCCACACTTTTGACCAATAATGCATAATTGTTCTTTAAACTAAAAAAAGTTGCCTTGCTTCTAAAAATATTTTTTTTGTGTGTGCTGTAATGGAACTGAGACGCTTGTAGAGTATCGAACAAGAGACACATAGAAAAGACTAGAACTGAGGAAAGAAAAAGAAATACCTCTTCTCATATTTCTCTATATTTTCCTCATGAGACAAAAGTAAAAGAAGGTTATGAATAATGAAATATGACATACAGTAGAGAGGAAATGTCACAAGCCATGAAGAATTGAAGATGTTAAAACACAGTTAAAAAAGAAAACGAGACTGAAAGCATGTGTGCTGCACTGTTTTCACAGTGCAGACCGTGGACCCCTGGAGGACACAAGCACTTCCCCATCACTGGGTCACAGTGGCCCCAGTTCTTACAAACACACAAACTGTTACACTGAACACCATATGTGCCCTGAGTACAAGCTAAAGGAGACAGAGAATGCATAAGTAAATAGAATGGATTTTTTTCATTGTATGGTGGTTGTATCCACACCCTAAGACACATTATATGAAAACACCACGATGTCCCCTTTAATGTCTAAGCTGGCGCAAGATACTAAAATAAACAATATTTATCTGTAAAGAAATCTACATATAGTACATGTCATGCACTTTAACCAATCTTTGAATTTCTATTCTGCCATTCTGTATCCTGATCTGCAGCTGCATGGTGCCTGTCCATTCAAATTACTGCAGATATGAAAACATCCGCCTTTATGTTCCTTAAAGGGGTCCTTAACTGAGACACACAGCACACACACACAC
Organism: Carassius auratus; assembly: GCF_003368295.1. NCBI lineage: Eukaryota > Metazoa > Chordata > Actinopteri > Cypriniformes > Cyprinidae > Carassius > Carassius auratus. The sequence goes on along the minus strand of NC_039282.1, from coordinate 12,901,711 downwards.
ACACAAGACTTTACATAACAATAAATATATCACTACAGTAAAATCAGGAATTCATAGAAGGCATATACGTGTGAACTCACATTCACGGTGTTTGCCGACTCTTTTGAGCTGGTAGTTGCTGCCACATTCACACTTGTACTGCTTGTGCCCCAGATCAACACACCTGTGCTCACAGTCACCATTCTTCACAGAGCAAGAGTTCACCGCTGGAAAAGGTGACACACACATAGGTTTCAGATAATAATTTCCCGTCTACGACTTTGGAGACCACAAAACTTGATGCAAAGTAAATATAATATATAGCCAGTTTCAGATAAAATGCAGTCACTCACATGTCGGGCTGCATGCCCTGTGATGCTGCGCCCGCATGCAGGCTACTGTAACACTCTTCAGGTCTTATGGTGCCATGGTGAGCAGGTTTCAGGAGCCCACCCTCCACTTTAAAAGGTCTGATCAGTTCATTATACACAAGTAAGGAGTTGCAGTTAATAACTTCATGAAAGCACTGTAAGTTTTCTCCTTGCAGATTGAAATGATTGTGCATCCTAAAGTCCTGGAGCAGGTATCAACTGCTCTCACCGAGACAGACTGGACAATCGCACACGAAACCGCTAGGGGCCACAATGGAAACACGATGCCCCATAGCATCAAGGTTGTTTGTGTGTTTTACATTTATGAATATCCTTTTGTATTATTTTGTAATACCACAGTACAAAGCAGTTAGGTTTTATTCTACTAAATGTTCTTGATGTGCCTGTAGTAGTCGTTATTTTATGTGAAGTAACAGAAATTTACCATTTAATCTTACCACAACTTAACGCGTTTATTCAGCTGGTGGACCGTTTTTTTTTTTTTATCAAAAAGTCAACCAACTTTAATAGAAATCAATCTTAAATAATACATTTTTTAATCATTGCAATTCAAAATAAACTTGAACTGTAAATTATTATGTTATTTCAAATGTATTTTACAGACTGTGATAATTAACAAACTTTTACCAGAAGAGAAAGTGAAAACGCGTGACTTTTAAATGTCATGGCTAGGGACTTTTATTTTGAATAAATGCTTCAGCGTCAGCCAGCTTCACGCAGCTGTGGTGCGTTCTGGGTTGAGCTGGTTGAGTCTTTTTCCTAAAAAAAATCAACAAAACAACCAGATTTTACGATTGCATTTAACTTAACCGTCTCTACACGTTCGGCGGATCTGATCTCAGTGAAGGTAACATACGAGTTTAGAAGAGTTGTGATGTGGTTTTTGGTCATGCTTTGGCCCTCTATCAGCTGTCATTGATGTAACGTTAGCTACTCTGGGGCCCTGTTGTACTCATCATTGATTTCCATAGAGTTTAGGACCCAAATATGACACATTAAAGTTTTTAACCTTGTTATGTATTTTCTGTTTGATTTTAATTGGTCCACCCAAACATTCAAAACGAAACGTTGCAAGTAGTAACGTTACTGCTGCTGTCAATGCTGTCTTGTAACTAGCATGAAACCAAAAACGTCCAGATTGATGTTGTTTTTGTTGGATAACTTCCTGAAACACAATTTAAAAAAATCATTCATTTAGTAGGCATGCTTACTAAGGATTAAACTTTGGAGCTGCCAGTGTAATCAGTGGCATTTTGCTTCCTGAAATAGTTGATCTCCTGATCAAACCAGAAGACCGGTGCTTTTCTTTCTGTGCTTCAGTTTAGCCTGAGGATCTGGGCTTGATAGTGGGTGGATGGGTTATTTATCTTTATTACATACATCTAGTATTATTTAGTTACCTCACAACCAAGCGGACAGTCTAATGAGCTTTTTTGTATTTGGGGGAAAATGTTACAGGCCAGGTTGGACAACTAGTGATTCCGGTTTTGCTGTATAAAAGGTTATGAAGCATTGTTTGGTGTTTGGAGGTATTCTGTCTTATCATTTGAAAGGAACTGTGAGGGATCTTCATTGTGTTTAATCATTACCAAACCAGATCATTTAAAACCAGTGTTGTTATTGGTAACCAAAACTAAAGCTAGTAATAATTGGTAACTGAAATAAAATATAAATATTAGAAAAAACTTAAACTGAAAGAAAAAAAGTAGAAATTCTGCCATGGCAACTTATTGAAATAATAATAATACAAAAAGTCTATAGTATAAGATAAATAAGCTGAAGTATTAAAATTACTAAACAATTTAATGAAATAGGGTGGTGTTGGCGCAGTGGATAAGACACATACCTTTGGCGTGAGAGACCCGGGTTCGAATCCACTGTGTGACACCAATGTGTCCCTGAGCAAGACACTTAACCCCTAGTTGCTCCAGACCTCTGACATATATAGCAATTGTAAGTCGCTAAAGCGTCAGCTAAATGAATAAATGTAAATGTAAATAAAAGCTGGTTAAAGTTTAATTAAAAAAAAAATGAAAATGACCATTGCACATAAAAAAAATAAAAGCAAATTTAAAATGATTCAGCACACTGCAGGTAAGAATTTACAGATAAAAAACATCAAAACATTGTGTGTGTTCATTGAGACTGAATTTGATTCTTAAGCCTGGAATACAATGCACACATTTTTGGCCTGATTTTCCACAAATTTACTGTCTGGAGAAGTTGTCACAAGTTGCCAAGAGTCAGTGCCAGTCTGTAGATTTGAGTTGAATCAATCTATAGAAATCCGCACAGTGTATGATGGTCACAGACCACAATTTTATTTTAGCTTTTAACCCATTTTAGAAAACATGTTGTTTTCATTTGTCACGCTTCTCCTAGCAACAAGGCTACGTGTCTGCTTGAGTTTGTTGTGATCGGAACAACTTGAAAGTCTGGTAGTGTGTGATCCCCAGTCATAGTGTATGATAACCAGTTTTCCTTTGTCACTATTTACAAAGTCGATAAGTGTATAATGCCTAGTGTTTTAAAAATCTTTTCAGAATGTTGTGCATTCCAGTCTTTAAGAGGATTCCTATTTAATCCCATTTCAGATTGGTTTCAATGTATGATAATATTCCAGTAACAATTGCACATTCCTTTAGAATTTTTGGATTGATTGACCTGTTTAGGTCCTCCCATCACAGCCTTCCTCCTCTTTCCCTGTAGATGAATGAAGCAGCGTTCCCCTCTCCCACAGCCGAGATGGCGGAGATGAACCGGATCCACTATGAGCTGGAGTACACAGAGGGCATCAGTCAGAGGATGCGTATTCCTGAGCAGCTCAAAGTGGCTCCGTATAACCCTGAAGAGCAGGACATTTCAGAGCATGAGATGCTCCACACGGCAATGATGCACGTTCCCGAGAGAATTGTAGTGGCAGGTATGAAATGGGAAGATCTTTGCACATTAAAGTGGGATAGAAGAGTTTATTGAGTGCTGCAGTGATGATTTTTGTTGGCTAACCCAGAAGTTCGCATTACCCTGGTTCCCTTGACATAAACCCAATAGGATTTTCCATTGGCTTTTGGATTATTGCAGAAAATAGGCTCTCTGACCACCAAAAGTTCAGGATAGTTACATATTTTGTGCATCATGATAATATTCACAACTTTTCAAGTCTAAATACAAACACCAAAAAAATAAAAAGCCAAACATAGGCTATAAATGAACTACACCACAGTCACCACTAAGCATCTGACAGCTTTCATTATTTATATTTAAAAACATTTTAATTGACAGGTCGAATAGTTTGCACAAAATTGATTTTAAACACAATGCCGTAACGCAGACTGGTAAATTTGATCTATTTTATGTTGTAGAACTAAACATGAAAATCTTGTGCTAAGCACAGACTTTATTTGAGGCATTGAACTATAAACTCATTTGAAGAAACTCACTGACATCATGTCTGGAATGTGTGATAAACACAAAAAAGTGACAGTTTTGGCCAACAAAAGTACATCATTCCTGTGGCACTCCATTAACATTATCAAAAAAACAAAACAATTAACATCCAAAAATGTCATTTCTGTCCTTATTTACTCTCCCTCTCAGACGATTTTCAGTGGAACACAAAAGAAGATTTTTTTAGTAAATATTCTCTGAGATTTTGATTTCTATAATATAAAGTTGTTTTGGACCCCACTGACTTTCATTTCTTTTTTTAGGAGACAGGAATGACATGCAGTTTCCCAGAGATCTGGACCTCATCCAGTCCACCCCGATGGAGTCAACACTGTCCCTCAAGACCCCACCTCGGGTCCTCACGCTCAGCGAAACGCCCATCGACTTTCTCGAAATGGAGCACCAGAGCTCCACCAGCCAGCCCAGTGAAGAAGTAAGTGGGACAGACCGAATTTAGCTAGACAGAAGCTGTGTAAATGCGACCGGTAGTGAACGTCAATAAAAAAGGTATAACAATGTCTCAGTTTAATAAAATGAGGAAAAACCTGTCAGTGTTTGTTTTTTCTGCTTCTCACAGGTGCGCATGCAAACCAGGACACGCAGAGAGCGCTCGGTCAGCGAGAACACAAGTGTGCATCACAATGGCCAGCTTGCCAGAAATGACTCCATGTAAGTGCAAAGCCACAAATACACTTGCACATGTACTTTTGTTTCACCTTTGCCCTGTCAACACGGCCCTCTCACTCCATTATATGTTTTTCCTCCTCCCTGGTGTCTCTCTTTCTTCTTTCATGGCACTCAAAGGGGGTGAGTTAGAGCCATGCATGAATATTGTATAGTTTCGAGAAGTTTCGGTTTGGCTTTTGTGCTTTTTTTTTTATTCTTTTTTTTTTTTTTTACCTCAGTGCATGTTACTGCATGTACAGGAGTGGTGCAATCACACTTGTCAGTCGTGGTCAAGAACAATTTTATCATAATATAAAACAACTTGTTATATTGGTCAGTGTAGGTTAGAGTTGCTTTGTCAATCAGTTTCCCTCATGCCATGACTGCTTGACAGCTCTATTCTACTCTATTGTTCTTTATTCTATTCTATTCTATTCTATTCCAATGAATGGCCACTCCTGTAGCTGTTCACACAGAGGGTTTGAACTTGTACTAAAATAAATACAGATCAGTCATTCTCCTTCAGCCTGTTGTTTCCTTGTTTTGACATGCTTGTGCTTTCTGTTTTCTGATTGGCTGATCTGTCAGTAAAAGTATTTAAACCTAGCATTGATCAGCATCTCTTTTTCGTTTTATAGACCCCAATAAAATTAAGACTAGTACAGCTTCTGCTACTTATCTAAATGTGTCGCGTCCATCAGCCAAACTTTCTTTTTAGCAAAGTTTAGATTTTCAGAAAATTTTAGAAAATAACATTTTAACAGGATCATAATATACTAATATAAGATTTGTTTGGATTTAAATACACATTACTGTTTAAAAGCATTTTTTAAAAAGATAAAATTATATAAATACCTGAGCTGTGTTTCTGAGGCAGACTTCTTGTAAGGATCTCAGAGGTGAAGTTGTGTCTGTTTGGAGTAGTGTAGATGGATTCTACGGCCTCATCGTTAGTCTGATGTGAGTGTAGCCTTTTCAAATCCACTTTTGAGGTTGTGATATTTAGAGACTCTGGTGTGTGTGTGTGTGTGTGTGTGCTTGTTGAAGGGTTTGTATTGGGGTTGTGACCTAGTGTTGTTTTTATAAATAAATGGTGAGGCTGTTGCCCATCGGTTGCAGTCTTTATTTCTTTCTCCAACTTCTATTTCACTCTCTCGCCTTCTTTCTTGTACTTCCGTTACGTCTCACTCTCTCTCTCTCTCTCTCTCTCTCTCTCTCTCTCTGTTTGATTCGGTCAGTATGACTCTCTCCCCCTCTGCTGCATTGCGCACTATGGCTCCTCTCGGTGGTGCCGAGGACGGGGTTAACCTCTTCAGCTCCCGCGGTGTCCTTTCCTTCATCCAGTCAACCACCCGCCGGGCCTACCAGCAGGTCCTGGAGGTCCTGGACGAGAACCAGCGCAGGTGACCTTTGACATCAGACCCCCAGAATCTGCCATGAGAGACTGACTTCTGGCTAAATTAGATGATGCTTCACTGAGCAACCAATCAAATGTGTTAGATTAGGCCAGGTCCAAAGTCCTCCATGACATTTCACGTGTCATTCTGATTTGGTGAGAAAATGCACTAAGCATATTAGGACTGGCAGACAAAATGTCATACTTTAAACCACAAAGCACAACACACTAAACATTTTAGAGGTATTTTGTTAAATGACAGATTGTGTTGTTTGCTGTTGGATGTGGACACGCTGCTTTCCTAAGCTCCGTTTTTTCCTCAGCCTCTTGGTTTGGGGTTTTTTGTTTGGCATGACTAGGAATGTGTGCAAGATTTTCTTTCTTTTTCTTTCTTTCTTTCTTTTGTTTGAATCCTTTCTCCTTTTTTTGAGCTTTTAGATTTCAGTTGTTTACACAAGAGGTTTGTGGCATTGCTGTATAGTTTTGAAAGAACTGTTTGTGTTCATTACAAGTTCGATCTATTGACAGCATTTGAGGCATGAAAAGCAAAAAAAAAAAATAATAATAATAATTATATATATATAATTATTATTATTATTATTATTTTTTTTTTTTTGTTAAATTAAGAAAAAAAAATCAGCCATATTAACTGAAATGTGTGGCTTGTATTTTGTTGACATGAGAGAACTGTCATTAATATAAATGTTGTTATATTTAAATTATTTTATTATTGTAATATTCCTTAAAACACACACACACACACATTTATTAGATCAAAAATACAGACAACAGTAATTACAATTTAAACCAACTCCTGTTGTAACATATTTTTAAATGGAATTTATTTAATATTTTTGTGTTTACGTCTGTGCAGTTGGCTGGTTTCTTTTGCAGGGTTTATTTGATTAGAAAAATTATTGACAGGGTCTGTGAGACAAAGACCACCTGCAGCATATACCTATTTTATATTAGTTAAAGCGCATTTGCATGTTATTAAAGTTGGTCTGTCTGTGTATGTCTCCTTTTGTCCTTTCCTTCTCTCACTTTCTCCAAAATATCTCCCGCTTCTCAGCCAGCCATCTCTTAGAGGGGGTTCAACCCTCTCTAACCCCCAGCATGACGGCAGGTAACTTCCTCTCATCTCTTCCCTCTCATCTGTTTTTCTCTCTGTCCTTTCAATATAATCTCAGTGTCTTATGAAATGAGATGATGTATTTGACAGGCATGCCCTGGCCCCGCTGGACTCGACTACAGAGGGAGGAGCAGATGACATGGCTCTTGTGGACGCCACCTCTCTACGCAGACAGGTATTATTCCGCTGCTTAACATTGTGCAGTGTTTAAAAAAAGAAACGTAAAAAATAATGATTAATATTTTACACACACTAGCATTCAGATTAATTAAAATGCAATCCTTGCTGAATAAAAGTATTAATTTCTTTTTAAAAAATCTAATACAATTTAAAATCTTACAGATTGTCAAGCTGAACCGGCGTTTGCAGCTCTTGGAGGAGGAGAACAAAGAGAGAGTCAAGAGAGAAATGATCATGTATTCCGTCACTGTAGCTTTCTGGCTTATCAACAGCTGGGTTTGGTTCCGTCGCTAAAGCTACATGGACTCTGCAATGTGGGAGGAGCAAAATCAGAACTCCGCCCCTCTCTTCTATGTGTCAAACTTCAGCCATGTTTTTTTTAATGGCTAAAACATTTTATTTTCTTCCCATCAAGAGCAGTAAAGTCAGGGATAGCTTCTTTGTTTGAGTTTGTCTGTTTTGTGTTATTACTATAAATATGTAATTATACTTTTGTATTATTTGTACAACTGTACAATTGTTATTTTCCTTGGTTTTGTACTTTTTTTTTTTTTTTTTTGTACATTTACATTTACTTTTTTTTTTTTGTGAGCCAAGCATGAACCAGATGTATATATTACTTCACTTGTCTTTGAACTATGGCTGTAATCATTTATTTTTCCATAGGTTTACTTCTGTCAACTTTTACAGAGACCAATGGAATGGAACGCACTGATATATCATAGACAAAATAAATGCATATAATATAAAATAAAAATAATGTTTAGGGACTGTTGTGATTTTAGGTACCTTATGTACGTCTATGTTAAACATAGAATCCATACTTGTTAAGTGTTATTTATTATGTACAACAGCCCATTATTGTAATATGCTGATGTTGTTATTTCTGCTGCAAACTTTTATGCAGGATATTACTGAAATGATACATGTTCCGTTTTCCTCTTACTGGTCCATAAACATTGTATTGCAAACGCTTTTATTTGAATAAATGACAGCAGGAGTGATCTGCACTCTTATCCTGACTGCTTTTAATCTTCTGGAAATAAAGTATAATTAATGGTTTTAAAAATGACCAATTAAAATTAAAAGAAAAGTGCATACGTACACATTAGTGTTATTTTATTATGTATTCTTATACTATTATAGTATTTATTAAGATTATATATATATATTATCTTTTCAAGACAAGTTTTAAGTTTAACCAAGTCTAAATTTGAGTTATTTTGTTAGATCCCCCCCCCATATAAATTAAATCAGTTTTGTTTCATCTAATATATATTATGATAGCTTCATTTCATTTACATTTACATTTTTTTAGTTTAAAGTTTTAATTAAAAATAACAACACTAGAATTTATATTAAGTCATTCATGCTTTTTATAATGTACTAATTAGTAAATGCAATATTGATGATTTATACATATATATATCATGAAAAGAAGCATGTAATAACACACGTGACATTGAGAAAAGTGCAAATATGAATTTACAGTCTTCTTTACCCTATTGTGATCCACAGGTTAACGTATAAAAACGATAGTACACAACTATGGCTAATTTGAATCACTTTTGGCGTTTTAATTGATTAGTTATGGAGTCCACCTTGGTTAACCCATGTTCCTCAGCGCTCCGGACACGTGGTGGCGCTGTGGACAGATTCCCTCTCGCTTTCCGTAGCTCTGTCGCGGCTGTCATGGCGGCGTGCAGGGCGCTCGTGAGTCGCGCTGTTTTACCTCTGCATTACCATCATGTGTGCAGAGGAGTGATGCTCACACACATCAGAGAGAAGAAGAGATGGATGAAGGCTTACTCGCTCATCATGGAGAGGAAGAGGAAGATGGAGGGACCTCCACCTCCAAAGCCACGGTCAGTAGAACATCTCAAGGCCACTCTCCTTGACTCAAATCCTAATGAGCTGCCTACATTACGTTTTAGTATTAGAGACGTGGTTTGAGAAATATATATAAATAGCTTATTTTAGTATATCTTATCTTAGCCCTGTTTGAGATGATTGGCATTGATAAACCGTCTTAAAGGGACAGTTCACTCAAAAAAAAAAAAATCTTTCATAATTGACTGATTAACATGTTGTTCCAAACCTGTTTTTTATATATTGTAATAGATAAATACTTTTTAATGTCTATTATAAACATTAATAGATGTTTTAATGTTTGACTAATCATAACACAAAAACTGATGCTTTAAATATTTTGACAATCTCTAAAAATATATTATGATGCAACACCGAATTATGTCAATTTACTGTCTATTTAACATTTTAATTGGGAATATTAAATAACGTGTATGGGTTATGATGATATAAACTATATATGATAGTTTAGAAAGATCACAAGAGCAGTAGTGCTGTTTTCCCCAAATATCTGCATGATTGCAGATTTTATACAGTAGTTCAATAAACTTGAAGTTAATATTGTGTGTATATTATAATGTTTTATTGTGCGCTTTGCTCAATTTTGCAAATGAAAATAGCCAGAAAATAACTGTGTTCATCAGAAACATTGTGGTGTCTCCTTCCTGAATGAATCTACCTTACGTTTTTTTCTAGTCAATGATTCAGTGAACCGTTCATAAAGACTTAATCATCCGTTTGAAGGAGTCTGTTGAATGAATGGCTCAATGACTCACTCAATCACTAAGACAGTGACTTGCCTCCACCTGGAGATTTTAGTTTCATACTCCTCAAATTTTACATTTATTAATGTAATTTTTGTGTCTTGGATTGACTATTTGAGCTAGAATCCTACTAGTGACCTTGGAACATATTTGATTTTAAAATACAACCATGTAAATAGGAATTTTAAGGATGCAACAATTAATGAAATGACTCCAGACTTGTGATGAATGTCTCCAGACTTGACTCTGACTCCAGCTTAAAGACTTCAGACTTTGACTCGGACATCAGATGAAGGACTTGTGAACATATCTGATCTGAACTGTAAATGATGCTTTTTACAGTCCTTTACAGTTACATGTGTTACCATAGCCCTACATTTCCGTACACTGATCATATGGTATTAATTTTATTTGGTCTTAAAACAATCTTACATTTGATCTTAAAAGTCCTGCAGAAACCCTGCCTGAACCCTCTTTTCCCTTCCCATCCCATCAGCTCCCAGCAGCCAAACTTTGATTACCATGCTGAAGTGGAGGCTTTCAGTGCCCGACTGCGGGAGAGTTTCTCTCTGGAGCTTCTGAAGACGGCGTTTGTGAACGTGTGTTACCTGCGATCTGAGGAGGAGAGGAGGCGAGCGCTGGGCCTTGATTTAGAGACGACCGTTCTCCACCTGAAAGACAACGGCGAGCTGTGTGTGCACGGTCAACAGTTCACAGAGGTGAGAACACCGATCAGTCTCATGCTGGAATAATAGGAATGATATTCATATTCATCTCCTTCTATTCTTATGTACAGGCTTTCCTCAGTGACTGGTGCAGGGGCAGCTTTCCCAGCCTGCCTCAGGAGGGTGTGGCAGCTATCGTAGGGCACCTGACAGGGTCAGAGGTCATGTGTCACGTCGCACGAAACCTCACAGTAGAGGAGTTGACGATGAGTGCAGAGTTTCCTGTTCCCAATGAAACCCTGCAAGGAACGTTCTTTGCTGTGATTGGTGCTCTGGAGCAGAGCAGTGGGTCTGTGCGAGCCGGGCTTTTCATTAGGGTAAGACAAGAGTCAACTCTTCATGTTTTTTGGTTAGTTTAGTTTTATATATATATATATATATATATATATATATATATATATATATATATATATATATATATATATATATATATATATATATTACATTTTTATTTGGCCTGTCATGATAGTCAATAAATCAATTAATCGCCCGATTAAAAACAATTATTATTGTGAAGTATCATTATAGTTTAATATAACATATGTCTTTAATTGTGGGAAGTCGTGGCCTAATGGTTAGAGGGTTGGACTCCCAATCGAAGGGTTGTGAGTTCTAGTCTCGGGCCGGACGGAATTGTGGGTGGGGGGAGTGCATGTACAGTTCTCTCTCCACCTTCAATACCACGACTTAGGTGCCCTTGAGCAAGACACTGAACCCCCAACTGCTCCCCGGGCGCCGCAGCATAAATGGCTGCCCACTGCTCCGGGTGTGTGCTCACAGTGTGTGTGCGCGTGTGTTCACTGCTCTGTGTGTGTGCATTTCGGATGGGTTAAATGCAGAGCACAAATTCTGAGTATGGGTCACCATACTTGGCTGAATGTCACTTCACTTTCACTTTCACTTTCACTTAATTTCATACTTATTTGTTTATTTTTGGAGAGAGAGAGGGATTATATATACAGTAGGACTGGGTGATATATCTAACGATATGATCATGCACATTTAGTCAGTAAATCTGGTTCCGTGATTAGCGATTAATCACCATCACCTGCTTTTAAATGGAGCCGCATTTAATAGACAGAGCATTAGATCACTGACAAGCTACGCAATATCACGTTCATTATCGCAGATTAATCGCCTTCGATAATGAACGTGATCTTGCGTAGCTTGTCCGTGATCTAAGGCTCTGTCTATAGTGTGTGTGTATGTATATGTGTGTGTATGTATATCAAAATATCAAAATTACTGTTCATGGATGTTATTCATTTTTTCCAGTTTAGTCTAGATGTATCATTTTAATATAACATTTTATGTTTTATAAATGTGTGTATAAATATATGTTTGTGTGTAAAATAATTTAAAATGAATAACAAGAATATCTATATTTCTAATTTAGAATATTTGTATTTTGTTATTACATTATATTATATGCGTTCCGGACTCTAATCTTTGTGCACTAAATGTTGATCCATCTGTTGGGTGTGATTTTGCAGGATTTCCTGGTTACTCAGCTAAACGGGAAAGATCTGTTTGACCTGTGGGAAGTGGTTGATCCCATGGGGCTGCTGGTTAAAGAGTTGACCTGTAAAGGTATAGCTCTCCCCGAACCCCGCCTCATCCAGTCCGCCGGCGCCAGTACTGTCCTCCCTCTCTATTTCGTCGGGCTTTACAGGTATGACACAAGGGTTAATAACCTGCATTTGGTCACTTTGTTGTATGTTTCACTAAAAGTTATTTAAAATGTATGAAGTACTGTATATATACACCCTGATCTATATTCTCCACAGTCTGTAAGTGAATCTCTAGTTGATTCATCTGAAGTGTCTCTAAGGGTTGAGTCAAATTTATTCTGGTCTCCTCCAAGAAACAATTCAGACCCACTGCTGTAGCAAATAATCAATACTCCTCTCAGTTTAGGTTTTTGATTGATTTTTAAAATGCTTAAGCTTTTTTTTTTTACCTCCTTTTATATTGTGTCAGTGACGGTAAGCTGCTGGCTCAGGGTCCAGGCGAGACTGTCCTGGCGGCTGAAGAAGAGGCAGCACGCGTGGCTCTGAGGAAACTCTACGGCTTCACTGAGAACCGCAGACCATGGGACTACACTGCCCCCATGAGCAGCTCCAGAAAGCCCAGGGCACAGGCTCTTACCAGCGGATAAATGACATTGACTACAAGAGACAATGTTTTGTACTGTAGCTTAAAGAGCAGATTCCAGTGGGACACTTTTTGAAGACACAACATTCATCATCATCTGCTTTATCACAACTACATGTAGAGTGAAACTTGATTTAATTTGCTGAAATGTGACTGTGGAATTACTGGAGTCTAAATCAATATGCCACAAAAGACTGAAACTCTTGATGTACCACAGACTATGGCAATAAAAAAACTTTATATACATCTATCTTAAGAGCATTCTTCTGCTCTGCAGGTACAAGTTCTGTAGATGTGTTTCTACATATAAATGTATGTACCGTATTTTCCGGACTATAAGTCACACTTTTTTTCATAGTTTGGCTGGTTCTGCGACTTATAGTCAGGTGCGACTTATCAAAATTAATTTGACATCAACTAAGAGACATGAACCAAGAGAAAACATTACCGTCTACAGCCGCGAGTGGGCGCTCTATACTGCTCAATGCTCCTGTAGTCTACACTGAATACATAGAGCGCCCTCTGGCGGCTGGAGACGGTAATGTTTTCTCTTGGTTCTTGGTTCTAAATAAATGCGACTTATAGTCCAGTGCGACTTATATATGTTTTTTCCTCATCATGACGTATTTTTGGACTGATGCAACTTATACTCGGGTGTGACTTATAGTCCGAAAAACACGGTATATAAATGTTAAGCTTTGGTTGCTAATAAAAAATGTTCCACTTGAAGAGTTAAATCTGGATCTAATGCAACAAGAACTTTTTGTGTTGTCATGGAGACTAGTTTTGCACAGTGACTCTGAGTTTGTCACAGTAAAGATATTTGACTCCTCTAATCAGCCAGACTTTATCTGGCCAGCAGTCAAACAGTCATAGTTATGGGTATGAATGCAAATAATTGCTAGATATTTCTGACTGTTAAATCATTTTCAAAATAATTTTTTGATTCCGTGTGTTATAAAATTTTCCTCCTATTATTTTATCCATCTTGCTACGGCTCTAATCTTGATGAACCCTGATGAGCAAACAATCATGATAATTTGTTTTAAAAGCCAGCCAAACTTTTATATAAAATAGACCAATCTGTAACTTAGAATTTAACTTAAAAATCATTTATAGAATCATCTGGTAGGTCTTCCTTTAGGTGTCTTTCTTCCCATCACTGATTTCTTTAACACATTACCGTAACTTTTGTATTTACATGCATTGTATAGACAGAGGGATTCTTGGGGGTATTATGTCTAAATTATACTGAAAAATGGTGTATACTGTAAAAAGGTTTTTGTATACGTTGTATATAAGACAGATTATTACAAGCAATTGTATGATATACAAGCAAACTATTTCAATCTTTCAAAATTTATTCATGACATATTCATGTCCATCTTTTAATAAACTCGATTTATGTTTTCTGCGAGCCAAATCCTCTGAACTAGGTCACTCTTGCAGAGAGTTCAAGCCGGTTTAAACGCGGCTGTGTTACTGCGAGCCGTCCATGTCTTCCTCTAGAGGGCGCCGTGGGTTAAGAACATTCAAATGAGAGCTAGAGCGTGCACTCGAGAAGTCTTGTGGGCGGGGCTCGATTATGGTCACGTGGTCCTAGCTAGTCTTGCTCTGATCCGTTACTAGGGTTCTCGCTCTGGTGCTAGTGGGTTTGTTACACAAAAACATCATGTTTTCTTCTCAGTAATAGCGTACGAATATTGAGCGAATCTTTTATGAGTATATATATATATATATATATATATATATATATATATATATATATATATATATATATATATATATATTATATTTCGAAATAGATTTACAGCGCACAACAAGTCTTATGGACAGTTTTAAAGTCCTTTGGTAGCCCTTCCGTTTAGTACTTCTCGCCCCCTGTTGGTCGTTATGTTAAACTGCACGCTTTGAGTCACGAGTGAATACAGAGTGGGAGGGCTGGCCGTTGAGTCGCTCACACCGTGGCAGTGAAAGTAGACTGTGCGGGCTGCCTTGCTCTTCAGGACCCTTCTCTCTTCACTACGGCGCTTTTTGGCCGTCGTTCACGAAACGTGAAGCCCTTCTGAAGAACTCCAGTCCCTTTCCCGTTGATACGACTTAAAGGAAGATCCTGTCTAATACCAAACACATATTGGATTTGTATTGTATTATATATTTTTAATAGCCCGACGTCATATTAACGGCCATGGCAGCCAGCGCGAAGCGAAAACAGGAGGAAAAACACCTGAAGATGCTGCGGGAAATGACGAGTCTGGCGCCCAACCGAAAGTGCTTCGACTGCGACCAGCGCGGGCCGACCTACGCCAACATGACCGTGGGCTCGTTCGTCTGCACCTCCTGCTCGGGCATCCTGTGAGCCACCCTCCTGTCTGTCTCTGTCTGAGCCTCTTTATTTTCACACCCCGGCTTTGTCAAACCGTAGTGGGCTGCCTATCTAGACATCAAAACCGCGTTGTTTAACGCCAGTGACGACATAAACATGTCTAGTTAGGCAACTCTAGACAGAACGTTTTAAACCCAGCTGTTGGTTCATCTACATCAATGTTATTGTTAGGAGGTTAGGAGGTTTAACATGTAAATAAGGGTGGGTGAATGGGGATCTGGGTCTTCTTGGGGGTTGGTAATCTGTCAGTTAACCAGGCGTTATTGGTGTGTGGCTGGGCTATTAATGCAGTAACCTCATATGTGTCTTCCTCTCAAGCAAACTTGAGCAGCTACCTGTGGGTTTATCCCTGGTCTTTTCGTGCTCATGTGTCTAGCAGTAAGGACTGGCCCGTGTGGTTCAGATAAAGCTCTGTACAGCACGTGGAAGAGCTGGATAGTGAGAGATAAAGGGTGTGTTCACCCCCTGCAGTGTTGTCCTGATAGCGGAGGGCTTGGTAAATCCTCAAATGAAGCTGAATTTATTCTTCAAGTTGCTTTTTATGGTGTAGATCAGAGGAGTGCTAGGTGATCTGTGAAAGAGTTTAGAGAAAATTATTGTTTAAAATGTAATAAAAGGAATCAAAATAAATGTATTTGAAAAATTATTATTATAAGTACAGTACTATATTGAAGAGTTAGTTAGAGATTCAGGTTTTTTTATTATTATTTTTTAGATATTGGTCTTGCTGTCTACACAATATTGTACTGTACTGGTGTATTAAAATATGAAAAAAATATGTTGATAATTTATTCATATTATTTTTATGATTTGATTGTAAGTCAAACTAAATATTTTTGAATTAAAAGATTAGTAATAGTAGAAATAATAGAAATGTACATTTTCCACAAAAAATGAATATTTATAATATTAATAAGTTTAGTCTTTGTTAATGAAAACTTAACTCTGCTTTTAACATTTTGGAATTAGAGGGGCTTCATGATCATATTTGGGGTGTGAGGCATTTGAAAGGTTTAAAATGTCTAGTGTGGATAACATAGGTACATATGGTCATCCTGGTCTGTTGTTGGCATTCTTCAGTTTTGATATCGGATACACAAGGATATCGGAGTCCTTGTGTAGTTTCGATTTTTACACGGAATTCCTTTTCCACGTAATTTACTCTTCCTTGTTAGTTGATAAACATCAAATTGGCATGGTAATGAATGCTGAAACATGCCATTAAATCGGCAGAACCTTAATTGAATGATGCATTTTAAAGTGCCGTTGTGTCTTCGATAGATAATTTATGAATTTAGCTGTTATGGTGAACAGTTGTGTGTCCTGTATCAGTATTTCAGCCCTGTTGTGTAACAGGCATCTAGTGCAGGGGATTTTGCATTAGAGTTGGAAATGCTCCTCAAATAATGCCTTTTTAATTCAGATTGCAAGAGTCATCCTGCAAGTATGTGATGCAGAGTTTCTTGAGTTTAAGTAAATGATAAATAAGCAAACCACATTCCTTCATTGCATCTATGAAGCGGACAGCCATGGTTCCCTGAATTAATAGGAATCACCTTTGTTGCACATGGGTCAGTCTGTCTTAAGTGGTCTAATGGAGGTTACTTGACTAATTAAAATTAATTGGAAAGGTTTTATTTTATTATATTATTATTTATTTCTTTTTGCAGTGATTAACACTCTTTATTGGTATTGCACAATGTGTTTTCTTCTGAATTGGCTGTGTTCTTTAAAGCTGTGTTTCTGATGAGTTGTCTCATAGAGTCTAAACTTGTCTGAACTAGTCACGTCTGAAAAATGATAAGGGTTTGCTTAAAAAAAGGGTTTGATTTCCCAGCAGTCAAGGGGATGAGAAGACAGTTCTGTTAGACTTGAGGATATTTACATCTTTGAGTTTTTAGAAGAGTCTTGCAATTGTCTTGGGTCCAAAGAGTTACATTTGAGCCACTCGCTCAAAAATCAACGCGATGTTTGAGAATGATCTCTCACTGTATCCCACGAAAGCGCTGGAACAATCTGCCTTCCCTGTTAGCATTTCAGAGAGAAAGGCAAAAAGCAGTTTGATATATTGGCATGGTTTCTGGGTAAAGCTATTGATAAATGGTCTTGCTTTAGTGGGGTGTGGTCTGATGTCCTCCTGTTGTCCAGATACTGAGATTTCTGGAATGTCATTCTGAGTGACCATTCTAAAAAATTACAAAGAAATGTTCATCAACTCTACAAAAAAGCAGAGTAGAGGGGATAGTGAGATGGGTGCGATTGATTGAGCAAATAAAATAAATATGAGTGTGTTGATCTAGCTGAACACTTCTGGAATCCTGGAATGAGGAGAGGGGTTCAGGAACATGTTAGTTCATTTGGAAACGGTGTATTTGAACAAGCCTGAGCCTAGCTGTGAGGGCTGACAGCTAGTTGTGGATCACTCTGATAGCCATTAAACTAAACTAACTAAAAAGTAACAATGGATGACTGATTTTGGTAGGCCTATTTTGGTTGAAAATTAGCATCATGCCTGCGACGGGTAGGTGTCGACTGACTATCGACAACGATATTAAGCTTTTTTTATGGTTATCTGTCTTTTTTTAAAACCGATTTGCCATTGAAATAATTTAAAAGCATTTAAAGTTTTTCTCAGAGCCCTTGTTATTGTTAATCTTGACATTAATTAACATTTTTACACCAGACATACAGTATATATCAGTTCAAAATATTGGTTATTGGTCTACTTGATCTGTAATAATTGGTATCGGCATCAGCCCTGAAAAACACATATCGGTCGACCCCTAAACGCTGGTTCCATTGATGAAAAAGATTTTTCCATTCATGGGTTATTACATGAAAATATGCTAAACTAACCACAGACCCACTGACTTTGGGATGATGGACCCGGAAGTGCAAAAATGCTAGCTTGTTTTTCGCTATATCATTACTATGTATATGTCTTTGTAAGTATCCAACTGTCTATAGATGTCCCACCATTGCTAGGGGTGTCTGTGAACAATGACTGTCCTGGTAAACTCCATCAGAGGAGATAATTGGGTTCTTTTCTAAGCACAAGCTTCTAAAATGACTTCAGTATCACCAGAGAGACGTCGGCTCACTGCACTGGAGCGTATGCACCAGATGTCAGTCAGCCAAAGCATGCGATTCTCCTCACAACTGGTCTGCAAATATGTAACTTTGTACTTATTAACACACTCTTTGCACTTGTGCATTTAGCCGTTTTAGCCTTATTACACATCATTTTTAGCTTAAGGCACATTGTAGTCAAAGGCAGAGTATATGCACTTTTCTCTTGTGTGGGTTATGGAAAAGTGAACGATTAAAATTTAAAGCTGTTAGTGTATGAGCTATTAAGAGTTGGATTTTAATTAGGGCGTTTGCATGGGGAGATGGTCCTCTGGCTTTGCCTTATTCACAAGTGTGCCAGTGATTCCCAATTTTAATCCTGAAGAACTGAATGTAGATTTTGCCATGCTGCTTTCACACAGCGTTTTTCAAATCTTTTCAGTGCTGAATTGGGTGTCAATTCATTTGATTGAAGATTTTAAGTGAATTTTGTTAGAAACTAGGCATGCTTTCTTGTCACATTGGAGATTTTATTTTTATTTTTTTATACATCCATCGATTTTGGATATTAATTTTGCAGGTAATTAACCATCATCTATTGCTCAATTTTGCTTTAGTTTTTAACTTTAATCTTTCAATTTAGTTTTAATCTTTAAAAACACTAATAATTAAATAAGCACTGCTAAATATAATCTTTAGCAAATCTCAAATGAATAAAATGTCTTATTTTATTTTTCATACTTTTTATTATTTAAAATGATTGTTTGTATACAGTATACAAATTTCAGACATCGATCTTAATTGTAAGCTGATATTTTATTCTGAACAAGTCATTATTGTGTTCTATATCCTAACCCCCAAAAATTACACTTTACTTTAGCATGTTATTCGTTCTTCATTATATGCTCTATGTCCTCGGTCATCCCAACACTTGATTTCTTCAGCTCTGTGTTTGTGACTGATATCTTGTAGTCATTTTGCTGCTTTTCCTTTCACCTGATCTGAACTCTAATCACACATTCTCATCTGTGCATTTATTATCACTCTGATCCTTCTCTGCCTCGTACTTATGACCATATCCAGTGAATATAAATTTCTTGAAAAGGAAGTGTATGTCAAGTATTTGCTGCGTCAGTAGCATGTGGTCTGCGTGTGCACAGGAAGTGGAAACAGGACAGGAAGTACACATTGTCCTCTCACTTCAGAG
This sequence comes from Carassius auratus, assembly GCF_003368295.1. Classification (NCBI taxonomy): domain Eukaryota; kingdom Metazoa; phylum Chordata; class Actinopteri; order Cypriniformes; family Cyprinidae; genus Carassius; species Carassius auratus. The sequence goes on along the minus strand of NC_039282.1, from coordinate 12,882,345 downwards.
CTGTGTCAGGGCTTGTGTGTATGTGTGAAAGGCCATTGCTCCACTCACACTTCTCACATATTCACTGCATTTGGTGGTTAAAATCACAGTAGGTCTGAAATTTATGCTGTTTTTTAATTCAAATTATTGTTATTTTTTATTGTGAAATATTTGTTCCATCATGAGTGCTATCATTGTTTTATGTAGGGCAAACTCCAGTAAAAAAATAAAAATAAAATTTCAGTGTCCGATATAGACCTAATTTACCTGGATTCACCCTATACTGTATATTATCAGTATAATATTGGCCATTGATCATCCTGCTCATAAGATATCATGACAAGCATTACTGGGAGAAGCCATATCAGCTGACCAACATGATTTCCTTTCATGAACATCTGAGCAGGAACACCGATCTTTGGCCTGAGAAAGAGGAGTGTTACCTGAGTAGAGATTGGGTGAAGTCGAGCTTCCCACAAACACTTCCCTGTTAGTTTTACGGTGGGGTCAGTTACTGGGCAAACACATTCCAGTGCAGGGTGGGTCCATTTCTCTCACCGTCTTGCTTTATCTCTCTTTCTGTCTCTCCCCCTTCCCACTTACTCTCTCTCTTACCCACATACTTTTTCTTTTTTTCTCTCATTCCTGTTCTCTTCATCTTGTTCACCTCTGTTCACTGCAGGTCTTGTCTTGATTTTGACCATCATCTTGTGCAACACATTATAGTTTAGGCATGTGACATTTCCTGCTGCCTGGTTTAATGCAGAAAAAAAGTACAGTATTACTCTTTATACATTTAGATGTAATTCATTTTTTGCATTTATCCTTAACTTTTAACCTCTTTAACATTTTATCTTTGCATCATAAAATTTTGTAATTTTTATGGGATAGTTCACCCAAAAATTTAAATTTGATGTTTATCTGCCTACTCCAGGGCATCCAAGATGTAGGTGACCGTTTCTTCAGTAGAGCACCCACTGAGATTTTTAGCTCAAACTGTTGCAGTCTATCATTCTTGTAATGTAAGTGGATGGGAATTAGGACTGGGACGATGACCTCGACGCAAAAAATATGTCGACGCAAAATATGCGCATCGATTCGTCGACCTGTTTTTATTTCTCTAAAAAACGTTTGCAAAACGTTTACCTTATGTTCGCTAAATATACGCGATGGCCGGATCAACATTCTGTCCAACGTTATATAACCAATCCAGGGGTTTTTCTGCATTGATCTTTTTTTTTGGCGGCTGTCAAAGCCTTATTTGATCGGTGAGTGATGTAGAATAGAATGACTGCTGCGCCTGACGGCGCGTACGAGAGAGAGCCCCGGCTGCGCGCGCACACTCAGTCTTCAAACAACACGAGCGCTTCTTGCTCTCTCTCTCCCTTGTGCATATTAATCAAAATCATTAAACACCATAGAAAAAGGGCGAAACACCAAAGTTTCACGCGCGCTCGCGCACTCACAGTCTTCAAACTACACGAGCGCTGCCTTGCTCTCTCTCTCTCTCTCTCTCTCTCTCTCTCTCTCTCTCTGTCTCGTGCATATTAACCAAAATCATTAGACACGATAGAAAAAGGGCGGAACGCCAAAGTTTCACATGGAGCATTTTTTTTTTTTTTTTTGGGGGGGGGGTACTCTCTGTATTAGCTTAAAGCCCTCAAGTTAACATTGGTTACTGTATTCTTTCAATTGCCCTAAACAAGTATTTTGGGTGACCTTTTTTATTGAATGCTAGACATCAAGTTGTTGTTATTTTCATCTGAAAGAAGAGCTTTTTTTCAGTAAGCTAGGCCCTATGTGTTCAGTTATCTTGTTTCAGTAAGCTATGTGTTTTCAAGGCTTTATTGAATGCTATCTCTATACAAGTGCAAATTAATGCATTCTTAGTCAGTCTTTTATTTTGTAATTTTAAGAGCAATAAACATCTATTGCAGTGTTAAGGAATTCATGTTTTTTTCATTCAGATATGTAAATCAACATGTATAAATTGTTAGTAGTCAAGTAACGGGGAGATAATCGAAATCGAATCGGTCTGAAAAAATTAATCGTTAGATTAATCGATGCATCGAAAAAATATTCGCTAGATTAATCGTTTAAAAAATAATCGTTTATCCCAGTTCTATTGAAGAAACAAAGTGACCTACATCTTGGATGTAAGCAGATAAACATCAAATTTTCATTTTTGGGTGAACTATCCCTTTAAGCAGTTATAATTTTATAAATGCAATAAGGCACTCATAGCCATGCTGTATTGTGATGTAATGGCTAAAGGGCATTATCTGGTATGTCGCATGTAAATATTGTTTATAAAAGGTGTTCTAAAGGTTAATATGTAGTTGTGCAACTGGTTTGGTGAGTAGTTTGTACACTACTTTTCAAAACTTTGGGCTTGGTAAGTTTTTTTTTTTTTTTTTTTTTTCATGCATTTATTTTTTATGAAATCTTATGAAATAAGATGATTACACTTTAAAATATTTTTTTTATTTTAAAATATATTTTAAAATGTAATTTATTTCTGTGGTGGCAAAGCTGAATTGTCAGCAGTTATTACTCCAGTTTTCAATGTCACATGAGTCATGACCCTTTAGAAATACTTTTGTCGCAATAGTACTACATCTTTTTCAGGTTTAATTTGTAAAAATGGCCTTTATTTAAAATGGAACTCTTTTTGAAAAATTATAAATGCATTTTAATACATCCTTGTTAATTAAAATAATTACTTTCTTTAAAAAAAGAAATTAAAAAATCTTTCTGAGAACAAACTTTTCAATTGTAGTCTATCGTAATACCTTCCTCAAGACATGCTATGTCAGAGGTTTTATTGTTTTGTGAACGTGTGTGTGTGTGTGTGTTGTGGGCTTGTTGATGACTTGCATTGATGTGTTCAGAGGAAGTTTCATGATTTCTGCTTGCAGTGATTTCTTAAGAAAGGAACTAGTATTGAGTAAACTCTATGACACACACACACACAACCACCAGTCACACAAGCACACTTCACACTCTTGGCTTTTCTCATTAATGAAACCAGATGCGGCATCTGCAGGCTCACCCAGTATGTGAAGTCGATTCCAGAGCTTCTCGCCACAAGCTAAAATGGCTTTCTCACATGCTACTCTTTAAAGGTTAAGCATTGGCCTTAGGCACTGTTAGCTAACTTTCCATATCAAACATTAAAACAAAACATCAGCTCTCTTTTGAACACTGCACTGAGTGGCAGCACTTTAGTCAAATAAAAACCCATGGAACAAATGCAAGTAACCCAGTACACGTGGGATCAGGCCTGTGTCTCTCTGACATGTTTGTGTAGTATGTGTGTCAGGGTCATTCATTTGGCAGTGCCACCCAAGATAGGTGTGAATCCATCTAGCTGTCCTGAATCCTGATCTAAATAATGTTCAGTTGTCCTGGTGGTGATTCTAATTAAATCTCTCTTTTTTTTGTTTTTGTAAGTGTGTGTGTAATTAATCAAAGACTTATGCGGTGATTCATAAATGTAATTGGATGCTTTCTCTACAAGCCCCGCCCCTAAGAAGACATCATGATTATGCTCATGTGTTTAGCCAGTCTCTGTTGTGCAGTCTCGTCTATGTTCATGACGGAAGTGTGTCGTCTTTTCGCCTGATAAAGTGAGGATCTTCTTTTTTTAGAATGCAGGCTGAATGACCAGAGACCATTTTCTCACTTAGAGGTCAATCCCATTTCAGTACAGAAAGTTCAGGGGATGATTTCAACAAATATTAAATATGTGAAATTTAAGGAATGCATTTATTTCTCTGTTTGCATTTTATGTTTACTGGCCAATTTTAGCTTGTGTCCAGCATGAAATTCTGCTAAACAACTTCTCTTATTTTCCACAGATGAAAGTCATACAGGTTTGACACATGAGGCTAAGCAAATGATGGCTATTTTTAGTTTTAGATTAACTATTTATATGCACGATTTTACCACTGTGGTTTTGAGCAAGGCACTTCAGGTTACTTTTAAGAGATTTCTTCTTCCTAAGATGCACTGTAAGTAACCTTGAATTGAAGCAGCTGTCAAATTAATTAATGTAAATACATTTTCGTAGAGCATTTGCACAATCATCACACATTATTCTATGATGAGGCCTCTGAAGAATTATTCCTGGTGCTGTTGGTTTCAGGCAGTTTTTGGGACTTGAGTTAGTTTGACGTTCAGCTTGAAGAAATTTTGCCGACTGGTTCTTGGCGGCAATGGTTACAGAATCCCAACCCCATGCCAATGGCCCACAGCAGGTCGTGTGAATAATTTAGCACTTGGTCTAATATTACCAAGGCCTTGCTGTTCATGCCCTTCAGGATTTATCACTGGATGCCTCACATCTCCATAGGGACATACACACACACACATAAAATAATGTAGAGGAAGTAACAGGTGGCTTCCCTAAGGGTGGGAAATAGTTTTGGGGAATTTACCAGAGAACTTGCATTACCACATGCAAACAGGCAGCGATTGTTAGTGCAGAAGTGGTGAGCTGGTGTGTGTATATGTGCCTTCTGGAGGTTTCGAGGGGGTGTGTATGTGTGAATGGTGTTTTGAACATCTGTTGCTGCTCAGGTGTCAGATGATCTGTCACCCGTTTCAGCACAGAGGGACAGGGGAGTAATGTTAAATGTCTTTTCCATACATGCACACGTACTAAATGCTCCCTCCTATCATGCTGGCATAGAAACAGGTGTGTGTGTGAGACTTAAAGGAGTAGTTCAGCCAAAAATGAAAATGGTGCTCCATGAAAAACAGGAGATCGTGTACTGGGACAACTGTTCCTTAAAATACCTAAATTAACTTCCTGTTAGTTATTTGCTGCAAATGTCATCAATAGATGAAAGAAAAGGGAAGAGATCAGGTGATGGAAATAACAAAATAGATGCGTAAGAGAATCAGAGGCAACGTCTCCTGCAGTACACAGACTCTGATCCCTAGAGAGCAAATCTGAACATGCTAACAGGGTAAATACAGGAAGGAAACAGGCTTTCAAATGGCCAGCACTCACACATGTTTGGCTCTTGGGCATTCAGAGATCATGAGGCTGTGGAATAAACACGATGCACAGACTCCTTCAAAGACACATTGAATCATCAGATGCTCCTCCAGTCATCTTCAGTTTCTTATATAGTTATTCCCGGCAAGTTCTTTGCAATGTAAACACATTCATAATGTTTCCATTTCAGTTAAACTTCATATTCATCATAGAATTTTAAAATAGAAAAACAAATCATGACTTCCACAAAAATATTAAGCAACAGGAACATAAATTGTTAATAACAACATGAATAATAATAAGAAATGTTTGAGCACTAAATCGGCATATTAGAATGATTTCTGAAAAATCGACTTTAACATCATAGAAATAAATGAAATTTTTAAATGTATTAAAATTGAAAAGTTTAAGATGTAATATTTTTATAAAATTACTTTTTACTGTATGATCATCAGTGGTAGTCTACATATTTTCTTTTCTTTTACAGTATTATAAAGATGAAATTTATCGAAAAATAAGAATTAATTTATAATGTAAGTGATTGTGTGCATCCAGCTGATTGTTATCTCAGAATAAACCCCGACAGGGTGATCAGGTGGAATCCTGTATCAGCCCGAAAGGGTTTATTCTGAGATAACAACCGTTTGGATGTACATTATCCTGCTTATTACACAGCTACTTGTCACAAGTAAATAATTAGACACGAAATATTGATTTGAGTTGAAATATTTGAACGCTCCATGAACACAGCAGTTGCTTGGAAGTGGCAAGTCCAAACTAGACTGACATTTAAGGGAAACTTTGCAGGCAAACCATTTATTACACAACATTTTACCACATAAATACGGCAAAAAAAAATTTAAGTTTTTTTTTTTTTTTTTTAAATCTTACAAGTTTGTTAGTTATCTTATAATCCATTACAGCGTACAAGACAATCGTAGCTAAAAGGCAGCAGCTGCGTTTGAATGAAACGAGAGAGCGATTCCACGATGCCATAAAGAAATAATTGGATGCGATTTTGAAGTTTTAATATTTTGTAAGCTAAATGAACGCAAAGCATCCACCAAGAAAAACTGTTACTAGCAAGAGTATGGCTCCGACTTTAGATACCCGGATGAGCCTGTGTTATCAGCTTTCTCCGGTTGTTACTGAGGTATAACATACTTTGAAATGTCACAACTGACCAATCAGAATCAAGTATTCCACAGAGCCGTGTAATAATCCGTTATAAACCATCCTTCTAAATTGTTGCATTCCTTTCAACAGGACAATTTAAGTAAGAATGGTTTTATGAAATTTACACAGATTCATGATTAAGTCCTTGTGTGTTTAATTGATGCTTTATAAAGTATATGTTAGCATTCTTGTTCTGGTTATGAATGATATAAAGCCTTTCACCTCTTTAAATGGCTTAATTATGACCCTCATTCTGCCATGATTCTTTAGTTTACATGCCTTTTAAGTCAGAAATTCTGGGTTTGAAGAAAATTCAGTTTCCTACAGTTAATTACAACATCTTCTGAAATACCAATAACAAAATTATTCATAGGTGGAATAAGCTCACCTCTCTCTTTACACTATCACTCTCTTCCACCCCCTCAAACACACATATGCTCTCGTTTTCTCGGTTTTCTTTCTGGAGAAGTGCCAAGTCTGACTTTGTCCTTGTCCTAGATCTGTGTGTAATGGCAGGTTTGTAATGAAGAGTTACGACAAGAGGGAGCAGAAAATCGAATTCACACTGCAATCAATTTATTTGAATAACGTGTTATTTTATCTCGTATCTCTTTTTTTTTTTTTTTCTCCCCTTTAGACGAGGCCTGAATCCCCCCCACAGAGTGAAGTCCATCTCCATGACGACCTTCACGCAACAGGAAATAGAATTTCTACAGAAGCATGGAAATGAGGTAACTGATGATGGCATGGTGGAAAGTGCAGTGATGTTTTTATTGACATGGCAAATGTGTCGTCATCTTTGTGGACTGTGCGTGCTGATATCTGGACGCTGATGAGTTTATGATTTACGGGGTAACAAGTCATGCGTCTGTGATAAGATAACAGGAATTACTGGGATTTCTTTTCAACTTGAACACATGCGCAGCTCGAACAGTGGATTACAGCTTCCAAATTGTTAGCATTGTTGGCAGTTCTAGATGGTTTTATTTAATTTGTTATTTTTATTTGGCCTTTTATTTTTTGAAGGCAGGTGCGGTTTCTTCTAAAATCCAAGTCTGTATTGTCTAAGAGCTGCTTCTAGGCGACAAGACCACTTTTCATCTCCCCAATTCCCTTTCTCCGTCACGGTTTAACTCAACATTCCTGGGATTTTTCCCATCTCGTGAGGCCTGATTTATGAGGATGAGCTGGAATTGGTTTCTTGTTGAGAAGACTCTTATTTGAGTGCTCTGTGTCTCATGTGTGTGTGTGCGGGCATTTTGTGTTGTGACTTTGTTTTATGTTGGTCCAATTCGAACTCAGCAGGTTTGGTGTATTAAAATCTCACAGCATCTGTCAGTTTTAACTTCTGATTTGGTTTTCGACAATGAGAGGGTGTCACGATAGTGATGTTGGCAGATCTTCAGTAATTTGTCTAGCTTTCAAAGATAACATTAATTTGTGGCAAAATATTGCAGAGTCTGATTGCACAAACAATCTTTATGAACAACACAAGATACACTACCATTAAAAGTTTGAGGTCGGTAAGATTTTGTAATGTTTTTTGCAAGTCTCTTGTGCTCCCACAGACTTTATCTGATAAACAAAACAGTATAACAGCAATGTTGTGAAATATTATTGCAATAAAAAAATCTATTTGAATATATTTTTAAATGTAATTAATTCCTCTAATAGAAAAACTGAATTTTCATCCGCCATTACTGTCTTGAGTGTCACATGATCCTTCAGAAATCATTTTGTTTTATTTTCAGCAGTTTATAACCCTATCATAAGTTTATCAAAGGCAGTTATACAGAATTTTAGTTTCTGTATAGTTTATCAGTGTTTTATTCAGTATTTTGTTGGTTGTGACCCCTCATGTGACAACAAAAAATGTTGTTTCAAAACGCATTGGTTAGTTTAGCTAGTATGCCATTCTGAACTGATGAAGGCAGCTTCACAGATTTTTGGGTCAGTTTTGGATTTAATTCATGAATGAGCCCAGCCTGGGCTCTCTTGGACCAGCAATGTCAGTTCATACAAACAAAGTTTTAACACATGTAATGTCTGATATTCGTAGAGCCCTTTCTTCAGTGTCTGTGAGGCTCCTCAAGTCAAGTGATAATGTAGTTTTCACTCTGCTGTTCCTATTCATAATTAATAAGCTGCTACCACTGTTTCCAAAGGGTGTGTGTGTTTACACACACAAATGTGTGTCTGCATTAATTGTATCTAAATGGAGGCAGTGTCTTCAGTACCGTGAGAGCTTACACACTTACTTGGCATATAGTGGTTGTGAAGCCTTTTAGACTTCGCTTTTTATCAGTTTTTATCTGAGTGCATGTGTGTTTGACTCCACAAGAAAAGTTTATTTAAATGTTTTCTGAAATGTCATCTTGAGGTATTGGTTTCCTTCTTGAGAATGTGTATGTGTGAGTAAGCACGTGTGTATTTAAAGCAAGACTTTCCCTCGTATGAATGCCTGTATTGTTTTTTCACAGACATGTTTTTTCTGTCTTCCTTCTTATAAACTGAGGATTAAAGTGACTGTATTGCTCTTTAAAATGTTCATGATTTCTGACAGATGACTCTCTGTTTCACGTTTATGGTATATTTGCTCTATGAATGTCTGATGAGCTCTCTCTTTGTGTTTTCCTGTATATGCAGGCATGCAAACAGATATGGCTTGGCCTTTATGAGGACAGAAACTTGACAATCCCAGACTTTAGAGACCCTCAGAAAGTCAAAGAGTTTCTTCAGGACAAATACGAAAAGAAACGATGGTGAGAAACAATATGGGCTGAAATGTTGATTATTATATTTGATATTTATCTTAGGAATCATGCACAGCCAGTCATCATTATGTTAGGGAAAATGTACATTCAGCCGGTTCGTCTCTCATAATAAACCCCAACAGGGTGATCAGGCCCCCGATGCGAAGCGTACATTATCCGCTTATCACATGGTTACTTGTCACATAAGTAAATAATTAGACACAAAATATTGATTTGACTTTAAATATTTGAACGCTTCATTGACACAGCAGTTGCAAGCAAGCGGCAAGTTTAAACTAGATGGATATTTAACCTCTTGGGAAACATTGAAGTTAAACCACTTATTACACAACATTTCACCACATAAATAAGAAAAAAATGTTCCTAGCAAGAGCACAGCGCCGACCTCTGTTACCCGGATGAGCCTGTGTTATTAGCTTTTACCGGTTGTTATCAAGGGATAACATGCCTCAGAATGTCGCGAATGACCAATCAGAATCAAGTATTCCACAGAGCCGTGTAATAACACGCAATAAACCACTATGTAAAGTGGGTTGTACTTTATCCCACTTAATACAAATCAAGCAAATAAATAAATGTGAAAAGTTATTTTATAATGTGAAAATAAAATACTAATACAAACTGAAACCCACAAGTAAGTAGATCTCATAGTCTTGATCTGCACCTTTTTTTCAATAGTGGTGTTATATGGTGTAATTCTATCCTGGTATTTCCTGAAACTTTCCTATTGTTCACTGTACACCTCTGAGATTAAATTTCCATAGGCAAATATTTTTCTTGGTGTCATAAGGATAAAGTCAACACATGGTTGTGTGTATGTGCTCTGCTCATTTAAATGTCTTCAATTCTTTTCTTTCAGGTATGTTCCTCCAGAGCAGGCTAAGACGGTGGCGTCAGTTCATGCGTCTGTCTCTGGTTCATCTGCTAGCAGCGCCAGCAGCACTCCAGAGGTCCGACCTCTCAAAATATTACTGGGGGAATCAGTACCCACTTTACACCTCAACAAAAACACACCTAGCCAGGTAACTGAACTTATATACTGTGAAATAATAAAATCACTTAAAACAAGGATGCATTACATCAGTGTCAGGAAAAATGTTTTAATGTTTCAAAAGAATTAGATTTTAAATAAATGCCTTTTATTTGATTGTTTTGCTCTCTCAGTCTCCGGTTGTGTCACGCACTCAGCTAACCCAGCAGCAGCATCAGGAAAGGAAGTTCGATCTGCTCAGTGATCTAGGTGGCGACATTTTTGCGCCTCCACACTCGCAGTCCACAGGCAATGCAAACTTTGCCAACTTTGCACATTTCAACAGTCATTCAGGTAAGAACACACTCACACTACACTAACAAACTAAACCATCCATTTGAAAAGCAGTACTTTAAGGTTCAGGGTGATGTGGTCTGGTTTCCCATCGTGCTGCTGCAGTAGACTTATTGATAGTCATTGTCGCAAAACCCCTCATGGAATATAAAACCACTAATGCTTACTGGCATCTCTAGAGGATAATGATTGTGCGTTTTATCAGTTAATGTCAGAAAACAGGTACAGAGGTCAACACACACACACACACACACACACCATTTGTCTGTTAAAATGTGCAAGGCTGAATTTGGAGTCGGTGCATTCTGGGTTTCTGTTCATGTCAACTTTTATGTCTTTTGTGTAGTTTCTTTATAAGTGTGTTTTTAGCAGGTTTGTGTTATTTAACACACTATATCATTCCACTTTATATCAATGTGTGTAATATGTCTTCATACACAACCAGTGTTGAAGTCAGAACGGTTACGGTTTAGATTTTCTAAATTTACAAGATTGAATGTTAATGTGAGAATTAACCGAATTTTTAAGATGAACTTTCTTAATCTCCTGACTGGAAAGAAATTAAATTGACCTAAAGACTGGACATGTTCTTCCCTTAGTTTCATGCTCATTCCTCATCCCCTTTTCTGTTTGTTTGTTTGTTTGTTTGTTTGTTTGTGGTGGACCCCAGCAGTGCAGAATGCAAATTCTAATGCAGAGTTTGCGAATTTTGATGCGTTCAATAGTTCTGCTGCTCCAAATACAGCAGCATTTCCATCAGCTCCACAAGCCTCATTTCAGCCCGCACAACCAGGTATAACACACACACACACACACACACACACAGAGCCAGGCATACAAACTTCCATTTACCTCCTGTTCTTCTTTTAGGAAATGGCTCTTTGTGATGTCATTTGTGATGTGATAGTTGCTTTGCTTCTGTCTTTTTTTCATTGCTGCTTTTTTACATTCTCGCTTCTTAAACATTGCTTTTCATTGGCCTTTTAGTTAAACTTTAAATCCCTCTCTAAAAAAAAATAAAAAATGAAATCACTTGTGTGTGCGAGTTTACCTCATCGCTGCCTCCGCTGGCCGTGTACAGTAAGTCAAAGCTTGTGTGCCTGTCTTTGTCTTTCGAACACATTCTTAGCCCCCAATTAATTTGCTTTTGGAAGTGGTTTTCCTTAATTGCAGTGGTGTAAAATCAAATTTCCCTTATATAGCTCCTCATAAATCCTCCTGCGATGTCTCTCTGATTAGAAGGACACTCTTAATCTTGCATAGCCAGACCTTCAGACTGACGACTGAAGGTCTGGAATTCATGGCACCTTTTCATGAGGCCGTTTAACCAACATTTCAACCAACCAATCACAGTTGGTTTCGTTCAACATCACGTTTTGGGGCGTGGAAATATCTCCACAATAACAGACCCATGTGTAAAAAAAAAAAAAAAACGGATGTATTTGAAAGATTCTATGTCACGAACTTTAGATATTTCACATACTTTTGAAACGTTTAAGTGATCCTGATTAGCACTTGTCATCAGTTGTAAACATGGCAGCTTTCTTCTTTCATTGTGGGCTTCTTTTCATTTTGTGGGTCACAGCTTCTTTGTTTCCGGACACAACATTAAAGAACGCGACACATGTCTCACGGAAATCTTGTAGAATTCAACAAGTCCGATGACGACTTCAACACTCATGAAGTGTTTCCACTTTTGTGTCTCATACCCATCAGACTATCAGCCAACGTAGGCGTGACGTCTGAGGCTGAGATTAGGACAATCTTAGTCAGTGTTCCCTCTAAGCTGCGTGCTTGTATAAATGTTATTATATAAATAATTAATACAAATTAAGGTTTCCACGTTTTTAGCTTCGTTATTAAGTGATCCTTTATTTATTAAAACAAAATGTGGTAATAGCATAAGGTGGTCCACAACAACAAAAACTAGAGGCAGCATTGCTCTTTAACATTTCTGTCACATATTTGCTCATCCTTTCTCTCCTTTTCACAGGAAGCTCATCAGGACTAGCTAATGCCAACTTTGCAAACTTCGATAACTTCCCCAAATCGTGCAGTGCTGATTTCGCCTCATTTAGCTCCACCAAGAGTAACTCTGTGGGAGAGGGGCATAAAGTGGAAGCAACCAGTGTCCCTGCAGACCGATACGCAGCCCTCTCCAACGTGTTCGGCAGCAAACCTGAGCAAGGTACATTTTCTCACACTCCTACAGCCCATCCTATGCAGGCATGGTGTGACCATTTTTAGCATTTTTAGTCCTCAGATGCTCTGCGAGGCTACAAAGCACAATAAATATTTTCAAAATGTTTTATCATTTATAAAATAAAAACTGGGGTACATGTGCACAAAAATGGCAACAAATAAGCACTTTATGTCTTATCTCCACAGGCACAAGTTCAGCCCCTCCATCAGCAGGTGTGGGTCCCCCACCTCCGCAGGCGGCTCTGTCGGGCGGCGATCGCTACGCTGCTCTTGCTGAACTGGACAACGTCTTTAGTTCCTCCACACCAAACGTGAGCGGCTACAACACTGCCACCACAGCACAAGGGTGAGACTTGAAAAAGATGTGGCCGTTCACCTCTCAATGTTTTTTTCTCAGTTGTGTTAGGCTCTCCTTCCGCTTTCACATTCAGGTCTGTGTTTGGATCCTCTCGGGCTGTTGCTCCAGTTCAATCACAACAGAGTTTACCCAGCATGCCTCAGGGTTTTGGAGGTAAGCATCTTTAAGATCTATTGGAATTTCCAATCTACCTTCTTCACCGCGTCTCTTACACCTCACTTGTGGTTGTAACAGGGCCTTCGTCGAATCCATTCGTCGCACCTGGGGCCCAACAGGGCGCTCCCACTAACCCGTTCCAGGCCAATGGAAGAGCAGTTGTACCAGGAGTGGGTGTGGCCACAGCGGGTATGGGCGGAGCTCACGTTGACCTGATAATCTCAAGAGTTTAAATGCGTTCATCGATGAAAACTTGCATTGCTTAGCAGAGAATCCGCTCAGATTTCACAGCAGGCTTTGTTCTCAGTTTTAAAAGTGTTTAAGCAGCTCTTGCTTTGTGTCTCATTATTTATTTAACAGGGCTTTGGGAAGAGTTTTAAGTGGGTCAGATACCCCTAGTATCCATGCTAGAAGCTAACAGCTTGAGATCGCTCGCACACTTGCGAGATACAAAGGCACTTCTGAAGAGCTGCAGACATTTGTGGGTCTCTGCATCCCTGCGGCGGATAAATGTTGTGTGTTCGTGTTCCAGAGAAAGAAAAAAGACAGAAAGGGGAGGCATCTTTGGTTAAATGTGATTGAGAAGCAGATTTTTTTTGTCCCATGAAATTTATATAGAGCAAAAGTGAGATAAAGCTGAAAGGGAGTGTGCTGCGACTGATGGTTTTGTCTGGTTGTGTTCTTGACATGCTGATCTGACATGTTAGGACCCCTGCTGGGTCAGGCTTTCCCTGCGGCCCACTTCGGTATGTCAATCTCCCTCTTTCTCTCATTTTCTCCCTATTCTCTCTTCCTTTTCTGGGGCTTGGCATTGACTGTAGACTAGTTGTCTTATATATTCTACACTGACCACAACTGTGTAGACATCTTGATCCCATTAAAGAAAGTTATGCTTGTATAGTCATTCATCTGAGGTAGAAGGACCCCAGATAAAGTATTGATAACTCATGACGTTCACATCAGTGATCTCCAGCTGTGACAGAAAATTATCTATATATGTATTTTAATAGGTCCAAAATTTCAAGCCAAGTGGCATTTGCTATTATTTGTTTATTAATGTTGATAAAGTGTGCTGTTTAATAGTTGTGTGAAAACTCTTGATACGTTTCTTTTTCCAAAAACAAATCGTACTGACCCCAAACTTTTAAACAGTTGATCTATATATGCACACGAGTATATATGAATATATTACTAGACCCACTAATGTTGAATAATGTTAGGAGTATTGGAAACTGTTAGTTCTGGAGTGTCTTTCCTCCTTTTTGCTGTGGAGTTTTTGTCATCATCTTTGCAGAATTTTTGCCACAGATTTCTGTACTCAGGATAAAAATAGTCCTTCCTTAAAGTCAACATGACCCTTTTTCCTAAGCTTATTGTGAATGACTTGTCAGTAGAGTGTTGCATTTCTGAAAAAGTAAAATTTGACATCCACTGATAAAGAATAATTCAGGTTAATTCAGGTAGTTTAGCTGTTTTTTAAGTGTGTTTCAAGCGAAGTTGAACCGTATTGTCACTGCATCTCACAGCATGTGTTTGTCAAACTGAGATGTTAACGCCGAGCTCTTTGTGTCCCGCAGCCTCTTTTGGCCCACCGTCCATGAGCATGCCGACTGGGTTTGGAAATGCTGCTGCATACAACCTTCCCACCAGCTTCAGTGGAAACTTCCAGCAGGCGTTTCCTGGACAGCCGTTCGCCCAGCAGCACGCGTATCCCCAACAACCCAACGGTAGGGGCCGAGAAAGACTTGCTGCAAAGATTTGAATGCCATTTATTAATGGTTTACAATTTGTTCCACTGTCATGCGGCATTTTGTAGAATGTTTCAGTTGTATGCATTTCTTTTTTTTTCACATATTTGTCTCTCTCAGGAGGTTTTGCTGCATTTGGTCCAGGTAAAGTCACTCCGTTTGGACAGAACATGACTGCGCCTGGAGTAGCCAACAATCCCTTCATGGTGTGTAAAATGATATGTGTGTGTGTGTGTGTTATAAAATTGTTATTAATATATTATATTTTTTATAAAGTCTACATAATATTCCCAATGTTATTTTGAAGCTATATCTGTAGGGTTTTTTCTCCTCTCTTGCAGGCAGGGGCACCAGCTGCACAGTTTCCTGCAGGAGGATCATCCTCAAACCCCTTCTTATAGCGCTCCGGTGGGCGACCTGCGACTTGTTCGCACCTCTTGCACTGTTTTGTTTCTCAAGTAGCTTTAAAAAAAAGAAACATCAATTTCCTAAATACATTTTTATTGTATTTTAAGAGCAGAAGACTGAAAAAACAACAATGGAATAGATACATGATCCTGTCTATGGCACATCCATAGTAAAAGAAACCAAAACATGTTGCAGAATTGTTTGGAGAAAAGGAGCTTTTTTTTCATTATTATTATTATTCTTTTTAACCATGCTCCTTTTGTCATTCCTGTGAACTGGCCTGACCTGGAAATCATCTGCATGACGTGGTGGATTACCAAGTTATTGCAAACCTCCTGTTCATGTTAATGCTGCAATTCTGTACAGAATTCTTTCATAGAAATTGCAAATTTGTAGGTCTTTGTGCATATCAGTATTTGTATCTTTAACACTCATACATGTGTACACACACATGCTGCATATAAGGCGCTGACGTCCATCATGCTGTGAATAACATTAAGCAAGAATGTGGAATCCATTTTTTACATCATAGTGTCACATTTAGTGCTTTTGGAGTTTGTGAGAATAAGACGAAAACATTTTTTGTGTTAAGAGGAGTTTAAACTAAAAGACTCTTTTTGAATGTCAACCACTCTTGAACTCATGAGACTCCGACTCAAGACCACTTATGTTACAAAAATCTTAAGTTAATGTGTATGTGTGTGTGTTTATACAGTTTTGTTCAAAATAATAGCAGTACAATGTGACTAACCAGAATAATCAAGGTTTTTCGTATATTTTTTTATTGCTACTTGGCAAACAAGTTACCAGTAGGTTCAGTAGATTTTCAGAAAACAAATGAGACCCAGCATTCATGATATGCACGCTCTTAAGGCTGTGCAATTGGGCAATTAGTTGAATTAGTTGAAAGGGGTGTGTTCAAAAAAATAGCAGTGTGGCATTCAATCACTGAGGTCATCAATTTTGTGAAGAAACAGGTGTGAATCAGGTGGCCCCTATTTAAGGATGAAGCCAACACTTGTTGAACATGCATTTGAAAGCTGAGGAAAATGGGTCGTTCAAGACATTGTTCAGAAGAACAGCGTACTTTGATTAAAAAGTTGATTAGAGAGGGGAAAACCTATAAAGAGGTGCAAAAAATGATAGGCTGTTCAGCTAAAATGATCTCCAATGCCTTAAAATGGAGAGCAAAACCAGAGAGACGTGGAAGAAAACGGAAGACAACCATCAAAATGGATAGAAGAATAACCAGAATGGCAAAGGCTCAGCCAATGATCACCTCCAGGATGATCAAAGACAGTCTGGAGTTACCTGTAAGTACTGTGACAGTTAGAAGACGTCTGTGTGAAGCTAATCTATTTTCAAGGATCCCCCGCAAAGTCCCTCTGTTAAAAAAAAGGCATGTGCAGAAGAGGTTACAATTTGCCAAAAAACACATCAACTGGCCTAAAGAGAAATGGAGGAACATTTTGTGGACTGATGAGAGTAAAATTGTTCTTTTTGGGTCCAAGGGCCACAGGCAGTTTGTGAGACGACCCCCAAACTCTGAATTCAAGCCACAGTACACAGTGAAGACAGTGAAGCATGGAGGTGCAAGCATCATGATATGGGCATGTTTCTCCTACTATGGTGTTGGGCCTATTTATCGCATACCAGGGATCATGGATCAGTTTGCATATGTTAAAATACTTGAAGAGGTCATGTTGCCCTATGCTGAAGAGGACATGCCCTTGAAATGGTTGTTTCAACAAGACAATGACCCAAAACACACTAGTAAACGGGCAAAGTCTTGGTTCCAAACCAACAAAATTAATGTTATGGAGTGGCCAGCCCAATCTCCAGACCTTAATCCAATTGAGAACTTGTGGGGTGATATCAAAAATGCTGTTTCTGAAGCAAAACCAAGAAATGTGAATGAATTGTGGAATGTTGTTAAAGAATCATGGAGTGGAATAACAGCTGAGAGGTGCCACAAGTTGGTTGACTCCATGCCACACAGATGTCAAGCAGTTTTAAAAAACTGTGGTCATACAACTAAATATTAGTTTAGTGATTCACAGGATTGCTAAATCCCAGAAACAAAAAATGTTTGTACAAAATAGTTTTGAGTTTGTACAGTCAAAGGTAGACACTGCTATTTTTTTGAACACACCCCTTTCAACTAATTGCCCAATTGCACAGCCTTAAGAGCGTGCATATCATGAATGTTGGGTCTTGTTTGTTTTCTGACAATCTACTGAACCTACTGGTAACTTGTTTGCCACGTAGCAATAAAAAATATACTAAAAACCTTGATTATTCTGGTTAGTCACATTGTACTGCTATTATTTTGAACAATACTGTATATATATATATATATATATATATATAAAAACAATGAATTTTATGTAAATCAAATGTGATGGCTTAAAATTCCTGTTCCTTGTGTTCAAAACTTTGTTCCAGTGATGATTTGTGCATCATCTTCTGCCTTAAAAGCTTCTTCTGGATTTTCTCACGGCGTTTCAGTCTCAGGTTTTCGGCACATAGTGGTATACAAACCCCTCAAGAAGAAAATGAGTGCAATAATAGAAAAATATGCTCCGTAGACGATAAACTGGAAGACAAGTAACAAAAACAGTCTAAATACATGTTCTGGATCCAATACAAATTTAGCATGTGTGTCGTGCTGGTGATTACTGTAGAAGATAATTTTGACCTATATGGAAGATGTCAGGTAACCTCACCTGTGTGACAATATCCAGCCCAAGCCCACTGCTATCCACCACCACTGAGGTGATGATTGTCTGGAGGAGCAGCGCACAGAAGGTGTTGGCTCCGAACACAAGGGCGTAGCGCTCCATGTTCAACCCAGCTGCTATCTGGAACCTGTGAAACAAGGGCATAGATGTACTCGTGCATTCATTCACTCATTGGAGAGATGATATTAACGCAGATGTATTTTTCTTTCTGCTGCTTTATTAAATGTCAGGAAATTGTGATTTCCATGCCTGGAAAAGTTATTGTAATTAATAAAATGATCTATAATATATTTTTCTAGTTGTGCTCCATTCTAAAAGATGCCAATGGCTAAAGTTGTTTTGTGCAAATCTCTTTAAATGAATATTTAAGCCCCTTAATCTGGAAGGATGATCAACTGGAAAAATCATGGAAATTCATTAGGTCTGGGGACCCTGTGTTGAGTAATGCAGTTAATGAAAATGTTTATATATTAGGAAATTGATTTAATTGTAATTTCCAGGCCTGGGAATGTCTTGAAAAGTAAGAAAATTTTAGTATCATAGATAATATAAAAGACACTATTACAATTTTTATTCTATTTTTAAATCACCAAGTCTGGAAACACTGATTAAAGTAGTGTTTACAATAAGTGCAGCGCTGTTTTGTTTCCAGAAGTGCCACCTGCTGTCAGAGAGTGAACTTGCATTTACATTCAGCTTATCTGCTGTTTTTGTTTTGTGCGGATGTTTTATGTAGTATAATTTCACAAAGCTGAAGACAGACCAATATGTTTTAGTTTTGAAATGATTTAATCTAGTTTATTTAATCAAAAAATGCTCATCTAAGATCTTTGTTTGGCGCTTATTTCAAACGGCTACAGATAAAGGCAAGTTTGGCCTGTAATAGAGCAAATAAATCTAGTTCATGTACTAATATTTTTATTCTATCTTGTCTCTTGCTTAAAGTAAGAAAAAAAAAAATAATATATATATATATTTATATTAATAACAATCGTCCCATTTGCTTGTAAAAAATATGAACAGAATTGATTCAGTCAATCAAAAATATTTGGAGGATACATGCTAATGTTTTAAAATATTGTTTTCTTTAATATTATCATTACTAAGTCGCTTTGGATAACTGTGTCTGTTAAATGTAAATTTACAAAAACTAAGTTCTTTTTTGCTGTGGCACTAAAATTGGTTAATGTATAATTAAGAGCTAATATCAAAGAGCTGATTTTATATTTAAGTCATGGCCAAACTGTATCTCTTTTAAAGATATCTGAAGAGAGGGAATTAATAACTTTAGGGCATGATACTTGTCTTTTATGGCCACCATAATTAAATTAAAAATGTCCTGGAAAATGATTCCTGACAAAGAATCGGAATATATATATATTAGTAGGAATTAATATACATACTGTATAGATTTGGTATATATATTTTAGTTTTAAAAGAAAAAATGTTGCCTTTGCAGCTAGATGAAATAATTTGATTTCGGTCAATGCTATTTTATTTTAAGCTATTTCAAGCAAAAATATTTTTCTTAACCTATGCAATGTGCACATTTATTTATAGCATCTACTCTTTATAAACTTCGCCATGCTTTGCATTGACGCAACTTAAAACAACAGGTCTCGGAATTTGGACTTAGCATTACAGGTCCAAAATCTTTACCACCAATTAAGATGAAACCAGCAAGGGGTCAGATAAGGTAATGTACACTTTCATGAATGTTTATCATGTAATTATGCAATTAATTTGAAGCAGGGATAGGTTATATTCAGCAAAAAGTCTGTCTGTTAGATGATAACATCTAACTTGATTTCTAATAAATATAATCTGAGCAGGAGTTTAAAAGAAGTCACGTATTTTGAACAGGACTTGCATGGCGATGGTGATGAGCAACATGTAGAGGCTCTTAAAGATGATGTAGCCACAGTAGCAGACCCAGATGTTGGCGCTGAAGACCATTGCGAAGAGTGCGCCACCTTCCAGCGCCGAGAGCGTGCCCAGAGCCACCTCACCCCAGCGAGACCAGTCAACAGATGAAAAACTGATGCCATACGCCGCCGCGGCACCTGTGGTGCAGTCATGTCCAGTGAGAAACATTCAAATACACTCTAAAGCCCTGTAGTTTCAATTTAGTCATATTTACTTAACTGGAGTGGTATTACATTTAATTTATTTGTGAGTGTTAAGTTCAGTAGTAAGTATGCTAGATTTTACTTGATAATAAGTTGTAATTGATATTAGAACAGTAAAATCTACTTAACAAGTAAATCTTGGAAGTTCTTTTCAGTGTAGTGTGAATGAAATTTGAAAGTACTACATCTGCCATGTTGATATGGTCATGTGACCTTCAGTGTGTCTCTTTACTGCCAATCACAAATCCTCTCCCATGGCCTCATGGGATAGTAAAATGTCCATTAAATGCACAAATGTGGGTACTTTTCACCTACTGTGTATTCAGACATCCTAGGCCTGCTCTTTTGGCCTACTGTTTTTCACATTCTGTATAGTTGTGTTGATTTCGGATGCCAAGATGGATCTTAAAGTTAGGTTAGACGCCATTTAAAGGGGAAGTCGTGGCCTAATGGTTAGAGGGTTGGACTCCCAATCGAAGGGTTGTGAGTTCTAGTCTCTGGCCGGACGGAATTGTGGGTGGGGGGAGTGCATGAACAGCTCTCTCTCCACCTTCAATACCATGACTTAGGTGCCCTTGAGCAAGGCATCGAACCCCCAACTGCTCCCCGGGCGCCGCAGCATAAATGGCTGCCCACTGCTCCGGGTTTGTGCTCACAGTGTGTGTGTGTGTGTGTGTGTGTTCACTGCTCTGTGTGTGCGCATTTCGGATGGGTTAAATGCAGAGCACAAATTCTGAGTATGGGTCACCATACTTGGCTGAATGTCACTTCACTCACTCATTCACTCACTCACTCATTTAACAAAGAAAGAAAACAAGGCTGTGATACATAGACTTAATTACTCTTTACAGTGGTACGCACTGTATTAATGTCCTAGATCACATTCTTTTCACAACACACAATTTTCAAAACTGATTGATGCAGTTTTTGTCTACTGAAATCTTTTTATTTTCTAGAAACTTTAAGCTGAACAGTCTGTTAAAACATAAGTGCAATCTATTTAACACACTGCACTTCTATCCCTCAAAGCCTTGTTTTCATTACTGTCTAAAATAAAATATGGTTCTACACTGACTAAGATCTATATTGGGCATAATTTCTAGATTTAACTGAGTTCATAGTAAATAAGTGTCCTGTCTACTCACCTAACAGGTTTGAGAGGGCCTCCACTCCTCCATTGTAGACCGTGAAGTTACTAGACGGCTCCACGTACTCCCACAGCAGCTGGACGTAGTTTATTATCTGGTAGTAGCCACCGGTAGCTAGCGCCCACCACGCTGACCAGACAAGCAGTTTATTTGAGGAGAAACACTGCAGGAAGTCCCACCACAATCGGAGCAGAACATCACCACAGCCACCTGGGATATCATGTGGACAACAGAATTGCACCCCATTTAGATTTTCTAGGAATCAGCTTACCGTACTTCCATTTCATTGCGACTTTAAACATGGAAGAAAATGCACATTTTAGTTATTGATCCACTTTTTGTCAAGGTCCAGAAAAGTATAAAAAGCATGGTCAGAATAGCCCATCTAGTGGTTCAACTGTACGATTCTGACGATGCTTTTTATACTTTTCTTCATCACTGCTTCTTAACGTTACGGTTGAACCACTGGTAGCCGAAGGAGTTTTCTGAAGATACTTCTCATACTTTTCTGGACCTTGGCAGTGTATTTTACTTTGCAGTCTGTGATACAGTCACAAACCTCCCGGTTTTCATTCAAAATACCTTCAATTGTGTTCTGAAGACAAATTAAGCTTTTATGGATTTGGTACAACATGGAGGTAAGTGATTAATGATAAAATTTTAATTTTAGGGTGGAGTAAACCTTTAAGTTCTTAGACTGTAAAAGCAGAATACTGAGAAGGAATTTTCCTTGTATCTTTTTATCCACTGACAACCTAATTTAGCTGCTTATTAGCAACCACTTTTTCATGGCATAAATGCTTTAAAAAAAATCACAAGTAGGGCAAAATATCTTAATCAGAGACCTTATTTCAGACATTTAACCAAAAAGTAAAAAAAAAAAAAAAAAAAAAAAAACATACTTTGGGACGATGGAGACAGAAGTGCAAATAGCACTTATTTTAGTTGGGTTAGGACTCATTACTGCAGCACTTATTATTTAACCATGTGATTTTACTAATATGATAGGTTTAACTCATTAGTCCTACCTGACCTGGAATTTTTTGCACTTTTTTTACCACAATTACCAGAACCTTCCGGTATTGGCTGCAGTTGTTTGGATCCATTCAACTCTATGCCATCTTTTTGGCCATCATTCTGAAGTTCCTCCTCTGTCCCCGCATCCCCTTCACCATCAGTCTCTCCACTACCACTCCTCCTTTGGTGGAAGAACATACTTGTCTTGGGCATTGGGAGAAGAATGGAGGTGATCAGTGCAATGGCAGTGAGAACCAGTGTAAACACTAGAATGTAGTTATAGGACATCAGTTCAAAAGAGACTAGGATCTGGCCCAACACTGAACCAGCAGTGTTGCCCAGCAGCTGGGCCGTCCGGCAGAATGAGGTGGCTTTCAGGTAGTGCTTCAACTCCACCACACTGTAGAGGTACGTGAAGTAAGCAACGTCGCACGACGTCACCAATCCGCTCGTGAACTGTATGGCCTGCATCTCTGGTACACCATTACACCACAGCAACATCGCCATGGTGGAGAACAGGACTAAACACTGGAAGACCACCACAGGTTTGTAACGTAGCCACTCTGTTAAAAGGAAGACGGGAACCAGCACTGCCAGGTACGAGTACGTCCACACCGGGAATATCTGATTGGTTACCTTTGGTAAAAAAAAAAAAACAGAGATTTATTGCACAGATCAATATTAGTAACAGAGCTGGGTAGATTACTTACAAATTGATGTTCATGACTAAATATAAATTAGATTATGAAAACCAGAGGTGTCATGGCCATTCAAAGTGATATATTTTATGGCATGACACCCATATCTGGGACTTAAGTAAAAAAAATAATTTTATGTGTAGTTAATAGATTACAGTATTAGTCTACTTTGCCCATCACAAATAATAGATCAAACCATTTATAAAGGTGTTTTGCATTTGTGCACATGCCCCCTAAACAAATCATGATGCCCCTGATGAAAACTGTTAATAACAATGTATTCTGACTACTTTTTAGATTACTTTTTATAGATTTTTTTTTTTACATACCATTTAACACCATATTTATATAAAAAGCAAAGAGAAAGAAAATATATTAAAGTTTTTAAATCAACGTTATAAGATGCATTAGGGTTTCCCAAACTATGCTTAATGAAAGAACTGCAGTAGGTTTTTGAGTTGATAGAAAGCTAATAATTAACTAAATCATAAAAAATGGCTGACAATCCCTTTGTTTCATACATGGTCTAATTTGAGAGGTGCTGTCTCCCCCAAATTCAAAAGCATGGCTAGGAATAATTTTAATATGGCCATTATATATTGTGAATATACTCAAATCCAAATGGTATGACACACAGTAGGATTTTTAGAAAGGAAAATAGAGAAAAAAAAAAGAATTAGGGAGAATTGCTAAATAATGCGTGATTTACTGCCATTGTGTGAATAATATGTAATAATCATGTAACTCTTAAAAAAAGTAATTGTAATCTGATTATGAACATTATATGATTTAATATACTCAAGTAATATTACGAGTACTTAAGCATACAGCAACAGGCTCATCCTGATGGGGTGCACATAATAGCTGGTGAATTTAACCAGGCATGCCTAAAGACTGTTCTTCCAAATTTCACATGTGAAGCGTGCCATCAGAGAGAAGAGCATAGCCTATTAGATCATGTATATTGCAATATTAAGCAAGCATAGAGGGCATTGCCACAACCACATGTAGGTCAGTTAGACCATCTGTCACTGCACCATGCCAGTGTACACCCCTCGTGGAAGACAAACAAAGCCCATCAGAAGACTGATCAGCACTTGGACAGAGAGAGTGGAGTGTTTTTGAAAATCAAGACCTGGGAGAATATACACATGCTGTTCTGGGATACATCTCATATTGTACTGAGAACGTCACTGTTAAAAAACATCTTCAGATGTTCCCAAACCAAAAACCATGGATGACGAGAGAATTCTGAACTCTCATACATGACCGTAACATTGCATATAGAGCTGGGGATAGAGTACAGTATTGCATGGCCCAAGCAAATTTGAAGAGGGGCATTAAAGCTGCAATTAAGTCATACAAACAAAGGATTGAGGGTAATTTCCTCCATCATTTGATCCTATCAGTTTGTCTACAGAGCAAACCACTGAGGGTGCCATTGTCATCGCCCTCCACAATGCACTTAATCATCTAGAGCATGCAGGAAATTATGTAAGGCTGCTTTTCATAGATTATAGCTCAGCCTTTAACTCTATCATTCCTGATATCCTGATAAATAAATTACTGAACCTGCAGCTCCCTCCTTCTACTTGTGCTTGGATAAAGGACTTCTTAATCAATAGACTACAAACTATGAAATTTGGTTCTCATGTATCCTCCTCTCTTACACTCAGCACAGGATCACCCCAAGGCTCTGTGCTGAGTCCGCTCCTGTATGCTCTCTATACTTATGAATGTGTCTTCTAAACCCATCACAAAAATAAAATGATGAAGTTTGCAGATAACTCTCCACAAAATATAATCAGTTGTCCTCTGCCCTCCCTAGAGGAGATCTACAGCTCCCAGTGCCTAAAGAGGGTTAGGTCCATTATGTCAGACTCCTCCCACCCAGCCCACCACCTACAGTATTTGATCTGTTGCCCTTAGGTAGGCTCTTCAGATCGATTAAAACTCGAAACCTCTGTCAGGGACAGTTTCTTTCCATGAGCCATAAAACACTAAATAATCCAACAATTTATTATTTATGGCTATGATGCTACTTTTTGATATTTTTAAACCTTTTTTTTTTCTTTCTGTAACTTATGTCATGTCCTATTGTGTTTTTAATGTGTGTGTGTGTGTGTTTTAAGTGCACTAAATGGAGTTGCACTATAATCTTAGGACAATAAAGGACAATAAAGTTGTTGAACTGTACTTGATTTTTGGAATCAGATTACACGTAATCAGTTACTAACTAGCTCTGATCAGTAACTATATCACAACAACTGATTAATGCTAAAACTGCATATAGACAATTTCTTACCATATTTACTAAAAAAAAAAAAAATTAACATCTGAATAATAAAATATTATAAATAACAAAATTATATTATTTTTAGATTAAATATAGCATGTCACACTGCTGTAACTTTTAATATATTAGTTCTAATTTACTAAAGAATGAGAAAATATATATATGCATATTGTATAAACAATAACATGTAAATAATATTATAAAATAACTAATAATATATACATTCAAATTCATTTATTTATTGTAGTATGCCACATTGATGTTGCTATTTAAAGTGCCTTGTCGACTTGCCAAATATAAATGTTGAAATAGTATCTATCCTCTGTATATTTTATAACAGTATAATATTTTTTAGCAAAAATCTAACTCACAATATATAGAAAAAATGTATAGGCAAAAAAACCTAAAATATATATATATATATATATATATATATATATATATATATATATATATATATATATATATATATATATATATATATATATATATATATATATATATATATATATATAGTAGATGTTAGCGTGTTAAAGGTTACTATACCTGCTCAGTGGTTAGGTTCTTGTCTGGTCCAGTTAGGAACGGGATGAGAAATGGTTCTAAAGGCCTTACTGTGCTGAAGAACCCATAGATGCATAACAGACAAGTTGGATATTTCCAGTCCCTCATCCAATGCTTGAGACACTCCATCTCCATTTCCTCCGGTTGGATGATAGCCTACAGTAAATTTATTAAATGTATGTTATTTTCAAAAGAGCACTATCTTTGCATGCACTGTTTACCTTATCAGGTGTGTGAGATATGTTTTCATTGAAGTACTGTTCCTGTCTTGAGATAATAACCATTCACTCTGAGTGCAAGAGTCAGTTTCACTGTGTGTATTTGTGTGTGTGTGTGTGTTTGAGTGGATATGCTGTAAATGAACAATCAGTGTGCAAAGTTCTGCTTAGATTATTTTGATTACTGCTTCATTACTCCAATACTATTATTAACCAGAAAATCAAGCCTTGATTATTTATTTAATACTATGCAGTATTTATTTCTTTTATCAATTAGTGTTTAAGATTCACTGCTTTAACACATTTTTATTTGACTCGTGTCTTTACACTTTGTAAGTAAAAGTTTTTTCTTCAGATTTTCTTCTTTGTAATGGGGGACCACAGTTATTTTATTTTATTATTTTATCATATTATTTTGTTTGTGACCCCCTCCCGGATAAGCGGTGTAAATGGATGGATGGATTAGTTATTTATTTATTTTTATTGTTGTTTATTTTATTTGCACTAATTCTTTAGGGTTTTCATTTTGAATTCCTACACGCTGCTGATTCTGTCGAACTTTTATTTTGAATTCCTACGTGTTTCTCATGCTTCCTGTTTCCAATTGGTTTCTCGTGACAATCCCCGGTTTGTGGAGAAAACACCAGCAGGTTAGAAAAATACAAACGTTAGACTTTAATTGCTTTAATACTGTGCAAAATTTGTATCAAAACAGACGCGTCAAACAATATTTAAATAAATAATTTTTTTTTAAAGTGTCAAAATGGTATGACAATGTTACAACAAAACGCAAATAAGTATTGCTAATAAATAGCATCTATGGACATTTACCATGATAATACTTACGTGCACTAGAATGGCGTGTTCACTGAAAAAATATAAAAATGTATTGTCATGGTGCAACGTTACATTAAAATAAGATGGAATGTTTGTTTGTACATATGATAATTTCATGGTTAAGTGCTTTTAATCTGTTTAGTAATCAACTAATTTAAATGTATTTTTCCAGGTGTGAAATTATGGAGAGCAACAGATTCCAGATCGTGGTGCAGGGAGAAGCATCTGAAACCGACTCAGATGATGAAGTGTACATCACCTCTGCTCCTCCTGTCCATGCATCCTCATCATCATCATCAGGGATGAAGGTGGCAGGAGAGGCGTCCGAAACTGACAGCGAGGATGAGGAAGAGAGAGCTCGCAGACTAGCCTCTGAAAGCCATCAACAGATGCTCCGCAGAGACCTGCCGCCTCTCATCGTGATCAGAAACACACCTGCGTCTCCGTCTGGACAGCAGGACATATCGTCACCTGTGTCCAGACCTGACTCGTGTAGGTTTAACACGTTACTCCAGCAGAAACTGCTGGAAAGCAATGCACGGCTGTGCGCAGATGTCAATCAAAGCCTGAAACAGGTGTATCAGAACGCTGCACGGGACATAAGACAGGCCACCGCTCACCTCAACAACTCTCAGACAGGCATCATCAACGCGTCCCACAGCATCAGACTCATACTAGATGACCTGAAGTCAGTGTCTGAGAAGATCGACATCATTACTAGCTGTCATCTGCTGCCGGACATCACCATGCCAAACCCGCTTTCTGAACAATGCTAATTAAATGAGCACGATGAAATGGCTACATGTATATGAAATGACTAATGAGCGGACAACAAATTCTGCAAGTTAAAAAAATTGTAAACATTTCCAATTTGTTAAACAAATTTCTTAATTTCTTAATATATATATATATATATATATATATATATATATATATATATATATATATATATATATATATATATATATATATATATATACACTACTGCTACTACTTTTCAATAAGCCAAATATAAATTTTTGTTGTTTCAACATGTCAAAAAACATAAAAACAAAAGCATAATTCATAAACTGCGTTTGTTTAGAAACTTTATTGAAACATACAGGTCTGTGATGGGCATTTTGGAAATGTATAAATTTATACGGAGTTAAGAACATGAAAGCTTCAAAGCACCACCTCGACTGGAATAAACAGTAGGAAATGCAACATATGCCTATTATTCGAAGAAAATATGTCATTGAATCTGCTGCAGATACTTTGAAACACTTGCAACTAAATTTAAAAGGCACTTTGAAGACAGATTTACCTACTCCATTGATACATATGTAACAATCTCTGGTGTTCATTCGACTAAATGAAATCATAGTCTGTGCTTGTTAACCTGAATAAGGCACTGTCCATGAGACTGGACAAGCTTATCTTTCCACCATATATTTAATCTATTTTTAAAGGACACTGATGCTGCAAATATGAAGCAATGGTTCTTAAAGCGATATAAATAAACCGTTGAGAAATGGTTTGATGGACGGTAATGATCACATCAACAGTATCAAAAGCAGTTAGTTTGCAGACGCTCCCTACAGGCAATCACGCATACATTATATCAGTTACACTTACGAACTCTCTCATGCTCCTGTTCATGGGTTTCTTTCACAGAGGCGCACCAATTTAAAAAAACGTGCAACAGATGTGCAAATACTTTGTCCTATGCAGACAGACGTTCAGCTACATGTTAAAGCTCACACACGCACTCACACAGAAATTAAGTCACAAGATGCGATTAGTAGGGCTATTGCCAGTGGCAGCAACATATATATTAAAACAGATTGTTGCTATCTAATGTATAACACTGAGCATCAAAGGAAATAGTAAAGGACTGATAGTACAGTAATAATGCTACAAAAGCTTTAGTTTCCAGGTAAACAACAAAACCAAACCAAGTTGATCTGAAAAGCATAAAATCTAAACAATACATTCAATATGAAATAAACAAGGTGAATGAAAGAAAAAAAAGGCACAGGGATTAAAAAAGAAAGAAAATAACTTTTCCTCTCCATACAGGAGTCTCACATTCTGTTATTGTCATTTATGATGATAATACAAAAAGAAAACGCTATTCTGTTCCAAAATACAATTCTTCTCAGATGTGCAAAAAAAGAAGAAGAAGAGAAAAAAAAGACAACTTCCGGTTTCAAAATGTGAACTCAGTCCTCCAGTATTTCAGTTTACAGTATAAGTGAGATTTCAGTGAGAAAATATTGCACGTTTAATGTGTTTTTGTTTTTCAAGTCATGATGTCATAAATGATCTCGTCTGACTGATCAGGTCAAGCCCACCTGGGATTTGTCTGAGCCTTAAAGGATTCTATTTTAATCCAGTAAAAGTCACGACTGCCCACCCACAATTATTGATCACCCACATGCCATTAGATCCCATTTTGATGTTTAAGATTATACCCAGAATGCTTTGTAATCGGTGTCCTTCATTTAGTTACCATTCTGAACAGTCTAAGAAAATGTATACACAATTTCAGACACAATTGTAAGAATTCCAAACTATGAAAAAGTAACTACTAATGGCATGCACCATGATGGGAAAAAACAACTTTTGGTTTAACTTAGGTGTAATGATGTCCATATATTGTGGGTGAGCTTTGATTAGTCAGGTCACCTAAAACATGAAGTCTAATTGACCTATCTGTCAGAAACTAAGGGGTGGTGGTGGGGATTAACGATAGGTCAACTGGTCAGGTCATAGAATTGGTGAAGTCTGGATGGTCAGGTCATATAATGAGTGATAGCTCTCAAAGCATAGAGCAGCTCGGCCTGCATCCGAGCCTCCATTAGAAGCAAATTCACATGAACCTGGATAAAGGAAAGAAAGAGAACATCAGAATATTTAGAGGAAATATCAGTGCTGTATTCTTCTGACTTGTTGTTCGGGTTTTCAATGGCTCTTTACCAATTAAAAAATACAATTAATAATGAATCTCAAAAACTAAAATTAGATAAAAATATATTTGCCATGATAATATGACTCACCTTCTCAGAGTGTCTGAGCTGGTGCCAGTAGCTCTCGTACATACGGCGAGTGGTTCTCTCCGGATAACACGTCACTGTTTTAATGTAAACCTTCAGACTGCACTCCAACAACTGATTCACCTCACCATAGTCATAATCGTCGTAGCTGCAGACACAGTATGAATGAGTGAGCTAGAAAAATTATCTACAACGATAACACCCTTTTCTGTTTTTGATATTATAGACAATATATTCTATTCCAAACACTTTTTTGTTTTTATTAGATTGTTGACGTGAGACTGCTATTTCTTTTTCATTAGCAGAGTTTCACGAGAGTCGTCTGTGTTCACCGGACGTACCGTATTCCATACATACAGTGAACGTAGTTGAAGAGTGCCCTGCGTAGCATGCTGGTGTCCACCCCCTCGTGACTGGCCATGTTGTAATAGGTAAGATCACATGCCGTTCTGAATTTATCATCCAAAAGGTGACCAATGTCAGAGTACAACCTGTTCACCAGAGAGAAACCATGATCCTCCCATGAGTAGTCCTACAGAGTAAACAGGACAGAACGGTCAATCTTACACTCTCAGTGGGGTATAAAACAATAATGCTGTGGAAATCTGAGGGTGTTTGTCATACTTGTGCTTTAAAAGTGGGTGGGTTGTCTTCTCCGTGTCGTGCAAAGTCTTGGTATCCAAATGACGGGTCGTCTACAAACCGAGCCACGGGAGAAGGAGGCACCACTTCCTCATCAAACCCTGCATATGAAAATCACAATATTTGAATACAAGAACTACAGACTAAAGGCAGCTGGATCCTTTCTTGTTTTCAAGGAACGGTTCAAATACGGCACGTCGACTTGTCATGCTTAGTTTGACGTCATTAATGATAAAAAGGCAAATACTGGTTAAGAAAGGGATGTGGCTCAGTGCACAGTGGTAGAATTTTCATTTTGGTAATTTATCCCTTTAACAAGACCACAACCAAAAGCGAAGGAAGTATCTGTGATGTAATACCTGCAGACACCACTAGAAGACTCTCTTTCTTTTCTTTCTCGAAACGAGTGAACATCTCCTCCTCTGACGCATCATCGTCTTCTCTCTCCTCCAACAATCGCTTCATTCTCTCCATCAGAGCTTCCAGCTCACTCTGAAATACACAAAAATAGAGTGAAAAAATAATATGCTTACTTGTATATAACAAATTTGTCAAACAAATCTTGAATCAGATATGCATAATTATTGCACATAAAATAAGTATAAAATAATGATATAATACATTATTATTAAAATATACATGTATATATTCCACATTATATTTTGCATTAACTAAACAAAGCATGTTTTTTTTTTCCATTATAAAAATATTTTCATGGAAATTAAGCATGCATTATGTTGTGTTGCTGTAAAACTATAAAATACTGTTTTACAGTAACAAGAATCTGTATGCAGAATATAAGTACTTTTTTTTCGGCAGTGAAATGTGATCGGAAAATGTTTCCTGATATAAAATAAACATTGTAACATTATCCTACCCCAGTGTCAGGATTACACATGGGGTTCCCGTTGGCTTGGTTGCTGTTTGTCAGGTGGCAGGTGCATAAACCCGCCATGGCTGGAGGGCAAAGGTCATCTGTGACCCCGTTGACCTCTGTAACCTCAGAGTCAGGGTTGACACCGCTACCAAACACAAAGCTAGCCAATGCATGGAAATGAGCCAGCAGTACGACAGCATGAACCAGCTCTGCCAGAGACCAGCTGTGTTCTCCTGTCTTCACCAGAGCCTGAGAAACAGAGAGTATGAGATTATTAACTGAGAAATCTGTCATTTTGACCCAGTACAATGTATTTTTGGCTATTGCTACAAATATACCCCAGAGACTTGAGACTGGTTTTGTGGTTCACACATGGGTTTACCCTTTACAATAACCAATTCAAGTTTAAAAAAAAAAAAGTTAAAAAAAAAAAATAGCAAATAGTAATTATGGTTTTATTGCAATATTGTAACGGCTGTAATGTAAAAACTAAAAAATTAAGTATTTAATAAAACAATTATTTTATTTTATAGTACAACTGTTTTCTTAATGATTAAACATTGCCAGCAATAGATGTATGCACTGCTGATTTTAGAGTGTGCTCAGACTATGTTCTTTTGTATGCGGCCAGCTCATGATCCAGTGTTTTCAGTGTCTAAAATTGGCTTAAATGAACCTAGCCTATCTGAAAAGCTGAAGCACGGTATCAGGGCCGTGTGGATGAGCAGTGCCATTAAAATCCATGCATCATTCATAACATTTTGATTTATTTAATTAAATCAGTCTGCAGAGTTTTAACAGTTGCACTAAGCCATAAACAATTTTATTTTCATATACCATGAAGACTAGTGTATACTGAACAGTAAACAAGAAAGCTAGTGTTTTACCTGTATGTGTTGCTTGGTAATGAGCCAAGGTCTGTGCGCGAGGATCTTGTTAATCTCGTTGAGGTTGCGAAGTCGTTGTGGGCAGAACTCCAGACCTCTCAGCCAATCAGTACAGACACCGATCTGCTCAAACTCTTGCACATGCTGACAGACCAGCGCAGAACACTGATGCCGTGCTGCAGCCTGGAAAAGATGGAAATAAAAAATGGCTTCCAGTTCCAGTTAAATAAAGTCTCTTTTGAAAGTGTTTTTGTGAGTTTGTACCATTATAGCGATATAATGCCTGTAGTGGAGTGGTAGTGGGCCGTCCATCCTCAAGAGATAATAGTGGCAGCGGAGGAACGCTTGCAGATAATGCGGATGGAGCCCCATCAGCTGCGTCAGGTTGTCCATACGACCGCTGAACTCTTCGTCTAAGAACATCACCGTGGAGTCACTCAGAGGCATGGCTCCTATGATCTGGGATGAGGATCAGACGTCAGACATAAAAGTACTCTGGTCAGATGATAAAACACAAATTAAATATGTGGTCTGATTGATTTTGTCATGTGATAAGGCACTAAAATTGTAATGCAAAAAATCAGAGCCTAGAACTCTTGAACTCTCTAGTTCAGGTTCATCTTAATTCAGCAAAGTGAAGTCAGATGCTATAATTCAATTTACAATCTAAATACACTTTCTTAGATCTCCCGGCACGCTTAACTCGAATTCAGTGAAAATAATCTCTGAACCAATTGAACTCAAAACAAAAATGAAATGAACACCAGCTGACCCAAGATAGAATGATTATTGACTCACACTGAATGAATGTGTGATAAAAGAAAATAAATAATTTTCAACTGCAAAAAAAGTGGTAACACTGTGGAACTCTGACATATATTATGGTAGTGAAAGAATACTATAGTAATACACCATGGCATTTACATGGCACTGCTAGCTAGATACACTGAAGACTGGAGTAATGATGCATGACAAGAATAAATTACATTTTAAAATATATTCAAACAGAAAGCATTAGAAGTACATTTCAGAGAATATCATAGTAATGGTAAATATAGAAGTTAAGTATTACCTCATTTTCTGGAATAAACGAGCTTGGTCCTGTTGATATGTGTCTTGACATCTTCATTCCTTTTTCCTGAGGAAAACATTAATATGATTATTATGAAGAAAATATCCTGGCAAAACTATCAAATAAAAAATGTGTTAACTGAAGTGGGTGTGTGCTTTTTTTACAATGTTAAAATACTTTCTCCAGTCTCAGGTTTATACACAGAGTCAAATACAAGTAAGTCATCTGTAGCTTTAATTCCGCACAGCAACAGTGGCTCAACCAATGGTTTGAGTTTGGGGGCGGGGCTACTTGATTATTCAACTAATGACAGGCAGGTGAATCCTGTTTAAAAGCAGTCATTCTTTCTGAAACAATAATGCCTCAGAATTTGTTTAACAAACATAAAGTGAAGGAAATTCAGGAGGTATTCCAACAAAAGTATCATAGTGTGTTTAATGTATATATTTTAAAGAGCACCACATTGATTTTCAGGACAATTTTGAGTCTCCCTGTTGAGTTTATTATGAAAGACCCTCCTAGTCTTTGTTGTTCCTGTTACAGCTAAAGGTAAGAGTTCCACGAAAACTGTTTGTGTTTTTCTGTGTGTGTGTGCTCCACTGGCTATAATGCCAAGGGTGTAAAAGTCACTTCAGTGGCCCGAGACCTGGACACACCAAATCTCCTTCCCTGTCATTCTAACCCTCCCTTTCAATTTATCTCCCCTTCCTTCCTTCTCTTCAGGATTTGGGTTTGTTCAGGATAAACCGCCAGCCACCACATATACACAAACAGTGCTGTATTTGCGGTCAGAAGTGTTTTGCCCCCATTCTACAGCCTTGCTGGAAACCACAACTGTTTATAAAACACTAACCTAGAACTAATAAGAGTCTCCACAACCAGACATATATTTTAGCTTTAAATCTGATACACAAAGTCCCAAAGGTTTATTTTTTTTTCTTTTTTTTTTTTTCATTTGCACAGTCAAGATAGTTTTCCAAGGATGCAAAAATTGTGGGAGGAAGTATTGCGCAACACGAAGACAAGGAGAGTTTTGTTTTAGGCTTGTTGGTCTCTTACATTCACTGCTCTACTGAAAGAGAACAAGACTCTACCTATTAAATAAAGTAAATAGCCTGCACAAACAAAGAGCACAAGCAGCAAACAGGGGGTCAGAGGAGGAAAAAAAAATACATAAAAGGCTTCTGACAGAGACGCCTCCAGCGTTAACTAACTCAACTGAAACACATTCACAGTGTGTGCAGCTGTGTAGCTACTTCTAACTAAAACTAATTAATGAAAGCTAGTAAATTGTTTATATATTTTAAATAGAGATGAAATAAACTAAATATTAGACAACTTACAACATGTAGTTCTTTCATTCTTGTTGTGTTATTCACTATATGGGTGGTTTTTATGCTTGTAGTTTATGTACAGGTCATTTCATAAAGTTTGTGGTTCTAAACCTCGAACAGCCACTCCTTGATCTTCTTAAATCTGTTCTCAATGCTCTAATCGACTCTGGATTTCAGCGGAGGTGTCTGAACAGTACTCTCGCCTTTGGACACGTCTGGCTTTATGTATCACAGGATGCTATTGTTCCAGCACTCTGCTTTTGCCCAGTCAAGCTTTTGAGTCGAAATGGCTGTCCAGGAATCTTATATGCTTCCCTCCCCTCCCGGACCTGGCGCTCTGCCTTCAGCCAAAGAGATGAGGAGTTTAAGTGTGTTTTAAAGAGATGAGGGTAAAAATGTGGGTCCGTCTGGGACTGGTCATGTCTTATGTTCTGGGGGAAAGTGCAGAAATATTTGTCTGCATGACAGCAAAGATGGGTGTAGAACAAAAGCACACACACATACAGTACTTGCATAAATCCACTTATATGCTCCGTTTAAACAAACTGTTTCTTCAGGCCTACTCTTGATGAGAGATGTATAAAATATGGAAGAGGAAAGGTAAGAGAGCGAGAAAGAGAGTGAGAGATGATATAAATGTTAACAAATCTTCTCTCGGTCTCCGTGAGGATTAGGTTTGATCTCCAGTTAAGTTTTTAATGGGAAGTAATGAGAGAACGAAGGGTTATTATGGAGTGCTTTACTGGGGATTACTCTATTGAGTTCAAGACTAAGGATGAGTTGCATTTAGGGTCATGTGTAGTTTATAGTGAAAGACCGGTCTTAATGTTCATATTTTCACAGCAGAGCACTCAAAATGACTTTTACAAAAAAACACTTAAACAATTTAAATAATGTAAATTAAGGTGAAATAAAGTATTAAATTAAATGTGACCTTGGAGCACAAAACCTTAAGTCTTCTTAAGTCACTGGGGTATACATTGTATGGGTCAAAATTATAGATTTGTTTTTTTTTTTTTTTTTTTTTTTATGTTTTCAAATAGTTGTATCTCGGCCAAATATTGTCCGATCCTAACAAACCATAAATCAATGGAAAACTAAAATCTCAATTTTTAAAAATTTACACTCTAGACTGGTTTTGTGGTCCAGGGTCACAAATATAAATTGGATATGAAAAACTTTTTCTTTTTCTTTTTATTATTTATTAATAAAATAAATAAAACTGTCCTGAATACACTGGATGATTTAGTATCAGTCATGTCTGTAGCACAAATGGTGTGG
Source organism: Carassius auratus (assembly GCF_003368295.1). Classification (NCBI taxonomy): domain Eukaryota; kingdom Metazoa; phylum Chordata; class Actinopteri; order Cypriniformes; family Cyprinidae; genus Carassius; species Carassius auratus. The sequence continues at coordinate 12,846,436 of NC_039282.1, read as the reverse complement.
GATGGGTCACATGTTAAAATAAATCTGTAAATTTCTTACCAAAATCAAGTTTAAATTCAACCTCAGTTTCACATAAAATGTATTTTATCATTGTGCAATTATTGTAAAACAACAGACTGTACATAAAACAGTATGGTAAATAAAAACAAACATGAATCTTTAAAATGTATTGGGTGGGTGGGGGGGGGGGTTCTTACACAACAGCATTACTGTTTCTCTCATGAGGATCCTCCCCTTGGTGATCACTTGATTGCGTTAGAGTCTGTGGTCCTTAGATAATGCCATTAAGCTCATAAAAGATTATGCAACACTGGCAGAATGCACAGGGTTTAGTTTTGCTTGATCAGACGGCTGGTGGCACCATGACAAATGTAGAGTATTTGTAGTTCTCATGACATTGTCTACCCACAGATCTCTGCTCAAACATAACTACAGAACGTACAGGCACTGATGCTGTTCCCGACAGGTCACTATGCAGTGCGATTCATTGGTCAATTATGTCACGCCAGCGCACACGGCAGCTGGAGGAACAGGAAGTGTGTCAGCTGCTGAATCAGCAAAACTCAGCAGCACAATTTATATGGGGCTTCTATCTGTCTCTCTTTCAAGCAAGAAAACACTGAAATACAAAACCGGTTGCGTCAATGCAAGTCAGTTTTGTTGCTGTTCAGTTCAGTCCACAGAAGAGCCATTGTTGCTTTTCCACTGAAGCGTGTGACGGCAAACAGAAATAAAGACAGGTAAATGTGAACCAACACAGGTGGTAATAAGAGAGAACATTTATGCTCCATATGAGATTTTAATGTCAAAATACATTCTCTTACCCCAGTTGATCCTTCATTGACTAAGTATGCCATTCATGGGTTTACATCCTAGAAAAGTAAATATTGAGCCTCCCAGGTACCATCAGAATATTTAAAAGCAATTAAAAGCTCCGTTCCGTCAATCTCATTCCAGCTTAACCAATAGCAAGAGTTTGGGAGCATGGCTGAGCCATATGGTGTTTAGCCGAGGTGGGAACATGGTGGATCTGTTACATGGGAAATTAAATTAGAAAACGTGCCAAAACATGCTATGGAGGATTTTGACGGAATGCCTGGAGCTTCATCTCATTTGACGCACTATACACTACTTATACAACTCAATTATGTAGTGTATGAATTACCGTATTTTTCGGACTATAAGTCGCACCTGAGTATAAGTCGCATCAGTCCAAAAATACGTCATAAGGGATATATATATAAGTCGCACTGGACTATAAGTCGCATTTAGTTAGAACCAAGCACCAAACATTACCGTCTACAGCCACAAGAGGGCGCTCTATGCTGCTCAGTGTAGGCTACAGGAGCACTGAGCAGCATATAGCACCCTCTCGCGGCTGTAGACGGTAATGTTTTCTCTTGGTTCATGTCAAATTAATTTTGATAAATAAGTCGCCCCTGACTATAAGTCTCAGGACCAGCCAAACTAACTTATGGTGCGTTCAAGTCATCTCGTATAGATCGTATTTACGAGTTCAGTGCACATGAATGCCACAACAATATCGTAAATACCAGTGGGGAACTCGGGATTTTCTTAAAGCCCCGATCTGTACGAGTTGGGGGCGTGTCAGTGATTAACATGGCGGAATACACAATACTTAAAGGTATTTAGCTGTGATATTGTCAGGCTTTTCTATTTACAGCGAAGTAAGTTAATCGACGACGCATAATATGATGGCATTATAATATAACAATGCAAGTTGTCACAAAGTTGGCAGTGGGTTCATAAATTAATTTAAAACATTAAAAAACTAAGTATACCTAATGCACATTTCTTTGTTCTTCATTTTCTAGAACAAGAGTTTAATAACATTGCTGTATTTTTGTGTTATTAATTAAGAGAAAGTACTCCGCCATCTTGCTCCGATGAAAGTGACTTGAACGTACATGCCGTTGTAAGTACGACTTCCCACCTCGTCCGTACGAAGTTCCCAGGAGGACTTGAACGCACCATTAATGTCCAGAAAAAATGGTATATAAGGTTATTTTGTCATTCATAATTTGAGTTTTTTAGCTCTTTCCCCTCCACTACGTAATTAAAGCTGCATAAGTGTCCAACATTCTACACTTTGTTTGTTTTTGTTGTTTTTCAGTTATTTCAGTGCAATATTATTTTTGGATTTTTCAGTGTGAACACTCTACTCACACTATTTATAGGCTACTACAAAACTGCATTGACTAGTGCCCAAGTACTCAACAGGGACACACCTTGGGTTACGAACAAGATGCTGAACCAAGTTTTTTCTCGGCATGTAATCGAGCATTCCATTTGTACACGGAATTCAGAAGTTCCCAGTCGGAGTTCTGATTCTGAAACTTCAAGGCACAGCAACAAAACCAATTTCAGAATCCAAAATGTCTGCTCATTGCATCAAAAGTAAGTGAAACATTATATGAGTTTAATTTTTAGGTCAAATATTTATTTAACGTACTAATGCAGTGGAGAATAAAATGTTCTTTGTGTTCTTATTGGAAATAATTGGTACTAATTTGACTAATTATGATGAGCATTGTTTTTCTGCAGGTCAAGGCAGGGCAAAGAAGAGTTTGAACTGAATGTTCCCAACCATGCAGAGCAACAGGTGAGAAGAGACTAGCTACATGCTGATGAGAGTTATCACAACCAGTGAAGGGTAATAAAGAACCATGTCGGCATGACAAACTGACCACAAATCCCCCAAACCATTCTCATATAACAGGCTTTATCCAAACACACACATATTGCGTCAGGCACTTAAAATACAGGTTTGCGTACAGCCACAGGATAACTGGCAGTATCTGCTCATGTTATAGACTTGATGAAGACCAACATAGATCTTGCAAGCCTCCAGCCAACAGTTCAATCTGATAAATGCATGCTTGTGTTTCAGTATTAAAGTCCAGTTTGCTTTGCAACAACTTTTGGCAGGGTGTATGTGAGAGGAAGATGTGCAGAACAGAAGTAGGTCACATGTGTTCAACATGATTGATGACAACTAAAAATATCATCTTCCAGCCAAAGAAAAGAGAGAGGGATTTTTAGCAGGATTTCAGACGAGATGAGTAGCTACACTGTTAACCTCTGATACAATCAAAGTATGATGAAATGCTTACCATTTAAACTTTAAAGCTGTGATTGGCACAAAAATCTCTCTCTCTCTCTATTAAATACAGACATTGGAAAATAAATGTAAAGCATAAATAGTCTATATGTGTAGTCACGGATGAAATCAGTATCAGTTAAAAAAAAACATGCATAGTTTGAAGAAATAAAGTAATATAGGTGACTAGATAAACCTCTCTGGGTCGCCAGACATAACCTTACAGAAATGTCTGATAGTCATGCACACAACCATACAATTCATTGACAAATGCACCAAGATCAGTATCAGGATCAAATGCATGTTTAAGCAACGCGTGCGACTAAAATAGTATAGCTTTATTTTTAATTATATATATATATATATATATATATATATATATATATATATATATATATATATATATATATTTGATGCATAAACACAAGGAGAATAACGTTACCTTTTCTCTGATTATGTTCCGGCAGTGGTTGCAGATGTCCGCGGTTCCGTTCATTCCGGGAAGCTTGAACCAGGCCAAGAGCTGAATCCCGTGGTCTTAGTGACTGTGTACTGGTCTGGGCATGTCCGCTGCCAACCTCTTCAAGGACGATCAAGACCTGAAGTAGGACTGGAGACTCCTCCGTATACCTTCGCGTCTCCCTTCGCAGTGCGCAGACCTCTGTCCAACTTCAGCATGAACGTGCGCTACACGCCCCCTTCAGCTGGCCTCTTTCTATCCGACTCCCGAGTGAATCACTCTTGTGAACCGATTCGCAATGCGCTTGTGAATCACTCAACTGATGACTTCGTTAGGCTAAACCTGTGAGATTTGAGAAAAAAATATATATCGAGAATAACTAATGTTAACATTACAAATAATTACTAATATCACTTGTGTCTATTGTGAAAAAAAAGATGCGCCGCTATTTGCGAACATTAGTAACTAAACAATAGTAGACTAATTTCATTATCTATCATATTATTGTAGATATAAACATCACAAATATATAACACAAATTCAGTGTGTTTTGTTTACAATGTCTCAAAATAAGCTGGCGTCTCGGAAACACTTTGATAAACGACTCAAAAGAATCGATTCATTGAACCATCAGAAAAAAAAAAAATCAGATAACGCAATAGTATTTTCTGCACGAGCTACTGCCCCATTGCCCCTCCAACTTTGTCTCTCCAGTCCAGACATGTTCCTCTCACATAAAGTGTGCTGCATATAAAAAAGTAAGACTTTCTGTGAAGGGCCTATTATTTCATGCACAATGTTAAACTGTTCAATTATTTTGTATGCAAGCAGGGGCTGAATGCTTCATGACTTAACAGCTCCCAGAGAAATATCTGTGCTGAGGTCAATGGCTCATATAACCTCCAATAATACAGTGTATTACACCAAGATGTCTGATTAGATTTCACTACCCTTATATTTTTCATAAACTGCTTCTGAAACACATTTGTTCTCTTTTGATATGTATTAACTGTTTTATTGTCTAGGGAAAATAAGCATTGTTGTTTAAAAAAGTCATTGTCTGGAGTGCAGGGAATGCAACTCGATTGTGTATGCAAACAGGAGCCTTGAACAGAGTAGGGAATTGCTGACTGAGCGGAATGACCATCAGACATTGTGGACCGGAGCCAAACCCTGCAGGATTGTGGTCCATGGGTTCATGAACGCAGCCCACGAGGGGCTACTAAAAACATTCCTATAATCCAGACTGATGTTGAAGAGTTCAGATGAAATGAATGCTGGCCTACATAAACTTGTTCAAGCTGTGATGTTCTGTTGTTCAAACAGGTTGCAAAATATCACTCAACTTCAAGTTTCTGCCTAAAGTTAGGGAGTTTTTCTTCTAGAAGCATGACAGGACCACATACAGGACATGTTAGAGGTGCTGTAGCATTTAGTCAGCAAATTCCATGGAGATCCTTAAACATTAAACCCTTAAGCCAAGAAAATCTGCATGGATCTTGGTTGAAAAAGAAACTGAGAAGTTGTCATTTTTCTTCCCTGCCACCAGAGTTCAGTTTCACCCGGCAACAACATGATGTCATCAGAAGAAAGAAAAATCAGCCAATCACAGTGCCAGCTGATCAGCTGTGAGGTCATAGTGCTGTATCCTAGCAATGGCCAAATGGTGCTGGTGTGAACTTCCTGAGATGGTCTAGTTTTATGCAATCTAGAAATCATGTCAGTGGATTTTGCACACATTTTATAACCCCAACACACACACATCTGTTCACAGATTAATCTGCAGAGAATTCTAGTGTTATTTTAGGACCATTCATAAACGACAGTATTTTTTTAATAAGATTTTGAATTACTTTTTATTTTAATAGTTTCTACGTTCATTTTAATTTTAGTTAGTTTTAGTAATTTTGTTGTTTTTGTCATTTTGTACGTTTTTGTAAAAAAAAAAAAAAAAAAATATATATATATATATATATATATATATATATATATATATATTAAATGTAGTTATTTAGTTACTCAAGTTACACTAGAAGGAAATGATAAATGTATTTAGCTACAATAAAATTATATTTTATTTCATTTCCGGTCTCTCTGTTATTTTATCTTTAGTTAACAATTCCCCCCAAAATCTATATCTGAAACCTTTTTTTAAACCATTGCATCAATATTTGTTAAGTTTTGGCTAATGCACAAAAACTAGACTTGTCATTAATGTAAACAGCTTGAAAAAAGTTTGTCATTTGATACAATACAGATAAACTCATTATTGTGGTGGTGTGTGCGAAGTGCTTTAAAACGGGATGTAATCCTGCAGCAGGACTGCCACCCATTTCCTCCTATTCTGTGAAGGGCTGTTAAGGAAGCCACCTTTGTGTGTTTGTGAGTGTGTGTTAAAGCCTGAATTCATTTGCTGTCATAGGACACATGCTGTGAAGCCCATCTCCATTCCATTCAAGGACATTTCCACAGTTATGACTGTAAAGCTATATGCATGTGAACGTGACCCTGCCTATATTATATTAAGCCAGTAAGTGGGCCTAACTTTCCAGTTCTCACCCTGATAGACTCTGTGTCTGTTTTATCAGATGAAAGATCTGCAAGTCTTTCCTGGGTATTACATGTTTAGATACAGAGACTGTGGGAGAGCCTGTCAAACAAGCATTTCAGCTGTGAAAGCCTATTTTGACAACACCTAAAAATACTTAGTTTAAATCAAACTAAATCCAGTTAGATACAATATAAAACTCAAATATAACACCACCCTTTTCTCTCACCCTTTTGAGTGGCCCAGAGCATCTTTTATTTGTCTTTTTGATATTTTAATATATGTTGCTAACATTTTGTTAACATTTTATAGTTGTTCTGTTTAGCTATTAATTCTGTCATTTTATGAAATCATTTTTTTTAAGTTTTTTTTTTATTGTTTATTTATTAAATTACATTGTGTAATCTTAAGCTAAATGAATATATGGTTTAAACGTCTTAGGATATAATTTATGTTATCAAAAAGGTAATAAGGTTGAAAGTTTCAACAAATTGACTTGGATTCTGTATAATACTCACTGAATTATCACTTGTTCACTACAAAATACAAAAATACACTTTGCAAAAACATTTTATATAAAATAATTTAAACAAAAGTAAAAAATATTATAATCACATAAAATAGAATATAAAATATTATAATAAATAATATCATTAAATATAATATGAATTCTAAATTAGCTTATTTTATTATATAATTATCTAAATGATAATAATTATAACATATTTTGCATATTTTGTGTGCGCGTGTATATAGGCTATATAAATTATTGGTAATAATATTATGTTATTCTCAAAATAAAATATTAAATTGTCATTTTTGTGCATATTTTAGATTTTTTAAGGTTTTTATTGTTTATGTATATGACACCCATGACCCTGAATTGTGTCTTTACCTCAATGAGCTAACACTGTTGTTTTCTGCTGAGTGTAAATAGTAAAAGGTCACTTCTTGTGATAACCCTAACAAAGACAATAGATTCATTTTTAAAAATCCATTGATCAGAGGCTGTCATAAATTCCACAGAGAGGCTGCACAGAAAGGAACCTTCCAGGGAGAGCCAGACGGATACAAATACGTCAAACTGAATGTTTACAGTGCAGTTCCTAATCCCAGTGCTTAGTGTAAATATTTTACATAACTTTTCATTTGGGATCTTTAAACATGCCACAGGATTAGGAATTACATGAGTGATACGATTGTTCAAAGATTTTAAAAACAAGCAGGGAACGACTACAGAAAAAGAAAAAAAACTGGAAATCTAGCTTCCTTTAACATAAGAAAAAAAATAAGATGGTGGAGAGGGAGTTTTATGACTACTGAAGGTATAGAAGATGTGGAGTTTGGCATGAGAATGCACTGGGTTATAAAAAGAGAGAGAGGGAGAACAAGAGTTCATTTCTCTGTGAATAAAGGGCCAAGAATGTTTAAGCCCCTGCATGTGATTTTAGATTAGAAAAAAAAACACTCTGGAGTCTCTGCAAACCTCCCACTTTTACTCGTTCACTTTTTCCAAAACTTTCCTGCAACCCACTCAGATATGAAGAACGTGGAGACAGAGAATGTGAGAGGGGGTGTGGAGACTGGTGTAGGGTATAGAAGTAAACAGAAACAGAGTATGTGTGTACGTGTGTTTGTTTGCATTAGTGTTGAGTGTGTGCGCGTGCAGTATAGGGGTCAACATATGTAGTAGTCTCAGGCTGTGGGTTTTCTGAGACTGAGTTGTTTGGATAAGTGGGGGAAAGTTCATAGCTCAAAGACTTCTTTCAGTCCCAGCATGCACTGCCAAAGCTTTCTTCTCCAGTCCACTGAAAAAAAAAAAAAAAACTAAACATAGCTGCAACAGCCTAGATGTATATTATGCACCTATTAAATGCATTGGCTATATTTGCATATTTTTATTATATTTTTATAAATTCATATTACACATATTTGCACATTGTCTCTTGCTTTGCAGCTTCTTTCCATAGAGTAGCCTAACCATGATAACGAACATTACTGTCTGCACATATGTATTTAAATGTGCAAATTTATTTCCACTGAATAACGTTTTTTTTCCACGTTAAAGTTGTATGAGCGTGCAAAGCAAAATAGTTAACATAATATGGAAAAGTCCTTTTGAAACCTTACATTTCTCGTTCTGCCTTTGCCAGACAAAATGAATCGTGTGATAAATCTAGCTGCTGGAGGCCTCTTGTGGACAAATGTTGAAGGAAAATTAAAAAACAAACTTTTCTAAGGATCGTGCTGTCCAAAAGATGGCACTGCTTTCATGCACCCTCTTACTAAAACAACGTGTGTTTTAGACTCAGTCAACTAGAACGATACATTTACAATGTTTTTGCTTGCACAGACAGACAGACAGACAGACAGACAGACAGACAGACAGACAGATAGATAGATAGATAGATAGATAGATAGATAGATAGATAGATAGATAGATAGATAGATAGATAGACCAAATGTTTAAATCTGTGTCTTGTCAGCAAGAGAAAATTAATTTTACAGTTTTATGACAAAAGGAGATGGGACAGTAATTATTAAACATGGTCATCATTTCGACTGATCCCTCACTCCTATCTGCTTGTCATTCATCTTTCTTGATCCTGTTTTGTGTTTCATCAATCTTCTCCTCCCCATCTTTGTTCCTCCTCACTCACTCCTCCCATATTCTCCGTCTCTAGTTTCCAGCTCTCATTTGAATGAGCGACTTCAATCCTCTCTGGTCTTCTAGGTGACTTCATAATTTCATACGATTTAAAAAAAAAAAAAAGTATGAATGAAAATTTTTGGGCTTTTAACGAATGCATTTCTACTTGTTTCTTGAAGGTTTGTGTCATTTCAAACAATGAAGCTGAGCAGAAGAGAGGTTCCTATTTATGTGAGTAACACTTTTCTGTCTTTGCCTGTGTTTTTAGGATGAAAATCCTGCTAATGTACTTTTAGAAGAAGAATTGCTATGCAGGCCTACAATGAAATATCTAAAAGTAAATGGTTAATGTGAATGGTGTGCATCTGTGTTTAAGGGCCAAGCAAAGGTTTTTGCAATGATCCCATCGGTTCAGGAGGAAGAGGTTTTTGTGGTTCTAGAGGGCTCAACTCTACTACATGTTCTGCAAACTAGAGTTCACTCAATGCTATACTTCATTGTTCCAGGTGAAAAACTATAAAAAGAAATAATATAATATAATGTAAAATATTATAATCCAATCTCCAAACCTCTTGTCCTAGGGTATACTGTAATATAATATAATATAAAATAAAATACAACTTTTCTTACTTTACTTCTCCTCCCATATTTTGCAAGATACTGTTCATACTGATTATTTATGTGTATTTAGTTCTTTCTGTGTGTTTCCATTGTTGTGTTTAGGTCATAACCAGCCAGAGATGGTGCGTGTCCGAGCGTTCATATATACAGATGGTGCTGTGATGTGTGTGGGTGTGTCTTATCTGACATACGTGGAGGATAATGCACAGGAGCTGGCTGAATACCTGGTTACCCATAGCGACTGTCTCAGCACCACTGAGCACAGACATCTGATTGGTCGATATGTTTTGAATGACAGCTCTGCAAGGACAGATATGGATCATAGGGTCACACTCGCCCTAGCCAACCTACACACCCCTCACAATCTTCTCGGACAGTCATCACAAGGTGAGCTTGCCATTTATTGTATGCACGTGTGTATGTTTGTGTGTGTGTGTGTGGGTGTGTGTGTGTTTGTGCACCTGCTTCCGTGTATTGTTTGGATGTGTGTGCATAATCAGATTTCACTGTTCCTGCTTCGCATCCAGATGACACAAATGTCCGGAGATGAGCAGTGGAATTATAATTGTCGAGTTCTAATTGGATTAGAGGTCACCGTGGTGATCATTAATGAGGATGTCCAAAGTATCTAAGTACTGTCACTAAAGGAGTTTCACAGATAGACAAAGTGGAATTAATGTCATTTGAATGCATTTTTGCAATTTATTCATTAAATCAAAACGCAGTGTTACAAATGTGTTTGTGCATATAGAATCTCTCCTGCATGTGTGCGTGCGTCTGGGTTTTGTGAGCGTCTCCGAGTTCCTTCTCTGTCAACCTGGCGCCCTGATGACTATCTGCTCAGCCAATCAGGATGGGGACACGCCTCTTCAGCTGGCCCAACAGACCAATCAGCATGCTCTGATAAAACTCTTTAAGCAGTAATGTATCCTTAATCCAACTTTTATGTACAAATATTATTGGATACTATTTATACTCACTAACTACAGTTATTTGCATCTCAGTATGTCACTACAGTAGTCAAAAATCTAATAGATTTTGTACCCATTTATTTTGCATTGTTTGCATTAAACTATGTGCTTTATTTAATGTGTTGTAAAGCCAAATTATAACTATGTGTGACAAAATGCCAGAAATCATTATTCACTCATTTTAAACAAAAAGACTTTTGTCTGTTTCTCACACAAAGCTACTGATTGGATTCAGAAGACTTGCAAGCAACACAAATAACTTTATTTTTCTCCTTTCACACTTTCTCAATCAGTCCTCCTAATCCATTATCCACGCCCCTGGCAGGCGTGTCACAGGTGTGGGCGGGTAAATCCCACCTCCTCAGGTTTAGCCACGCCTCTGGGATGCTGTCTCTGTCTGTGTGTGTATCCCAGTCCTGTCCTACTGCACAGACCTTTCAGTCATCCATATTACTGCTGCGAGAGTATGTGAAGGATTCTGCTCTACTAAACAAGGTAGGTTAATAGAGGTTAAAGGTATATGTACATAGTTATAATTTATACATTTAAATTGAAAATGACTAAATAAAATTCTTTGAATTGGAATAAGTCTAAAACTGAATTTACTTTGAAGAAGCAAGATATTTTTTTTTTTATATACAATCTCAGATCAAAGGTCTGGGAGTGGATACAGACAGAGGAGCTGAAAGCAACACTCTGTTTTCATTCTCAGGTTAATGTTTCCTTTGATTATGAAAATTACATTCACAAGAATGACTGTATATTATCTAGCTAAGTTCCTGATGAATGTATGATGGCAGCTTTATAAACTTTCTTCTTTTTTCTCTTCCATTTTTATCCATCCCTTTTTAAGGCTCTCCATACTCTCTGTTTCACAATGTAAGTGGCTGTGACAGACTGAAATATTTAGCCTAAATACCAAAACTACCTGTACTCTACTGAAAAAAAAAAAATATTTGTTAGATGACTGCTAGTCTTTAGAGAAATAAGCTAGTTACACTAACTACACTAACTTCAGAAAGAATCTTGAACCTATTTATTTTGGTTTTAGAACGAAACAATTAAATGGCTAAACTAATGAAGAATATTTTTGACATTTCTCACCAAAATAAACAGTTAGTTAACCAAACTATATATACTAAGTGTTTTTAAAAACACTAATTAGTACGTTAATAAATTCTTAAAAGAAGATACTGAACTACCTTGAACTTAGTCGTGACTCGAGAGAACTTCAAAATGATTCAGAGGAATTGCGAAAAAATTCATAAGTGTTGTTGTATAATTTTACTGTTTGTAGTGAAATATGAACCCTACTGTTTCATTTCTCATTTTTAGTCCTGTGTTGTTGTTGTTGTTTTTTTGTGTGTGTGTGTGTGTGTTTTAGGAATGGTTTAATAATTCCAGTCAGGATGAAGATGAAGATCTTTTATCATCTGACGACTCTGGTAAATGTTTATCTTTACAAAGTTATGAGATTGGAGGTGTTTATCAGTCAAGTATTGCTAAATATTTAATGGCTTCTGTAATTACATTGTAAATGTGCTTTCAAAAGTACATAATATGTTTAAAATATATGCTTTATGTCCACTGAAAAAAGTCAAATAAGTTCAGTCAAAGGAGTATTGTACCTACTAGTTGTCTAGGGCAACTTTTGAACCACTTATACGACTTAAAGTAAAGAACTTTTTGAAAGAAAGTAGAACATTTCTCCTCTTATTATTTTTAGAAGGGAAAATTAAAGTGCTGATAATGAAGAATGTTATTGACATATCCTACAGATATACAGAAAGTGTATTTAAAAATTAGGACTCTCCCTAAACCTCTATGAACTGTTGAAATTTTCATTATGTAATGATTGTCTGACGTCTATCTTGATTTCCAAATTCCTACTTGTGTTTTAGTTGATGGACTCACAACTCATACTGCTTCAACATCCAGTTCTCTCACTGACTCCAGCAGTACCATAACAAACAGCATCAACACTCTGCAGGCTGGTGAGGATCAGGTGAGGGAAACATTTATTCATAAAGGCTTGTTGTGAACGAGTAGTATCTAGAATCATTATGCATGCAAAATTTGTCATGCAGTGTGTCATGCATTTTTTTTTCACTAGTCAATTTATCCTCAGGAATCATTTGACTCTTTTGAGTTTGAATCAGACTCTGCGGCATCTGAGCAAGATTCTCCAGTCCAAGACAAATTACTCATCTCTAGTCAACAGGACGGTGTGTTTGATTCTCTTTATTCCTATGTACTACCTGCATTAGTGTGTTCAAGACGGATTAAGACATACAGTACGCAAAATAAAGTATATTAGTTTCAACTACATTTGTTTTTTATGTTTCTAGGGCCGTTCCCCTACATCAATGAAGAAACATCCACAGAGACCAGACAGTATTTGATCTCTCACACCCATGCAGTCATTTGTGCATAACATTATTTCTTATATATTTATTTTAGATGTTTAACTATATTTCACTATTTATTTCTAAAGTCCTGGTATGTGGTGTGAAAAATCAGAGGAAGAAGAGAAAGAGAAATTCATCCCTACATCCAAAAGTGAGATAGAGAAATATAAAGTGAGTCGAACACTAAGCTTTCTCAGGAGCCGGATGGTCAACACCAAAATAAAAAATAAGGTGAGAGAAAGACGGTAAAAGAGACTTCTTGTACTGTGCACCACACTTAAATCTAAGTCTGGAAATAAAACATTTATGTTTTTTTATATGCTGATATGCATAACAACAGAAAATTTCAGGGGGAAAAATTACATTTGTATAATTTGCCATTTGTACATTTTTAATTGAATAAATTATATATAATAAACAAAACTATATAATAAATGGATGATGTGTCTATGAAATATATAGGAAATGTTTTTGACTATGAAGTATGCATTGCATATTTTTGCAAATTGAAGGTTTAAACTAAATATTTTCATTTTTTTCAATATTTATTTTATTTAAAATGTATTTTCAGTATTTATATTTAGCCTGGCTGTTTACAACATGTATTTATAATTTTTCATAACAATATTCTTTTTTTTTTTAAATCATGAATTTGAAAATTTGCAAATCTCAATTCTTTCCGCCATTGTCAACAAGAGATGACATGATTGGTGGTGATTTCAATAGTTTGGCACATTCTATGGATTTCCTGAGGAAACATGCTGTAATATGTGTTTGTTCACAGGTCAATGCAGAGGTTTCCTCAGCTTTGCACCAGCTCTGTCCACCGCAGCAGCCTGTTAAAGCAGCTTGTATAGTCTGTGAGGGAGCTGACAGTAATGAACCACAGCAGTGCACATGTAAGTCTGTTTTTCTTGTAAATGCATATATATTTTTACATTCATGCTAAAACATGTGTTATACTAAAAGTCTATACTGGCTATATAATGTCACTTCCTGTCCAGACTGCTCCATGATCATTCATAAAACCTGCTGTGACTCTGCACCTGTGTGTGTAAAGGTGAGTGTTTCTGTGTTAAAAATATGACACTTCACCCACCAGTGTGCTTGAAACTAAGATGTGATATGTGCATTTATTTCCAAAACCCAGAATCCTCACCAGGCACTTCTGAAAAGCGCTGACTCTTCATTATTACTATGTGAGAGAGACAATCATGTTATTCTTAAGTCAAATTAGAACCAACCATGACATGAAGAGCTCATATGATGATATATATTTCATTAACAGACTCGTCTAGTCAAAGTTCTCCATCCCTGACTCTGGGCAATGACACCACCATGTCACACAGGTCTGTTTATATCTTCTATAAGCTTAATTTGGCTGTCACTAATGTTTAGATTTTGAGATGCTCTGTATGTTTCTGTATCAGAAAGCGGAGTAACAGTGAGGGGTGTGGCCATGATTTCAAGCTATGGAAAAGCAAGTCTTTTATTGGTTGTTCTTCTGGAAGCCCCACCTCCAGTGAGTTTTCCCAGTCATTCCAAACCTGTATGACATACTTTCTTTTGTGGAAATCAAAAGGTGATTAATTTCCTGCCCGATTTTTCCCCCATACAATAAAATGAAATGGGACATCACTGAGATACTATTATAGTTTTTGACAATTTTTTATTTATTAGTTTTTATACTTTTAATTAGTCTTAGTTTATTTTGCTGTGTTTTTGTTATTTTATTTAGTTTTTATATGTCCTATATCATTTTTCTTAATTTTGTATCAATTTTAACTTCTGAATATTTAACTTTATCTGAAATAAAACTAGCTGAAATCAAATAATTTTATATGAATAAATTAAATGAATACTATAATTTAGAAATATCCTAAATGTATAAATAATATATTAAATGTGTGTTTTGTATTATGTATATTACATGTATTAAATGTATTTTAGTTTTTTAGATTTTTTTTTTTGTTGTTGTTTATGTTATGCAATTAAAATATTTTTATGGTTAACTATTATAACCCTACTATTGATTTCTAAAAATAACAAAAAAGCAAGTAAGAATTACTTGTGTGTGATTTTTATTTCATTTGATTAATTTTTTTATGAAGCCAGGTTTTGATGACGATTGGAGCCAGTGATTTTTGGCTGAACTGTTTTTCCCAACACTTTTATCATCTCTTTTCCAGATTCTACTGATTCTTTGGCTCACATATCATTTGACTACTCTGCTGAATCTTGGAGCGCTGTCGTGGACAATGAATTCAGTAGGACACTGGACAAAAAGGTGGTCAAGAGACAGGAGATCATCTATGGTCAGTAATTATGTTTAGATTGATATGTTTGGATATCAAAAGTTTGGATGCTTTAGTTGAGCATAATTTGATCTGTTAGTGATGTGTTTGTTGCAGAGCTGATGCAGACAGAATTTCACCATGTGCAGACTCTCTCTGTTATGGCTGATGTTTTGAGACGGGGACTGTTGGAGGACGTGCAGCTGGAGCAGGACGTGATCGCTCAGATTTTCCCCAGGCTGGATGAGCTCTTAGCTTTGCATAAAAACTTTCTTATAGACATGGAGACCAGACAGCGTGCATCTATTCACCCAGGAATGCATAAGAACTACATCATACAACAAATTGGTGATATTCTGTGTCAACAGGCAAGTGAGAACGAAACATTTAAAGAATTGAAATTTATCAATTTAAATATTGCGGCTGAATAAGTTTAACACTTACCTTAGGTTCATTTAGCAATTGCGTATGTAGTTTGCAGGTCGAAATGCTTCTCAGATGATAGAGCTGTATGGTGATTTCTGCAGTCGGCATCCAGAAGCTCTGAAAATGTATAAGCAGCTATTACAGAGCAACAGGAAATTACAGTTATTTCTCAGAGTAAGTTGATTAGGCATATGCGAACACACTCATACGGAACAGTGATCTGATGATGACTCTATCTGTTGCTTCTACAGCAGCAGAGTAACAACTCTGTCATCAAACGGCGTGAAATCCCAGAATTCCTGTTGCTTGTTACCCAGAGAATCACAAAGTACCCTGTTCTGATAGAGAGACTCCTTCAACACACTGATGGTAAATACATCTTTGTAGAAGCTGGTAGATTGTATTGTAAAGTGTACATTTTATGATAAGCTAAATATTAATAAATATTACTTTTAGATTAATATGTGACCCTGGACCACAAAACCAGTCTTAAATCACAGGGATATATTTTTAGCAATAGCCAAGTAACATTGTATGGGTCAAAATGATAGTTTTTTTTCTTTTATGGCAAAAATCATTAGAATATTAAGTAAAGTGTATGTTCAATGAAGACATTTTGTAAATTTCCTACCATGACTATATCAAAAGCAAATTATTGATCAGTAATATGCATTGCTAAGAACTTCATTTTGACAACTTTAAAGGTGATTTTCTCAGTATTTAGATTTTTGTGCAGACTTTCAAATAGTTGTATCTCTGCCAAATATTGTCCGATCTTAATAAACCATACATCAATGGAAAACTAATTTATTCAGCTTTCAATTTCAAGAACTTGACCCTTATGACTTGTTTAGTGGTCCAGGGTCACATATACCATTTATTTATATTATTAATAATGCCAGTTACTATTAATTTTAAAAAAAAATTTTTCTATTCATATTTAACTTATCATTCATATTCACATCATTTATATATTGAACACATATTATTATTCTTGACTCCTTCAACACACTGATACCATATCCATCTTTTTAAAAGTTAAATCAAAAGAGTGACCATAAATATTATGTTTAAATAATTACCCTTAATAATAATAGTAATAATACTTGTTATTGTTATTGTTAATTACTATATAAAATGCAATTCTTATTCATATTTTACTGATGGAATAAAATATAATGGAAGTAAAACATACATATGAATTAGCATTTTGCACCGTGCATTTGCATAGTGCAATCTTATGCTGTACATAATATTTCATAATGATCTGAATGATCACTCTTGCTCTGTGCTGTGCTTTTCTGTCACTCCTGTAGATAACAGTGCTGAGCGCTATGATATTGCAGTGGCACTGGAGGGTCTTCGGGGATTGATAGAGGAGGTGGAGCGACGTGTGGGAGATTACCAGAATGCAGAGAAACTACAAGATATCATCAGTCGCCTAGACAACAAGAGCTGCACTCGCCTGAAGAACGGAGAGATCTTCGGCAAGCAAGACCTGCAGAAAACACACCGAACTCTCACACACTCTTCAGCGCTGACCTGTAGGACCACCTCTGGCAGACTGAGAGGTCTTACTGCCACGTGTTTCTGTTTTTATTCTTCATTCATGTATTATTTATTTCCATTCCCAGTGTCTCTTTCTCTCTTTTACAGATGTTCTTGCACTGCTCTTCACAGATGTTTTGACTTTCCTTCAGGAGAAAGAGCAGAAGTTTGTCTTTGCTGCACTGGTACAGAAATATCTATACAAAATATACAATACAGTGTATTGCGTTTTTCTAAGCAAGTGTTTGTGAGAAATCAAAATACGAATTCACTTTTAAATACATTGTGTCTTCAGGAGCAGAAGCCGTCTGTGTTGCCCTTGCGAAGGCTCATTGTGAGGGAAATAGCCAATCAGGAGAGAGGATTATTTCTGATCAGCGGCGATTGCTCTGTGGGGCCTGAGATGTACGAGATACACACACAAACTCGTGAGGAACGCAACACATGGATGACACTGCTGAGACAGGCTGCCGATAGGTGCGTTAGACCTAGAGAGAGTTTCATTTGTCTTGAATTATAGTTTTGAAGTCTATACACTGCCAATCAAAAGTTTGGGTGAGTAAGTTTTTATTTTACAAAGAAATTAATATTTATATTAGCAAGGACACATTAACACATAAGGATACATATATTGATCAAAATGGTAAAAAATAAAAAAAATGGTAAAAAGATGTTAAAGACACTCATAATGTTAGAAAAGATTTGAATTTCAAATAAATGCTGTTCTTTTGAACTTTCTATTTAACAGAGAATCCCTTAAAAAATAGTCACAGTTTCCACAAAAAATATTTAAGCAGCACAACTGTTTTCAACATTGATAATAATAAGAAATGTTTCTTGAGGAGCAAATCGGCATATTAGAATGATTTCTGAAGGATCACGTGACACTGAAGAATATTACAGACTGAAAATTCAGCTTTACATCACAGTAATAAATTACATTTCGAAATACATTAGAATACAAAAATTAAAATACTATTTCACAAAATGAGGTTTTTACTGTATTTTTGATCAAATAGATGCAGTATAAGACGATTCTTTCAAAAACATTAATAAATCTTACCCACCCTAAATCTTTAAACAGTGTATATTTGTATTTGTTTCAGCCTTCCTGATGATCAGACTAAGAAGAATGAGGGGGAAATCAAAGTCAAAAAGATACAGAAGTTACAAGGTACACATCCATCCATCTTTCCACCCACCTGTGCATGACTTTATCATTCCTTATGTCTGATTGCATGTGTATGTCCGTGTGTGTGTAGAGGCACTGTTTTCTCTGGACCAGCGGCTGTGCTCTGTTATTGAGGAGAAGTTAAAGATCTGTAGAGGGACTGGTAGATGGAGTCTGGCTACTTGCCGCCTTCTCGTTCAACCCCACCCTGAAAACACGCCTCAAGGTGTCACATTACTGTCTGACGCACAGGAAGAGGGTAACGAATCTGTCTTTCTCTCTGTAGATACACACACAGGTTGTACTGATGATGACACACTGGTTGTGTCTTTTCCTTCCCAGTGGTGAAGCTGGCTATCACTTTGTTGACTTGGCTTTTTCCTTGCATATGGTCACCAAGTAACCAGGAGAACATAGGCCAGGAAAGAGCAAACAGTGAGTAATCAAATGATTAACACTCAGACTGTTGTCCAACAGAAAACTATTTCATTAGTGTTAAAAGGAGCAACATTACAGGAGTATTTTTCACTGTCCAACATTTTTTTCCTTCCAGATATCAAACAAAATTTGCCAAGTCGGAGCAGAAGGAGTGCTTTGGTAGGAACTGGGGTGGGGCCTCTCTCAATAGCCCCAATAAGCCCCGCCCACCAGACTTATTTAAAGGTAAAGCAATTTCCCACAATTTTAATTTTTTTTTAAACACAAGCAGATAATGATATCTTAATTGTTTGTAAAACCATTTTTATACAAATTGTCCCATTCAATTCAGTGGAGCAATTTATGTAATAATAGAAATTCGGCTCATGCATCATGATTGAGTTCTATTTTGTCTGTGATTATAATACATGGAATATGTGCCTTTTCTCTACCAATCCAGGTAGCGGAGGGTGTTCACAACTTAATCCACATACTCTACAGTCTGCAGGTGTGCGCCATTGATTAACTTATAATAGATCGAAATGTTTGTTTGTTTATATAATGTATACATATCACTGTTTTTTTGAAGGCTGCAGTAATTATCCAAGACAGCTGCTTTGAAGTTCAAAATCTCCTCCTCCTCGAGGGAGAAGCCCCGCCCCCAACTCTTACAAGTGATTATGATGTCAAAAGGGTGGGTGTGGCAGTTTTTCTTACATCATGTTTATCTAGAATGTAATAGTTACATGTGGGTATTATATAATAAATTACAGTTAATTTGAAGCATTTTCCAGACTCTTAAAGTAATAGTTCACCCGAAATTGAGAATTTTACAAAAAAATTACTCATCCTTAGGCCATCCAAGATGTAGTTGAGTTTGTTTCTTCATTGGAACAAACTTTGCCTCACATGCCTTTTCACCAGTGGATCCTCTGCACTGAATGAGTCCAAACATGATGCTTTTAACAGCCATTTCAACTCTTCTACATGGCCTAATGAGGAGAAGATTTTTCAGCAAATGTAAATTTTTAGGTGAACTATTCCTTTAATGCTATTTACACTGCACTTTCTGTATCTCTATCTCCGCAGCAGGGTTTGGAGTGTGGCACGGTCAGTGGGACTGAAGCTGTGCAGCAGAAAGAACTGGAGCAGAGAGAAAAAGAGCACGCTGAACTGACAGACAGACTGGAGAAAGACAAAGAGCAGTTCGAGGAGGAGCTGCGGCTGTTTGAGGAGAAGATGAGGAAACTGAGAGAAGAGGAGAAGAGAGTGAAGAAAGAGAGAGAAAGATTAAAGGAAGAGGGAAAGAAAGTGCAGAAAGAGAAGAATAGTTTGGAGACACAGATAAGACTCATTCAACACAATTCAAATCATCGGCAAGGCATCTTGCCTTCTATCATATAACAGGAGAAATGATGTGCATTTATACGTGTGTTACAGTTTTTATGTGTTTAAGTGTTAATGAGACATTGTTGTGTTTTACTGGCAGAGCTGGAGACAAGTTATGAACTTCAAGAGCAAGACCAGGCTGTTCATTTGAAAGAACTGAAGTGGAGAGAAAACAGCATATATATATATATATATATATATATATATATATAGAGAGAGAGAGAGAGAGAGAGAGAGAGAGAGAGAGAGAGAGAGAAAGAGAGAGAGAGAGAGAGAGAGAGAGAAAGAGATTTTTTTCTGTTTTGTCTGTAATGATGATGATTGGTTGAGGTAATTATCATATTTAGTGCAATGGAAATAGACTGCAGTCATGAGTAAAGATCTAGACCATGTTTATGTATTCTCAAGATCATGACTCCAACTCTGCTTAGTGGTGAAGTGTATCAGAATTGTACCACACTATAAGTCTTTATTTATGGCTTTTATGGAGACAGCAAATCATCAGTCAGAAACCTTTAAATCTGATTATTATTGAATTATTATTGAGGCTCTAGTATTTGGATACTGTATCTAGTATAATACTGGACTGTCAATCTACTTGTTGACAATCTTAAAACTATTTCTGACATCGGTCACACGTTTTTGCATGTGTGTTTGCTGAATATTATTCAAATGACTAACAATCACCATACCCTTATTTTGCAAACACCACAGGTAACTTAGAAATACTCCAGATTTCTGCTTTTAGAAAGTGAAGCACCATCTTTGTTCAAATGTCTGTCAGTAGAGTTTTAACTGGTTGCCGGCCGGACAGACTGGGGATGTACGAGTCTTTGCCGCAGTCTGACCACAGCAGAGTCCACACCGGCTGCGGCACGCTTTCCACGCTTGTCGTCCTCCAGCTGCTGATGAACGACCTGCAGATCTGCGATCTCTTTCCCTGAGGATTTTAGATGTTTCCGGAGCATAGTACTGCCCTGAGAGTATGAAGCAAATGTATGTTTACAGTTCACACTGTGGTAAACAAAGCTCACACTACTGTTCTATGGTTTGGGATCAGTTAGTTTTTGTTTGACAGAAACTTGTTTTTCCTCAACACGGATGCATTAAAATGATCAAAAGTGACAGTAAAGACTATTTGTTATTACAAGTTCTATTTCAATTTGTTTTTTTTTTTTTTTACTTTCCATTCATCAAATAATCTTAAAAAAATATGTTTTCACACAGCTGTTTTCAACACTAATAATCAATATTGATGATAAATGTTTCTTGAGTGGCAAATCAGAAATATTAGAATGATATCTGAAGGATCATGTGAACGAAGACTGGAGAAATAGCTGCGGCAAATTTTGCTTTGTCAACACAGAAAAAAAAATGTTTTTTTTAAATATATTAAAATAGAACATGGTTATTTTAAATGTTAATAATATTTCACAATATTACTGTTTTTACTGTATTTTAAATGCAGCCTTATTGAACATTAGAAACTAATAATAATAAAAAAAATTGACTGACCCCAATCTTTTAAACAATATGCAGATTATGTATCTTTACTTACATCTCTACGTTATAGAAATATGATGTACTCTTTGTGCTTTACATGAGTGTTTCAATTAAATTATAAACAGTTATACTGTCGTAGTATTCATTTATGTATATTGTCTAACTGTTACATCATTTACAAAAAATTTAGATTAGGAACAAAGATGATGGAAGTATAGCACTTTATGATTGACAGATCATAGAAGAATGTTAGATGACATCCAATGCTCTGACCTGTGTTAGGAGGTCAGATTCTGGAAGCCCAACACTTGAATGGCGCCCATACAGCTGAGTCATAGGCCTGCTCAATCTCTCACGACTGTAAAGATCAGCACTGCAGACTGGGCCCTGCACGGAAGGAATTCATCTTCATTAATCAGTGAGTGAAAAGGTCATGAAAAGAATGGTAACATTATGAAGAATATAGGATTTTTAGTAGCACTTTATGATTCATTTTAGTGGGTCCATGAAAGTCACTTTGGTAGTAAATTAGTACAACATAATACCATGGCTCTGCCAAGACTGTAGCCAGCACATTGCATCTGTCTCTGTTTGCGGTAAATGGCCTGTCTAGTGGCAGCTGAGCTCAGAGTCAGATGTTGCTGATGAGGAAGAAAAAAGTATATATACATAAACACAGTAAACCGGTCCAAAAATATACCTGCAAAACATTGCATTTATTTCTGCTCTTTTAAATATTTATTTATTTATTATTAACGTTCTGTAAATCCATACAGCCTTTCAATGTCCATCATTATTCCCTGTCCATTGCATTTTTTTTTATTTTTTTTTGTATAAACTTCTGTTCCAGCATCTTTTTTTTTTTTTTAAAGAAGTCTCTCATGCTCACCAAGGTTGCATTTATACAGATACAGTATTTTAGAGTTTTCTATTTGAATACATTTTAACATGTAATTTATTTCTGATGGCAAAGCTGAATTTTCGTCAGCCGTTACCATAGTCTTCAGTGTCACATGATCCTTAAAGGGATAGTTAACCCAAAAACACAAATTATTTCATTAATTACTCACCCTCAAGTAATTCCAAACCCCAAGACCTTTGTGTTTCGACATTTAACACACTCTGCAGAATTTCGTCTGGATCTACCAATTATAATTTAGTATTCATTCCATTCTCCACTTTAATCACTCACCTCAAGGTTGATAGTTTCATTGATTTTTTTCAGCAGGGCATTGCTGGCTGAACGGTGCATATCTGTTTGCTTTCTGATGACATCACTCATGACTTGTGAAATGTTCCCTCTGAGCTGCTGAGATTCACGTAGTACTGTTGATGAAGCATCCAAAGCCTGTTTGCACTCTTAGTGACAGACAGTGAGATTAGTACCAGCAGTCATTCACTGTCTGCATGCAAGCTTGGGTGACAAAGAGACTTTAGGATAAAATTGTCCCGGGTTAAACGGTCCAGCGGGGTCAGGTTTCAGCGAGAGGGGAGAAGGGTGCGTTTTCACACCCGCTGAGAGTGAGCCATGCTGGGGAAGCAGCTCTGTTACTCTGGATCTCTCAAAGGCACACTCCAACAACTGCTTACTGCTCTCAGCCAAAACCTCAAAATAAAAATTAAATAATAAACAGAATACAGCATATTCTTTTTTTTTCAGTCCTGATGAAACATTTTAATTCTACTGAACATGTAAATTCAACTTGAGAAAGTTAATTTGCTAATGCAAAATTATATTTAGTTTATTGTCCACAACTTGTCCAAAAGTTTGGAGTCAGTCAAGATTTTTTTATATTTTTGGAAGAAGTATCTTATGCTCACCTAAGCTGCATTTATTGAATCAAAAATACAGTAAAAACAGTAATGTTACTATTTTTTACAACTGAAAGTAATTTTCCTTTTTTATACAATAAAACACAATTTATTCCTGTAATGGCAAAGCTGATTTTTTTGTATACATGATCCTTCAGCAATTATTCTAAAATGCTGATTTAGTGCTCAAGAAACAATTCTTGTCAGCGTTGAAAACAGTTGGACCCCAAACTTTTGGTGGGCTTTTGTACATAATTTTTGCATAAATTAATGGTCATATATATATATATATATATATATATATATATATATATATATATATATATATATATATATATATATATATATATATATATATATATACTACTAGATAGTATTTTATAAGTTAAATTGTCAAAACAGTGGCCTGAACTGGTGTGAAAACATTCCTTTATAGGCATTAAAAATATTGTCATATTATTTATCCAACAAGGCCTATTTTTCACCTGTTGTTGAGTTAAAGTCTTTCTCAACATGCTCTCCAGTTCTTGTTTTAGCACATTCAGGCCTCTTCGTTCTTTGTTTAGAAGATCATCAGCTCCATCCAGTATCTTGATAAAACACAGAGTTGAAGCCATGATTTTGCACTCTTTATTTTTCAAAGAGAATATTCATATATTTTGTAAGTCCATATTTGATCTCTTTAACCTCTTATGGGGTCATTTTAAATTAGTCTTCCAGTCATTTTTACTGTATATACTGTACTGTCTCTGTGGTGGCCGGTCGAAATGTCCTTCCGTCTGCACTTTGCTGATTGACCAGCAATGCTTTCCTTAGATTGCGGAGCAATTTTTCCAGTTGTTCCCTTTGATGCTCCACCCTGGTGCCCTCCTGTGTGACCCTAGCTGCTTGTCTGCGCAGGTAACCCTCCACCTCTCTCACACCCCGCATATATTCACCCGCCATAACCGGTGCTGACAACTGCACTCTGATCACGCAGAGCCGGCGGGGGGAACGGTCTGCTCATGACTCCAGAAGTGAGCTATGAAAGTAAAATTTGTTTTATAAAATTGTTGTAATATTAAATGTACTTCTAATGAAAGTACTATTTTTAGTCTTATAAAATCTTAATGTTCATATATTTTTTATGTTTTTGAAAATAATTATTTTATGCTCACCAAGACTACATTTATTTGATAAAAATACAGTAAAACATTGATACTATAAAATATTATTACAATTATTACAATTATTTTAATATATATATATATATATATATATATATTATATTTTAAAAAGTAGGCCTAATTGTTAACTGAAACAGGTTTATTATTGGTCAATACTGAATAAAATATCTAGAGTAGAGGCTATAATGGTCGATATATTTTAATTTCATGTAAATTACAGCGTAAAAATGATATTCCAAAGGTTTTGCTTTCTCTTGCAAAAAAAAAAAAAAAACGTTTTTCGAGCAAATGCAAATGTTTTACGAACAAACATAACATTTCTCAAGGGAACGCATCCGTTTTGCGAAAGAACGCGAAAGCATTGGAATATTATTTTTCACACCACCATGGACAATAGTAATATAAGAAATATAAGAAAACTTATATTTACGAGTTCCCAGCGCCTCAAAATTGCATTCACAATAATAAATGTGTTAAGAAATGTGAAATGCATTATATTTATAATTCACTTTTGTATTGCAGAACTTTATGTTCACGATCTTGCAGTAACTGGAACGTCATTACGATGCATTGCTGCATTAGCCAATCAGAAACCAAGACCGGCACTTTACCGTACGTCCAGTGTTTTTAATTCGGAATTCTTTCTTTTTCGAGTCACTCTCATTGTGCTCCTTTTCGACGCTGTTGTTCACACTGTAAGCTGTTAACTGAGGACGTCTGTGGGTAACGTTAAAGGTCCCAACGCTGTGGCTGCGGTAGCGTGTAGATGAGTGCAGTTGATCTACGTGAGTTTGACGCAGAAGATCTTCGGCGCGCAGAATCGAGCGGACAGTGGCGTCCCTCCAGCCTTTAGATCCCACAGCTACAGCCGGGGGAGCGGACTGAACCGGCCGCTTCATGGTCATGGTAACGTACTTTACCATCTGTGGAACAATCCGAATAACTCCAAAGTGTTTGGTTTTAAAAGTGTTGGTCGTCTCCAACGCAACAGTTCCTAAAGTGATAGGGGGCGCGCACAGACCTCTGATTTGGGTAACACGAAACGCACTAATGAACGAGTGTCATTCAGCTCCATTCACACTGCAACTCAATCAGTGGAGATCGTGTTACATGATGAGAACAGATCACAACAGAGACAACCTTAATTAGTGTGGCACAACATATAAATTATTAAAAGAAAATAAGACTTTATTTGATTGACTGCATCCCCATACTTTGATCAAATCATTTCCATATTTTACAATTATATATTATTGCTTAAACTTAGAAGTGTATTCATCTGAATTCAATTAACATCTTGTCCAACTAGTATAAAAAAGGTAAGTATACCAAGGCAGCCCTGCTGTTAAGCCCTCCTCGTGTAAAAACCATGGACTCTACCATGCAACTCCACCGGGCAGGACCGATATAAGTATCGTTTTGATTCATCCTTTTTCCTACTACGCCTGTCAACCCTATTAGCAAATGGCATCTCAGGAACCACACTTTAGTGGTTTGAGTGTTACCTAACAGATAGGTCCTTCAAAGTACCTTAGAAAGGTGAGGTGTCATAGTTGCAACATCTAACTACTGGGGTGCTGCAGGGCTCAGTACTTAGACCACTTCTCATTTGTAAGTCACTTTGGATAAAAGCATCTGTTAAATGACTAAATTTAAATATTATATATAATATTATGTAAATATAATTTAATATTTACAATTATATATAATATATAGAGCGAAAGAGAGTCACTTTTCAAAAAGAATACCTATAAATATTTTGATTGTAGTTTATTATTATTACAGACCTGAAACAATTTAAAATGTCCCCGTTATTTCAAGTTTTTTTTTTTTATTACTTTAAAGGCATCTAGGAAAGTATACTGTATGTACCTATGTAAAATATGATAAGGTCATCCATAAATAAAAATCTAGCACCAGGCATAATGATCAGACAAAAAGGAAGAACCTTTAATATTTCAGACATAAAAGAAAAGCTCCAACAAAACCTTTAGAAAACCCACACAAACTTGAGGCTTCATTTTAAATGTGACTTATGAGGTATGCACCAAGTCATGGGGATTTCAGCATACTCAGATAAAATAAGCAGATTAAAACATGTTCTTTCCAGAGAGACTTGTAAATCCTTCTATTGTGCACAAGTTTTCTCTACACTGGAATTAATATAGCATATCCCAGTTTGTACCATAATCCAAAACAAATTAAACATTTATAAATAAAGAACAAATATAAGATCACATGGAAAATTACGTTGGGGAAAGACAAATCAAACAGTAACAAGAAAAGCAGCGTTCAACATATCCATACATAATGAATAAAAAAACAATTTAAACATTTAATAATAATAATGCCAGGATTGTGGTATATGAAAATAATTATTAATAAGCAAAGTGTGTGCTGAAAACCATGTGTGTGTGTGTGTGTGCAACCATGTAAATCTTGGAACCACAATCTGGAAGTGTGGGAAGTAATCAACATTTTATGTTTGAGTTCAATCTAAATTACTAAAGCAACATGTAATGGCCCAGTCATAAATTAATTTAAACAACAAAAAACATTTAATAAAATTCACTCAACTTTCTCAAAAGTTCAGTTTTGAAGAATCTGGCTGAACATGTCTTGATTTCCTTTCAGTTTTAAGAGAAATAGAGAATTACTGTTTTAAAAGAATTAACTTTATTAGAAGCTGAGTTATTGTTTTAGATTGCACAATGAAAGTAGTGCCATTAACAATATATTGAGCAGTTATCAAGTTCAGTATATATAACATTATTAAACTCACATTATGTGTTTAATCACAGTGTGTGTTTGAGGGCTATTTTGGGTCCAAGTCTGCTAGAGATGTTTTGCTGTAGCTCTGTTAACACACCGTCACGCTCCTCTAACTCCAGAAGAACTTGCTATGAAGGGCAAATAAGAAGAATATATCACGTCAGTAATTTTTGATCATGGAGAATGTTGGTAGCAACCAGCAGTTTAGAAACAGGTTATTTACCTCTATGAGTTTATCCCTCTTCTGAAGATTGTCTCTTAGTTTTCCTTCCTCAAAAGCTCTCTCTTTATTTTCTTTCTTCCAGCCTAGTTCAGCCTCCTTTTTCTCCTTGGTTTTCTCTCTCAGCTCCTTGAGTGTGTCCTTGAGTTGCTCTGATAGTGCAGTGATGGTTTGTTTGTGATTTTCTCTTTGGTCCTGAAATAACATGGAGGCATGTTGATGAAAACATCCAAACCTGATCTTGAAAACACACTGTCATGGAAATCATGCTTTAAAAAAAAAAAAAAAAAACATTTATGAAATGGTAATGATGCACTGAAATTTCAGAACCAAAAATAATCAGCCACAAATTTAGGTTTCCATTTAAATGGTTTTGGAAGGCCCAAAATCACTGCCCGAAAACAGTGATTAATTTTACTTCTCTAATGACACATTTTTACAAACTGATTTCTCTTTGCTTAAAGAATCTTCATTTTAAAGAACGGAGATCTTTTAGGCTATTTTCAGACTGCAGGCAAATCAGACCAACTCCAACATGTGGTTCGAATCAGATTAGGAAAAAGTATAATTCATATTTCATGTGTTGTTTGCTTTCAGTTGGTGAGTGAAAAAAACTTCACTAAAGTTTATTTGTAACATGCCTGCCATCCAATAATTGCAGTAAGTTTGTGCTCTCTTTTGATATGAAACAAAGTCTGAGCTTTCAAATTCTGTCAATTGTATAATGAAATTCAAACAATACATGTGGTTTTGAAGCTCTTTACTTTCTGTTTCAGTGCTTTGGTAGAAAAAAAATATTTTGGTGCATCACTAGCTACTGATATTGGCCAGAGCATTGTCTGCACACTCCACTAGGTGGCGCAATGGCTTTTCTGTTTTATAATGAAATGAAATAGTCATGAAGTACATTCATACCAGATTTTCAGGTTTTTTTAGATATTCAGCACACTAAAAATGACTGGCAATGAGTACATTTTTTTGAAAAAGCCACTATGGGAAATTAAATTTATGATTTATTCAGACTTTACCAGTATGATGCTTTCAGCATCAGTTAAGGCTGAGGAGAGGCTTGAGATCTCCTGCAGCATGGTGGCGCTGAACTCCTCTCTATCTCTTAAGCTTGCTGCCAGCAGAGCTTCTTTCTCTCGCAGCTGATTGACCAATCCAGCCTCAGCTTCGCCCCCTTCCAATCCCCGTCCAATCAGTGAGTCTGAGAGTGCCTTTGGGGAAAATGTTAATATTTGACTACTAGAAATGATACATTAACTAAATACTTTGCAAAAGAGGTCAAATCAGACAGAGCGCGATAGCGCCACGTCTACCTGCACATCTCTGCGTGAACTCTCCAGCACCTCTTTTAGCTGGGAGATATAGTCTTTGTTCTCCTTCACCAGTGCAGTCAAAGCTGAATCTCTCGAGTTCCACATTTCCCTTTCTTTCATAATTTCCTGTTGGGCTCGATCCCTCTCCGCAAGCTCTACACGTAGGTGCTATTAGAAGATACAAAACATTCATTTTTCTTCTAATTGTAGTTTGCAAGCTGAATAACTTTTTTCATAATGTAAAACATTCAAACTATTGGGAAACTAAAACCCTGTTTTCTGTATAAGAGGTATCAATGCCTCATCTACTCTCCAATGAAATGCACTCATGTGTAATAGCAGCAGTTACTAACCAAGTGACTAAGTAAACAGTATGTGTGCACCGTTGAATAAGAACACTGTTTGTTTGACTCACGTTAATAACATCCTGGTTACACTGGAGCACAGTGTTGAGTGTGATGAAGTCTCTGTCTCTCTCTCTGCCAGCGTCTCTCATGGCCTGCAGCTGTTTCTCCCGAGCTTTCTCTTTTTCGCTCACCTCAGACAGCTGGGCCTCCAGAACCACCTGATTAAAACATAAACATAAAAATTAAGTATAAGCACTGTGGAAAAAATGTGCATGTGTTTTCAGCATTATCTGGACCAAGCAAACACAAAACTGCTCTTGTACTCAGGTTATTTACCCCACACAGTAACCCAGCCACTGTCACTCTCACTGACTGGGTGTGTTAGCCAGAGCTTTAATGTAGGCTCAGTCTAATTACTACTTGTAAGGGTCAAATAACTAAAGTAAAACAGATTAAAATGACAAAAAAATCATATTTCAGTAATTGATTAAAATGTGCTTTCATTCACTTCTAAATAATGGCAAAACAATTTAAGGTTAGCCTATAGTAATTATAATTATCTAAATTTAGGAACAAAAGAGGTCTGAGGAGTGTTCATTTAAACCGCTCAGTTAGTTTATCCGTTAGACCTCACCTCACGTTCACTGCATGTATCAGTCACTGCGCTGGCCAGTTTTTTGATGAGTTTGTCAGTGTCCTGTGATTCCAGCCCCTGCTCCGCACACAGCTTCCGGATCAAAGTCACACATTCCTGAAGTGAGGAGAACACAGAGTTCACTGACACATCCGTGACCTCTGCACAATCCTGAATCTATAATGAGTTCATCAATTCAGTACTCACCTGGATTACATTCTCTCTGCTGTGCAGTGATTGGCTGAGGCTCTCTATGAGGTCATTTTTATTTTTCAGACTGGTCTATGTGGCAAAACAGATCAGATGGATATTAGTGTCACAAACAGGTATCATCCCCAGTAAAATGACTCCATGTCATCCCTGAGGGACAGTTCATGGCATTGTGATTCCTTATTAATGCATTCCAGTGTTATATAACTGCTATCAGCTCACACTAGAGAGGAACCATTCAAATGCTACCCAGCATGCACGACCAGTGCTATGAAATTTCAGCACTCTGTAAAATACTGAATTAAGGTAAATCATAAAAGAATGGATATGTACTGTGGCCACAAAAAGTAAGTTTATATAACAGCATAACAGCATATCAAGTAATTGCATTGTATAACATTAAATACCTAAATGATTGATCATAGGTCTGTTATTCCTCCTTCCCTAATAATCTATTTAAACTCTTGTTATCCAAATAGTTCTATGCAGAATTATTATATACTATTATAGTATTTTTTTTTTACATTTTGAATTAGCTTTTATTTTAATATTTTCAAGTTTCATTTTAATTTTATTACAGTTTTGGCAATTTTGTTATATTCTTTTGTCATTTTTATTTGTTGTGTTTTATATATATATATATATTTAAATATAGCTTAGATTTATGTCAGTTTTGATATTAGTTATTTTAACTCAATCAAAAATTAGAAATGTTACCTTGGCAAAAGAGAAAAACCTGGGCCCGTATTAATAAAGATTCTAAGAATCCTCTCAGAAAACTCTTAATTTATCTTAAAAACTTTTACGTAGGAGTCTTAGCTTAAAAGTGATTCGGGACCGATCTGAGAGCAACTCTGAGTAAGGAAAAGACAAAAACTTTCATCTTAGTGAGGAGACGGGGTTGACCCTGTTGCTATGTATGACACAATCTTTTGAAGACTGTGATTGGTTGGTTGTCCAAGAAGGAAAAATAAGAGTGATTTTAAGTATAGGGTCTATTCTAATTCTCACTTTGAATTTAAATTCGTAATTTATCCTATTTGACCGTTCTCTCTCACACACACACACACATTATATGTGTGTATCTAAATCCTTTTTTTAATTTACCATGCTTGTAATTTCCTATAAGGTATTTGATTGGCTTAGAATGATAAAAATTGTTCCAGTCTTTCCATTTACAGTGATTGCTGTCCTATTTAAGTGGCGGTTCGAATGTTGGTTTTAATGTATCAAATATGGAATCAAAACCAAGAAGTGCGAGAAAGCCAAACTGGACAGAGGAACAGTGTTTACTGTTAGTCCAGTTAGTGGATGAACACAAGGCCATTCTTAAAGGAGAATTTGGGCCGGGTGTCACAGCAAGGGACAAGAAGCAGACATGGGAGCGTATAGCACAAACTATTAACGGTTCATTCTCCCTGCTTGTGTGCACCTATTAGCCTGTTATATTCATAAATGCAGTTTTTTGAGCCTGCAAGGTGGGAATGTCCAGTGGAAATGAAATGAACTGCGACACAATAAGATGTTCTGAATGTGCTGTAATTGTGTGATCACTCTGCTTACAGAAGATTGTGACAGACCCAAATCATCACTATTGCATTGTTGCATTTTCCCAGTTGCCAAATATCATAATGTAGCAATTACTTTAATTTATATATTAAATTATAAATCATTATATAATCTATACCGTCTTATTAACTCACTGTCATCCATTGTCTGCAACACATTTCTTCTGCATCTTCGTCTTTCTGCCATTTTCTCCTCTGCTAAAGAAACTCTTAAGCCTCTTAAAAGTCCTCATCTGTGCTCCTAACAAGTTTGACCTTAAGACCTCTTTTAAGGGTTAAGATGCTTTTTGAATTACTTCTTTCTTTACTAGGATTTTTTCTTTAATTTTAAGAGTAAACGCCCACATTTCTAAGAATTTTCTTAGAATTTTGTCACTAGGAGCTACTTTTTGCATTAAGATTCTTTATGAATACGGGCCCTGAACTGAAATAAGTTCTTTTTTTTGGTTTTTCTCATTTTATATTTATTTCTCCTTTATTTCAATTAACAAAAAAAATTGTTTGAAAAGTTTATCTACTGTTCTTCTGACATCTAAATCCTAACAAATAAATTTTAAATTTTTTTTATTAAACATTTCAATTTAAAGGTGTGTTTGTGTTTTTCAAAATATATGCAACTTTTATTTTATTGTTTTATCATCTAATGCAATGGAATTCATAAATTAATTGTGGCTTAAATGTCTGAATACTTGTTTGGACCATTGTATGAATTCATTCCTAATGTATTGGTATATTTTGTTTTATATTTATATAAAACAAAAATCACATCAAAATGCAGCAGCTGTCAAGCCTTTAATGAAAGAAAGCCCAGGGCAAACTCCTCTGGTCTGGGAAGATTCCTGGAGGAGGTGTGTATGCATGCATGCATGTATGTATACACCTCTCTACGTGGGCAAACCCAAACACTATCTTTTTGAAAACATTCACACACCTTCTGTAATATACCCTATATAAGGCATAATTTGAAAAAAGTCAACAAAAAGATTAGGAGAGGGTGTGCCTCAGATGTGCGCTGCTAAGCTTCTAAAACACAATGCACCGTGCACACGATCGTTTGAAACAGCCATGCCATTTAACTTAATCATCAAGTCGTCTTACCACTTGTGGAGACTTCAACTGCTTGGCAGGAGCATCGGTTGTTGGTTTGTTGCTATCCCTTAGCTGTGCCTCAAGAGTTCTGATGCGAGCTTGAGCTTGAACGAGTTGTTCACGCAACTGCTTCACAGCAAGGTGCACCCTACCTTTGGACGCCTAAAAAGAGATATAAAAATGAACTTCAAGAAAAATGGTGAACCGTCTGAAGCAGTCTGATAGTCCTCACCTGTCTTTGCAAAGGCATAAAGTCGTCTTTTAGCTCAGTCAGGATGTCATTGTTCTCTTCTTCAAATTCATCATCCGTCCCATTGTTGCCCTCTCCAAAATTCAGGACCCTCACTAACCCTGCTTTCAGCCCCACCTCATCCTTCCCATTCTGCAGGTCCCCTCTTCCCAACACAGGAATGCGACTTCCAGCCGGTGACCTCACTGGCTTTCCCTCAATTCCCTTTAACTCTTTGAAAACTGTGTCTATAATGGCCGAATGCTCTTCTGGCCAATCAAATGGATCATTGCCGTCTAAAGAGTCCAGCGACTGAACAGAGGCAGTGCGGGATCGAGATCTCAAAGAATGACAGGAGCTGGACAGAGAGGCGGGGCTGGATCTCACAGACGGCACTTTCGACCAATGAAGAGGCATGCTGCAAGACTTTTCTCGAGAGAGGCCCAATGAGGTGAAAGCTTGATCGGGCAAGTGACGTGGAATTCCACAAACGGACTCATAGTCCGAGTCGGACACCCTCAAGGAGTCGCAACACTCACACATCTTGCCTTTCTGACACCGCTTCCCTGTTCTCTTGTAATACGGACATGACTCCGCTTTCTCGGACCACCATTCGTACTCGGAGAGGGCCATGTTGTCCCTCAGCATTTCTCGATATCCTTCCCCTACATAATCCTTCCGTTCCCCTTCATCCTCACTGGAACTACCATTTCTCCTGGAAGTAGATGAGTGGCGCTGATCATACATGCTTCGCACCCATCGTCTGATCTTGTCCCTTTCCTGAGAGAGTTTCTGGAGTCTCTCACTCGACAGCGCTCGGACTCTGGCAATGACGGTGTCGAACTTGAAAACTCGCTCCAAAACGGACACACACTTGCCACATAAAAACTCCCCCTGACCATCCCCACGTGGTACAGACTGCTCTAATATATGTGTCAGCACACAGAGCAGGTCAATTCCTTTCGTGGGGGTGAGCAGGCCACGAGACTTCGATAGCGAACGAGAGGAACTTAGTGATATAGTGCTGCCTAGAAATAAAAGATAAAGAACATATACATAACTATAAACAAACATGCAATATTTTTTAAATGTTCTGAATGTTTAATGCCTATACAGCACCTTAATAGCTTCAGTAATTAAAATGAATAATGCACAAATATGCATTCTTTTTTTATTCTCCATTTTACTTAAAAATGTATGCAGTAATAGCAAATGTAATGTAATTAGACAAGTTCTCTGCTGCTCATACCCCATGGGCTGCTTTGTGCCGATCTGGGCAAGCTTCCCTTGATAGAAAAGTCTGTCGGCGTCTGAGGTTGTGCCCCCTTTCTGTTCTGACCTGTATACAGCCATCGCCGCTGGTTACCTTGCAGGTCACTCCCACAAATGCGGCAGCCTTCACTTTTACCTCGAGTAGTCATCATAAAAAGGTGCAGCAGGTGCCCTATAATAATAATAATAATAATAATAATAATAATAGTACAATACAACAACAATAATAATAATTCAATAACAATGGGGGAAACCATGAATTCATGATACAGCATGATACTGGCATCTAAGGGGAAATTTAAAGATTCTAGAACAATATACATAAACTTTACACACCTGTTTAAATCTGTCAGTATAGTTCACTGTTGTCCTTTGGCTGGGGTGGATCCAGTGAATGACAGCTCACTCTCCCCACTGACAGTCTCAGTGTTTACATGGGCTGAGCAAGTCGGCCTTGAGCTCTAAACACACATACACACACACACACACACACACACACACACAAATACAAACAAAACATGCTTTATAAAACAAAATAAATCCGTTTATGGACGACTACAATTGGACACTGCGCTAACATCGTTCATCCAAAAATCGAATTTATGTAATTATTTACTCACATAATGTTGTTTCAAACCCGCCTAACTTGCTCTTTTACCTGGAACACAAAAGAAAATGTCAAACACAACGTTAGGTGACTGACAGCCACAGTCACCGTCACCATTTACTTTCTTTGCTATTTTTCCATACAATAAAAGTGAATGACTGTGGCTGTCAGTCTGTCTATAATCTCCTCCTTTGTTAAAAAAAGAAAGACATAAATCAGGAACAACATCAGGTGAATAAACGGTGACAGAATGTTCTTCTTTTTTGCGCACTATTCTTTTCAAACTGATTTATGAAAAACCAGCACGAGCGCTTTAATTCAAATAAATTATGTAAATAAGTGACGCTTTGGCAGAGAACTTTCCATAAAATGACTAATCTCAGCAGCAGCCCTCTGTTTCTCTTTCCGTGTACTCTCATTCAAACATGATTTTAAACATATATCTCAGAGATAAACTACGGCTGATAAAACCCTACGCGAAATTGACTTTTGGCTGCTGGAATGTCAGAATGAACCTGCAGAGGACAAAACATGATAAACCATACAACTATTCAACATAGCCGTCAACTGACCTGATAAGTTACAAGAGACGAAAATATCCCGTTATAATCTCAAACTTACAGATAAAATCGTTTACCGAAGCTCAGGAAGTGTCTTCACGGTCTCGAGCAAATGTTCTCGCTTGTCCAGACCATAGTGGCAGCCGCCGCGCGCCGCTCTACCTTGCTGACGTCACCATAAAATACCTGTTGCAGCACGCATCTGCGTGCACAATCATGCGCATGCGGCAATAAACCATTATATTCGCGCGCGTTCGTGTGTGTGTGCGTGTGTGTGTGTGTTTGTGTGTGTCTGTGTGTGTGTGTGTGTATATATATATATATTTTCTTTATTTTCATGACTATGAAAATTGTAGATTCACACTGAAGGCATCAAAACTATGTATTAACACATGTGGAATTATATATGGAATTATATACATGACAAAAAAAGAAACAACTGAAAATATGTCATATTAAAGGTTCTTCAAAGTAGCCACCTTTTGCTTTGATAACTGCTTTCACACTCTTGGCATTCTCTTGATAAACTTCAAGAGGTAGTCACCTGATATGGTCTTCCAACAGTTTTGAAGGAGTTCCCCGAGAGATGCTTAGCACTTGTTGGCCCTTTTGCCTTCTGTCTGCGCTCCAGCTCACCCCTAAACCATCTGGATTGGGTTCAGGTCCGGTGACTGTGGAGGCCAGGTCATCTGGCGCAGCACCCCATCACTCTCCTTCTTGCTCAAATAGCCCTTGATGCCTTCAGTGTGACTCTACAATTTTCATAGTCGTGAAAATAAAGAAAACTCTTTGAATGAGAAGGTGTGTCCAAACTTTTGGACTGTACTGTATATATATATATATATATATATATATATATATATATATATATATATATATATATATATATATATATATATATATATATATATACACAGTGTTGGGGAGTACCTTTTTACTCAAGGTCACTGAATTGAAAGGTCACAAATAATCCAAGCAACACATTAACACAGGTTCCCAAAAGACAAGTCATCTGAAATTACCTGTTGAATAGGCATGCTCTATCTCTCCATCCAAAAATGGAATCCAATTTTTTTTATTCAGCAAGGATGCATTAAATATAATAAAACAAATTTTACGTTTTAAAACATATTAAAATAGAAAAGTCATTTTAAATTTAAATATTATTTCAGAATATTACTGTATTTGTTTATTAAATAAAAGCTGCATTGGAGAGCATAAGGGACTTTGACAGAGAAATTGTGCAGTCCTAGTTCAAATTTTTTTTTTTTTTTTAATTAGGAAGTATAATGCAGAAAGAAAATCCCTTTTTGATGAATTGGAAGAACTTGGATTTAAAGTGTTTTCTGTTTCTTTTTTGTTTGGACACAGTGATAAACATAAACTGATCTCTGAGGCAGTTCTTCGGTTCTTGAATATAACACGACTGTATTTAAGGATGTAGTTCAAACTTTGACCTGTGGAGGGCAGTAATACCTTGAAGATGTTTTTAATAACTTTCTGGACTGGACATAGCCTATACCTTACACACGTTTTCAATGGAGGGACAGAAAGCTCTCGGACTAAATCTAAAATATCTTAAACTGTGTTCCCAAGGTGAACGGACGACTTACAGGTTTGGAAAAACATGAGGGTGAGTTATTAATGACATCATTTTCATTTTTCGGTGAACTAGCCCTTTAATGTTTACATCAATAAATGACCTGATGTTAATTTCTGTGTCTGAGTAAAACAGTCTCATAATTTTTTCTTGTACTCATAATTTTTATTTGAAATAAGATTGGACAACTTTAATAAAATATTAAACTCAGTTTGGTCACCCACAGTTGTAAAAGTGTTGCTTCATGCATTTGTAATGCTGTTATCTTGTGATTCACATTATATTATGGTGAAAAGCTTGGCCAATCTGTTACAGTGGGTTAGTGACCAGCTCCATGACATCCTGGGTTTGAGTGACCGATATGTGGCCCAGTACATGATCGGTCTGCCCGGGCGGTGGAACGAAAGTCATAGAAATGGAGAGAAAGAACAGAACCTACACTCTTCTTGAGGGCAGTGAGAGTGATGGGGAGATGGCCAGAGAAAGAGGAAAAGAGAAGAAAAGCAAAGATCGGGACAAAGGTGAGAAGAGAAAAAACATCTCAGACAGAAATGAGACGTAAGTCCATCATCCAGTGAAGATGACAGGAAAAAGAGGTGATTATATTATACTTTCAATCTTTTAGATGCATCAGACCCACAAATATCAGGCTCTGTATATGTAAAAACCTAGAAAACAGGTCTCAACCACTGATCTATATATATAACTAATCTATATATTCTATATATTTATATAACTATATATCTATATATATATAACTATATATCTATATATATATAACTATATCTATAACTATATGTTCTATATTATAGATCAGTGGTCTCAACACATCTGCTTGTCAGAGGAAATGTTAGCCATATGAACTAATGGCAATATCTATGGAATTTTAAGGTAATTGGCTAACCATTGTTTTTATTGTCACCATTTTATTTAACTTTAATCTAAATTTTAGTGTAAAAAATAAAATAAAAAACTTTTAGATATTATTCCGCACATGTGTTATGATTATCTTTGGTATCTCCTTTGAAGGTATCTTGAGGAAAAACAGCTCTATATTTAACAAAGCACATACAAAATAATTGAACCCGAAATGACGAGACCTGTTGTACAGAATACGTCTGTATGTCTGTTGCTCATAAACCTCATTAAGCTCTTCTTATAAGAGGCCCCTGTTTTAAAAATGTAAAGACGTGTCTTGCTTAAAGAATTTATACTGTGAAAAAATAACATTGTAAATGTAAACATATCTGGAGCCCAGTTTGAAAAGCCCTGAGCTAAACTTAAAAAAGGTACATACATATACACTAAATACAAGCTTGCGTCAGCCTGCATCTCTTTCCTGTCTCTTTCCACTGTTTATCAATAAAGGCATAAAAAGCACTACTGTGCAATAAAAAATACTTAGCTTGTCATGATGAAAAAGCCATGGTGAGCCAGAAAGATTTAATGTTCTGGAATTTGTGTATTTCCGTACAGTTTGTGGATCATGAATATTTATACTGGCATTTACTGTGTCCTCTGGTGTTTCAGGAGGAGATTGAGGTGTGCTGTGAACTTCTACAGGAGAGATGCAGGAGACTGGGCTCGAAAATATCTGAACTTCTTGTTCTGCCCATCTATGCCAGCTTGCCCTCGGACATGCAGGACAAGATCTTCAATCCACTCCGCCTCGAGCACTCAAAGTGAGTACGTCATCCAACAGGGGGCAGCATCTCTTTTCAAATCTGTGGAAGATTACTTGCCTTTACTTGTAAATGTATTCTTATCTGAGGCTTTTATACAAAATAAAATCCAAACAAACAAACTGATGCAAATTTTTATGTAAATGTTTTTTTTTTTTTTTTTTTCAAAGTTGTATTTGCTTGATCATCTTGATAAGTATGGTAAACTGTCTGAATATAGATTTCTTTAGAAAACGTGTGTGTGTGTGTGTGTGTGTGTGGTGTTTTTGGGCTTCAGTTTGTGGTGGCCACAAATATCGCAGAGACATCTCTCACAATTGACGGCATCATCTATGTGATTGATCCAGGTTTTTGGAAACTAAAGAGCTACAATGTGAGAACAATGGAGTCTCTCATTGTCAATCCCTGTTCACCAGTAACAGGAGCTTCTGTAAACTGTACAGTGGAAGTATTTTAAAAAAATAGTAATTTCGATTTACAGATGATTTAGTAATGTTACAAAAATGTATTATTATGAATCATTATTATTAATCAATTATTATAAAAAGCAACAGCAACAATAATTATTTTAATATAAGTACAAATTAATTATTATAAAATAATATAATTATTATGGTCATTATTAGTTATAGTAGCTAATTAAGAAGACTTTAGTTAATTATTTATACATTAATAAATCAAATTAATTATTATTAATAAGACCTTTTTATTTTTAAATGTTGTTCTGAATGTTGGGGAAATGTTTATAGAGATAGGGACTTATTTATTGTCATTTGAATATTGAGTTACTCATTCTTTATTTTTATTTTGTGAGGAAAAATGGTTATGCTTCATTTGTAAATATGGTTAAATATGAATTGATGTTTTGAAGCAGTGATTGATAATGTGTTTTATTATCATGCAGGCATCATCCAATCAGAGAGCAGGTCGTGCAGGAAGAGTGGCTGCTGGGAAATGTTTTAGGCTATACATCGCCTGGGCCTTTAAACATGAGACGGAGGAGACCACTGTCCCTGAGATCCAGAGAACAAACCTGGGCAATGTGGTTCTGCTGCTCAAAAGTCTTGGTAAGAATAAATGAATCTGTTTTTCTTCATGACTTCACCATGACAAATCCCAGTGCCAGTTTGATACAGAATTGTTCTGTCATTTAAATTATATGTGACCCTGGACCACAATATATGCTTTCATGTTTATCTCATTGTCTCATTGCTCCGGCTGGACAAGGCTTTACAATATGTTAAGAGGCCAATCACAATGCACCGGATAGCTGGCCAATCACAGTGAAAATCGACGTGTTTCAGAAGGCGGGGCATAGAGGATAAACAATAATGTGTGGTAAAGTGTGTGGTACAATGTGTTTATTTTTTATTTTTTTACCTTAAACCGCATAAACACATTTCATTACACCAAATTAATGTTCTTTTTAGCAGCATCATATGACCCCTTAAATTTTGAATCTTTTATAACATTATAAATGTCTTTACAATCACTTTATTTTAATGAATCTTTGCTGAATAAAAGTATTCATAGAAATTTAAATATAATCAAGAAATGTTACCCCAAACTTTTGAATAGTAGAACACATCTCTTAAAAATATCTCAGGACTACTAGGTTAAAATGACTCATAAAGTGAAATTCCCTGATAAATATTTATACATTTTAAAGTATGGCTTATGAGTTTGTAGTGTATTTTTGTTATGACAAACAATGTAAATTTTGGGGTGTGGAATTTAGAAACTGGAACTTTAATGCATGCATAAATAGACCTAACACACGTATTCACTCCCTTTAATCAAACACGATATGTATTTTAATATGTGCTTAAGATCTAACATGTTTCTCTTGATCTGTTTGTCAGGAATAAATAACCTGGTTCATTTCGACTTCATGGTTCTCTTCCTCACGAAACACTGGTGTCGTCACTGGAGCAGCTTTACGCCTTGGGTGCCCTTAACCTCCTCGTCAACTCACTAAAGTGCAAAAAAAAAAAAAAAATCAAATAACTTTATGACCCTATAATTATGCTAAATTAGAATATAAAAATTTAAGCACTCATAAACTTTGAAAAACTCGGTTGTGTTCACAACAGATTTACAAAGGAGGTTTAGGACAAAAAGCTGGGTGTCAATAAGGGTTCTGGACCCGCCAATGAACTATAAATAAATTACTCTACAGCTTTCCATTCATGAATATCCCTTATAGAAGTATATCAATATTTAGCTCTATGTTTTCTACTTGATTTTGTTCCTCTTGCACTATAGCTCAGTCCAAGAATGGCTGAACTTCCCCTGGACCCCATGCTGAGTAAAATGATTCTGGCTTCTGAACAGTGAGTCTAAACTGCAAAGAAACTATCTTTAAACCAACATTTTCAAAATTAAAGGGGTAGTTGACCCAAAAATGAAAATTTTGTCATAATTTACTCACCTTTGTGTCGTTCCAAACCTGTATGAGTTGCTTTCTTATGTCGAACCTATAAGATATTTTGAAGATTGCTGGTAATCAAACAGTTGGTGGTTGCCATTAATTTCCATAGTACTTTTTTTTCCTACTGTGGCAGTCAGTGGCAACCACAAACTGTTTGATTACCAGCAATCCTCAAAATATGTTCTTTTAGGTTCAACATAAGAAAGCAACTCATACAGGTTTGGAATGACACGAAGGTGAGTAAATGATGACAGATGATTTTTGCAATTTTTGTTATTGACTTATCAGTGATTA
The DNA here is from genome assembly GCF_003368295.1 of Carassius auratus. Classification (NCBI taxonomy): domain Eukaryota; kingdom Metazoa; phylum Chordata; class Actinopteri; order Cypriniformes; family Cyprinidae; genus Carassius; species Carassius auratus. Next base: position 12,805,094 of record NC_039282.1, on the reverse strand, counting down.
CCCTTTACCTGGTGTTGTTACTGTGATGTTTTGAATATTGTTCATTGGTCTGTCCTTCACTTATAAGTTCTCTGAGGAGACTCTGACCATCGTGGCCATGCTGTCAGTGAACAACTCCATCTTCTGTCGGCCCAAGGACAAAGTGGTTCATGCCGACTGAATGAACTTTGTGGTACCGGGAGGAGATCACATTGTGCTGCTCAATGTATATACACAGGTTTGTTTATGCGTGCATTTAATATCTAAATATCACTCGGAGCAGCAGCAGTTAATCTGACATCTGAGGCTTTGCACACTTTTACGACCTGGCAGTTGTGCTAACAGAAATGATTTGTTATTGTCAGAATAGTCATCATGTCGTGACTTCCTTATGGTAGATGTACAGCAGTGGGATTGCTGAACAGGTTATTCGGGCCTGTGCGGACGTGTACTTTTATGTGTAGATGCTTTAGAAGGAAGTTCTTGTCTTGTACAATTATAACTTTGAAATGAATAATGTTTTTTAAGAAGGACTATTCAAACAACAGAAACATTGCATTTTGGCACTTAAAGTAAAGCATTTAGAAGACTTTTTTGGTCATTAAACTACAATAACAAAAGTGCTCAGTAATGTAAGTTATAAAGCAAGATGTATGTAGCAAAAATTCATTACAGTAATGCTTTCACTCTACCAATCCTGATTGTATTTTTTTGGGGGAAAAGATAAATGGCCTTATAGTCCCAGAGGAAGTTTTTCTTACAGTCAATTCAGCCTTTCAACTAGACTCATTATGCAAATTTTTGGCAAAAATTATTAGGATATTAAGTAAAGCTCATGTTCCATGAAGATATTTTGTAAATTTACTACAATTAAATATATCAAAACTTAATTTTTGATCAGTAATATGCATTGCTAAGAATTCATTTGGACAATTTCAAAGGCGATTTTCTCAGTATTTAGATATTTTGACCCTCAGATTCCAAATATTCAAATAGTTTTATCTTGTCCGATTATTTCAGATCCTAATAAACCATACATAAATGGAAAGCTTTCTGCTTTCAGATTATGTATAAATCTCAATTTCCAAAAATGTACACTTAAGACTGGTTTTGTGGTCCAGGGTAACATTGTTTGTGTATCAGACTTCACTGCTTGCGGTGTGTTTATTGATGCATGTGCAACACACACAGTTATTATTTTCATTAGTATTCAGTGGTGTATTTCTCTGTTAGTAGAGAGTGTGGTTCTCTATTCAGTTTGAATTGGATGATTCACAAATCAGTGATGGAGTCAGTTGTAAATGCTGAAAATTCTCTGAACGATTCACTGCCCGAGTCTGGTTTAAAACATGAACTCTCAAGCCAGTTATCTGAATCTTTCTCGTTCTCTCTTTCTCTTCATTGGTTAGAGAGTGGCTCCATATTCAGTTCAGGTCAGACTTAACCAAATAATGATTTGCAAAGCATTGCAAGTTGATGATAAACTCTGTCTGATTCAAAACACTAACTCACAAATGAGTTTTGTGAATATTTATGACTGAATCAATAAAAAGAATGAGTCATTTGTTCGTGAATTAAACTTCACTGCTCGCACTGTTTGTTGTTTACCAGAGATGAAAATGTATTCAATAGTTTCAATAGTCGTGGGAAGAGAGCGGTTCCTCCACTCAGTGGTGCTTGAAGAACTTCATCCAGTTTCGCTCCATGAAGAGAGCTTGAGATGTCCGTGATCATCTGCAGGGGTTGATAGACAGGATTGAGGTGGAACTGTGGGAAGATGATTTCCTTATATTGTGTTTGTACAGAAGCTTGCTGCTTTGCACGTAATTGCTATCTTAACTTTATGAACCTGAATTTAGCTTTATAGACTGAATTAACTTTAGACACTCTTACTTTTGGCCCTTACCAGCTAAAACATTGTAAAGTAGAATTTGTGGCACAGTTTGCATTGTCAGATATTGAGGAAAGTGCTTGTTTGTCTCATTAGGGCTTTCCCCATTGCACTTAACCCAAGGTGAACATGTTTTTAGTCCAAGTTACAAGGTTTTTTTATTTTCTAATGAGGAAAAAATGTTGAACAGAGAACAGTTGAACAAACATAGCAAAATAATCCGTCAAGAGTAAATATTCACGTGTTTGTTTTTCAGTACTTCCTGTTCTGTGAGATACTAGCGTCACTATGAATCATCAGTCTTTAACACACAATGTGATCTTTCACATCAGAGGATTTAAACAGGCAGACGTACACAATAGCTGAATGCATGCATACTTGCTGACTGTGTGTTACTAAATTTTAGCCAATGCTTTTTTTATAATTAAAGGTGTTTGGCATTGATGAATGCAGTTTGTCATTCAAATAAGAATCATTTGTGGTATGAGAAACAGTGCACAAATCCTAGCAAAAGAAATATTGCTGAATTAAATCACTCAGTTATACAGTTCAATGGTCTTAATGCAAAAAATATGACGATATTTGTGATCTGTGGTATGACCTCTGAAACGATTTAAAGAGATACGACTAGATGTGGATCAAAAGAAAAATGTTATCAAAGGTCATGCTACTGAAGGTAATTAGGACAACAGTGTTTTTATAAATACACACAGATGATGTTTTCATTGATATCTGTTAAGCTAAGCCTCAGTAATTGTCTAAATTATACGTGATGTTTAGGGAAAATAATTATCATCCTCCAAAATAGGGATATTAATATGGATAAAATGATACAGACGGAAATGTTTCAACTATTGATATATCAACATAAAAGGACAGGATTGGGGTATAAAATGCATTTATTAATCCATGTGTTATGACAAGTACACTCTTAAGTTTGTTAGAATATTAAGTGCAAAAACAAAAAAAAGAAAAACCAAATTCTTTCCCTTGAAAAGTTCAGATAGTTTAATATATAGCCAGCAGTCAATGATTGGTAGTTTCCAGTCATTTGTATTTTCCCCCTAAAGATCCCAGATAAACAGAAAGGACAGCCGAAATTAGCAATAAGTCAATGATTATCTAGCGTTGTAAAATTCTATGTCAGTTGAATTTCTTTTCCTGAAACCAGAAATGCCAATGAATGATTGGCACACTGATATGCGGTCACGCTTGATTATATTAATAGCTTTCATGAGTATGTGATCCAAAACAACACCAGATGTTGATCAAGTTTTTGAAACAAAACTAGGCCACAACTTACAGAGGTGTGCTTTGAGATTTGGGGGCAATTGCGACTTTTTCTCACAGTTCTTAATTTATATCTCACAGTTGTTTATATCTAGCAATTTTGACCTTTTTTAACTCAGAGTTGGGGGGAGAAAGTAAATTGTGTGATTAAAAAGTTTCAGTTACTATATATAGTCCATGGCGGAAAAATGGCTTTCGTACCTTGCATTAGTCAAACAATGACACTACATTTAACCACCACACCACATCCTTCTATTTTAAAATCTGTATGGAAATCTGATCTCCTGATTGCAGCCATGTGTATTTTGCATAAGGCTTTATCTGATCATAAAGTGTCAGCCATCAAATTTCTGCCTTGTTTCTCTTTCTCACTGTGAATGAGTAGTGGGAACAGTGTGTTGACAGCTTTTAGTACAAGATAATGGTACATGTGTGATGGGTATAAAGTGTTTCCTTCTTATTAGGCAGTGTGTGTGTGTGTGTGAGAGAGAGAGAGAGAGAGAGAGAGAGACAAAGAGCGAGAATAACATGAACCTAGTCAGTATTTATAAGCGACTTTATGAGATCTTTATAAACTTCCTTATCGTTCCCATCTAAATGGTGTATATTTCCAGTAATATGTACTGGAGTAGGAAAAACATGGAATCATTAGTTATGGATTTTTTTCCATTACGACAAGATTATCTTAAAAAAACCAACATGGTCTCTTTTGACTTGGATTAGTAACTAACCACCTAGCAACGTCCCTCCAGTCCTTGCATCATGTTTGTGATTTCTGCATGAACAAACATGGCTCACAGATATTTAGAGCACTGATTTATCCACAGTTGTTAGATTCAGTCACATTTAAGGTCGGCAGAGATGGAAAAATAAAACACGGGTGTATTAGTCAGTGGATTCCTCACAGACTTAAACCGGTTCAAATACCAGCAGAGCGGGTTCAACAGGTAATAAAAGCGTAAAAGAGGGAGGGAGAAACAAAGAAAAACATGTAGAAGAGGTGGAGACACATTGCTTATGTTAACTAACATGATGAAAAGCACCGTGAAAGGCTTGAGGAAGACAGAAAGGACTGGATTGCACACCTTTCACATTGTTTTGTTGGATACACAGCTAGACTGGAATATGTGCTTCAGAGGCTCATGAACATCTGGGTTCAGCTACTCTTCAGCTCATAGGTAGTTGAATGCTTTTAGAAACATTTTTGGTGATTTTAACTTTTAAAGGATCACTTTTAATTTTGAAGGATGTGATCTTAAATGATAAGTCAGTAGTCTGTATACAAATGTAGAGTAATGATTAGTCATTAGTTCACAAATGCAGGTACAGAATAGGGTTAGACGTCACATGGCTATATTTGAATGACTAAAGTTTTTGAGTCAGCTTTGAGTCCAATTACAAAAAATATATGTTCTCTGGTAGTGGTTTTATATTTTGTATTATGTTTGTATATATGTTGTATATATGTTTGTATTCTTTCCTCCAAACTAAAATTCCTAAATCATATTTTTGCTAAAAAAAAAAAAAATAAAAAAAAATTTTATAGGCAGCTTAATTCTATTATTGCAATGTGACGACATGCCCCACAAATGGTGTGTTTAATGAATCATATATTATTTGACTATATTTTGGCAAACAAAATATACAACAAAATTTTGTTGTCTTGTCTTCTTAAAAAGAACTGTCTTTCAAAAACAACCCAACACTGTGAAATTCAGTGTGAAATTCAGTGTGATTTAAATGTAGGGTGTGTTACTGTCATAATTGGTGACAGGTCTCAACAGACTTTATCTGGTTTGTGCTAAACCTGTGGGTGTGTGCTTTCAGTTTGGCAAGTCATTTAGTCCAAAATATATGAATTATACCTGCATAAACATGTTTTAAAAAAGAACCTGTTATGCATGTGCTCAATTAATGCTCCTAAAAATGAATGTTTTGATAAAAGCAGACTGTTTTAAATGGCCAGTGGGATAAACCTTTGAAGTATGCAAACATGCAAACATAGACTATTTGATTCTAGAACATCTCAATTCAACCTAGATTTTACTCATTCATATTACACATCATATTCAATAATCATAAATTTTGTGCTTGTTTGCTATGAGACGTTCCCATTTTGTGACTTTCATGACTTGACTCATAGAGTTAAAGCTTAACCATAAGCACACAGAATTAATCTGGGATCTGTACAGTATTTAAAAACCATTATATTCTGGTTTGCTTTTCCTGTATAGTCAGGCTTTAGGGTTTAAGTCAAACACTCTTTTGGGTGGTGCACACTAATTTGAAAACCCTGTAATTTTATGTACATAACAATCATAAACTTGCAAATAAGAACAGTAGCCTGAAGTTTACAAGTGTACAGTGTATTAATTACAAACCCGAGATTACATATGAACAATGTAAAACATAGGACAAAAATAACGCCGATTTACCCAGTAAAGCCTGACATTTAAAATAATAGACAAATCATTTTTTTTTTTTTTTTTTTTTAACAAAAGAGTTTACTGAACATTTAGACAAAGTATATTAAAAGAAGTTTGCATGTGCTTTTGTCAGGCTTTTATGGCTCATATATAGGCGAATGTGGAGCTCTAATTTGAGGAGGAATAAAAAAAAAATTAGCAATTTGGTGTGGTGCTAATATTTACAAGGCCAAAAAGTAAGATGAAATTCTGATAGCTTGTAATTTAAACCAATGAGATCTTTGTAAATATTTTGTAACTTTTTAGTTGTAACTATATCTCCCAATAATGTGTCTTAGAAAAAAAGTTTTTATTGTGGAGGCAAAACATATAATATAATGCAAATTTTTTTTACATTTTATAATGATTTTTTTTTTCTAAAACTAACTTATGGATAAATCAGGTAAACCTAAGTTGATCCATTCTAGTTAAGTATTTATTTTGAAAAACTGCTAACAAAAATTATTTACATTTAATTTTAATTTTAAAAATAACTTTAAAAAACTCTGTAAAGATTTCAATATAAAAGGTTTTCAGAATTATACTGAAAGGCCCTTTACTTGCTATAAATTATAATATAAAAAAATTATAAATTATAAAAACTGTAAATTATTATCAGACAATGTAGTAAACTGAGTACAACAGGACTCTAAGTAAAGTTTTATCATTTTGAAAATGTAGAAGCCTTTGTATATCAAATATGAAGCAGTAGGCTTAAGGTTAAAAATTACCCTGGGTTCAAACGCTGAGTCATTCAAGGCCTATAATGGAATTAAAAGAAAAACAAGCAATAGCACTAATGTGTGACAGACTAAACTCCTGTTCTCGTCGCACTTGACTGCTAATGATGCAATTTAGTTAGCAATCTTCACCCTTGAATTATATTGCTTTAGTGTGCCGTGTTTATTCCTGAGCAGCTTTAAATACACAAGCTCTTAAAGATCACACACCTCTTTTAAGTCTTAGAAGTTCAAATCTGTTCCAGAGTCTTAATGAAATGATGCCTGTTGTGAAGACCATTGATTGTGTGGTTCCATGAAGAATCTATAACATCCTTGGCAACTTTCCATTGCACAAAAGATTCTTAATTGTGGAAAATGGTTCTTTAGATTATTAAAACGTTCTCCACTCTAAGAAAAAGGGTTCAATGAAAGGTTCTTTATGGCCGTTGATGGTTCCATGAAGAACCTTTAACATCTATGGATTATTTCCATTGCAGGAAGGTTATTCATAAAGATTCCTCAGATTATTTAAATGTTATTCACACTAAAAATGATTCTTTTAAGAACACTTTAATGAAATGGTATTTTGGGTAACCCAAAATGGTTATTCTACAACATGATATGGAGTGTATTTGTGACCAAGTCTGATAGTGTATTGTTCCATCTTCCCTCACAGGTTTCTCTGCTCAACACTTCCATTTTCTCTTAATCTGCTCCCGTGTATCTACATGATGAGTGACAGCAAAGAGAAACCCAAGGGCAGCAAAAAAGGGACCAAAGTCAAGCCAAAGCTTGAAAGCAAGGGTAGCTTCAATGTGGGAACTTCAGAGCAACGAAAAAAGCCTCTTAGGAGAAGCCGCAGCAATGATATGGAAAACCGCCATCATCAAAGTAGCCGAGGTAGAGAACGGGACCAGAAAGAGGGTGGAAGGCAACAACGGGGTCACAGCGAGGAGGGAAGGAAGCGAGACCACAACAATGAGCCTGGACACCACAAGCCCGAGCAACCCATAGATGATCTGCTGGACACGGAGTGCATCGTGTGCTTCTGCAGCTTTGACAATGTCTTCAAAGCTCCCAAGTTACTCTCCTGCGGCCACACGTTCTGCTTGGAATGCCTGGCACGCATCAATGTGAGTTCTCCAGAGATCAAGACGTTGTCTTGTCCGATCTGTCGGGAGCAGACAGAAATCCGACACGGTCGAGATCTACCACATTTGGGAAATAACGAAGATATCTTCCGCAGACTTCCGGCCGAGATGCAACGGGCGCTTTCTGTGCGCTTTAAACGCAGCGAGGGCAAACTCGTCCTCAAGAATCCGCCAACAAACAGCTCTTTTAATACCATTTTAAATCTGCCGGTGTTTAAGAAGAAAGAGGAGCAGGTCAGCAGTAATCCGCTTGGAGTCATGGAGGAAGGTCTCAGCCAGGCCACTATGATCGACGTGGGAAGGCCGCCAAGCAGGATGAGGGGTCACATGAGAAGGATTATGTATTCCAATCAGTGCTATTATGCTGTCGTTGCTGCCATCATCGCAATCACTGTGGGTTTAATGCTGGTGGGCATCTTCACTTTTGTGTTGCCCTATATGCAAAGAACAAATAGTCAATCTCAGAACCCAACTTCTCCAAAGCCTTGAGAGATGAGGAAACTGACAGCGCACAAGAAGGATGACGGGCAAGGCAAAACAAGCTTGTTGCACTGAACACAACACAGCATTTTTTTGCTTTTGTGTAAGATGTTTCAGACAGGCTCGATAGGAATGAACTGGAAAAACTTGAACGTATGATGCACTGAAGTCTGTTGAGCGTGGACGTATTTTGCACAAACTGAGACACTGTTTTGGAAAGGTTTTTAAGAGCAAGAGGCAATGAGGATGTCTATTCTGACCAGTGATTAACTGTATATATATGTGTGTACATATATATATATATATATATATATATATAATCATACAATATTACTATGTCACTTGATTTTGTGAAGAATTATATATTTTCATGTATTTCTTTTCTATATGGTTTCTGGTATTGACGCTGAAGGACAAAAATGTGACGGTTCGCCAATGCAAATCACCTCAGTCTAGAAATGTACATGGCAACACTAATGTAAGCTCATAAATGTTCTTTCTTCTGTTAGAAATACATTTATTATAAATAGATACTTCTTTGACATATCCTGCACATGATGTAAACAATATACAATGTGTATTATTATACTGTATGTTCATTTTGTATTTTTATTTTTTTGCACAAATTTGGAGAGGCCAAAGTGGGAAGTAATAAACGTTTAAGACCATTCTCTATTTGAGTGACATACTACCTACAATTACAACTTCATTCAGAAAACATCTATAAGAATAAATTTGATATTGTCAATATCCTCCCAAAGTCATAGACAGACACATGACTTACTCACATGCTTACTCACATATGCACGAGAATGTGTGTTTCTGCAGGACTGCAGTATCATAGGGGTAAAACTAGTGAAGGCCTATAACTCTACATACATATACGGGCAAAACAGCAGATAAACCGAAAATATGTTGCAGGTCTGCTCTGATAGCAGAGTAAAAACAATGCTCAAATGAAAAGAGTAAAATGCAAGTAACTTACATAGGTTGAACAAATATGGTAGAAAACATTTATTTGTCAATATCAAGGACATGCATCAATAAACTTGTGAATTTAGGACAACATGGATAATACTAATACATTATTTATCCCAATGTTGGTCCATGTGTTAGACTGGTTCTGCTAAATTCTTTCCCTTTCTGGTCAGTCCTGTTTGGCATTTATCACTACAGACTAGGTATACATCAAAAAGAGAGCTCAAATTCCCTCCAGTGTATATTCTATACAGTGCAGACATTTACAAATTACATTTTAGACTGATTTGCTTTCCGTTAAAATGCAAGCCTGTTTCTCCAGTTCTCCATTCCATTGCTTTGTCCATTGAAGGGTCATAAGGAGATGGAGCATGAAAATTTTGCTTAATATGCAATATATTATATTCATTTCAAAATGTAGCATATTTGGGACATTACTGCGTCATCATAACTGTGCAAATGCACACTTTTATGTTCATAAACCATAGCTATCTGTCAGCCTGTCACGATCATATAAGCTCGTCTAGGTTAGAGGCCATATTTTTGCATGCATATACATAGGCTACACATTTCTTTTTATATATAAATAAACATTTTATAAAATTTTTATAATATATTATATATTTTATTGTTTATAATATAATATATTTTTATAAAAAATAAACAAATGATCTCGAAAAAAGGTTGACTAGAAATGGTGTTCTAGTCACGTAAACAGCAATTGACAAATCGTCAATATTGTTACTACTATCATTATTATAAATGGAAATGTCACATTATGTATTTAATTGTCGAAAAGATATTTGGCCTTTGACTTGTGCAAGCGGTACGTTCCTAAACAAATTGGGTTACAAATTCATTTTTCTGGTTTCCCGCAAGTGCCTTAAAATTAAAGGTTCTACCCGGTCATCTAGAAAAGTAGATGACCGTATAATTAGCACACTGTGTACACGAGGGAGTCATGTGAAGTACACGATTTTTGCACACATGCGGGTTGTTGAATAACCAACACCCCTCGATCTGACGCAAGTCTTGTAGCTAGGCTCCACATAACGCTGGGTAAATTGTGCCATTAAAGTTCTGGCTCTAGCGTTGCTCAACCCCTCTTTCAGCACCCAAAAGTGATTTTAGTCGGCGTTAATCTTAAGGACTGCATTTAAAAGGACCACGAGAGTCCCAAAAGAAAGTGTGCGATGGCTTCGACTCCCTCCGCTTCTGCCCTGTCAGCTGTTCTCCGGTGTCAGGGGAATATCCTCGCCCGAAAACAGGCGAGCAAGAAGCGGCCTCCCGCCTCAGTGTACGGGCTCGGGATGACATGTGGAGGAGACTCGGTCAAATCTTATTTTCGCTCTCTTTGGGGATTCATATTTCACAGGGAGCGAGTGGAGATTCCCGGAGTTTTGACCATTTCAGCGCGATTTGAAACGGGTTGTTCGGGTAAATCTTCGAGAGGAAATAGTGAATCCAAAGATCTTCTGGTCAAAAGCTCCCTAAAGACTGACAACAAAATGTTAACCATGAAAGTATCAAGTGAACCAAATCAACGGCCAAAGACGAAACTGACGTCGGATAAAACTTTTGCTTTTAAATCCCAAAGATACAGTGTTTTATCCAACAACAGCCTGGTTCTTCGACTGGATGGCACTTATTTACGAAAACTAAACTCAGATTATCCATGCACTTGCTGTATTTGTATAGTTTGCGCTCGGAGTAAGAGCACGCTAAATTACAGTAATGTGAATCCATTGTTTTCTCTTGGCTTTTTGTGGATTTTAAAACATAAACTTATATATTTATCAACCGCAGTGTCAGACAGTGTGCGGAAACTTGGAATTGGCTGGAACCAGCTTCATCCGGATGTAAGTTGTCGCCGGTGTGGTTTTAAAGGGTCACAAGATGTCAAACATTTAACCTAATAATAATAATAAAAATAATTATATAATAATAATAATTCTAGTATATATATATATATATCATTAATTTCTAAATTTTAAATAAATCTCCAGGAAATGACGACATGCTATTCAAAACTATTAATAAAGGAGGATTTTCCTGTATTAAAGTACATAAATTATATTAGCTATATGTTTTAAGAGTCAGAAGCTAGAACATACTGCTATGGTATAGCTTAAATGTTGTATAACAATACTGTTTTCTTTTTTGTAGTGTGATAAGTTTAGTGGATGTGTCAAATGTACTTCTGAACATCACAAGGATCGACCTAAGACACTGGAAGGAGCTGAACCTGGGGAATGAGTTGTCTTCTAGAGACTGTGGATGGCATGCACTTCACACAAATGCACTTTCATAGATAGATAGAATGACTGATTGATAGACAGAAATATAGATATATGTGAATGTATAGAATGTCAGTAATTGTAGTCTTATGTTCTTTCATGTGCTGTCTTGTTCACTTCAGCTTTATGGGATGTATTGTATTGTTTTGTACACTGTCTACTTGATTTTGCACTGTTATTGCCAGCCAAATTTTCCCTTTGGATTAAGAAACTATTATTACTATACAAACTGCTGACCATCTTCAGATTTTCTAATCTGGTAAAAAAAAAGTAAGAATAAGAATGTTGTTAAGTGAACAGAAATCTGATGCTGAAATAGCTACTGGTTTGACTTTGTTTATTATTAAATAGGCCACATAATACTGCTTCATTAAAAAACATCAAGAATGTGTGTTTTTTATATTAATTGTATAATCTTACAAAAAATCTTGAATCTTGAGATTTGAATCTGACTCAATAAAATAAAAACTTCCATTACTTTTTAGATTACTTCTATCTATCTATCTATCTATCTATCTATCTATCTATCTATCTATCTATCTATCTATCTATCTATCTATCTATCTATCTATCTGTTGGTCTGTCTGTCTGTCTATTGGATTTCTATCTGCATGTCAGGAATCAATATACAATAATCAACATTTGAAGTTGATCAAAAAAGTTGATCATAGTTGTCCTGAATCAAGAGTGCATTATGGTTTTTAAGTTTTAGGACAACTTTGATAAGGTTTTGATTCACTTCAAATGTTGACTAGCTACTTTATTATCCTGCAAAAATCTTGAATCCTATTATTTTATTGCATCTTAACAGAGTAGTTGGTTTTATTAAGTAGCATGCATTTTCCAGGCTTAGAAAACTCTAATTGCAGGTGATATCCAAACATACAATGAATGTTGGATCATTTTATGATTTAATGAAATTCATAAGTTCCAATTTAGCTACGTCTGGCACAAGACTTTTCTAACTGAGGGGGACACCTGTTTTCAGAGACCCTACTAATACATTTCGCGGGATCAGCATAAACACCACGAGGCCTTATGATTACCCACATCACCACCCCGCCCCACCATGACGCCACCCGGAAGTCAAGTACCCTTGCATTCTCGAGCAAATCTTGAAGCGTATGCAAAGGCAGGAAGTTTACCGTGCTTCAAATTAACGATCGTTTAACGTCTGTGCCACATTAGATTCATATAAATTACTTGGATGAGTTGAAATGGGACATAATCTTTAATGCAACGGAAGTATGTCTGTAGAAGGCGGGAAACATGCCAGAGTATGAGAGCGCGTTGACACATGTAAGTATATATTGGCATTTTTTACGCAGTCTAGTGTTGTTTAATCTCAACACTCATATGTGATGAACCGAATGGTTTAGTCTCCTACTGTTTAACTGTTGTGGCTGGAAGGAAGAGCTACAGGTGATATTGTTGATCGACGAAGGGATCTTCTTCATAACTCGTGTCCATATTTGCTCTTACAGTGCAGTATTTCTGACTAATAAAACGGGCACACATATGCATGCTTTTTCTTTGCTTAATATCTGTTAATAATGCTTGTTTTACAGGCTCTGCAAAAATTCAACATGCCACTTTGGACAGAAATGTCTATATCAGAATCCTGAAACCTGGAATATGTCTTACTTTCACCTTCCATCGGTGTAATGTTACATATTGCTTCTACAATAGTGAAAGCTGACTGAAAAATATGCAAAGCATGTGAATAGAAGAAAAAAATTATATCCACAAGACTCTTTTTCACATCCCTTTATCAAACCTTCCTGCTCTACATTCCCATTTCTTCCTTCCTGAATCCTCTGTCCTATCACACATCAGGCCATGCTACGCAAAAGAAGTCCTCTTATCATTTGTGGTGCTTTCATATTTGTAGCATGGAACGTTATTCTTTTTTTTGTCCTCATGAGACGCCCTTCCACTCAAGGGGCTCTAGACAGCCCGGACGAACTTGGTAACAAGGGGGACAGAGCCGGAGGAGACCAGTTTGGAAATATTATGAATGAAGTGATGCGTGTAGCTAATGCATTTGAAGCTGAAATTGAATCGCAGAAGAAGATCCTATTGCAAATCCAGAGCCATTGGTCGGTTTGGGAGAACAAAGGTGGTGTGACAGCTGCTAAATCAAAATCACAAGCTGAACATTCAGCTCCGGTGGTCATCCCTATTTTAGTCATTGCCTGTAATCGTGTGACAGTGAAACGCTGCCTTGACAAACTCATTGAGCACCGACCGTCGGCCGAACTCTATCCAATCGTCGTGAGCCAGGACTGTGGACACGCAGAAACATCTGACGTGATCGCCTCGTATGGCAGTCAGCTGACTTATATCAAACAGCCTGATCTTTCTGATATCTCAGTACCTCCACAGCATAAGAAGTTCCAGGGTTACTACAAAATCTCACGACATTACCGTTGGGCATTCAACCAGGTTTTCAACACCTTTTCATACTCCTCTGTTGTTGTTGTGGAGGATGATTTGGAGGTAACTTAAACGGCAACCTTTTAATACACATTGTTTGTATAAACTCTATTATTAAAAGAACAGTTAATACAAAAAGTGAAAACGTGAAACCCATTCATACAAAATATCATTAATTGTTGAATTATGGTGAATTATTTTCTTTTGTTGATGGTATGTTTTATTACTTTCACCAGGTTGCCCCTGATTTTTTTGAGTACTTCAGAGCACTTCATCCAATTTTAAAATCAGACCCGACTCTGTGGTGCGTGTCTGCCTGGAATGACAATGGCAGGGAAGGATTTGTGGACCCTGGAAAAGCGAGCCTGTTGTACAGGACAGATTTTTTCCCAGGCTTGGGCTGGATGTTCACAAAAGACCTCTGGGCAGAGATTGAGCCAAAATGGCCGGCCTCGTTTTGGGACGACTGGATGCGCCAACCCAGTCAGCGCAGAGACAGGTCCTGCATAAGACCAGAAATTTCCAGAACTTTAACGTTCGGTCGGAAGGGTGTGAGTTTAGGGCAGTTTTACGACAAGTACCTCCGCTTTATTAAGCTCAATACCGAATTTGTGCCTTTTACCAAAATGGACCTTTCTTATTTAGAAAAGAAGAAATATGATGAGAGTTTTGAGAAGGAGGTTTACAGTGCTTCGGTTGTCACTGTGGAGGACTTGCAAAGTGGGAAACTTACTGGGTCTGGCCCATTTCGGGTGCAGTATTCTAGCCCTGACAGTTTTAAAACATTGGCTCGCAATCTTGGTGTGATGGATGACCTGAAGTCAGGAGTCCCACGAGCCGGGTATAGAGGTGTAGTTCCTTTCCTTTTCCGTGGAAAGAGGGTCTATTTAGCTCCACCAGCAGGATGGAGCCAGTACGATCCGAGCTGGAGTTGAAGTGGGCTTGGCCTACATCACAGGAATTTTTTATTAAGATGTGAAACACATGAAAATTCTATTGCATATTACTTGTTCTCTATCACCTTGCCTTAAAATTCCATTGTGCTGCTTAATGATGGAAAAACCTCTAGTAAGGGTTTTAGAAAAGAGATATGATACCAAAGATGATAACATATTGATCACTCAGACTTTTTGCCTCAGGTTTCATTATTTGTCTTTATGAAGTCAGCTAGGATTTATCTGAGAACTATGTCACCATTAAAACTCACAGATTAAACCTAAATCTTATGCTGACCAGCTATACACATTTTTCACACAAAGTATATTTGTCCAGGAACTAAAAATGAGGGTGAATATGTTTAAAAAACACTTAATTTTAATACTGTGAATACTGCTCTAAGTGCCTTTGGATGTAGTTTTTTTTTGCTTCACCTCTGTCTTTATTTTTCACTTTTTTGTCACTTACACTTTATTAAATTGCTATGGTTCATGGAATAGTGTTTGAAATATGTGAGGAAAAATCATTTGACACTTATGTTTTGTGTTTTACTTATATTATTACGACTCATTTATTGCTCAGATAAATAAAAATGCTAATAAAATAATACACTAGAATATTCATAACTGCAGCAACAGTATTTCAATTCAGTCCTAAGCATACAACAAAAATAATTTACATATAAAAATAACTCAAAATGAAAACATACTAATACGGAGGGTTAATGAAAAAGAAAAAGAAATAAAAATAAAAACAGCAGATCAAAGTTTAACATTTCAATTTACGTTACCAAATAAAATTGTATCTATTTTGTTAGCAATACGATAGTCAAAGAAGAAATTGAACCATAAATACCCTAAAACATAGTTTAGAAATACTATTTTTTTTTCTTTTGTGTGTGAAATTTACCAAATAAAAAATATGATTATGTATTAGCCACACAAACGAGTCATTACATGAGTCACTAAAACGCTCCCACGCTATTACGTTACACGACGTCAACTACAGTAGCTCATTAGTCCTAAAGGGTTTCGTTTCGCGTTTTATATTTACCTCACTCTTATATCACATTTCGGGAGGGAGTACGATGTTAGCCATGGGGTAAAACTGAGGTGTATAATGGACTTTTGGCGATTATTTGTCATGTAATCTTCATATTCTTGAGTTTGTCTTTCAAGGCACTTTTAAACTCATCAAACCGGTTTATTTATTTGCTGAGAGGCATTTGCAGTAGCGAACAAACTAACGTTACCACAGTAAATAATGAAGGCAAAGACATTTAAAATATAGACAAGTGACGTTACTTCTTTGTTTCGCTTCAGATCTGACAGTTTTCGCCTTGTTAATCGTCAACATTTGATCTCGGATATACGGAGAGGCCTGTAAATGGATCCAGCGGTTTCGCGTGAATGTCCTGCGGGTTCAGGAGCACTTTCAGTGGAGGAGAGAGGAGGAAATCAGCCGGAGGAGGTGACGGACGATAGCAGAGAAGCTGATGGGGAATCCGAGGAGACAGAGATGGAGGGCAAAGACTCTGAGAGATCTAAATGTCAAGATGAAAACTCACTGCATGGAAAACTGACCGAGGAGGAATTAGATCCTAGAATCCAGGTAACGTAAAACGGACATTTAACTTTGCACACTGTGCTAACATCTCACACAAGTCAAGTCTGCTTTATTGTCAATTCTTCCACATGTACAGTACATACATACAGAGAATCGAAATTGCGTTAACTGTCAGATCCTTGGTGCATATAGATAACACTAACAGTAGAGCCTAAAAATCTAGATCAAATATAAAATATAAGATACAACTATAAAATAAGGGCATGTAAAAAGAGACATAAAAATAAAAATAAAGTTAAATAATGCAGCGCAAGGCACATGGCAGATAGAGTGCAAACCAGTGAAGTGGACAAACAGTGAATATTTTTTGTGCAAATAAACTACAACACAGTTGTTGTGATTTATTAATATATATCAATATATAAATCAAGCCCTCTAAGCAGACTATTTATCAAAGCATAATTAATAAATGATTAACATATTTTTTTTAATGCTTAACAGCTTTGTAGTTCATGGACATTCAGTTATGGATGTGCGTTGTGAATCAACATTTTGTTTTTGAACTATTTGTATGTGCAATAGAAAAAAAAATGGTCAAACATGTTTATTCTTTACTAGTTTATATATCTTTACATGTTTTATCTATTACTATTTTCATTTTTAGTACGTCATGAGAATCATACGTTATATTTTATTTGAAGAATCTAAAATATCTTTTTTATGTTTTTTGAAGTCACCACCCTTTGACTCCTGGATTCTGCATCTGTGCACTTCAGGCACTAATATTATATTACAACTGATAATAATGTTGGTTATTATAAAGTTTCACCAAAGGTATTTTCATGGAGTTTATTGTGACTCTCCAGTTTCTGGCTCACCATTATTTTGGATTGAACCAGCAACCTTTACGCCAGCAGCCAAGATCATTTACCATTAGGCGACTATGACCTGCTGTGTTTCTGTGTCTAGGAGGCACTGGAGCGTCTGAATGAGGCAAGTGAGGAGATCAACAAGATGGAACTGGAACTACAAGTATGTGAAAAATTGTTCCTGACCTCAAGGACATTTGGGACTGTTTTTTGCACTTAAGTATATGCATATTATTATGGCTCATTGTCATTTAATAGACACTTTTAATTCAGTATACAGGACTATAATCTCAGTTTTAGCTAGACTGTACTTTGGATCAAACCTGCAATCTTTCTGCTATCAGCCCAGATCAATAATTGAATATTAAGGGCACCACACCTAATGTTATATCATCATTACACACAGAGTATACGTACATATTATACATGCATATTATAAATATTATATATATAAATATTTATGTTTTTTTCCATTATAACTTTGAAGTTTTTAGTAATTTTAATGTTATTTGTTGTAATGTAATTAGTTATTTTTTTATGTTTATATAATTTTTATCTTAGTTTTAGCACATCAAGATGACCTAAATTAGTTTTAGTTTCAATTAACCATAATAACCTTGCACCATATTATGCAGATAAGAGAAGGCTTATATGATTCTCTCTCTCTTAGATGGCAAACAAGATGAACACTCATGATTTACACACTTTATGTTATTATTATTAACTTGTTGTGAATGGCTTGTGTGATTTGTGAAAAAACATTGTTTTTGTTGGCAGGAGGTTCGGTCCAGCCATAGGAGGATAATGAGTGACTCTGTGCTTAAACTCAAGGCGAAAAGTTCAGAACTGGGGTCCTGCATCGAGAAGGCCAGACCTTACTATGAGGCACGAAGAAAAGCAAAAGAGGTGGACAAACACTCATCTTTAGCTCAGCATTGAGAAAAACAGTCATACTTTATAACTATTATTATTAATTTAAACAGGTTAAAATGTTATTTAGTTGTTCATGCCAAAACATCATAACATATTTTGCCTGTTTTTCTATGGCAACTATCAGAACCTTCATCTGATGAAACCTATAGTCTCTTAAATGCATTATGATTAGTTTCATCCATCTTAGGCCCAGCAGGAGACCCAGAAAGCAGCGCTCAGCTTTGAGAGAGCAGTGTCCATGCACTTGGCTGCTCGAGAGATGGTCCACGTGGCTGAACAGGGCCTCACTGCAGTCAAGACGCTAGATCCAACCTGGCAAGAGATGCTGAATCATGCCACCTCAAAGGTTGGCCAATTTTCTCTCTAGCATATCTTTACAAGTGACTTGAACATGTTTTCTTGGACCTTTGTTACATGACTGAATCATGCGGCAGATTTTATTTTATTCTTTTATAAAGAAGTGTCTTGTGCCCACCATGGTACAGCAAAAACAGATATATTGTGAAAGAATTTACAAGAATTTTCAATTTAAAATAACTAGTTCTAAAAGAACAGTTCTAATATGCTGATTTTCTGCTCTATCAATCACTGTTAAAAACAGTTTTGCTGCTTAATATTTTTGTGTATTTAATGTATCCTTGCTAAATAAAACTATTGATTTCTTTCTAACAAATAAGTCTTACTGACCCCAAACTGCTGAACAATATATTTAATACAGTATATATTGCGCAATCAAAAGCCTGTTTTACCTTTATGTACATGAAAACATGTAACAATTGCACCATTAACCCCTCATTTGACCCAAATTTGAATGTGCAAGTACAATGAAGATGAAGTACGGTTTATGTATCCACACAGAGTATATTTTGCACACACACACAGCATTGCACTGAGCTTGCCATGATTGACTTGAAACTGTGCAGGTGAATGAGGCAGAGGATGAGCGCATAAAGAGCGAACGGGGGCACATGCTTGTCACCCAGCTGTGTCAGGAGGCCGAAGCCCGCGTGCAGGAGCTGCAGAAGTCACTGAAGAGATCCATCGTCAAGTCCAAGTCTTACTTTGAGCTCAAGGCTCAGTTCAATGACGTTCTAGAGGTATGTTGAGCTGTTATTACATTTGCCTAATGTTGGTGTATAAAAACTATGGATACTTGCTCAAATTTAAGGAATAGGTTAACAAAAAATGAAATCCTATCATCATTTACGCACCCTCAAGTTGATCCAAAATCCGTGCCATGTTCCAGAAAAGATGTACAGTATAAAAGTGATCGTGTTCCATGAAATTAACATGAATGAGGACCGATTTTGCTGAGCTCCGAAAATCAGGTTCCCTGCAGGTTCTTAAAAAGTATCCAATTCAGTTTGACTCGTGAACGAGTCATTATCTGGCTCGACTCGGTGTTCATCTTCAGTTCTCCCTTCACAGCAGTTCAGTCAGTGTACTGTTTGAGTAAATGAATTACTCCGGGATATTGTTTTGTTTGAACTCAGAGGGAGTGTCAGCACATTAAACAAGTTAACAGCTTAAGTCATTTGTGGATTAATGCGTATTGGAGACGCAAACCATTTAAAATGATTCAGTTCGATTTGGTGAACTGGTTCAAGAAGATCGGGTTACATCGAATGATTTCTAACGAATTCTAACGGACCCTCTGATGTCACATGGACTACTTTGATGATGTTTTTCTTACCTTTCTGGACATGGACAGTATACCGTACACACAGTTTCAATGGAGGGACAGAACTCTCGGACTAAATCTAAAATATCTTAAACCATGTTCTGAAGATAAACGGAGGTCACATGGGTTTGGAACGACATAAGGGGGAGTTATTAATGACATAATTTTTTTTTTTTTTTGGATGAACTATCCCTTTAATTCAATGTAAACTCTTGTGGCTTCTCTCTTGTCTCAGGAAGGGATATATTATGATATATTAGTACATAAACCAATTTCACTATATATGAATATATTGAATAAAATATGTCTAGAGTATTTTAAACTTAGTTAAAAATTATTTTTGTAGTTGAATGTGTGACCCAGTAGTGAAATACAGTTTTTAGCAAAAATAAATTGTAAAAACATGATATCATTTAGCCAGAATTTTTTCTAGCTATGAAAATAGCTGCAGAAGCTGTCAAGCAAACAATGTGTGACCCAGCCTGTTTAATTAAGCAAAAGAATCAGCAATTTATTTTAAGATTTTGAGTATGGGAATGTTCTGTGTGGATATCTGTATTAATTTTATTTACAGTCTCTAAAAACTCCATCCATAATCCATATAACTTTTGCACTATATTCCAAATCTTCTGAATCCCTAAAAAATATTTTTAGATGAACAGGCTAACTTTTGTTTTTCAATTTTTAATGATTCACTGAAAATATTGTCTTCTACTGCAACATTAAGGGGAGTAAATGATGACAAATGTACATTTACAAATGTTGATTTACAGTTAAAATGTGTGAGCTAAAAATGATGTAAACATGTTTTTGCAGGAGCACAAGTCAAAAATTTTACTATTAGAGGAGCGTATTTCCAAAGCCAAGTTAAATTACTCCAGCACTCTGCGCCACCTGGAGGAAATCAGCGAGGAGATACATGCCCAGAGGGAACAGGACCAAACAAAGGATGGACCAATCAAAACGTGCAGTGGGCGGAGCCCTCCTGTAGGAGCAGAGACAACCAACAGCACAGGCACCGAAGGTGGAGCCTGTGGAGGCCACCCAAGACCAAACGATTGGGTGTCTGGAAAAGAGGGTGTGGCCAATACCAGACAGTGGGTGGATACGCATCAGAACTCCAAGTGGGTGGACATGGGAAGAGCAGAGATGACACGGTCTGGTTCAGACTCTCTTTCCATCGTCAGCCTCCAGACCATCATCTCTGATCTTGAAAAGTGTGACTCCGTTGAACACCTGGGCCACCTTAGCAGTGACATCAGTCTCTCAGGTGAAGAAGGGGAGAGATACGGGACGGAGAATGATAAGAAGCTAGTGAGGCAAATAAACGCAGACATTTCGGAGTTCCTCAAACAACACATTAGAAGTGTCAGTTTATGAGTATGTCCATAAATAATGCTCGTTTTATTTTTTTCTACATTTTCCTTGATGATTTTTGAGCTTGATTCTTGACTGACTGAGCAACTCTTAATTTTTATTTATTGTTAAGCTTTTTATAAGTACTTGTAAAGGAGAAAGACCAAAATAAAAATCTTAATATATATATATATATTTTTTTTTTCTTAATTATTTTATTTATTTATTTTTTTTGAGAGAGAAGATTTGGTATCTCAAATCAAGTGGTAAAAGACTGACAATATTTGTAATGGTAGCAACCCTACAGTTTGATTAACTTAATCATAATTAATATAATATATTTCTTCTTCATCCTGATAAGCACCTAATGTTTTTCTATGCAAATGTATAAAACTGTGTCTTTATAAACACAGTCTTATTATAATCTCTATAGCTGACATGATAAAATAAGGCAGTTTTGCTCTCCACTTTAGTTCGCTTACTGACAAACTATTTGAAGTTAAAATGCCTTTAAAATTAGGTAAAATTATTTTCATTTTAATGTTTTTCCATGCCGACTTTGAAATACCGGTAGTGATTCACAAAAAGTGTGCCCAAGTGACAAATGGCATGCATGAGGCTTGCTTTATATTCATCTTGTTTGCATTAGTGCACTCTGGCCTTTTCATCAGAAGAAACATTCATTCCGACCGAAATACAGATTTTGTGCAGTTGAAGAAATGAAGGGTTTATTTTCAGTGGTGGGATTCTAAAACTAAACATTTATGTTTTGCTGTTTAAGACAATCACTATTTTCATTTAATGAATTTTTAGGTGTCTATGAATGCTATTTTTTTTAATCATTATTTGATATTCTGTTCATTCAGTGTGCTTTATACATCTTTAATAACCCTCAGTGTGAGCACTGGAAGTTGATATTATTGTCTTTATTAGTGTTCTGTATGAAGATGTGCACAGTGGTGACATTTGCAACTTCTGATGGAACAATAAATATACATATCATATTATTTTTGGGAATTTAATGTCTTTTTTTAAAAACATTTTTAGTCATTATATATATTTATGTGTGTGTGTGTGTGTGTGTGTGTGTGTGTGTGTGAGATGTATGTATGTATATATAGTACAGACCAAAAGTTTGGACACACCTTCTCATTCAAAGAGTTTTCTTTATTTTCATGACTATGAAAATTGTAGATTCACACCTGAAGGCATCAAAACTATGTATTAACACATGTGGAATTATATATGGAATTATATACATAACAAAAAAGTGTGAAACAACTGAAAATATGTCATATTCTAGGTTCTTCAAAGTAGCCACCTTTTGCTTTGATTACTGCTTTCACACTCTTGGCATTCTCTTGATGAGCTTCAAGAGGTAGTCACCTGAAATGGTCTTCCAACAGTCTTGAAGGAGTTCCCCGAGAGATGCTTAGCACTTGTTGGCCCTTTTGTCTTCTGACTGCAGTCCAGCTCACCCCTAAACCATCTGGATTGGGTTCAGGTCCGGTGACTGTGGAGGCCAGGTCATCTGGTGCAGCACCCCATCACTCTCCTTCTTGCTCAAATAGCCCTTGATGCCTTCAGTGTGACTCTACAATTTTCATAGTCATCAAAATAAAACTCTTTGAATGAGAAGGTGTGTCCAAACCTTTGGTCTGTACTGTATGAATATATATACAGTATTGTTCAAAATAATAGCAGTACAATGTGACTAACCAGAATAATCAAGGTTTTTAGTATATTTTTATTGCTACGTGGCAAACAAGTTACCAGTAGGTTCAGTAGATTGTCAGAAAACAAACAAGACCCAGCATTCATGATATGCACGCTCTTAAGGCTGTGCAATTGGGCAATTAGTTGAAAGGGGTGTGTTCAAAAAAATAGCAGTGTCTACCTTTGACTGTACAAACTCAAAACTATTTTGTACAAACATTTTTTTTTTCTGGGATTTAGCAATCCTGTGAATCACTAAACTAATATTTAGTTGTATGACCACAGTTTTTTAAAACTGCTTGACATCTGTGTGGCATGGAGTCAACCAACTTGTGGCACCTCTCAGCTGTTATTCCACTCCATGATTCTTTAACAACATTCCACAATTCATTCACATTTCTTGGTTTTGCTTCAGAAACAGCATTTTTGATATCACCCCACAAGTTCTCAATTGGATTAAGGTCTGGAGATTGGGCTGGCCACTCCATAACATTAATTTTGTTGGTTTGGAACCAAGACTTTGCCCGTTTACTAGTGTGTTTTGGGTCATTGTCTTGTTGAAACAACCATTTCAAGGGCATGTCCTCTTCAGCATAGGGCAACATGACCTCTTCAAGTATTTTAACATATGCAAACTGATCCATGATCCCTGGTATGCGATAAATAGGCCCAACACCATAGTAGGAGAAACATGCCCATATCATGATGCTTGCACCTCCATGCTTCACTGTCTTCACTGTGTACTGTGGCTTGAATTCAGAGTTTGGGGGTCGTCTCACAAACTGCCTGTGGCCCTTGGACCCAAAAAGAACAATTTTACTCTCATCAGTCCACAAAATGTTCCTCCATTTCTCTTTAGGCCAGTTGATGTGTTCTTTGGCAAATTGTAACCTCTTCTGCACATGCCTTTTTTTTAACAGAGGGACTTTGCGGGGGATTCTTGAAAATAGATTAGCTTCACACAGACGTCTTCTAACTGTCACAGTACTTACAGGTAACTCCAGACTGTCTTTGATCATCCTGGAGGTGATCATTGGCTGAGCCTTTGCCATTCTGGTTATTCTTCTATCCATTTTGATGGTTGTCTTCCGTTTTCTTCCACGTCTCTCTGGTTTTGCTCTCCATTTTAAGGCATTGGGAGATCATTTTAGCTGAACAGCCTATCATTTTTTGCACCTCTTTATAGGTTTTCCCCTCTCTAATCAACTTTTTAATCAAAGTACGCTAGTTCTTCTGAACAATGTCTTGAACGACCCATTTTCCTCAGCTTTCAAATGCATGTTCAACAAGTGTTGGCTTCATCCTTAAATAGGGGCCACCTGATTCACACCTGTTTCTTCACAAAATTGATGACCTCAGTGATTGAATGCCACACTGCTATTTTTTTGAACACACCCCTTTCAACTAATTCAACTAATTGCCCAATTGCACAGCCTTAAGAGCGTGCATATCATGAATGCTGGGTCTCATTTGTTTTCTGAGAATCTACTGAACTTGTTTGCCACGTAGCAATAAAAAAATATACGAAAAACCTTGATTATTCTGGTTAGTCACATTGTACTGCTATTATTTTGAACAATACTGTATATATATATATATATATATATATATATATATATATATATATCAGAGATGGGACCAAGTCACACATGTGCAAGTCTCAAGTAAGTCTCAAGTCTTAACCTTCAAGTCTCAAGTAAGTCCCAAGTATTTTTTTCTTGGGCAAGTCAAGTCAAGTCAAGTCACAAGCTATGTCAAGTCAAGTCCAAGTCAAGTCACCTTAATATTGTTATTTTACCTGCAGAATCTGATCTTAATAAAGTTAAAAGACAAGATATAAGTAACTGTCAGTAAATTAAAATAATTTAAATGTAAATACTCATGTTCAGTAAAATACATCATGGAATCAAACAAAATTGTAAGTTCCTAAAATTATTTATTTTTCACTTCTGCCAACAGTGTTTGAAATGTTTTACATTTTCAACATTGAGTCCATAAAACTAAACATCCAACAGACTCCTCTCTGAACACCTCTCTCTCTCTCTCTCTCTCTCTCTCTCTCTCTCTCTCTCTCAAACACAGTTTACATACAACATTAAACTGTTACATTTCTCCTCTCTCTCTCTCTCTCTCTCTCTCTCTCTCTCTCACACACACTCTCTCTCTCTCAGAGTATAGAATATAAATATGACGTATTTTCAGTTGTTTCATACTTTTTTGTTATGTACAGTACAGACCAAAAGTTTGGACACACCTTCTCATTCAAAGAGTTTTCTTTATTTTCATGACTATGAAAATTGTAGATTCACACTGAAGGCATCAAAACTATGAATTAACACATGTGGAATTATATATGGAATTATATACATAACAAACAAGTGTGAAACAACCGAAAATATGTAATATTCTTGGTTCTTTAAAGTAGCCACTTTTTGTTTTGATTACTGCTTTGCACACTCTTGGCATTCTCTTGATGAGCTTCAAGAGGAAGTCACATGAAATGGTCTTCCAACAGTCTTGAAGGAGTTCCCCGAGAGATGCTTAGCACTTGTTGGCCCTTTTGCCTTCTGTCTGCGGTCCAGCTCACCCCTAAAACATCTTGATTGGGTTCAGGTCCGGTGACTGTGGAGGCCAGGTCATCTGGTGCAGCACCCCATCACTCTCCTTCTTGCTCAAATAGCCCTTGATGCCTTCAGTGTGACTCTACAATAGTCAATAGTCATGAAAATAAAGAAAACTCTTTGAATGAGACGGTGTGTCCAAACTTTTGGTCTGTACTGTACATAACAAAAAAGTATGAAACAACTGAAAATACGTCATATTTATATTCTGTACTGTGTGTGTGTGTATATATATATATATATATATATATATATATATATATATATATATGTATGTAATATGCACTTGTCATGACTGGGTAATCGCGGCAGCTACATTTGTTTTTCTGATCAATTGTTTTGCTCTATGAGAAAGACAAGGTAACAAAATATTCGGGGCTTATGCCCCCTTAGCCCAGCCCTAGCGCCGCCCCTGGAATGCGTTTTTTTGACGGCCTGCTAGCGGATCATTAGGGGCTGTTCACATCACGTATTTTGTGCGCGCAAGTTCGTTATTTCCAATGTAGGCGCGCGGTATGCGCGCTTATAATGGAAGCAACGCGCTCAACATCTAAACTTTTCAGAATGCCGCAAGCGCACCGCAGGTCATGTGACAATAACTAACCAATCAGCTTCATCCTTTCTCGTATCAACGTTGAAAGCTCAGCTAAGATGAAGTAACAGCTGTTCATAGCTGTATATGGATTGCCATTTTAAAATGAATTTAGTAGCAGAGCTACTGCGAGCGATTTTTAGTGCTGCAAATCCATTTATCCTTTGCTGAAATTTCCGCGTTTTCATTGAGAGAGAGCGTGTCATGGATGCTTAGCAACGACAGACGCCCCAGGAGCACTTCTGCCCGAGCGCTTTGGAAAGACGGAGAAAGCGGCGCGACTAGCGTTTTCCACGCGTTTTTAGGCGCGAACTATTGAAGACAAAAGCGATGACCCTCGGTACCTCTCAGGCTGACATGTTGATGTGCTGGGATATCTGATTTAAGTGGGCGTGGTGTGTGTAAGGTAGAGAGGGCATGACTGATGATAGTGTCCTGATCCAGTCACGATGCTATTCTCAGCCTGCGCTCCAGCTGAGTAATCAACTTTATTTTAAAAAATAATTTATATATTTTATATTCAAACTGAAAACATGATGTAATTAACACTCAAGTCATTCAAGTCATCGTGTCTCAAGTCAAGTCAAGTCCCGAGTCTTTAACTTCCAAGTCCGAGTCAAGTCTCAAGTCCTAAAAATAGCGACTCGAGTCAACTCGAGTCCAAGTCACCAAGTCACAAGTCCCCATGTCTGATATATATATATATTAGCATACCAAAATAAAATTCATTTGTTTGATTTCATTATTTTGTGTCTTTCTAAACCAACAGGCCAGGGTACCATGTTTAAAAATATTTTTTAATCTTTAAGCACTAAACTTACCACACAAGATAACATTTATGTACATTTTATTTATTTGTTTTTGGTTGATTTTTGGTTGATCTTACATAAAGAAAAGTAAAAGATATAAAAACAGAAAAAAGGCACTGACCTGTACCTCTGTGTTATCTAGGTGTTGTAAATTAGATTCAGAATGTACTGTATATGTCAGCAAATGTTGCTCCTGATATTAATAAACTGCCACCATCAAAACAGGCTTAGATCTGTGAGGGCAGAGCACTCTCTCCTCTAATAATGAAAGTTAAGCTCCAGCAGATGACTGAAATAAGACACTTTGACTGTAATTTATTCTCTCTGAAGTCATCCCTGCACTCTTTCTCTGGCAAGTTGTACCATCCCGTCAGCACAGCATCTGCTACCTTCCTGACTCCTGAGATATTTAGATTCTAAAAAAGAGTGAGACAAAAATATTTCACACAGTGTGGTTGCAAAATGTTCTTCCTTTCCCCGGTCTGTGTATAATCTGATTGTAGCCTTTTTCCTTTTTGGATTATTAAAGTTAACTATTTGTTATAGTGATGTCAGATTTGACATTTGACAGGCTACTTGACATCTCAAGTTCAGTCAAGACATTTGCTTAATTAAGATGTCTCCATTCTGCTAACACCGCCCCCCCCCCCTTTTTTTGTTAGCATTGGCTTGAGAATAGACTATTCGAAAGGATTCATCTCTTCTCAACTATTAATGAGCAAAGTATAAATAGACGGCTATGCCCATAATGAATAGCTTAGAGGAAGAGAAGATGGCCCTGGAGGAAGGGAAAACTAATATAAAATGTATATATCTAACTATGTTCATATGTGTTTGCGCATGCATATTTACTCTGCAAAGCTCTATGCAAACAATGTATTTGAAAGGTGTTATATAAATAAATACTATTGTGTATTCAGAGGGCTATTGTGACTAAGAATAAAATTGTTCTCTACAGGAAAATATAGTGCTTTATAGCAAACCGTTGTGGATAAAATCGATACTTAAGATTTTTGGTCCCACTTTATATTAAGTGGATTTAACTATTATGTACTTACATCAAACAATAAATACAATGTACTTATTGTGTTCATATTGTATTCCAATTTTTTGTTGTTGTTGCTGCTATTAAGGTGGGAAACAGGTAAGGTTATGGACAGATTTGGTGGTATGGGTAAGTTTAAGGGTGTGTTAAGGTGTAAGAGATGGGTCAACGTGTAATTATACATGTTATTACAGAAATTAATTACAGATGTAAATATGTGCAGATATTTTTCAAATATAAGTACAATGTAAAAACACGTATGTACACAATAAGTGCATTGTACCAAATTAATAATTCAAATTTAACTACATAGTAGTTTAGGCCACTTAATATAAAGTGGGTCCAGATTTTTATTAAACATTAATTATATAGTATTTAATAATAATAATAATAATAGTAATTATATATATATATATATATATATATATATATATATATATATATATATATATATATATATATATATATATATATATATATATATATGCATACATACACACACACACGCAAACACAACGCAATTCTGAAAAATAGAATATAAAAATTCAAAGTATATATAAAGCAAAAAATAATTTTATACAGTTGATGACTCGCAGAAGATGACTCGTGATGCAAGGATAAAACGACGCTTTCTCCATGACGTCACAAGTAAGTGAGATTGAGGAGGGAGTGGAAAAAGAGAAGGAAGGAAGGAGGAAGAGGATGAGCGCTGTGTAGATAATGTTTCTCTATGTAGCCTGTAATTTACACCTGCGATGATTTAAAGCAAAGCAATACAGATCCATCTCCAAAAGCCATAAAGCATTCCGCAAATGTGATGCACAAATTTGCACAATCAAGGCGACATCGCGCTTATATTGAGTGGATGTTATAATTAAACTCTCCGCGAACGGATATTGTGTTTATTTTCTTCGGGTCGGTCCTGCTGGAGCTGCACCGGGCCTTTGCTGTGAGTAAATCACTTTTACGTGATGTCTTTGCTTGTTCGACTTTCGCTTGTGTTTTGCATGTGTCTTATTTGATGTAGTAGCTCGCAGCTGATTTTTCCTGTATGTTTAACAGATGTGGTTTGTTTCATGAAAGCCCGTTCTAATATGCTTTGCACGGGACATAAAACTTCACAAACAGCGCGCTTGTGTAGACTAACTACAGTACGCTGAAGCTGACTACAGACGCAGCCATGTTGATATGGATATATCCAGGGATCTACACGAAAACATTCATGTTTAGAGTAGAAAACGTCACATTGTATGTAATATAAAACAGCACATAGCGTTATTATAAGAATAAGCATCAGTGCTGTCTCTTTCTGGGGGTCCGCTGAAAGTCCTTGTCCATGGTGCTGAAAATGTTCCCCAAACGGGACCATAACCTCCGAGCTAATATCACTTACATGACACTTGATCCGTTTTGTAGAGGTGCATTTTTACTGTTTAATATCCAAAATATAATTTATCGTCACAATTAGAATAATCAAAACGCAGACTTTCTATTTGTGTGACAATGCTGTGTTATTTATCGTGTTATAGAATGAAAGTCATAAAAGGGAATGTTTGATGTCAAAACAATTCAATATAAAAATAAAACCGAGAACTTCAATATAGTTGTTTTTAATTATTATATTTTAAAATAAAATAGAAGAAGAGTGAATGACTTAGGCACACACAGAGTTAATCATATAAAACAGCATCTTTTTATGTTTTTATCAGGAAAAAGAAATATAAATTCCAACAATGTTTAAAAACAAATATTTAAAAAAATCTTCTAATGGTGTCATATAAAGTTTGGCATTATCTGATGCAGAATCAACATCTGACATTCTTAAATTTAGCAATACAAAAATTATAAATAATAATGAACTTACAACCCTATATATATATATATATATATATATATATATATATATATATATATATATATATATATATATATATATAATTAAATTAAATTTATGCATTTAGCAGATGCTTTTATCCAAAGCGGCTTACAGTGCAATCAGGCTATCAATTTTTACCTATCATGTGTTCCCGGGGAATTGAACCCCCAACCTTGCGCTTGATAAGGCAATGCTCTACCAATTGAGCTACAGGAACACACACACACACACACATATATATATATATATATAAGCAGAAGAGTAAATGGTGCATTCTTAATACAAACTAAAACACAAACCATCTTATTGATGCAGGTGATACAGTTGTATAAAGTCTTAATGCAGTTTGACTCCTAACCCTAGGGTTGTGGGTTCGAGTCTCAGGCTAGCAATACCACGACTTCGGTGCCCTTAAACAAGGCACGAACCCCCAACTCGTGCTCGTGCTGTTCTGAATTAATGAGGTGGAGTGCTGTAGAGACATGTTTAAAGTTTAACTGGTCCCTCTGATCCTCACCTCCCCGAATCATCTCCTGTCACTCCCTACTGTTAGCCTGGAGAAAATCCCAGTCTTCACAGCCCTTCCTCCCCCTCTATCTGTCATTTCCTCTATCTATCTATCTATCTATCTATCTATCTATCTATCTTTCTATCTATCTATCTATCTATCTATCTATCTATCTATCTATCTATCTATCTATCTATCTATCTATCTATCTATCTATCTATCTATCTATCCATCTATCATTGTAACATTGACCTTTAGGTTCAGGTGTATTCAAAACAGAAGTCAGTACTGATGAAAGTGTGGTCTGTTCAATGCTTTGTCCCCCTGAAATGTTCTTTAAGATGCTGTGTGTGTTAGACCCGTGTGCTTATGTTTGTTTTGCATGCTCTTGTTTGACCCACCCTAGATGTGCCTTTCCACTCTAAGAGTGGTAGAAAGAAAGCTCATTAAATCTTTATGGTGCAGGGATGGCAAACTGCTTCCATGATGTTCAAATCATCCTCCACCAGAACAATGTACAGTGTAATTAAAGCAGACACCAGGTTATTATTATGCTTAACATATCTAAATACCAACTAGATCACATCATGCCACGAGCTGCTTAATTGCTTTGAAACGAGCGTGGATTGTGACCTGCTGAAATCAAACATATTATTTGTCATCTCTCTTTCTCTCTCTCATTCTTGTTCAGATGCAGTAATGGAGCAGCTATTATTTCTTATAATTTTCTACTTGCTTCCTACTCTCATCTCGTCCATACATAATTCAACGACCGGAGGTAATATGTGTGTGTGTGGATGGTTTCTGCTCCGTGCATGTTGAATTTAACCCCACAGATTGTCTAAAGTGGCCCACCTCTATTGCTTTGTGAGATTAGAGGGTGTTCTGTTTAGATTGTGTAAACTGAGTTTCATGGATATTAAAGAGATATCTGCCCTCAATCCTCATGGGGTCATGTTCAGCCGGAACTATAGAAAGAAAAAAATGGATTGTCATGTCAGTCTTCCCTTTTCATAGTGAAAGCAATATATAGCCTACACAATCTGAATGATTCAAAGCAATTCAATGCTTTATACAGTTCAGTACACAAGTTTACATGCCCCTTGCAAGATGTGAAAATATTTATAGAAATATCTATTTTTTTATATATGTGAGAACTATTTGACATAAAATGTGATCATAAATTGCACAAGACAAAAATTAGTAATACTGAATTTGTAAACGAAATGAATGTAAACTTTGAACACAATTATTTCATACTTTAAAAAATATATATTTTTGATCATTGACTGATTGATTGATACCAGCTTGCAAAATTCTTTCTGTTAGGTTACTCAATTTAAACTTATTGTTCATTGAATTGTTATATAATAGCAGCATCACACTCACAAAATATCTGTTTAAATCTGCTTAAATCTGCTTAAATATCTGTTTCTCAGGGCTGTACGCAATTAAAAGACATAAAAATAAAAACATATTTTTAAAGATATCTCTTTTTTTTAAGTGCTAAGCATCTTAAAGATTCTCTAGTCCAAGGGGTATAAACACTGTATTTTGATTTGAGACAGTAGGGCCTACTAATAAATTCCTTATAAACTATCACTGCATTACAGATGTGCAAGGGGACTCAGATATAAATGTAACATTTTTGTTTATTAGTGTAAGTTGTGAGTGCATCCTCCCCCATCTCTCTTACAGGATGTGCAATCATTCGTCCCCCCAGAGACGGAGGGATTCGCTACAGAGGACTCACTCAGGAACAGGTAAATGTCTATAGCAGCACATTAAACTGGCAGTCAGAAACATCAGTGTCAGTTCTGATGGGACTTTGACCCATAGCAACATCTAATTCATTCTACAAAACGTATCTCTTTCTCTCTCTCCGTAGATCCGCAATGTGCAGATCTTGCCAGAAGACTATGAGATAGAATATATCTGTAGAGGAAGTAGAATTATTGTGGGGCCCAAGGTCCGAAAGTGCCTCCACAATGGTACCTGGACTGACATGAACCAGCTCAGCAGATGCTGTAAGTGCCCTTTCTGTCCTATTGCATCGATTAATATCCATACTATTAAACGGCTCTGTGGAATTCTGTATTCTGATTGGTCAACACAGGGGGAAACAGTACTAAAATATTATACTCAAGTAAAAGTACCATTAAATTAATGCAATTTTACTTTAGTACAAGTTAAAGTAGCAGTCTAAAAATGTACTAAAGTAGAAGTAAAAAGTATCTCATTTAAAATTTACACTTAACAGCGGGAGGGGGGCAAAAATGGGATAGACCTACAGTATAAATCTAAAACTAGTTGTTTTTAATTAAAGGAGTACCTTAACAAGTTAAACTGCAATAACCAAAATCATGCTGACACATGACATTTAAAACATTTAGGGATGTATGTGAGATTTTAATGCAGACTATCCCACCAAGGAGGAAGAAAGAGCAAGTTATATTCTGGCTACCAACAAAACAAGCTAAAAAGCGTTTATGATATTTCTAAGTGCTTTTGAGCAATTAGAAAATAAGACTTCACATCGGTTATTTCAGTAGCATTAAAAACAAAATAAATATTATTATAAATTATTAAAGAGATTCATCTTTTCTAATACGTTTAAATAGATTTTTACCTTTTATGGGCATTTCATTTATGTGTTCATCATCCTTTGAGCCAAATTCTTACATTTAATTAGTAATTTACACTAATAAGACATTTGGGCTGTTACCAAGCAGTAATTTTAACTTCGTAATTAATGTTTTAAAATGTAGTGAAGTACAGTACTTCAAACTAAATATACTTAAGTAAAAGTTAAATTACAGATTTTAAAAATTACTTTAAAAAATATAGAAGTACACAAAAAAGCTACTCAATTACAGTGACGCAAATAAACCTCTGTTGGTCAGTAACAGCATTCTAAAGTCAAATGCTTTATAAATGAACTAAAATGTATAATAATTAGAATTATATTGGAATAATTAACAGTTTCTCCTGTAATATTTCTTGTAGAGTTCCAGAGTCCTCACATACACACACACACACACACACACACCATTTTATTTATTTTAAATGTAATTGTATGTGTAAAATGATGTGAGATTCTAAAATTCTCAGTATTGGTTTGCCCGCGTTCCTGGATGTCTCTGGAGAACGGGAGGGTGGCGCTGCAGCCCCCAGGACAACCAGTAGAGGGCACTGCTCTTCACTACAGCTGTCATGCTGGCTTCCTATTGGAGGGTTTCAGTATCTCACACTGTACCAAGCTGGGCAAATGGGACTCTCTTAAACCATTCTGTGTCTGTGAGTATGATTATGATTTAACGGTCAATCACACAAACACAAATGTATGTGTTTCCCTAATATGAATCATTTTTAACCCTATGTGGCTCTTGTTTTCTTTTTTCTTTTCTTTTTTTTGCATCATCAGATGACAGTAACTATACAGGTAAGACATAAAATAATCTAATATGGTTATTTATTTTCTTACGTCAGAGGTCAAATTTCCCAAGACTGTGTCCTAGGTCACATTTCATGTCAGAGATCACATTTACAGAGAATAGCCCTAAATGCTGTTATCTTACAGCTCATATTTGTTTATCACTTGACAGTCTTCTAATAGCAGAGTGTAAAATGAGACTGTAAAAAAGTTAATAAGCTATTTATATATATATATATATATATATATATATATATATATATATATATATATATATATATATATATATATATATATATATATATATATATATATATATATATTTCCAAATTCCTGAAAATGTAAACTGTAATGCTTAGTCAACCACAAGGGGGCTGTATTTTACCTCAGTCGTTTTCCCTCAATCCATCAAATCATTTCCATTATTTTAGTGCTGTCTAATCAACATGATATAAGCAACTGATTTGGGAAAGAGCGGTCAATTGTACATACTCAATTGCATGAATGTACATTCACAATTAGTTCAAAAGAATGAGAAACTGCTATTAGGATGTGCCTAGATGAGGCAAAGGTTGAACAAGTAGTTTTGAGAATTTCAGCTCTCAAAAAAAACTATAGAATGTATATGAATCTGTATGACAATGATCCTGTGAGTTTTCAGTTTTTCACACCATTTTTAAACAAATTTATCATAGGTTTAAATTGGTAATAAAGTGTGGCAAAATACGTTTTAAGATCTCATAGAGAACCATTCTCATTCTTGAAACCATTTAATTGGTCAGAAATCTTGATAGTCAAGGATGTCTCATCAATAATTTTGTTCTCTTTTTCCAAAAGTGAAAATGTATATACAGTATGTATATACAATTTGTAATACGCTAACATATACAGTAGATGACTTCAAGGCAAACACATTTGGTCTAAAAACTACGAAACTCTCATTTTGATGTCACAGAGTTTTGAATTGTACTATTATTCCACGTATACATGACAAACATTCCATTTACAGTATAGGATGTCGTATAAGCTTCTTGCATAATTATAATAAAGAATGAGCAAAATG
This sequence comes from Carassius auratus, assembly GCF_003368295.1. Lineage (NCBI taxonomy): Eukaryota > Metazoa > Chordata > Actinopteri > Cypriniformes > Cyprinidae > Carassius > Carassius auratus. Next base: position 12,770,401 of record NC_039282.1, on the reverse strand, counting down.
CTGTTTAAAATGGTTTTAGATACAGATCCAATTCATGTCAACTACCCCACTATACAATCTCATTATGATTTTTCAGGCTGCCAGAGTCTCTTAGCATTAACACAAGCACTTCTGCAAGCATGACTGTAGCACCCTTTCATTCATCCATCCCTCCCTCTTATTGCCTTCCATTTCTCTCAATCGCTCTGTCCTTTCTTTCATTTTCCCTCGTTTCTTTCAGCTCTGCTGATTTAGACTATCAAGCCTCATAAATGCACTCTCTCTCTCGACTCCCTCTCTCAGTGAGAGATCGCCGCCTACTTAGTGCACTCTCAGCAGGCTGAAGATTAACACTCGGCCACAGTGTTTAGCTCTGTGTGTATTTCTGCCCTGTGTGTATATGAATGTATATGAGGTTATGTGTGTATCTTAGCACAGTGTGTGTTTAGGTGTGTGTCGGCGTAAATTCGTGACTCTGTGTACTGGGTGGTGACATCGCTTTTACTGTGGTTGTTAAATGATAATTCAGCATAAAGGTGACCTTTTGTTTGCCAGCCCATTATAATCCCCTCTAAAGGTTTATGAACAAGAGCTGACCTTGTACATTAAACCCCATTCTGTTTTATAAACATATTTATGTACCACATAAACTAATGGGTAATTATATATCCTCACAGGAGGCTCCGCTGGCCTTTCTTTTATTAAATAACAACTAAAGATCAGGGATGAATAATTAATGACTGGCATATGGAGAGAGCGGATTCAAAGGGAGCTCCAAATACCACTGGAGCATCTCAGGTCCTGAGGTTCACGGTAGCTCAAGTCATCAACTTCAGCTCTTCTGTGCTGTTTTAGGGTATTTAGAGTGAATAGGAGAATCCAGAGAGCTGTGGGGGCAATAAAAGTTACCCACATTATGTGGTGTGGTGTAATTGTTGGCAAGGACTGCATGTTCTGATCCAGAGAAAGTGAAATGTAAGTGCTCTATGAGATCACATGGATAGAATTATTTGATGGATTGATGAATATAGGAATCTTGTCTTTTCATGGTGTGAAATGAATGCCAAAAAAGAAAAGAAAAGTCAAATTAAAGAACATATGTATATAAATATACAGTAGGTATAGAAAAGAATCACCCCCCTTTAAAGAGCAGGTCATATGGGTTTTCGGAAACTATATATTTTTTGCAGTTTGTAACATAGATCATCAACATAGATTATACATCAATGTAAACAGTCTGCAAAGTTGATAAAATAATAAATCTAATGATAAATAAAGACATTGTCTCTCAAAAAAAAGTAGATTCTGAACTGCCTTAATGAGTCGTCATATTTTCAAATCATCTGCCTGTTACGTACGTCACAAGGTAAAATATTTGCATAATCCCCACCTGCACTGGTCATCTTCGGACTCGGGACAGAATTGATAAGGTAATATTAATAGGATTTTTGTAAGCATCTTTGTTTACAAGTAACCCTCCAGAGCAAAAGATAATTATGGTAATTGGCATTTCCAACACTCATTGTATATAGAAAGATCAATCAAAACAGACTTGGCCAGCTGACCAATCAGTGCAGAGTAGGCTTATGGAAGGGAGGGGCTTACAGACCTTAAGCCCAGAACTGCTTCGAATGAGTTATTTTGAAATCAATGAAAAATTATTCTAATATTCAATGTAAATTCTGAGAAAATCACAATGTTTCCTGATCTTGGATACATTTAAACCTGTTGTAGGGGACTCAAACACAATATTAGGATACTTTAAAATACCATATGACCTTCTCTTTAAAATAATCACATTTCGTTGTGATTGAAATGTGATGGTTTCAACCTGAAATGAAGATGGTTTTTGTTTTATCCAGCTGTATTTACTCAGTGCAACTTATAACATCCAAGTGAAAGAAATTACACCAACATGTCAGAAAAAAAAAAAAAAAAAAAAAACAATCACTGGCTGCATCCGAAAACTTAGGCAAGGGACTTGCTGCTTTGCTGCCGGATGAGGCAATGACTTTACAGGCTGCGTTTTTGCACAAAGGCACCTTATGAAACTGATTTCAGACCGACTTCTGAGGCAGCGTAATGGTTTAATTGTCTACAATAAAATATAATGAGTGAAAACTAAACAAATATTTAATTACTATAATACAGATTTCTCTCTAGAACTAACATCAAAAGTGCAAAAAGTCAGAAAGATACATTTACACACACTGACCACCAAACGCAACTTTTGGATGCCATTTTTTTTCTCAGCCATCACGGAATGGAATGCAGAGGATTGTGGGATATCAAAGGCAGCGATGGATACATCTACTGTATGCTGCCTTCAAAATTCGATCAAAAGAAGGTACCTCTGGAGACTGGAAGTAAAGCAGAATTTAGATTCGAACGTGCTTTGATGCCTTCCTGCCCTGGAATGATGCCTCAGAAGGCAGCATTTTAGAGTTTTCGGATGCAGCCACTATGTTAGAAAAAGGATCATCCACCTCCTAAAAATGACTTGTACACTCAATCAGGTGTTGCTAATCACTTTCTAAATTTAACACAAAGCCATCTGATTTTATACTGTGATCAGCTGTGCTCATTTTAATTAGCTCAGCATGAAAACAGTTTTTCTGGCATTTTGTAATTTATGACAAAGAGTGGTCATTGTGTGCATGTGACAACAATATCACAAATTCTCCTCAAACGTGACTAGTATGGGAAGATTGCCAGAAAAAAGCCACTCCTCAGGAAGTCTCGATCGAGCTTCGGCAAAACACACCTTGAAGATTCTGAGGTCGATGAGACTAAAATTGAATTATGTGGCCTCAACACCAAACGATATGTCTGGCTGAAAACCGGTACAGCCCACCATCCAAATAACAGCATTCCTACAGTAAAGCATGGAGGTGGTAATATGCTGTTATGTGGGTGTTTCTCTGCAGACGGGACTGGAGCACTTGTCAGGAAAGAAGAAAAATGGATGGGGCAAAATACTGCCAAATTCTTGAGGAAAATCTGCTGTCCTCTGCCAGAAAGTTGTCAATGGGAAGAAGGTTTACCATCCAACATGACAATGAATGAACCAAAGCACCCAGCAAAACTGAGCACACAGTGGCTGAAGGAGAAAAAGGTGAATGTCCTTGCATGGCCTAGTCAAAGCCCTGACTTAAACCCCACTGAAAAACTGTGGAATGACTTGAAGACTGCAGTCCATAAACAGTCACCATCACATTTAACTGAACTTGAGCAGTTCCTGCAAAGAAAAGTGGGCAAACGTTGTCTAGAGTCTAGATGTGTGAAGTTAACAGAGATAAATCCCAACACAGGCGTGATCCTTTTTTTTTTTTTCAATCTTTTTTTTTCTGACATATTGGTGTTATATCTTTCACTTGGATGTTATAAGTTGCACTGAGTAAATACAGCTGGATAAAACAAAAACTGTTTTTGTCTTCATTTCAGGTAGCAAAGCAGCAAGATGTGATTATGTTAAAGGGAAGTGATTGTTTTCTATATCCACTTTACAAGGCTTGTAGAGACTTGATTGTCAGAGGATTAAGTTTTTTGCATGCTTTCCAATAGAATTCTAAAGCCTAATAGCCAATAGCCTCATCTATTGATTGATGGATGGACAGAAAGATATATATATATATATATATATATATATATAGAGAGAGAGAGAGAGAGAGAGAGAGAGAGAGATCAACCACCTTTATCATCTCTATTTATCATAGATATATAGATAGTCCTTGTTCTTATTACGTTTATTTTTCTATCTGAGCTTAGCTCTATCATGCATTAATCAACTGCGTGACTTCTGAAAATGATTTTGATTCAGAAGAGAGTGTTTACTTTAACCCCGCCCCCATCTTACTATACAACAGTCCTGTTCATCTGTCAGCGGATCAGATTCAGTTCTCTGCTGTCTGCTCTGAGCACGGACCTCAGTGGACTGCGTTTGGTGGTCAATCTCTCCCCTTCTCCTCCCGGCGGATGAAAGGATTATGCCGCAGCACAATTGTTCTTTTCCGATATTCTGATCAGATGCAGGAATAATATGCTCGACAGCTTAAAACTTAATCACGTTTGGTGAACGTCGCGGTAAATAAAGCAACGCCAGAGGATCAGCGCAGCGCGTTCTGACCGAATGTCGCGCAACACCACCTGTTTTTCTCTCCCGTCGTGAACCATGAGCATAGCTGCTCTACAAACACACCGTCTGTGACTGTGAAAGGGAAAGATACAAACATTGACGATGGCGCATCTGTTTTCACCCAACATTCAAAGTGTTATTTCTGTAGAGTTGTGCTTTCTGTGACGGGACATTAGTGATCTGGTGTCGGTGTCAAACTGCTGAGAGGAATCCAAAGAATCTAAAAGATTCTAAAGGCTCGAAATAAACAGAAGATTCTAAAGATTCTGAGGTTCCAAAACATTCTGAAGATTCTAAAGATTATAATTTCCGCGATTGTTAAATATTCTGTGTATTTCAAAGACTGTAAAGATGGAAGGTTCTAAAAAGTATTTCAGAAGATTCCAAAGACTCTAAAGATTCTAAAAGATCCCTAACAATTAAAAGATTATATCAGATTATATTCCAAAAGGTTTAAAGACTCTAAAAGATTCTGAAGGTTCTGCAAATTGTAAAAGTTTAAACAGATGGTGCTGACCTATTCTGAACGCTCTCGGGACTAAAAAAGTTCTAATAAGCGCGCAAGATCAAATGTCTTAACGCAATAACTGTGTTACGACGATAAGATCTGGTAGCAATGGCTGACTGACATCAGATATGAAATTGTAACTGCTGTATTGTAACATAAACCCCAACGAGCATCCGTCTGTAATTTCATATTGCGCTTTTAAGTGTTCAGCACTGCTGTTTTTACGCGTTCCGTGCACGGTTCTGTTACTTTAAACTGGACTCATCGCACGTGCGGACACTTTCAGCTTCGAACACTACCGCACAGTTACAGCTAAAAACGTATAAATATTGAATTGGATATTGATGGCATCCACGGAGACGTGGACCTTGGGGAGAGTTTGGGGAAGCTTGGCGCTCCTCCACGCACTGCTTATCTTTCTCTCCTGGCCGTGTGCGGTTGCAGGGAAGAAGAAACTGTACATCGGAGCTCTGTTTCCCATGAGTGGAGGATGGCCCGGTGGTCAAGCGTGTCTCCCCGCTGCCCAGATGGCGTTAGATCTCGTGAACAACCGGACCGACATTCTGCCGGACCACGAGCTGGAGCTCATTTATCACGACAGTATGGTAAGCACTTAACATTTTACATATATAGTGTTCACAATACATTAAGGTGTGTAAGTACTTGTTGTTTTGCTCAGCATTTAAACATATAATTGCGTTCACAATTGGAGTTGATATAATACTTCATCTTCATCAGTGATTAAGATTCTCAGTGTGAAATGATTAGAACAGATCCCACAAATGTGCAAAATTTATCCATAATAAAAGCACAAAAAAACTGGCCCCACCAGTGTTATTTTAGTGTAATTTAAATATTATTATAGATATATATTATAGTTTTTATTATTTTAAAACAGTTTTTGTATTTTACATGTACTGTTTTAATTTAAAAATTTTAGTTAAAGTTTTAGTAATGTTGTTGTTTTGTCATATTTTTTTATTATATTATGTCTGTATATTAACATTTTTTAAATAAGTTTATTTTTAGTTATTTTGGTACTTCAAGTTAAACTAAATTAACATTAGAAATGTTTCCTTGGCGACTAGTTATATATATATATATATATATATATATAAATATATATATATATATATATATATATATATATATATATATATATATATATATATATATATATATATATATATATATATATATTGAATTTAAGTTAACGTTTGTTTCAAGATATTTAAAATATTTATTTTATGGTTTTATTGTTTTAGTTAACTATAATAACCCTGACCAGGACATGTATTTGTATTGTTTTTAATTTTGCACGATATAAGCACATATGCAAACTTAATTATGCAATGGCATACAAATTAAGTTACTGAAAACTAGATGAAATGTTCTATGTATTTCATGGGATTGTTACTGCAGATAAATTCCTTATTCTGTATCCATTTTAGTCTTTTGAAAAAATAAATCTCATTGCCCTCTTTACCTTCTGTTAATTTATTCAAGTATTTCACGTTCAAGGGCATGAAATAAAGATAAGTACCAGATGTTAAATTAAGATGGTAGAATCTATCAGCGTTTTGCAGGTGCTTCACTGTCGTGGCAGTGATTGTATCTTGAGAGTCAGGAGTTGGTGTCAAGTTGACATTGCAGTTGTTGGTACATTAATATTTCACAACTCACTGCACTTGGCTGTTATCAACAGCCTTCAAGGCTTCAGCTGCATAAAGTAATTTGGCTTCCTAAAAATACTCTTGCACCATAAATGCTTATGCTTGCCTTTAGCATTGCAGAGTTTTCCAAGATCACCTCCAAAGTGGATTCCTCAGTGTATTTTGTTGATTTATTTTTAAATGGGATTTTTTTGAGTAACATGCATAAGTGGAGAGTAAATTATTCTGCCTTTTGCGGAAAGATGGTTGTCCTGAGTTTCAGTTCTGTCAGCAGATACAAATAACAGTGCTGTCAATCCATTAAATCAATATCCTCAAATATGTCAGTGCTGGTTTGATATATAAAACGTATGATAGTAAATATGTGCAAATATGTGAGATTTCACTTACTTCCATTGAATATGTAGCACTTTCAGAAGTTCAAAGCAGGGCAGTTTAGTTTCCCAGTGTTGTGTGACGGTTCTGACCTTCTGTAGGTGAGGAAACGGTTAAAGAGTGCTCTAAGTGGACCGAGATGAGTTGTATCATGGTTCTGACTGGTGAACCGCACTCTGCATTGCAATCGCACTCAGTATAGAGGAAGAATCAGCAAGAGGAGGGTTGTCATGGCAACAGCCGCCAGTGAAACCACAGTTCAAACAAACTTGCATCCCTGTAGATCTTGTAAGGATGAGGAGGTCCTTCTGCAGACTCTATGTTTCTTCAGCACCTGTCTGACCACTCACGATTGAGATGAATTGTAACTATAATCTGTAATGTGTGAAAAAATTCATTGTAGTCCCAGTTAGTTTGTTAAACCGAAATTGCGTCTGCACCTGCGATTCTTGACTTTTGACTCACAATGAAAAGCATTTCTAGGTATTTAGTATACAATGGGTTCATTAGGGATGTTTCTTCTGATACTAAAATGTGTTATGTTATACAATTTGTGTGGAAAAGAGAAACTAAAGGGCTTTTAATGTTGGGTCAAATTTGAATGTCCATAACTGTTTCTTGAAATATGGGTTCAAATTGAAAAATTTGAAACCATTTAAAAAAAAAAAAAAAAAAAAAAAAATATATATATATATATATATATATATATATATATATATATATATATATATATATATATATATATATATATATTTTTTTTTATTTAAATAATAAATCATTTGTAATTACACATGATTATTGTTTTAAAAATATGCATTGCATGCATACTTGCATGACAATTTGCCAGTGAACTTGGATTAGAGATCATATTAGCACATCAATACTTAACTATCATCATCTTCAACATTTATTTGCCAGGTATGCATAACATACAAAGAATTTTCTGCCGGTATGAGGCATCCCACTTAGTACACACACACACACACACACACACACACACACATACATACACACAAATACACACAAATAACGACATTGCAAAATTACAATATTCCAAAATTTCATGGTAGAATTTAGAGTTTTTGTGGCTACTGGAAAAAAGCTAGATGCATGAGCATACATAGTAAGTTGCTGAATGTAATTGCTGAAATATTTTGTGTATTTCATGCCATAATTAAATAAATACCTAATTCTATAATCTTTTAATCATCTAATGAGATGTGATACCAAAATGCATTTTGCAAAAAAAGATTGAGTTGATTGACTTTTCCACAATTTGTGTGGAAAAGAGACAATTACATATAAAGGGCCTTTGTAAATATAAAATATTTTGGGGTCAAATAGGGGGTTCAATTTGACAGTCCTGAGTTAATTTTTTTTTTATTATATAGAATAAATAAACCAATTAAAAATGAAACTTTGATGAATTTGCCACTTATTTATCTTAAAAATTTTAAATGATGTAGCAAAACCATTCTGTAAAAAAAAAAGGCAAAAGGATTTAATTGTTCTTTTCCTTTTCACCAAATAATAATCAAGTTTGGTTATCAGGGTACATTTAATCATTTACCAGATAATTCCATCCAAAGTCACTTTCAAATGAGAAAGAGCACAAGCAATTTATTATACAAAAGCGAGTAATATTAACAGAACTGCAATAATCTTGATTTAATTCACCTTAATTCATGATTTAATGAAAATGCTGTGTACAACTCCAGTTGTCTTTAACTGCTTTCTAGAAATGGCACCATTCCACTCATGCCTCAAGTCTCTTTTAATTTAGCATTAATCTTAATCAAAATCTAAGGCTTATTGCAGGTGCACAAGAAGAAGAATGCAATATCAGAACGGCCAAGTGTGACATTGTATAAATGTCATGTGTTAGTATGCCTTGGAGATGGAAGAGCAAGTGTGAAGTGCTTATACTTGTTGACATTTAAGCCGACAGATATTTTGAGCATTTCTTCTTGATTGGGGAGCGTACCTGGATGAGATTCTTAAAATTGCTTTCAGGTGTCAGAAATGTAATCACAAAGGGAGAAAATCAAATTTGATGTGGGTTTTGCATTTAATCATTGTTCAGAGAATCTCAGGCTAGTTTGGGGCATTCTTTTAATCTCTCTCAAATAGCCAAGTATCACTCAGAGCAATGTTTGCATAGAAACATGTAAGTTACCTCAAAATTCCAATTTCATTTGACATTTGATAAATATTTAGTTTATAAATGAGTGTTATTATAACCCCTGCCTGGCTCTGACAGACGAACACAGATCTTCTAAGGATTTAAATTTTTTCCTTCCCTTTTTGATGTCAAATTTAAAATGACACTTTTGTTTTATAGTAAACCAAGACTAAATAGATTTTTACTATTTATGAAGAAAAATGTGAGGAATGCTTGTCCATGCAAATCTTGCTGACATGATGCTGTGGTATTTGGCGGTCGCTAGGGTGTTGTGACTGGTTGCTAGGGTCAAAATAACCCACTGCTAAGTTTCTGTGATATTCTAAATATGGCTTGGGTCCTTTCTTTAAGCCTATGGGATCAGTCAGATACATAATGAAAATTATTAGCAACAAAGAAGGAATGGGATTGTATACTAAATAATACAGCATTTGCATGTACATCTATATTAGAATGATACAAAATTTCACAAAAATGAATAAACCTCATCTGACTTTTGGTTCATGTTATGATAGTGGTAAAAAATGGAAATCTCATAGACACGGTCATAGGCGTTGATGCCAGAAGTTGTGGTCCATCTTGTGTGTGTGTGTGTTCTTTAGAGCAGATATTTACAGGAACCCCCTCGCACAGATACACTCTCCCTCTCCAGACAGTTGCTATGGTTATATCAAAGCTCAGCCACAAACTTTGATCAATTATTAACCGTGATAGAGCGAGACCAAGGTAGAGAGAGGGAGAGAGAGACCGATGCCCTGATGAGACATTTGTGCTTTCCGTTTTAATTGGCATCTGTTGTATCCAGATTGTAACGAGAAGGATTTCCATACCCAAAATGCATGCTTTATTCATTCTCATCTGGGTTCAGGGATGCATTACCGCAGCTTAGAAATAACAAACCAACACTTGCAAGTTAATGTGAGCTAGAACAGCAGATAAAGACTCATTCATGGTCTGAGTCATGGGAAGACGTGTTTTGATTGGATGAGACAGTTAGCATTTGAATCTGTATAGTAAACAATGTTGAAGCTAGAGATCTGGCTCGCTTAAATCTATGGAAGTAGAATTAAAATGAATTATAATTTCATGTGTACTTGTTTGGTTTTTATCTAGAATAGAAAAGATTGTCAGTTTGAAATGGCATGACAAAGCTTTGTTTGATAGTATGAAAAAATGTAGATACACTTTAGTGGAGTACTTACAATAATATGCAAATAATATACTTTCAAATAAATATATTTAATAATAATATATATATATATATATATATATATATATATATATATATATATATATATATATATATATATATATATATATATATATATATATATATATATTTAATTATATATAATATATATAAGAGTATGTAATGTTTTCAGACATTAAATTCCAGGGTAACTGCAATTAAATAAAAAAGTATTATTTTAATTAACATTAGATACAGTCAGTGTAACTTCTTTTGACCCACTTAAGTCCGACTTAAGTTTTTAAGTCTTTATATGTAATTTCACCATATGTAATGTACCAACAAGCATTTATAATTAACTAAAATATATATAAATGTAATTTCCCCTGGAACTTGACGTTGCAGTTTAGTACATTTAAAATATATTAACTATAATATTGAATAACAATCCACAGGTATAAAATTATAGTACTTTACATCTGTGTTTGTCAACATCATCAAAATAAGTTTAATAAGTTTCAGTGCGAACTGAAGTGTGTTAAGAAAAAAAAAAAAAAAACTATCTTAAAGTACATTTAATTATACATTTAAGAGTTAAGAGACCCAACAAAACCAAAATTTTCCTTGAGTCCAACAGCTGTGAGAGGAGCATTTCTGACTGTCATTGTTTTTGAGACCAGCACTGTGTCATTTAATTCTAACTTCAACAAAAAATAAAAGCATGCATGTCTCTCCTAATTAAGTGTTTCTGCTGATCTTTACCAAGGGTATTATTTCAGTGTGACTGCATCTGTGTTGTGTGAGCAGTCACCCCTCATTTGTGAATCCCTTCCTGTTGTATTTGTCACACTGAACTGTAGCATCATTATTTACAGCTTAATTTTTTTTTTCTGAACTATGAGAAACTGTATTTCTGTGCTGATTCCATTGATCCTTTATTGATTATGACATGCTCAGGTGAAGCTTTTACATCCTGCAAGCTTCAGTTAACATTTTCAAAGGTGGTAGGTTATTTTTGATTCGTCTTGATGTTGTTTTTCTCTTTTCTTCAGTGTGATCCAGGAGAGGCCACTAAACTGCTGTATGACTTGCTGTACACCGAGCCTATAAAGATCGTCTTGATGCCGGGCTGCAGCTCTGTGTCTACGCTGGTGGCTGAGGCAGCACGCATGTGGAACCTTATAGTGGTGTGTCTGCTATGAATACATTTCTGTCTGAACTCATTATATCTGTATCGTTGATCATTGGTTTCTCCATTCACCTGGATTTGACAGTAGAACATTATAGAGTTTTGTATTGGGAAATTTGCACTTTTTTCCCCCCAGATTTGGAAGATACAAGGTAAAAAGATTATAATCTGTAATTGTGAGGGAGATATAAACTCCCAATTTTGAGATGCCTTGTGATATATATACTTAAAATGGTGAGAAATAAAAAAACCTTTTAATTTTATATTAAGCGGTGGAAACAGAATTGCGTGAAACAAAGTGAATTGTCATGTAAACTTTTAAAGGTCAGAATTTTTAGATAAAAAGTCACAAAATACCTTTTTTATTTTATTTTATAGCTTCCATATACATTCCGGATTAAACTGATTAAAATAGGAAAAATGATAAAAACAGCCTTAACTGCAACCAGATTTGAGATTTTGATGCAAAAGTGCTACACAAAACAAGCATCTCTGTGTTCTGGATCCGGGAACAAAATTAATTTGGACTTGTGATCTTATTGCCTTGCTGTAGTTGACACTTGAAAAAGTTGACAAATTAAATCTGTCAAAAGAGGCTCTCAAGGAAGTATGAGAAACTAATGAGAAAGCGTGAAAGTGGAAATGGAATAAAATACACGAGATACCCTTAGCAATTTGACAGAATTAATTTTTCCACTTATTTTTTTCAATCTTTTGGTATCCACCGTGGTTAGCAGCGATGTGGAAAGTAATGTTCTCAACACTGACTTTGTTCTCATCAGATGACTTTACTTATGTGAAAAAAGTTTGCTGAAATAATTTTGAAAAAGTTGAAAAAATCTATAAGACTTCAGTTACTTTTTTGACAGATGGGTTTGTGCTTATGACAGAGATGCTCATAAAAAATATTTAACTGTTTATACATGACAGTGTAGGCAAATCAACCCTTGTAAAAAATAATTACATTTTAGCATACTTTAAAAAAAGAAATAGTATACTTAAGAATATACTTAAGTGCTAACTAAATATAATGTTTTCTGTCACTTTAATGCAAGTTAAATGTAATTAAATGAAAATATATTATAGTTTAAATTTGATTAAATTAAATTATCTGAACTTTAGAGTGCATTGTTGATCTTTATACAGTATGTATACAGTATTTGTGTAATTTCTGAGTTGTGTCCTGATATATGACAAACACACACACACACACACACACGCACACACACACACACACACACACACACACAGTGTTGTATAAAGTACCTGAAAGTCATCCTCAAGTAAAAGTGCAGATATCTTACCAGAAAATGACTTCGGTAGAAGTGGAAGTCACTGTGTAATATAGTACTTGAGTAAAAGTCTTACAGTATGTATATATTATTCAACATACAATTGTGATTACTGATATTTGAAATACTATAAAACATTAAAGAAGAAAATAGTCGAAATGTGAAATTAAAACCGTCAGTAGGTGACAGCAAGTGAATGTTATTGAGATTCAAGCGATTCATTCAAACGGCTGATTCATGCAGAAACAAAGCAACAAAGTGAATCACTGATTCATTTATTCAACTGATTCATTCAAAAAGCTGATTTATTCATTAAGTAAAACACCGTCCATTACTCAGAGAAGCAAAACAGTGCTGTGATATTTATTTGCAAATATTGTTGTTTGCAAAATTTAGCAAAAACAGGCAATATTATGTCTAAAATGTCACTTATTTTTTTATTAAATGTGTTCATGCATCTGCAGAAAAAGTAATCTTTGTGTGAAATATATTAAGTCAACTAGGCCTACATTAAATTATATAATACATTTCCTTCTATTGAACAACACTGGATGTAGAAACAGATTGGCTTATTTATTCAGGTTTCTGGCTTCACTTCGTTGACATTTACCCTTTTTCCAGTGTGTGCAGAAATCAGACTCATATTTTTGCATTGTTTTTGCTTTGCGTTTCGTTCTTTTCAGGGTTATCAAATAAGGTCATCCATATCCAGCTGAGTAAATCTTTCCAGCATGCTCTCTCTGTAAATCCACCTTTTTAACTACTGTCTCCCTTTCTCTCTGTCTCTCTGTAGTTTTCATACGGCTCCAGTTCTCCAGCTTTATCCAACCGCCAGCGCTTTCCCACTTTCTTCCGTACGCACCCGTCAGCAACTCTGCATAATCCCACACGTGTGCGGCTCTTCCAGAAGTGGGGATGGACCAAGATTGCCACCATCCAACAGACCACTGAAGTTTTTACCTCAGTCAGTCCAACATACAGAACTTTCTGTCTTATTTACCTTACTCCATATACTCTAGTCATGCTGTGGTTTTCCTATTGCGACCAGGTATTAAGATTTGTGTGTGTGTGTGTGTGTGTGTGTGCGTGTTCTGGTGCCAGATAAGTTTTTAGGGTTGATACCTCCCTCCTATTGAAAATACAAATACAATTGCATCTTACCACTTTAAATAGATACTTTAAGATACTTTGCAGAAACTGCAAAAATCCACAAAAATTAACACAGAACGCCCATTTGGTTTTTAGTGACTTGACGTGCTCAGAAGAAGGAAGTAGAATAGATAGGCCCAGTGTTATTACTAAACACCCTAATATTCATTGACCACCCAAAGAACTAATAATGAAGAGAAAATGTATTAAAATCCATCCCTACAGCTCTGCATGTCCTATCATTAAAAAATGATCTTCACAATTTTTAAGGCGCATATAATATAGTCCAGGCTTTTGCAAAGCCTTTGCATTTCACATGCAAAGATGTCATAAACTCACAGCAAAAAAAAAAAGAAAAACGGCATAAAATTGGTAAAGGTCACTAATAGGATGGAAATGGAAAATGGTCATAAAACCTAAATTATGGCCGTGTTTGTGCAAAAAAACTTTGATGAATGCTATAAGTGATCTTCAGGGGAATATTAAATGTAAAGAAAAAAAAAACAATTATGCGACCCCTTTAAAGGAAATAATTTTCCAGAAAAGTGGTTTCCTGTGTGTCTTAAAACTGTTAGTGAGCTTAGCTGCCCCTTTACTCTAAGGTTAATGCCTCAGAGTGAATGGTAAGACCGTTGTTGATTATTCTCTCCTTATGTGATGAAAGACTTTTAAAGTCGTTTTTCTTCATGTTGGCTGCTAGGAATATTGACCAAGTCATAAATCTCTCATGCATCGATGCAATATTGAGCTAGTGTAATTCCGCTAGGCTAATGATCCCCCCCCCCCCATCTCTTCACCAGCAATAATCTCTTTTTCTCATTTACTTTCATCCCAGTCCTTCTCTCCTGTTCACATCCTCTTTCTTTCTCCATATTCCTCCATTCATTGATGTCGGGTGTCTCATTGGCACCTTTTCAAAAATACGCTGCCTCATTGCCTTCCATGGAACTTCATAAATTAATGATTTGCAGATCACCATCTTTTTTCCATCTACCTGTTTTCTTTTTTATATTTCCTTTACTTTGTCTTTTTTTTTTACTTTGGTCTTCTGCGCTTTGACCATTCATCTCCCTTTGTTCTTCTCTTTCATTCGCTCCTTGATCTTTTCATGTGTGCTCTTCCTGTCTGTCCTCCGCTCTCCACAAACCTCACTCCTGTCCTGTCACTCCTGCTGTCTCACCGCTCTCTCTTTCTCTCTCCAGACTTTGGATGATCTGGAGGAGCGTGTGAAGGAGGCCGGCATCGAGATAAGCGTTAGACAGAGCTTCCTCACGGATCCCGCGGTGGCTGTCAAAAACCTGAAGGTGCTTTGATGAAAAATTCACCAGCCACTCACTTCCTCTCCTCAGCCTGTGTCGGGTAGCTAGCATGAAAACTTATATGAAATAAATCAACACTCAGAAGAATCGGTCTCCCCTGTCAGATCAAGTGATGGTTTGGATACTATCTCGGTGGCCACTGACAGTTATTATTGAATAGATAGCATTTTTAATTGTAAAATTATATTGCATAAAGAACTCATGGGACTGTCTTTTTAAATGGTTGGCTTAAAATATCTTTGCATATGTCTCGTCTTATACTATTCAGCCTTAAACTTTTTTAAAGGTCATGTGCATGATTTTTCAATGCTAAATACCTTTTCCTTTCACATCTTATTATGCAGAGACAAGGAATCCTTGAAAATGTTTAGCAAAGCTTTTTGAAAATGATAATTATTTTTGCAATTCCATTTGGTTCCACTAATGTTGCAGAAATTACACACTTCACCTTTAAAAAATGTCACAAACAGAGTTAATAAAGCAATAAGTGTTCTTAGAAATGGTTAAATCACTGTAACCCACATACTCATGTGCCTTATTTCTTTTATATAGTAATGTTCCAAAGAAAGTCATATTTATAATAAATAATTATTAGAATAAAAAAATGATCCTAGCAAGTAATGTAGTTCATTATCTGTAGGCTGTTTGGAGTTACCAATACACAAAGCAGCATTTACTTGCAGCTGATCAAATCATAATTTATATAGTTATAATATAATTATAATAAATATTATTTAATATTATTAATGTTATATAGTAATTATTAATTTAATATGTATATTTAATATTTTCAATATCTTATCGAAAGCATAGCATTTATTTTACTTGGATCTATGAGTTTCATAATTTGTGTTAGTATAAATTTAAGCCAACAAATCATGGTAAAGTCATTATAAATAATAAATCATGTGTTGTCACTAGCTGTGTTTCCATTCGTGCTGCGAATTTAATCTATGCAAGAATATCAGATTATTGTGCAAACAATGTATCCATAAAGCCTTGCGTCTTCAAGAGAACAAAATAGTCACTTCCAAGGAAAATGGTGAAAAATATATTTTATGCTGGTCACATTCACATATTTGAATGCTAATTTTGGGATTTTGAATAAAACACTGAATGTAAATCATGCTTAGTGATACTTTACGACGTCACATTGTGTGATGATTCTCTGTCTTGTTTTCTTTTCTCTTATACGTCTCCAGCGTCAAGATGCAAGAATCATAGTCGGCCTCTTTTACGAGACTGAAGCCAGAAAGGTGTTTTGTGAGGCAAGTGACAATTACAGTTCTTTTTACATCTGAGCTGTCAATTTATTTATATCAATTCCACACTATTCTACTCAGCTTGAGTTAACTCACTGGGGTTTAACAGAGATTAAAATATTGAATAAGATTATTGCTTAAGCACAAACCTTCCAAACATGGTTTCATCTTTGGCAGGTCTTCAAAGAGAAACTCTATGGTAAGAAGTATGTTTGGTTCCTCATCGGCTGGTATGCAGACAACTGGTTTAAGATCAAAGATCCAGCCATCAATTGCACAGTGGAGAACATGACGGAAGCCGTGGAAGGGCACGTCACCACTGAAATCGTAATGCTAAACCCAGAGACCGTCCGCGGTGCCTCCAACCTGGTGAGTGGCTCTTAAAGTGATAGTTCACCCAAAAATGCAGTGTTGAGTATTTTTTATGATATATTTATGCACTTTATATTAATTCAAAATCTTGAATTCACTGCCATTATAAAGCTTGTAAGAGTCAGGACATTCTTTAATATATCTCTGATTGTATTCGTCTGAAAGAAGAAAGTCATATACACCTAGTAATTTTCAGTTTTGGTGAACTATCCCTTTAAGACTAATTCATATTGACAATATACTGACAATAGATGATGCTTACATAAAAACAGTCCATAAATATTTCATGATGAGATCATAAATCCTTTAAAAACCATCCACAGACCTCCCAAGAGTTCCTGGCCCAGCTGATGTCACGTCTCGGGGGGAAGAACCCAGAAGAAACGGGTGGATTTCAGGAAGCTCCGCTGGCGTATGATGCTGTGTGGGCTCTTGCACTGGCCCTCAATAAAACGGTGGCCCCCCTTAGGGCCAAAGGCTGGACATTGGAGGACTTCAACTACAACAACAAGGAAATCACTGCTGAGATTTACCGAGCCCTCAACACCAGCTCGTTTGAAGGAGTGTCTGTGAGTTGATGAAAAATAGCTGTCAAATAACACTGAGATAAAATACTCCAGAAGATAGTTTCCCAGACTTGTCAGAGAGTCTTAAAATCGCAGAGACATCGTCAGTCTCAGATGAGCACATTTTTTTGATAAAAATGAATCTTGAGTTCCAATTCATTATAGGATGATTCAGTCTTTATTTTCCCTTGATTTTTGCCATTTATATTTCTGTTTTTATGATGAGTCACAAATGGATTTCTTAAATGATGATTTTGTATTGATGTAACATCTTTAACTGTTTCTATTTATTCATTTGTGTCTTGTAGGGTCATGTCGTGTTTGATGCTCAAGGTTCACGTATGGCCTGGACTCTCATTGAGCAACTACAAGGTACAAACAAAACTGAAAAACCGATGTAGAAGATAATGATAACAGTATTGCACTTAAATGCATTTTTAAGGATCACATTCTACATTTTTGTGGTATTGTATATTTGTCTGTTCTGTTGACTGTTCACTTATGATGCTAATACAATTTTCTTGTCCCGAATAAACAGTAAACATATGCATTTTTTATGTGAAAATGATACGACAGTTTTTTCAAAGATTATGATTGTAACAACCATGACGGCATTTCATCCACACAATTCTGCTTTTAGAAATAAAGAATTCTTATGTTTTATATTCTTATACTTATTCACATATATTTTATATATATATATATATATATATATTTTAAAACTTGGATAATCCAAATAGTAGTAACTGTTAGTAAACAACACGCAAAAAAGATCACATTCTCCTACTGTATGATGCATGGACATTATTAGTAGACAAATTAAACTAGTGAAAGTGTGAAAAGTGACTTTATTTTAGAAATAACATTCCTAAAACAAAGTTTCTTAAAGTCCACATGGTCTAAACTGCCTGTAGTTAAAGAAAAGCCCATCTATCCTATTTCCTCCTTATTGCTTCAATGTGTCTGCGGTCGTATTTTAGTGTTAAAGATATCTGAATGCCCCATATTTCTGGATTTGTTTCAATGAATGGTCTGAACTGGTGAGAGAGTCTAATTTTTGTGTTGTGAAAGTTCGTCTACATAGTACATCAAAGTCTTTGATTTCCAAAAGAGCAAAGTTTTTCTACAATATGTTCCCTTTCAGATTAACTTTGATCAATGCAGTCTAATTTTTTTTTTTAAATCTTTGACCCATTGATGCAGCTCTAAATCGACTACTTTTTCAGATTTGCAGAGTCAGGCTTCTGTTGAAGCTTTTATTGCAGTGCTTCGTGCTAGCAAGTTTTCTTAAAGTGACCTTTAGTTGACACACTGTTAATTAGATGCTATATTTACACAAGAAAACTTTTAATACAAGCTTTTAAAGTATCATTACATTGTTCATTTTGTCTATAGTACCAAATTCATTCATGGACAGATGAGGGTCTCTTTGTTTCGGGCCGAGGCTGAAGAAGATGTCCGCATGAGAACTGGTTTCATATACACTTTTCTTACAGGCTTTTCTCATTTTTCATTTAACTTCTTGCTTTTTTCCCTCAGGTGGGAGCTACAAGAAGATTGGATACTATGACAGCACAAAAGGCAACCTGTCCTGGTACGGAAACGACAAATGGATCGGTAAGAGAAACCAGCCTTTTTTCTGCTCCTCAAGACAGCTCTGTCCATTCCACTCCTGTCACCTTTCACAGCCGCACTCAGCCCGTCGAGATTGAGGCTTAGCAGTATTGATTTCTGTTAGCTCAACAAAGCCCTGTCGCGCTCTTTAATACATCGCTAACAATTAGCTGTCCTTCCTGCCTGAGGAGGCCGTACAGGCCCAGGGGAGCGGAGGAGTGGAGCGCGGTGCCGTTCACGGCTCAATCTGACCTTTGTGCAGCTCTGTGAATTTTCTCGATTGACAAACCAGTATTGATGAAAGAGATGTAAGGCGCAGAGCGGATCAAATGAAAATGTGTGATGATGCTCACCGATAAATGGGAAAGTAACAACGTGTAGGAAAGAGTGTGAAATTGAAAAAGTAATTTAATCTTCTTGTGGAATGGTAAACCAAGGTTTTGTTCAGACAGGACACAAAAAAGCAATTTTTTGACATCTTCGACTCCGATCCATTAAGCAGTTTGCAGTCTGGAACAAAGGATCATAGTGGGACCCCTATATATAGATATGTGTACACACACACACCACCGGTCATAAGTTTGGGATCAGTAAGACTTGTAATGTTTTTTAAAGAAGTCTCTTATGCTCATAAAGGATGAATTTATTTGATCAAAAATACTGAAAAAAAAGTCATCTTGCAAAATGTTATTACAATATAAAATGCTGGTTTCTATTTTAATATCTTTTAAAATCTAATTTATTTCTTTGATGAAAAGCTGAATTTCCATCAGCCATTACTCCAGTCTAAAGTGTCACATTTAAGAAATCATTCTAAAATGCTGATTTATTATCAATGCTGGCAACGGTTGTGCTGCCACATATTTTTTTTTGGAAACTGCATTCCTTTTTTCAGGATTCTTTGATGAATAAAAAGTTAAAAAGAACAGCATTTATTCAAAATATAAATATTTTCAAAAAAAAAATATAACCATTTGCTGTCACTTCTTAACAATTTAACACATCCTTGCTGAATAAAAGTTTTAATTTCTTTTAACAACAACAACAAAAAAGAAAGATAAAAATTTACTGACCCCAAACTTTTGAACAGTAGTGTATATTGTTAGAACTATTTTTTTTTAAATAAATGCTCTTCTTTTTAACTTTTATTCATCAAAGGATCCTGAGAAAAAGTATCACGTTCCAAAAAAATATTAAGCACTAATAAAAAAATCAGCTTATTAGAATGATTTCTGAAGATCATGTGACACTGAAGACTGGAGTAATGATGCTGAAAATTCAGCTTTGCATTACAGGAATGAATTCGATTTTGATGTATATTAAAATAGAAAAATGTTATTTCATTTTTTATATATATATATATATATATATATATATATATATATATATATATATATATATATATATATATATATATATATATATATATATATATATATATATATATATATATGAACTGCATGTTGCTGAAGGAGGTTCTGATAAACATTTGCATTCATCCTGCCATGTATCTGTATAAGACCCACTCCCCAAAAAAATCCCCCAAATCATGACACTTCCTCCTCTACATTTCACATCATTCTTTACCCACTCTGGGTTCATTCTTTCCCCAGTTTAATGCCAAACAAAATGTTTCCCATCAGACCCAAATAAATTTTACTTGCTTTCATCACTAAAGTGAACTTTGGACCAGTCCTCCTCTCTCCGCACAACATGCTTCTTAGCAAGGGTGAGCCTAGCCTTTTGATTATCTCTGCTGATGAGAAGTATCTTCAGTCTGACTTCTCTTAATCGTGCCAAGACAGATCCTCACCCTGTTCAGCGTTGAACTGACGAGTACTGTAATTGCAGCTGCAGTGTTGAATTGATTCCCCATTGAGTCTCCACATTACCCTGTCCTCCTCTCATGCATTTGTCTTATGTGGGCGACTAGCCTTTTTGAGAGACTTGAATTAGTTTCATTGTAAGGATGCAATATTTGAGAAATCACAGATTTGGAATGACAAACTTCTCTTGCAGTGGCTGAAAGTGTCATCCCATTAGCCTTCATCTGGACAACCTCCTGTCACAGGGTTTCAGTCACCTTACAGTGATCTGCCATCTTACAATCTCAGTGTAAATTAGAGGAATTCTGTCAGTTAAAGGGGTCATATGATGCGATTTCAAGTTTTCCTTTCTCTTTGGAGTGTTACAAGCTGTTCGTGAATAGATAAGAGCCACAAAAAAGTGCAAAGACTACAGTCTCAAACCAAAAGAGATATTCTTTATAAAAGTTAAGACTCGTCCATGCCCTCCTAAAACGCCTTGTTTAAAAACGCCCCCACGTCTACGTCACTTTGTGGGAAGATTTTCATAACGCCACATGCCAAATGTTCACGCAAAGAAAGAATGCGTAACATTTATACTCGCTGTTGCCGCCAGAGCCATGTTTTGGAGACCCTGTTTCTTTGTGAAATCGAAAATACTTGAAATCAGTGGATAAGTTGTATTTACAACACTGTTCCAGAACTGTTCAACCCAAATATTCAGATGTGTGCAGCACAAACGCAAGTTTTGAGCAGTGTAGCACTTATTGTTTGTCGTTTCTCTAAACACAAATGCAGATATGGTTTTATGTTTACGTGAGTCGCGATGCAATGCAGCGCAACACGTAAAAAGACAGTTTAGGTCATTATAATCCATAATTATGTTCCCACTGGATGCAACAAATGGCTCACTTGTAACAGGTTTTGTTTTTGTGTTATCACGCAGGTGCTCTGACCGGGATACGCATTACAGTATGTTAAAGGACGTAACATTTCCATTACACACTTGGGGAAAACATTCCACATTCTGTACATTATTGTTGCTCCTCTATGCCCCCGCCTTTCTTAAATGGATCAATTTTTAAAAAGCTCATTGTTCTGAAAAGTGAGGTGTGTTCTGATTGGCCAGCTATTCAGTGCATTGTGATTGGCTGAATACCTCAAGTGTGTGACGAAAATGTTACACTCTTTAACACACTATAATGCCGTGTCGCTCATAATGGAAGCGACATGGTCGCGACATGCATGCGGTGCAACGCGCTGATTTTTTCCAGGCGCATCCGCAACGCATCGAGTTCAAAACATTTAGATTTTTTGCATATAGCAGAAAGCTTTCTGCTAGTTTTCATGTCACAGCTCAGGTAACAGCAACTACAATTTAAAACGTGATTTTAATAACACTTTTGGAAATATGTCTGCATCTGAAAGATCAGATTAGATGAAATACTCCTCCCCCCCCTCATTTGGGATGCTGTGTGACTGTAACGTCACACAAAGTGCAGTTTCTGTGAATGAATTCACTTATTTATGCTCACAACTGTGTACTGAATGAGCAAACGGGTGAGTGGTTTCACACTCAGCATATGCATGAATGTGTAAATACCACAGAAATGCATCTAACACTAATATTGTGTCATGTGCCTCCTGAATTTATTTCCAATTTTCCACCATCTTTGGCCAGTCAGTCCTAACAAAACCGTGTGAAGAAAACAAAAGAAACATTTTAGTTTTAAAAGTGTCCTGTCAGGTGTAATGTATTCCCTTAGAATAGCTGCAGGGAAAAAAAATCACAGTTGTCGCTCAGCTTGCTCCTTTTTCTACATGGATGCTGGGAGACTATTCTAGTGAATCATTTACAAAAGCACCAATCGGTGCCTTCCTTATTACCCCACAAATTGGTTTTCTGCCAAGAGATGGGAATTGAATTGCCACCACCAAAATCCTGTATTTTCTCACCCAAGAGATATAGAGGCGATTATTTGCTGGATTTGCCCAGTCCTCTTCTGTGACTCATTCTTGATTTAGGCTCTAATCAGTCCTTCATGCTGTGATCCCATTGAGTGGATTCCACCAGCGTGACGGTAACAAAGCAGCGCTGCCCTACATTAGACGAGTAATGACCTCACACTTTTGAATGGCTACAAGGTGAATATCAGTGCTGCAGGCAGAAGTTTTGGAAAAAGTGAAAGATTAATATAGATGTCAATGTCAGTTTATTGACTGAACAGTGCAATTTACTGTATTTGACAGGGTGATTACAGTGTTTCAAAATGCATTTTGATTTGCATGTTTCTGAAGGTTTTGAATATTATAAAAAGCACACAGGCATGGTCCTGTGAAGTCAGAGAGTGTGTTTAGATACTTCAGCCTTAGATAGATCTTTTTTCCTGTGAGAATGTCTATATTCTTTGAAGCAATCTCTCTCTCTCTCTCTCTCTCTCTCTATCTCTCTCTCTCTCTATATATATATATATATATACAGTCTATGGTTTGGGGTCAGTAGGGTTTTTTTTATTTTTTTATAATGAATAGTTTTATTTAGGGAGGATACGTTAAATTGATCAAAAGTGAAAGTGACTTGATATGTAGCCGAGAATAGAGTCCCATACTCACACCATGAACACACACAGAGCAGTGGGCAGCTGTTCTTATTGCAGGGAGCAGTTTGGGGGTTCGGTGTCTTGCTCAAGGGTCTCACCTCAGTCGTGGTATTGAAGGTGGAAGAGAGCGCTGTACATTCCCTCCCCCCACCTACAATCTCTGCCGGTACTGAGACTTGCATCTTTCACATTGTTGCAAAGAATAGAAAAATCTTATGCAAATATATGCTGTTATTTTGAACTCTCTATTTGCCAAAGAATCCTGGAAAAAATATACCATGGCTTTCACAAAAATATTCAGCTGTTTTCAATATTGATAATCACAAGAAATGCTTCTTGAGCAGCAAATCAGCATATTCGAATGACTTCTGAAGGGTCATGTGACCTGAAGACAGAAATAACTTATATATTCAAATATAAAAGTTATTTTAAATTTAACAGTATTTTTCTACATTTTTGATGTAATAAATGCAGCCTAGGAGAGCATACATATACATATATATATATATATATATATATATATACCTTAATGTAGATTTATATAAAAAAAAATAACATCAATTTTGTTATTTTTGTTCATGATACCTAATGTTAACAAATTGATTCTCTTTGTAAAGTGTAGCAGATTTTACCAGACACATTTAACATTTTCTTACAGTGGAAATTTCCAAACATATTGATCTCATGCAAGGTTCATAATCACACTAAGACATATAAAAAAAGTTCAATTTAAAACGAACGCTTGCTTCCTTTAATAACATCTGTGCACTGACTAAAAATAGAAAATAGTGATTCCACTCCTTCACTTTCTCTGCAGTAACTTCCTGTCACCAAAAGGGACTGCGAAAGGGCATAAAGCCAAAAAAACGCAGAAAAACAATTTGACTTAATATAAAATAATTTTTCTCACTCATTTGCAAATGCCAATTATGGCTATTTTCAGAAAAACTGAATTCTGAGTTATGACCTATTTATTCACGTCTTCGTCTTTCCTCCATGGTGAAAAGCGTTTTTCCAATTGAACCAAGTGGGTGAGATTCTCAAGCATTTGTGTGGTTTCTAATTTTTATTCAAATAAAAACTTAGCCTCTATAACATAGAACACAGGTCAGAACTCAAGATTGGTTTCTTTAGTCTTTTTGAGCCACATGGCAATGTCCGTGCTTTTCAACAATCTCTTGGTAGCTCCTGACAACCACTTTAGCATGACTTTCTCTTCCAAATCGCTGTGGAAACTGTTGTTAAGCCAGGTCTCCATAGCAACACCCTGTCCTGATTCTTAGATCAAGGACGACGGAAGGTTTACTGTGCGAATGCTTCAACTGACAGGACAGAGCTTTCTAACACACACACACACACACACACTTATCTCTCACAGCATTGCTGTCACATTGCAGTAGCAAATGTCAGGTGTCTCTCTTGACCCTTCAGTGTTCTGACATTCTGGAAAGTATCAACAAACATTGTGTCTGTCACTTTTGATGAACCCAAGGGCCAGCTGTCTTTCACGTCACACATGCCTCACGGTCAACTTTCAGTCCCTGGGAATGGAAATATTCATCATTCAGAGTTATATTGCTGCTAGTCGCTGTCATTTGTTTGTCTTTTTCAAATAGCTTTATACACACATGACAGCCATCATCACTGTAATTATTGTTCCCACAGGAATCCCGTTTTTGGTTATAATTATTGTGACAGATTGAATGGCGAGAGGCATAAATTCATGATTTTTGTCACAGTTCCAGGAAGAGTGATAACATTAGTGTGAGAAGTGATAACATGACACTTTTACTATGAGTTTAAATGGTGCGGTGAACTCTTTAGTTACTTCAGATTGACACAGTGAGCTAATTTAATACATAGTTAATAACATTAATTTACCTTGGATCAAATGTAGGCTCACTTACTGTTGTTTAGTTAGGAATGAGGGCTGACAGTTTTAATACACAGCATGAAGATTCAGATTCTTAAAACTAACGACATCAAAATTTGATTTCTGCACTTGAATTTGTTTCAATGGAATAAAAACTCTTGTCGGAATATTTATGCCTCGATATTAGTCTTCCTGCTCTCTTCCACTTTGATCTCCCGTCTTGTAAACCAAATGTCTTCGTGTTACAAGCCAATGTGTTCATACCAGATGCCATCCATTAAAAATCCCCCCAGATATATCAGACTTCTCATTTTGCAACATGTTGTTGTTGGAAAATTTTAACGGAGTCACAAATTTTTACACATTCCTTGTCCTTTGGATATTTGTTTATTCAATATTTTACCGTATTTGTGTATTCTTTGAGCTAGAAATAAAAGTGTAGCACTCACAGCTCTATTTAACGCGTCCTAAAACCTGTTTCTTAGAATTCTGCAGAGTTTCCTCCAAAACAAGCGCCGAAAGTGTGAAAAGTGTGAAAGGAGTCCGATTCCGTCTGGTCCTGCTAATGTGTGAATGTTGTGAGCTTCCTTTTCCCCTGACATTTTCCAGACACTTGTCATTTCAAACCTGCGTAGTGGCCTCATATCACAGAAAATTTTCCATTAATATTCTCTCCAAGTCATGTGTTTCTGAAGTCTGACAGCGCAGATGTAGCTTATGGCTCTCTGAACTAAGCTGGAATACTTTGCATGTGCTCTTTCAACTGTCAGTGAAATCAATCTCTGATTTTTTTCAGCATCTAGTGTCACTACATTGTGATCTACATGCTCTTATCTGCCGTTCCGTTTCTTTCAGTTTCTCTGATTTTCCCTGCCTGGTTTCTCTTTTGACAGGCCTTGGTCCTCCGGCAGACCAGACTAAGGTGATCGAAGAGTTCCGTTACCTTTCCCAGAAGCTCTTTGTGTCAGTGTCTGTCTTTGCCGGGCTGGGAATCCTTTTGGGCATAGTCTGCCTCTCCTTCAACATATACAACAGTAGCGTCAGGTCGGTGTGTTCAGAAGAATTCAAGTGATCTGAAGTGCTGTGAAATTTAGCAATCAGTGGTAATTTTATGATCATTTTGTGTTGGTCAGTATGTTAGCTCTGTCCATTTGAATTATTTTTATGGTAGCACACCTCCAATAAGCATGTATCATGTTTTATTTTATGTAATATTATTTTTGTTGACCTTGTTTGTTCGATGTAAAAAAAATAATCAAAGTTTATGGTTAATATGACAAGTTTGCCAGTGGAGTTGGAAGGTTCAAAAATACTTTATTCAAGAAATATTGCCTGAAAACGAGTCATTAAGACCATTTTCTTATTTTAAGAGGGATTCAATATTTTTACTTAAAAAGAAAAGCAGAGATAATTAAGAAATTGTTTGCAAAGGTGCATCACATTGTGGCTGGCACACAAACCGTTATGACTAAAATGAAATGATCGTGGATAAAGGTTTTAATAAAACCACAAGGAATCTGAACTGAAAGTTCTTATTTTAGAAGATAAAGGAAAATTAGATTTTTTTCACGATTTTCTGACTCCTTTAAATGCTCCCATGACTTTTACAAAATAAGATTTCAGCCCAGCATAAAATGTTTTGGGTTTCTCATTTTGATACAGTGTAATATATCTGTGGACTGAGTTCTAATCTGTTTTAACCCTTCTGACAGATACATTCAGAACTCTCAGCCCTATCTGAACAACATGACAGCAGTGGGATGTGTGCTGGCTTTAGCAGCTGTCTTTCCTCTGGGCATTGATGGCCTCCATGTTCATAGATCACAGTTCCCTGTGGTCTGCCAGGTAGTGTCACAAATGTTATACTCACATTTTTATTGCCGTTTCTTCTCATTCAGCCTTGACGTCTGCGAGATCTAGATAATAAAGATTTGTTATTAAAAAAATGAATGGCTGCTTTGGAGCTGAGCTCCCAAATCAACTCTTTCTCTCTCATAGTTTCGCCTGTGGCTGCTAGGACTGGGCTTCAGTTTAGCCTATGGCAGCATGTTCACCAAGATCTGGTGGGTTCACACCGTTTTCACCAAGAAAGATGAGAAAAAAGAGAAGAGGAAGGTAAATCGGTCTTCAGTGGCTAATGTGTCTTGCATTTAAAGGAATAGTTTTCCAAAACATCTGCCATTATTTTCTCATGTTGTTCCAAATCTGTATGATTTTCTTACCATCTTCACTCAGCTTCATAATATTTTAAACTGTTAAAATTATCATTATACAATTATTATATAAATGTGTAATAATTCATAATAATTGTAATATTATAATATTATAATATAATTATATAAAACAATATTTTTATGTAATATTTATAATAATGAATATATTAATGTTTTCAAATGATTAATCACAATCAATCACATTCAAGATAAAACTTTTTGTTTACAAAAATATTATTATGTGTATATATAATTACACACACATAAATTAGTATATATTCTGTATATATATACACACACACACACACACACACACACACACACACACACACATAATGAATATACACAGAATACACACACATATATTTTGTAGACAAAAACTTTTGTTTTGAATACAATAAATCGTGATGAATCATTTGACAGCATTCATATTAATATATATTATATATATATTGTTTAATATAATATTTTTCAAAAACTGTGGCAATATGTAAATATATTTTACCTGTGCTCCACAAGAACTAGTTTTGAATGACGTGTGGGTGAGTAAATGATGACAGAATTAAAATTTTGGGAAGAACTGAGAAATTAATTTAAAATAAATTACATTTGATTTAATTTAATTAGAATGATGACGGCTATAGACTTTGCATTTTTCAGTAACTCAGTAACTAAATAATTTTCAGATAATTCTGCAGAATCTGTAAATGTGAGGAATTCACTGTTATCTACTGCATATGAAAGAATCCTGCACCGCTGACTCTACAGCGTTAGATGAAGCTTCCCAGCATGAAATAGAGAAGAACCTCCCCCTCCTCTCGCATATTCTTGCAGAGAGAAGTTCTGTCCATTTCTTCCTTACTAAACACAAACACACTAATAGCATCTTGACACGTTGTGTTCACTCTGATCCCGTGTCCTAAAGCAATAAGACACGGCATTAGGGAAACCCTAAGACCTCATCAAACGACAACCAGATTACCCCGACTATGGAATATGTTTGAATATGGATGAGCATTAAACTTCTTTTATGGAAATCCGACCTTCAGGGGGCTTTATTATTCAAGTGCTCTGCACGACGAATCGAGATGACTTTCAACTCTCCCGATGCCCGTAATGGGGCAATTTGCCTAAGTGGTTCGACAGCTCTTGAAGAAAGTTCGGCGCTCAGGCTGAATGTGGCAGAAACGGGTGGCTCTGGGGTCATTTGACGTCTTCACGGTGATTAAAGGAGAGAGAGAGAGGAGAAAGTGTGCAGTGAAACTCGCTTCTATCCCGTTTTCCCAGTCTGATGGCCCGGAGGGAGCCTGCAGCCACAGATTAATGGATGGAATACGAACTGAAAATAACTCCATAACTGTAACACATGACTTTCTTCATGTTTGCTGATAATTGGCATTCTGCTTTCCTGTTAGCCACCATGCAGCGGAGTAAACACAATTGTAATGGTGTCAAAGCAATTCTGTCATTTACCTTGACAGGGAAGTAAACGTGTTATTCATGAACAGCACCTCAAATGCAGTGACTCTTAAAAATATTTCTGTCATTATTTATTCGACCCTCGTTTCATTCTAAACCCATATACTTCAACTATTGTTTCCTGTGAAACATAAAAGTAAAACTTTTTGAAGAACCATCTCTCGATATGCAATGACTTTCAAGCTAAAAAAAGAACAAATAAATCATCGTTAAAGAAGTTTACTGTATATGGTTTATATGCTGAATCTTAAGTCTACTGAAATCATACAATACTTTTAAAGTCATTGTTCACCGATAATTTTCATTGCTGCATGTTTTTGTAAGAATCATGTTTTCTCACACAAAGCCATCATAATGCTTTGTTGTGTTTTTAACCTTTTCTTCAGCTTTTTTTTTTTAACCATGCTGCTTTATCTTTTCTACTAATGCCTACGAACGGAGTTGAATGTGACAGATAAAATGACTATAAAATAATGACATTCATTTACTGAGATGTTCTCACAAGCTTCATGCAAAAACACAAGGAGTGTAATTCGATAAACGATACAAATGACCCTTATGAATCGATTAATTGGCAAATGACTTTTTTAACCCATTCTTGTTTAGTAAGACTTGGAAATCCAAAATATAATGATCCATTTTTATATGTTTTTGAAAGAAGTCTCTTATGCTTACCAAGACTGTATGTATTTGATCAGAAGTACAGTAATAGCAGTAATATTGTGAAATATTATTACGATTTAAATGAACTATGTTCTATTTTAATATGCTGTAAAATGTAATGTATTCCTATGATGGCGAAGCTGAATTTCAGCAACATTACTCCAGTCTTCACATGGCCCTTCAGAAATCGTTCTAATGTGCTGATTTGCTGCTCAAGAATTTAATGTTGAAAACAGTTGTGCTGCTCAATATTTTGTTGAAACTTTTTGGATGTTCAGATGAAAATGTGTAAAAATAAGACTCAAAAAACGTTCTCCTTTTGTCTTCCATGGAAAAAATGACGGTATACAGAGTCTACAATAATGTTTACAACTGCTGCAACCATGCATAATTGTAACTTTGTTTCTACCTTTACATTATAGCAGTCTATTGTTAGTGTCTTGATGCTTTGTGACTGTGTGTCATTGACTAATGATTATGGTCTTGTTATTTCGCCGCAGCACTTGGAGCCGTGGAAGCTATATGTGACTGTTGCAGTTCTGCTGGCTATTGATGTTCTCTCTCTGCTTATCTGGCAGATCATGGACCCTCTGCACATAACTGTGGAGGTGTGGTGACACTTCACTTTTTTTTCTTGTTGTTACTGTGAATTTTTTTGATGTGTTTCCTCTGAGATGCCTTGGAAATTTCTGCCGAGCAAGCTCATGGTAGTGGGTGTAAATGGTGAAGGATTGTAGTGCAATGCTCTGCTGCATTGACCTCAATCTCTGTCCTTTAAAGTGCTCTCGCTCACTCTCTTGTTTTCTCGCTCTAAGCAGAAGTTCACTAAAGAGGCTCCTAAAGAAGACCTGGATGTGTTGATTCAGCCTCTTCTCGAGCACTGCAGTTCAGAAAAGATGAACACGTGGCTTGGTAAGCATCAAGCTCTTACTCACCCTGTCCGGAGTCTTTTAATTCAGTATTTTTAATAAAAAACACTCTAATCATGAATATTAAACTTTGTTGTGAATACATCGTAATGCTAAAAAATAAACATGATTATTTGAATTTTTTTTGCTCCTGTGCGCCGTTAATTTGATTTATTTTATATATATCTTGGAGTTTAATTATCTATCCGGTTGCTTCGCGCTTTGCACTTCACTGTTACAAGTTGTTTCTGAAATTTAAATGAATAATTTGTTATATGCTCAAGAGTTTTTTTTCCGGTTCATTTTGTATTCCTCTCACCGTTTCACAACTCATTCTTTCCCTCTCTCACGATCGCTTTCTCGCACTTTTCCTCTTGCTCTGCCTTCCTATCAGAGCACCGCAGTGTAAAATTAAATTTTGTGGGTCAGTGCCCAGGTCTGGATCTCATAGCCTGACTCTCTCACACTGTACAGGAAGATAATATTACAGAGAGAGAGAGAGAAAAAAAACCTTCTCTGAACTCGAAACGAGATTAAACTCTTAATGTGACTCATTAGTCCCTCTCTTCTCTCTCACTTCCTGTATCATTCTTCCTCTTTTTATATATTTATTGTTTCTGTATTTTAATTGCTTTCACAATGTTTTAACTATGAACATATGGACAGGACCGAAATCATCTATTTTCACGAACATGATAAGTAGGGGTGTGACGAAACACTTATCCCACGAGACGAGACATGAGACTGGGTTCATGGGAGCTCGACGAGATTTTTAGACTTTTTTGAAGAAATCCTCCATGATGAAATATATAGGGAAAAATAGTATTTCATTCAACTGAAAAACTTTTTTTTTTATTCTTATACATTTTATGCAGTAATAAACAACATGTAAACACTGCAAAATGTTTTGCCATAAATTCAAATGACAGGCAAGTAATAGCACAAAAATTATAATTAGTATAAATAAACAACACAAATATCCCAGCAGTCAAGTTTACATTATTTAGTAAACTGATTTCCACAAAAAACAATTTAAAAGAATAAAGCAGTGGTTCCTAAACTGAGGGATAGTTAGGGCCCTAGGGCCCTATTCATTTTTTTCCAAAAATTTTGTAGATTCAGTTTTCATTTTTATCAACTCTTCTTTAATAGTTAATTAAATTGTATTAATTAAAAAGCATATCTAATAAATTAAAATCATGAAACTATATATTTTCACACCAATTTATTCAAAGTTGAACAAAAAAATACATTTAGGGCCCTATAAATTTTATGGGCCTTGTGATTTTTTCCCCCCTCAGAAATTTCTGTGTTGTGTATTAACTTTTTTCTGGTTATCAAAGAAGGCATAAAACATGAATTTATCGTTTATCTTTAAATTATTGAAATTTTAACCAAACTTTATTTTTTGATAAACAAAGGGGATGTACTATTAAAATGAAAAAATGGAAGAAATGTTGTGTGATTTGTTCCTTGAAATATAATGTTTAATTTTAATAGTAGCACTAGTAGTGGTAGTAAGCTATGTACATTCTACTGAAAAACAGTAATAGGCACAATGTTTTTAAATCAAACCGGACTTTTATTTTGACGGTTTGCCGTGAATCCCTTCTGTTATGTGTATGTGATAGGATGCTAGTTTTACTCAATCAGTAAAATGCTCACGAATGACTCTCAGAGCAGTTCTGCAGATGTTGTTCCTGTGTTTACGTCCTCATTTAGTGAGACGGCAGACGCTGAAATCATCGCGAGCGTCACGCACGCTTCCGTGTGTGTAATAAACGAAGTCGCGCTTCTGCACCATTCATTAACACAGACACGTAGAACATGAAGGATTCATATTTAAATCGACTTTTGCAGCTTAATATTTACAGATACTAGTCCATATCGTGATTTATTGTCCATATATTTGATTTAAGTGAAATGACATACTTTTGATTAATTAATTCTACAGTAAATTTGACAAATTCCGTGACATTCTACGTTAAACTGTGAATTTTTATGACGAGATAAAGACTTCGCCGCTTAATTATCCCGCTTATTATGCTGCCACTTGCCTGATGTGAACATAAAATATCTTGCATAGTATACCACCAATGGTGAAAGAGCCAGTGTAATGCAAATATAACTGAAAAAAGGTCTGTGCAAGGTTATCGTCATGTTCCCCTAATACTGAGGTCATATGTCACTTTTTAGAGCCAGAAATTTTCACATTTCCACCAAGTTTTATTACTTTAATATAGAAAATATCTACTGTCATGCACAAAGCATTTTATATAATTTAAATTCTGAAGTTTTCGTGGTTTGGTGTTTGTTGTGTCCATTTGAATTTTTTATTTAAAAAGTCTGATAGACTCAACCCAAAACTTACTAATTTATGCACTCAAAAGTATTACAAATGATAAAATGCCATTTTTATATATTTTTCCCCAGTTAAAATACATATAGATGTTGTTTAATATGGTATTATATATGATTTTAACAAATAATCCACCTCATTGCTTCACTCCTAAATAACAATTTTAGGTTATCATTATTTTTTGTATATTATTGGACTCAAGACCATCACATACTGTACATAACATACATCACATACAAAAATAGAAAGCATACAGTTTCCATGTGAGGCATTAGCTTAATCTAACCTCTTTAAGCTTTAAGAGCACTCACTATACTGTAAGTAATGCGTTCTCCCTTCAGGTGTGGTGTACGGCTACAAGGGACTTCTGCTGCTGCTGGGAATCTTTCTGGCCTACGAGACCAAGTCCATTTCCACAGAGAAGATTAATGACCACAGAGCGGTCGGCATGGCCATCTACAATGTAGCTGTAAGTCTGGCTGCTGGATATTTCTATATATTTACAGCACAAAATGTCCTCAAAGTGTAGTCTAACCATAGCTGACAGCTGGGAGAAACACATGAGACCGTTTCGTCAAATATATAATTATATGTATCATGTGTATTTTAGGAATACTGTGCCCTTCCAGGCAAAACTATTTAACTATTATATCTTCCCCTGGAGTTTAGCAGCCACAACATGTGACTCCTTTATAAATATATGACAAAAGGTTGAGTTAATTGTGAAACTGCTTATAAGCAGTGGTAGAAAACTGAGTAAGCTGTCACCCGGGGCTGTAGCAGTTTCTCTAGTGCTATTGTGCTGCTCGTCCGTCTTCTTGAAAATGAATTGTGACCCAGCAGGTGACTTTTTTCGAGCAGCTCCCAGAGTTTTACTTGCCGCCCATCTCACTTCAAATGCTGTCTGTCTGCACTGAAGAATTAAGCAGTTTATTCATGAAAAAAGTCTCTTTACCTGTTAGAAAACAAGAATGAAATCACTAAATTGATTGTTGGTTTGTTTTTGAAAGAAATTAATATTTCCCCAATTATGCGTCATATTGATCAAAAGTGACAGTGAAGACATTTTTCTAATGTTTTCTACAAAATATTTCTATTTTAAGTATTTTTGATCAAATAAATGCAACCTTGATGAGCATAAGAGAGCATATACTAGTATAAAGGTTTTTATTTTTTAAAAGGTTTTTATTTGGTTTCTTACTCTTTCCGAATTTTAACTGGCCCTTTATGACTTATTAATGAAGTTATTAATATTAATATTAATATTAAGTTTTGTATTTATAGTTAAATTCAAGATACTTCTTTTATTTGTCTTGGTCTTTTAATTTATAGCTGATGATTTATTTTCTTATTGTAGCAATTAAAGTATAAATATTAAATTATACTATAATATATTTATATAATGTATTTCTACTATTTATTGATTGAAATAAAATGTAAATCAAATGAATGTATTAAATATGATCTATAACTACAATAAAGACTAACTGTGAAAACAAAATAATAGCCATTGATGTAATGCTAATTTTAAGTGTATTTATTTTTGTCAGCAACTGCATGTTCGCCTTGTGTTTGAGCCTTTTTAGCACAGTTTTTGAGCGAGGTGTTGATTGCTGTTTTTTTCTGCTTCGCTCTGAATTGCTCCACTGCTTGCAAACAGTTTGATTCCAGCAATAACTCCAAGTGCTTCGCAGGATTATTTGCATAATTGCCCCCATTTGCTCAAACTCGGACTAAAACATCCTAATTAGGGAAACAAGGAACACTTCACTGGTAATTCACTGACGCTTTACGTCAGACCTACAGCTATTTTTTCATAAGATCAGATGAAGTCCCAGAACGGCACCATGTTTCTGCCTTGTGTCAGGAATAACATGCCTGCTTTGATGCTTCTCGAGGGTTGTGGGCTTGATCAAAAACAAAGGATTTACTCTCTGTTTTTACAGTGATGCAAGATTCAGAAACGAGCCGGTAAAAAGGTCACAAGGGAAAGTACAAATCTGATCTACGTACAGCAGAAAACATCTTTTTTTGAGATCTTAAACGTAACGAGCGGTTTCCTTTCCATCAGGCGATGTTTTGTGACTGGTAGATGAACACAGAATAGCTCGTATCGCTCCAGTGCTGTCGAGGTCAGAGAGGAAATAGACTTGTGGTGCTCTGGACGATGCTTTGACTCTAACAGTCATGACAGTCAGGTCATCGCTCGCAGTTATCGCTCTGTAGAGTCATTCTAGGCTGTTGAAGGTAAATACCAGTTATTTTTCCACGCTGTCTGCCAGATATGACATCTCCACACATTGTAGCCTATAAGATCTTCATCTCTCTGCAGCCTGCTGCAAGTGTTTCAACAAAATGACCACTCTTTTTCATCAACAGTTCTCTCACCTTTTGTTTTTGTCTCATGCTCCTTTCTGTCTTTATCTCATTCTCAGCTCTCATTCATGGCACTTTCTGTTTTGCAATTTAAGTTTTCTTACAGTTAATTTACGCCACCTAGTGGTGATGATAGCTTGGTACATGAAGGCCTTGTTTAAGTGTGTGTGTGTGTGTGTGTTTTATCTTTATATCTGACTCTTTTATCTGAAAGGCAAAACAAACACTTGAAATCAGATTTTACAAACTAGATCGAAACCAGATTCGTAAGTGGGTTTAAATTACAAATTTTATATATTCATTTTTAATGTTTTAATGTTTTCTTTTCTTTTAATCACCTGCAAAATGACTGACAGACAGATAGTTATAAAGATCTGATCAATTTTGTTGTGTGCTTTTTTTGTCACATTATTGTAAATATTATTATTATTTAAATATTACTATTTAGGTTTCATTTTTTGTTATTTTTATTTCAGTTTTGGTTTTAGTGCATCAATTTAAACTTATTTTGGTTAGTTACTAGGCAACTATTATTAACAATGTAATTTAATTATTTTACATTTGAATTCACCTGCAAAACTACTGATTTAAGTAAAATCTTCACAGTTATATATTCACATTATTAATGTTATTTTCTCTCTTTTTTTATTCTGTTTGCAGGTGCTGTGCATGATTACTGCTCCGGTGACCATGATCCTGTCCTCTCAGCAGGACGCCTCATTTGCATTCGCCTCTCTGGCCATCATCTTCTCTGTCTACATCACGCTCGTGGTGCTCTTTGTGCCCAAGGTACAAGCACTTAAATAATTCCCAGCTTCGTATCACTTCCACATTCATGCTGTTTTGTCTTTATGCAGACACAGAATTCTCATTTTGTCTGATTTCGGTTCTTTCCCTTGGCTCAGTTTCATTTTTGTTACTGCATAAGAGTGTTAAGTTTACATTTCGATCTCAACGAGAATGTGTTTCCTCAAAACAGAAAAAAAATTTCAGAGAACGCTTTCTTTTTTAAACTTTTGATTTTTTTTTACTCAGCACTGACAGATGCTTGATTCTGATTGGTCAATCACAATATTATGTGGTCAATTTTTCTTTATATGAATTTGTTTTTATAATGCCTGTTGAACTATAAATATCATGTGAAACATTTCTACTAGTTTTTCCTGTATTACTCTGTGGCAGTGTGAAGAGTTATTATAATTTGTATTAAATTATGAAATGTAAATATTGAATAATTTTTATTTTCACTTTTAATTTTAGTTTATTTTGTAGTTATTGTATTATTTTATATTTTCAGTTTTTAATTCATTTTCTTTGTAAGTTTTTATTAATTTAGTTATGTGCTTTTGAAGTTTTTTTAATCTTTGTTTTTAATATTACTATTTAATTGTAAATTACTCTTATGCCATTTTTATTTTATTTGCATTTTTTATTTATTTCCAGTTAATTATTTTAGTGCTGAAACCTAAAGTAATATCATTTAGTAGCCAAGCAACAACAACCAATTTTTTCATGATATTTATTATTTCAAAAAAAAAAAAATTTAATTACTTATAGTTTTGTTAATTATAACAAACTTGCTTTGTGGTTTCTTCTCACATAATGAAATAATAAATCAGTATTTCATGTCCATTTATTTATTTATGTTAATAAACCTGATAATGTACAAAAGCAGAGGTTTATCACTGAATAAACTCTTCGGAGTGATTTATTTTGCGACTGCCTGGCTGTAAATGATCCCTTACTGATTACCTGTCCTCTCCTGCACAACATCTCTCATATGAACTATTGATTTCATAAATTCAGTGAGGCGCCTCATAGATCTTAACGCTCGTTTCTGCAGATACGGCGTTTGATCACTCGTGGCGAGTGGCAGTCAGAGCAGCAGGACACACTGAAAACCGGCTCGTCCAACAACAACGATGAGGAGAAGTCAAGACAGCTGGAGCGCGAGAACAGGGAACTCCAGAAGATCATTCAAGAGGCACGTGCTCCTCCTCTCTCCCTCCATCCATCACTTCCTCTTCTCCTCATGTGCTCGCAGCTCATGTCTTAACTTACACCATTATAGATTAACAAATTACTGCACAAAGTGGGATCCCAGAAGGGTAGAATGAATTTCTGAAATTATATCGTACTCGATTTTGTCTTTGACCTTGTGAGTTGTTCATTCAGTAAGGCCAGGATATGCTTTATGTAAGAGGAACTTTAAGGGACCAAAGAGTGAAAGCAAAGAAGGCAGAGAAA
This sequence comes from Carassius auratus, assembly GCF_003368295.1. Lineage (NCBI taxonomy): Eukaryota > Metazoa > Chordata > Actinopteri > Cypriniformes > Cyprinidae > Carassius > Carassius auratus. The sequence continues at coordinate 12,733,074 of NC_039282.1, read as the reverse complement.
GTTTCCCAGGGAAAAGTAAAAAAAAAAAAAAAAAAAAATCACCCAAATATATTCTAAATACCGTATTTTCTGACTATAAGTCGCACCTGAGTATAAGTCGCATCAGTCAAAAAATACGTCATGATGAGGAAAAAAACATATATAAGTTGCACTGGACTATAAGTCACATTTATTTAGAACCAAGAACCAAGAGAAAACATTACCGTCTACAGCCGCCAGAGGGCGCTCTATGTTTTCAGTGTAGACTAAAGGAGCACAGAGCAGCATAGAGCGCCCTCTGGCGGCTGGAGACGGTAATGTTTTCTCTTGGTTCATTTCCCTTGGTTCATGTCAGATTAATTTTGATAAATAAGTCGCACCTGACTATAAGTCGCAGGACCAGCCAAACTATGAAAAAAGTGTGACTTATAGTCCGGAAAATACGGTATATATATATATATATAGGGAAGTCGTGGCCTAATGGTTAGAGGGTTGGACTCCCAATCGAAGGGTTGTGGGTTCTAGTCTCGGGCCGGACGGAATTGTGGGTGGGGGGAGTGCATGTACAGTTCTGTCTCCACCTTCAATACCACGACTTAGGTGCCCTTGAGCAAGGCATCGAACCCCCAACTGCTCCCCGGGCGCCGCAGCATAAATGGCTGCCCACTGCTCCGGGTGTGTGCTCACAGTGTGTGTGTGTGTGTGTGTTCACTGCTCTGTGTGTGTGCATTTCGGATGGGTTAAATGCAGAGCACAAATTCTGAGTATGGGTCACCATACTTGGCTGAATGTCACTTCACTATATATATATATATATATATATATATATATATATATATATATATATATATATATATATATATATAAACACACACCCACACACACACTTAGTCCTAAAAAAACATGCAAAAGAAAAGAACCTACAGTTCATTAATCCTTTAATACTGGTGAACAGAACTAAATAGTGGTGAAAAGCAGTGATCCAGTCCTTTCATGTGAGAGGACCCCATGTCAATAGCTCTGAAACCTCCACCACTGCTTCCTCTGTCAACACAGACCACATCAAGGAAGCACACAGAAAACAAGATCAACAAAAGTGTCCAGTACAACATATACTAGAATGTATTTGAATGACAAATAAACCGAGTCTGATTCTTTATGTGTACTGTAATCTCAGATCAGTTTGAAGCATTACGTCAACTGCAACATATGAATCACAAAACAACGTATAAGATAAAGATAAATGTTGATGTATGGGGGTGTGTGAAAGCACGTTACCACTCAAGAGATGTGTGGCCGCATCTTGGGCCATCACAGGAAATACACGTTAAAGGAAATGTTGAACGATTAGATCATTTACTCATTCTCATGTGGTTCCAAACTGTGTGACTGACTTTCTTCTGTTGAAAAACAATTGAGAAGTTAAGCAAAATTAATACTATTAATGTTAATGTTTTTGTATGCAGAAGGAAGAAAGAGTGACGGAGCTGCGGAATCAGCTCGCAGAACGTCAGGCCTTGCGTTCTCGCAGACGCCCGTCCGTCCAGAATCAGAACCAGAACCACAGTGTCCCGTCGTCTCAGGCTGAACCCCCCAGCTACTCCCCCGCAACAGACAAACGCTCCCTGCCTGCGTCCTTCTCCAATTCTTCCAACCTGTACCAAGGCGAGGGCAAACTGAGCCGCAACAACTGCCACAACAGCCGTCTACCCCTGCTGTACAAATGAGTACAAATCCAGGACGGTGGAATCTCAAGAAGGCATTGTAAAGTTGTGTTTGTAGTTTATGGACTTTAATTGAGTTTTTAATTCAGCTTTTCCTGACATTCACTTTTGATAACTCCCTATCTCTGTTATAAAAACACATTATTTTAAACTCTATTTATATGAATCCACTCTTATAAATTCAAAAGGTTTGGGTCAGTAAGTTTTTTTAATTGTCTAGGCTACATTTAATTGATCGGTAAATACAGTAGAAAGTAACATTGTGAAATATTATAACCATTTAAAACCGTTTTCTATTTTTGATTTATTTTCAGCATCATGTTGCATATTCAATAACAGAGACCAGTGATGTCAGGATATAACTCCCCAGTCCTTGTCCATTAATCAAACCTTCTTTAAAGGAATGTTCTGGATTCAGTACCAGCTGAATTGACAGCATGTGTGGTGTAAAGCTGAATAGCACAACAACAACAAAAAAAAAAAATTGACTTGTCCCTATTTTTCGAAACATTTACAGTGGAAGTTATTGGGGTCAGTTTTTGGAGAACTTAAAACCAGAAATGTCAAGCTTGTAATTATGCCACAGTTGTAAAATTCAATATAATTATACACCGAAAAGGTCAGTTAGCAATTTAAGACACTAAATCATGGAAACATGCATACTGCTTATATCATATGACTTGACTTTTGAAACAGTGAGTATTTAAGGTCAACATAAAATAAAAATTCGCCTTATCTGTGTTCTAAAATGCATGTTATTGCGAACAATTCATCGGTTTACATGGTGACCTCATAATGTTAAGTCAAAATGTAGAAAACTAGACCTTCTATTGAAAACGTCAGACTTTTCTGTGATCGCATATGCTGGACTTAGTCTAATCGATCAGAAACCACTACGTAGAACCGAGTACCACCCTGCATTTCTTCCGTTTCGCTAATACATTGCTCTCGGATGTAATTGACAATACGGAGGAAAAAAGATCAGTTGCTACATCTGTTTTATTGCATCTTGAAACAGTTTGGCCTCAAGTACTTCCATTGTAAATGTCTCATTGTAAGCTTTTTATATATACAAGCAAAAGAGGGACAAATGGGAATCAGGTTAGCTGATGAACATTTTCAGTTGAGCTTAACTTGTACTGAATCTGTAATATTCCTTTAGGAGCAAGGTCTAACTGCTGACTGAATGTTAGAGATTCTGGTTGAAGAAGGAGTGAAGACGAGCTGAGTTACTTAAATCAGGTTTGTTCACTGCTATTATTGTCCCCATGCCCTTGACTTAAATTGGACTTCTTCAAGGGGAACTGACTGTTTTTGCAATTGGACCTCTGTAAATCCCTTCAGATAAAGCATCTTTTAAACACTGGGACAGGAGTGTTAAGGAAGGATTGTGTGGGTGCTGGAGCCAGACGCGGTCAAACATTTCTTTGAATTATTTTGTTGAGTGACAGCGAAGGAAGAAGATCGCGTCTCCGTGCTTCGCTTAGCATTTGATGAGACTGTCACTTTAATGAGACAGACCTTGCTCTGTTCCAGCAGACAGTATCAGATGAATCGTTCTCTCTCTCTCATCCAGTTCACAAAGGAAATGAGACAAGGTTTTAGTTGCACCTGTGATTTACTTACTCCTAAAGGTGTTTGACCCGAGTCTGGTCGATACTCTATTTTCCTCGTATGCTTTCTCTCCTTTAATCCCTGCGGCCGTGTGCCAGGGTGCTTTAATGGCTGTTCTGTCCTTGTCTCACCCTCTCCGACTCCCTCTCTGACTGTTTTTACGACCGTAGTATTAGAAGTGAAGTGGAGTGAAATGGAAAAGAATGAAAGAAGAGTCTGTTTTAGTTTGGACTGTATTTGCATCCCTCTTATTAGCATACAGTCGCGATGCAAGATACTTTTGATTAGATCATAGCTGATGGCTTATTTGTTTGTCAAATCACCTGCGATGTTTGTGATTTGTGTGTTACGTCACAGTTTGAGTAAAAAAAAAAAAAAAAGACAAGCACAGGCCTCTAAACAAGCTTCTGTAGCTTTTGCACTTTTGGGCCAAATCAAACAAACACTTCTCACATCATACATCACATCTATCTCGAAATTTAATTTTACCATATATTGATATTGAGTAATGTTATGCCTTTAATGAATAACAGTAGACAAATGAGTGCTCTTTACACTTGTATTCCTCCAGATTATACATTTCTTCCCCAAAATTCAAGACCATTACTTGGTCTGTGCAATATTTTTATTAATACATTTATTGTTTTTTCAAGTTAAAGTGTTCAATTTTTTTATGGTTAAAAAACTATAATTTTGTGCCTCTTTCAAGGAACAGTAAACAAATAGTCTTCACCGTAGTTTATATGTGTTGTAAGGATGATACCACTCTTTTTGTAAAATTTTTAAATGATATTTATTACCATTCTGTAACATTTAAAATGAAATGTTATGCTTGGAGACTTTCTTAATTATGTATCACCTCATAAACACTGTCATGGTGGCAGAAAATCGTAGAAACTATAACCATATCTAGATCTATAAAAATTTTATTGACTCTCTCCTCTTGCATTTTTACAAAAAATTAGTGTAGTGTAGTCAATGCTTAAACTTTTGTACCAGTGGACAATATCTATGTATATTTAGAATTATTGCAATATTAAAGTGGTTTAATATTTATTTAAATGAATTAAATTAAATTAAATTAAATTATATCCTATGGTAAGACAATCACGTAATACTTGTTTACACAATAATATAATATTTGGGGATTTTAACTTAAGTTGTGCATTGTTGCATGTTTCATTCTTGTATGAAAAGTACTCAAGTATAAACTAACTAACAAGTAGTGATTCTCAGTTGGTTACTGGACAGCTAGGCATGGTACAGAACATCATTTCCTTCTATATATCAGCATTCTAGTAATGTAGCTCAGGGTGTGACTATACTGTAACACTTGACACACGGTAGAGGTACAATCTGTGATTACTGAAACAGTGCCTTTTGAATGGATGGGAGAGGTTCTTTGTAAACATCTGAGTGGAGTCACTACTGACGTACACGGGAGGGTGGTTCTTATTCTGAGGCATTTATTTCTCTACTGACTCTGTGGTTGTAGCAGTAATGGATTTTCCTTCAATTTGTTTAACTGTCAGGTGTGTGCACTATACCACAAGGATTTTTTTTTTATACTTCACAGCATATAAAAGTAATGTAATTAATTCCCATGTAATTTTTCAACTGAAAAAAAAAACTGTACGTGTGTTAAGTTTTAGAAAGTTTCTCTAATTATGCAAACTTTGTGGATGTCAACATTCAATAAACTCATTACTTTGCACTGAGAGTGCAGCCGGGATTGTTCATGATGCAGTTTAAGTCTTAAGATCTCAAGAAAAAACAATAAAACAGTGTCAAGACAAAATAATGAAAATGCAAAAATATTCGATGAAGATGTTTCGTACTTATATTCGTAATTTTAAGTACTATACATTTCATATGCAAATATATATATATATATATATATTTACAAAATAAATGTTGTATTTATGATAAACTGTATTTTACAAAATATTTTGTAAATATGTATTGTATTTGTATTTATTTTTATTCTTTTTATTTTTGTTTCTCTCTCTCTCTCTCTCTCTCTCTCTCTCTCTCTCTCTATATATATATATAAATATATACATAAATATAAATATATAATATATACTGAATCTTACAAAAAATATGTGAATATATATATATGGTTCTTATATGTATTTTTATTAATTTTATTTATGTAAAGGTACAAAATAGAAGTACAAAATAATAATACAAAACATAATGTTTTGTATTTTATACATTCTTAAAAAAATAATTTTAACTCTGCATGCCTGTATGTTAAAAGATTTAGAAATGCATGCAATTTGTTCATAGAAGCTCATAAACACGGGGCACCTCATTTAAATGCTTTATCGTGCTGTTGGGTTTTTAGAATTTGCTATTCACTGGAAAAGTGTGATTATGTCGATCCCTTTAGTCTACTAAACCCTCAATCCGGTGAAATTTCACACAAGACTACACATTTTAGCTGTTAGCGCATCTAACCTGTTTAATTTTTGTTTTTAAAAAAATAGTTTCTGGTGATTCTGACAAAAATGTTGGAGTCTGTCCAGTTAGGGTTCTTTTAGATCAAAGCGGCCCTGGAATTCACAGTTACATTGTTGCACTAAATTGTGAGATCACCACCCTTCACAAATGTAACCAATGGAGTGATGCAATCCTGTTAATTCAGCACTCTATTTTTGTTTCGAATCACACCTGGGAGAAAGCAGTGTATGTTCACGAGAGAAACAAGCAGTGACCTCATTTCTGACAAATAAAAGGAAGTTAGACTTTAGGAAGATAAAGAACCACAGGTCATGTACAGGAATGCAGAAATCCCCCATTGTGTTCATATGACCTGTCACAAGCTGCTTCTTCTTTTTAATTTACGGTTAGGAATGAGACTAGTACATTACATTGAGACTTCGTGTTTATTCACCATCAAATGTCAGAATCACAGGATGAGTGTAAAACTCTTTCAGTACAATCATTTTCTAAATAATAGCATATACAATCATTAATAAATAGATAAATAAGACATATAAAATAAAATACATTAAATACGCTCAAAAGTCATAAATAAATATATACCACAAAAAACATTGTTATTTTTAAAACATCTACATTCCTTATCATTTCTTCAACGAAATACGTAAGATGATAAACATCATATTAGCTTAAAATAAATATCCGAGTTGTAGTGCCCTTGGTATAGCGCTCATGCCTAAGTACATAGTATTCAGCGCATAGCTCTCAATGCATCTGGTGTGTTTTAGAACTAAAATATTAGGACACCATGCAATAAGGACTCAGCATTAGACAAACTACTGTAAAGCAAACGCCCTGAGAACATACTTTGGAAGTTTTAACATAAAACACTTGTCTTCATACTGTGCCACACAACTCATGTGGCTAATAAATCACAAAGCAAACACTCCAAAGAATGTTTTGGCATACTCTTCCTCGACGTTGGCCACGTAGGTGGTTTTGGTCGACAGCTTATCTCCCTCCATGAGCTTAAAGACGGCGCCGAGATAGATGGTGCTGTACGTGGTCCTGTCGTTCTCAAGTGATTGGCATATGGAGTGGGCCGAATTCTGCAGAGGCTTCCACTGTTCCACCGCATCTGTATAACGCCAGATGCTGTGGCTAAGGAACTTCTGAGAGGCATCATTTTCATTCTTTTCATTGCACAGTATGGCGTAGGACACTTGGCTGTACACAAAGTAAAGGCCGTCGGCAGGAATATGAATCTTGTTGTCGACCAGCTTGAGACCGCCCTGTTCGAACGACTGATCCACGCCGCTGACCCACTTCAGAGAATCAGGCTCTAGGCTGCTGTCATGCTCACCTGCTAACAGAGAAGAGAAATGTGTGAGAATGTGACCACGAACTCATTCTAACTGTGTTTACTAAAAATCTAGGTCATAAACTAGTAGAAATGGGTCTGTTTCCAATCTAGGTGTTTGAGTTAATGATCCCAGTCTTTATCTTTGGTGGAACATGCGATTAAGTAATCAGGAAGTTTTCTGGAGTCTCCCCACATCTTGCCACCCACCGAAAGCCAAATATATCACTGTATTTGAATGACGGTTTATTACACTAGGAAATCTACATTAGCTAATGTTTAATGAACCATTCAGGCTTGTTGCAAGTGGGAGGCCATTGAGCAGCTCTGCGCCAATAAATGCTTTTCTTGAATCTGAGATTTTTGAGAATCTGATAAGATGAACTTGGCTGAGAATACTAAACTCAGTCTCTTGAAATGACCTGCAATGAATATGAACCTGGTGCACAGAGAAAAGTCAAAGGCACAGATTGAGACTCACCACGTAAATGAATGGCAGCTTTTGTTCTCTCAGCGATCTGCTTTAGTATTTTTCCTTGCTCTGTGGAAAAGAGGATTGGAGTCAGTTTCAGATACCCATAAAATAATTTTTTAAGCATGTATTTTACTTAAGGCACTCATGGCAATTCATAACTGTTTTACATTGTGGTGAATTGGTGGCTAATTTGTATAAATTGGTGCAATTTCAATTAAATTATTTTTACATCTGCTTACTATCTACCCCTAGGTTTTGGGTTTAGGAGTAGACCTGCATGCTTTTTTTTTTTTTTTTCAAAAAAAATATATATATTTTTTTTACAGTCTACAAAATAACCACCTCGTAACACAGTTGCGTTTTCTCATGCGATTCAGAATCAGCTTTGAAAAGGGCTAACAGAGACTTGAAAGCTGGGAATGTGTTTTACCTGTTGGTGTGCTGATCTCTTTTTCTGGTAAGAAGTTCCCTCTTTGGTTCTGTTTCTATAAAAAAAGACATTGAAAATGTTGTTTATCAAAGGCGCATTTCAAATGAATTCACACTGTTATGTACTTGAATAATATTATCATCCCACACTAAAGTTTCAGTCTTACCGTCACATGCCAGGCGAAGAAAACAGCTGCCACGGCACAGAGGGTGACAAAAGCGATAGCAGCGACCGTCTCCCATATCCAGCTGCGGGAGGACTTCACTGGTGAAGGTGCCACCATTGTCTTATAAACTCCCCCTGCGCCGGCTTCCATATCTAATAACGTTGTTTCGTATTTCACCATGCTGTTAGTTCTCCGAGATGTGTTCCTTTTTGTGAGAGCTTTTGAACTGAAGTTGTCTACTCTCCATACAGTGTGCTTGGATATATATAATAAGATAGGGGAAACTCCGGTGATGTCAGTATGCAACCAGCTTGAGGAACAGAGGTAGGTTTGAAAAGGGAAAAACACCCTCAGCTCTCAAACACCGACTTTCCACCCACTAAGCTCCACACACAGCACTCACACATTCACACCCTCACACTCTGGAAGCCAAATAGTAGTATTACACATCCTCTTTACGCTTTACACTAAAATAATTATTACGCCTATAAAAATGAAGCTTTTGTTTTTTGTCTGTTTCACTTTATCGGATTTTCATTCATTTGATATTGCATTTATATTATACTCAACAGATCATTGGTTAACTCAGTGTACTTTTAAATTAGATTTGTATGTGTGTGTGTGTGTTCATAATTGAATTCTCATTATATTGTAAGCAAAATATGACTTTCATCAATTGCTTTTTTTAGTTAAGCATTCCTAAGTGTTTTAAAAAAATTATTTAGGCTAAGTAAATGATTTGATGAGTATATTAGGATTTTCATAATCACCTCTCTGATTTTGCAATAAAACCTGATAAACCAGCTCTGTGTGGTAATGTTAATATGCCACTGGCACTTTCAGTTTCAGGTTGGTGATGTAATACCAGCCCATCCAACTCACCTAACACACAGCTGGCTGACTTCCTGTTGGGAGACTCCACGCCCTGAAATTCTTTTGGCCTTTTTAGACTTGTTTTTGTTTTCTCTCTCCTTTTCACTCTGTCTCTCTTTCTAACGTGATCTCACACTAACCTTCTAGGTCAAAAGCTACTTCATGTTTGTTATTGAGGATTATTTATGAATTTCTTTTTTTTTTTATTTAGCAGTCATAAAATCTTTCTGGTGCAAAATAAATGTCTGAAACCAGTGGAATTGGGCTACTTTAACACTGTTGCCGGTGGTTGTTTTTCATGTCCGTAAGTTGAAGCGATCCCAATAGCATGATATTTATGCCCTGGAATGCTATTTTTAGTAGTGGAATCTCGACAAAAAATAATAATAATAATTTACCCCCACGGAATGCTATTTTTAAATGGGATTGGGTGGGGTTTCTTGTGAAAACCTGGCAACCCTGTCTGAAACACAATCATTTTGCAATACAGAATTCTACGAATTCACATTACTTGTGGTGGTTTCTTAAAAACCCCATTAAATATGATGTGGGATTGTTTTGATTCTTTTTTAACATGCCACAACATTCCCTACAAAATAAAAATTAAAAGGGGAACATAGTACAAAAGCAACAACAACAACAAAAAATGTTGGTTTGACAGACGTCATTGGAAGAGACCTAAACTGGATGATAACATCACTGAATCATCAATAAAAATAACTTTGTTATTGTCCTTTTGCATTATCGTCACTTTTTCTGTCTGCACTGCAGCTGTTTTGACACAAACTGTGTTGTATAAAGTGGTTTACAATTAAAGGTGACTTGACTTGTTGGAAGCCGTGTGTCAATTTGAAACACTAATCTATAATTTAGGCAATATAATATCTTATATCTATAATAAGAGGTCAGTATGGCTGAAAGCAAGTCGGTGTAAAGTTAATCACTAAACTTTTACGGTTACTTTTAGGCCTTTATAACAAAAATTTTTTTTTATGATAATTTATAAATGAGTGATAGAAACTAATATTTCCACCAGTTTGAATTCAGATTTAATTATTTGGGTTGTTCACAATATAATAAGCCTATTGTTCAGACTTATTCTGTGTTATGTAGCCTATTGCCTTTTTGTAAAGCCTACCCGTCTTGAGTTCCCCAAGTATATTTAGTGTTTTGAATTGACAACCACATTTTATATGTGACCCCTAAACTGAGATATTTTATAGACTATGAGAGAACATCTAAAACATGGTTTGTTGTTACTTTACATTTCACAATAATATTAGAATTAAACATAAAATGCTTTTCAAAACGCATACAATGCTAAAAAAAATTTTTTTTAAAAGGAGTGGTAATCAGAAGGCACAAGTTATTCAGAAGATCGTGTTCAAGAGATCAAGTTTGGACCGTATTCTTAATTTAGAGGTGTTAGCAACTCATGCATCAAATCTGATATGAGGGTTATACTACACAAAATATTCTGTGTGAATGAGTGCAATATTTGGAAATGAATGACCTCTTTACCAAAAATGTATTTGCATTATATAACATTTTCTTAATCCGCATTTTATTATTATTATTATAATCATTATTATTAATGATGTGTTAAACCAAAAACTAATTCAGTGCTGCTTCCATCTCTGTATACCTATGTATATTTTTATTATAGATCAGTGGTTCTAATGAATTACGTATATAGGGTGTTAATACAGTTTATGTTGTTCATGTGGTTCTAAAATCATCATCATCTGTGCATTATGTGCAGCAATACCATATAGGCCTATCTCATTTCCTTCTCTAGAATGGCTGTGAAAGGAAATGAAGTATGAGGCCACAGTAGTCTGGTATCGCTCCACCTCTTTTTTCCACTTCTGCACAAACTTCTGCCAAACCCTAAAGACAGTGTATTAACTCATTCCTCTCTTACTCACAGTATCGTATTTATTTGATCAGAGTGAGTCATCCCATTCATGCTGCTTTTTGTCATGTTTTGAAACGATTTCTACAATAATAGCAGGTATATGTGCAACATTGGAGGATTGCACCATGGTGCTCACCCACTCTTTCATGCAGTAATTCCTCATTCTGATGTTGCCTAATTAAGGAGATGCAATGGAAACTCTTTGCTCATCGTGTCTTCCACGATTTCGCTGAAGATTTGATTCCTTCTCTGGTCTTGTTTATGGTTTCTGTTGTGATGCATCGTGTCAAACGTGAAGTGATATTTACCAGGTCCTGTTTTAGGGGACATGACATTTACGTGTGATGATTTGGGTCTATATGTAGGCGCTGAAAGGTTGTTTCTGCATAAACGTAAAATACCTCTGACATTAATATTAGCATATGTGTTCACTGATAGCAGCAAATATCATTTCTGGAGTTTTCTGCTATGAACAAGGTGTTGTAATCATGCAAATGACATCAGGGATTGAAGAAATGACCACTAGAAAATATTAGATAATAGTGTGCTTGAAAAAGCAAATGTGACATACATTCTTTCTTTCAGTGTAGGATGAATCTTGATACTTCTTCGATTGGTGGCAGCACTCGAAATATGACTAAAAACACCATAAAAGGTATTATAAAAATATCCATACAACTTGTGTGCTATATTTTAAGTCTTGTGAAGCTGTAATGTAACTAAAAAGGAGAAATGATAATATTTACCACACTCGTGTCATTCCAAACCCACAAGTCTTTTGTTCATCTTCAAAACACAAATAAAAATTACGTTCATTATCCATGTCTTATGAAGAGACCTTTTTTTTTTTTTTTTTTTACGAAAATCTTTCCTTATCCTTATCCTTATCTTTTCCTAATCTTTCTTTTCCTTTAAATCTTATTTTTTTACTAATTCAAACTTGAATTGTCACAACTGAAAATGAGATCCAATGGAGTGTGGCATTACTGACATAAAAACTTAAAATTATAATTCATATTATAATATAAGCGTAAGAGAATGAGATTAGAAGGCTGTGGCAATGATATGATCAAATAATTAATATGTCAGTCTGTTTCTCACACAAGCTACACCAGATAACTTAAGAAGTCTTACAATATTGCATACAAGTCACACTTTTACAATATTTTATGTAGCTTTTTTTGTCATTTTGGAGCTTACCCACTTACCTCTTTCACTTTCATTATATTCTGGCAAGAAAAGTTGGAAAACACAACGGAAATTAAAGATTGTCCATTGAAATTTTTAGGTTAACTGTTATTTCAATAAACTTGACTGAAAAAACTCTTTATTGTCTAAGCAGAGTAGCCACTAAATTGATCAACATTTAAGTTTTTGTTTCACCATGAGTTGTTTTAGATTCGTTTACCAACATTTTGTGTTTCATGTTTGTTTACCAAAAAAAAGAAAAAAAGAAAGTCGTCTGAATTTTTAAATTGTCATAGTCATCAAACGGGTGTAGATTTTCATGCACTGCAAATCTGTGACTATAGCAGGTGCTCTCTGTAGAGAGTGCTATGTTCAAAGAGCACCTGTGATGTTACATCAAAGGCCAGGTCTTTGAGAGGGGGAAGTGTGGGAAAGCCCCATATTTTAGGTCACATTAATGTGGTGATTCAGTGGTATGGCTGTGTTGATAATTCTGTAAGGATTCCCTCCATGCTTTCCACACATATTACCCTTCTCTCCATTTTCCTTTACCTTGTGTCCCACTAATGCTCCACGTCGGAAGGGATAAGTGACGTAGAGCAGTCAGTTTCACAGCTCCTCTCTGCATCTAGGTTAACACTTTTACCACAAAGAAGAAGAAAAAAAGCACCTTTTCAGAGGAGGATGCACAGAAGAGCAGGAGTTTCTAAACAATAACTCTCCATGCCACCTCATGCAGTTATCCCCTGGCACCTTGTTTGTGTTGCCATGCAACGCATAAGCTTGAAGAACATGCTTATTTAGCGAACATTAGCGTATTTGTCGATGTGTGTTATGAGTCCACCAATAACTGTATCTCGGGAACAGTGAGGTTTTGAGTCAAAAGTCCAATTACACCAATGTGTTTTCTACAAGTGATTTTGCGTGTTGTTTTTCAAATATTTAGTGTAAAGCCCTCAGTTCTGTGAAATGCATAAAATTCCAAAAGTATCTTTATAGGACAAGCTGTCATGTTTTTTTTAAGGTGAGACACTGCAGGCAAAAACACTGTTTTTTTCAAGCACCTGTCACTTTTGAGATTTTGGGCTTTTTGGTTTTTCATAAAGTGCTTTTTCAAACTAGTGGAAGGAAAACATCCAAAAGACACTGTTAAGTGTTTCTTTTATAGCACTTTATCTGTTTGTGTCAATAGATTTCAATTACATTACATATTTTTAAAGGCCGTTTTCTCAAAATGAGTTTTTTCTTCAACACTGAGCCATAAATCTCCACTTCAGTAGCACTTACACACACCAAACAACATTTTTATTCCTGTCTATATTCTGAAGGTTTTTACATAGGGATTTGTTCCTATATATATTCCTTGGTTATATAAAACATTTTATTTCCCCCAAAATTGTGAAAATATATTGTTTTCTGGCTGTTCAAAGTATTTTCTGAAGTATGGAGTGACAAAAAAAGATAACCAGAATTCCCTCTGTAAAAACATTTGACTCTAATATGTCAAAAAAATTAAACAAAAAATTTGAAACTAATTTCATCTAGTGTTCAGATTTTTGTACTAGACATTTATGCAAATTAGCACATATTTTATTAAATAATGCCTCATTTGCATATTTTTTGAAAAAAAGTTTTTGAAAACTTGTAATACATAAAATGTTTGCAATAATCAATGTAATCAATCAACTGGGTAAGTAAGGTGATAACTATTAGTTTTTTTTTTGCCCTATTCACCTGCAGTGTCTCGCCTTAAATGCTAGAAATGACCCCCCAATTTTTTTATATTTTTAAGTTTACCCCAAAGTGAAAATTTGCTAAGAATACACTTACCATATATTAAGGTATATAATATTATATGGATATAATTAAATACATATTATTATATGGATACTCTTCAACGAATGGGTGCCGTCAAAATGAGAGTCAGATTAAAACATAACAAAAATCGTCAAACAATCCACTCGAGTCTGTCAGTTAACATCTTGTGCAGTGAAAAGCCTCATGTTTGTAAGAAACAAATCCATCATTAAGGCATTTTAGCTCCTGTGTCACCTTTGGCCACCTTTGACATCACTTCCTCCAGTGTCCATCCCCCATTGTCCTCTCACATCAGAATCCACCAAAATATTTGCTTTGGACAAGGCATTAATTGATTGACTGGACTGGTGATATGGATTATTTGTGGATTATTTTGATTTTTTTTTTTTTTACTCTTATTTTGACGGCACCCATTCACTGCAGAGGATCCACTTGTGGTGAGCGAATGGTGCTAAATTGTGGCATATTTAATTATCACAAAATGTCAACGTGCATTTGATGAACTGTATATCTTTTTATTAGGCAATGTTGTTTTTTGAATTTTAGACTTTGTGTCTATACTGAAATTGACTTTCAAAAAGGAACCCACTCTGAAATATTCACTAGAGGGAAATGTGACAATGTATGTAGACACCTTTAAATAGCTAAATGCATGAGTTTATGCATCAGTGCAAAAACCCACAAGCTAACAGGAAATGGTTGACGGTGCACAAACAGACATTCACAAATAAAGGTTAAGTTCAATTGCTTTGCATATCACCAAAGAAATGTGCTGACCCACTTCTTCTAGTTCTACATGCCAACGTAAGTTTTTACTTAAAGGTAAAGTTTGCATTTTTATTTTCTGTTTATTTTTAAGTCAGACTAATCTGGTTTTAAGAACACAAAGAGGTTAATTTTTCCTATGTCATAAACATGCAGTTGTTTGGAAGGGGCTGGTTCATATCAGGACACAATGAAAGTGTTGATTATGAAAGGAAGGATATGAAAAAAAAATCACATTATGCTTTAAATGATACTGATGAAACTGTGGATGTTAGTCTCATGAAAGAAGAACAGAAAAAGCTACCCAAAAATATCATGTTTGTTTGAAAAAAGCACAATTTGCTTCCTCAAGTGATTTTCCACACTGTTAGACAACTAATACAAGAGAGAGGAAGTAAATGAACTAAGCCTCAAATTTTCAGACACTACACTGTAGTTAACATGACTAGAATTAAGATGAGATAAATATAAACCAAATCTCTCTCAAATGGTGCAATTGCTTTATTAATAGCAACAAATTTGCATGAATCTGTGCAGTTTGCTTTATTCCATTACTATTATCCCATGTGGAGCACTGTTGTCATATGCTCTTTGTACATTATGCAACTCATCCCTACCTCACTGCAGTTTGTCAACCACAATACGGCATGATTTAAGATGCGAAGGTGAGGTGACATTTCAGCGTAGGCAGAGGAATAAACTAAAACATAGGATTTATAAATGTGGGGATTTCAGATTTGTGACTCATAGGACATGAAATTAGCTGTCTGCGTTACATGCGGTTACAGTTGGTTGATGAGGGCAAATTTTTGGAAATAAATTCAACTTCGTACAGTATACCCCATCGAGACTCAATACTTCAAATGTCAACATTGTTTCGATAGACAAACCAAAACTAGACTGTGTACTATATATTGACCTTGACATATTGTTCACTGTCTCTCTTGGGTAGTTTTGCAATGAGAGGAAGCTTCCTCCTGCCTTTGGACTTCTAGATTTGATGCGTTTGTACGCAATCGAAACAATGCTTGTATTTGTGGCTAAAGTGGGTTTAAGTTTCAGTGGTTTGCTTTCCGAAGGCCAACAGGAAGGCCACGTTTAGCTGGGGCTCTTATGATGACTGGCTCCCTCATGTGGCTGCCTGAAGTAAATGGGAACTGGCTACATGCTGAGTTGAGTTAAAGGTGCAATAGGAGATCTTGGAAAAGGCTAATATTAGCCTTATAGCACTGAAAGCGAACATCTGGGAACTGAGAGACGATAGGAGAGCTGACGAGTGTCAACAAAAAAAGTATGACAAATAAACAAACAAAAACACATCTTGATAGTCCAGAAGCATTCACTGCATGATGAAACCCATTGGAATGTAGTCAGAATGCCCTTATAGTTCAAGCAATGGAGAATAGGTTTTTATGTTTTTATATTCATTTCACAAGCAATGTACTTTTCTGAATATCAGCACATAAATATGTTGTTAATTTTATACAACAGTGTACAGTAACGCGGTGTTTCATTCTTTGAATGAATCTGTTTTTGAACGAATCATTTTTTGAATTTGCATGATTCAATAAATCTTTTATTAAGATTAAAACAGGGATTTGGTGCCACCTACTGGCGGTTTTATTTTCATCTTTATTTATCCATGACGGACCTAAACCAGCCAAGGTGCCAGCACAAAAAAAAAAAACACATTCAGCAAAATAATGTTTAATAAGCCATATTGAACCAAATCCAGCCATTTCAGGCCCCAGAAGGAAAATAAAGCTTAAAAATAATAGTTAATTTTTCATAAAAAAAAAAAAATAAAAACCTTTTTTAGACACATTTTTAAATCATTGTGTAAAATTAGCTCTGGGACATCACTGCAATACAATAAAACTAAATTTATTGGTCCTATGCCTTCCACAGAATGTATAAATACAGATAAATACATTTAGACCACTTAACTTAATGATAGCTATAGGGATGTGAAGAGACTTTCAGCCAGCATAACAAAAACATTTTCTGAAGACAATCACCTATTGCACCTTTAAAATGAAGAACAGACTGTGAATTGCAGTGAACTGACTTTTATTTTGATATAGCTTACAGAAAGAACAACTGTAGTTCACAAATAAATTATATTTTAAAATGTATTCATTTCAAAATGTTTGTGTCGACAACTGTTCATCATAATGTTTGCATTAAATTAAGAAATTCCAGAACAGTTTATAGAACATTAACAGCCCTTAAAAAAGAAATTAAATAAAAATAAAATATTATACACAAATAAGCAATAAACAATTTCAATTGGAATGTCTTCAAAAATATTTTAATATAATAAATCTTAAAACATTTCTCTAAAATGTCATATAAAACTCTTAAAATTTTTAAACACATAAAAAAATATCAAAATATTATTTTTGAAACCCATAATGGGCTTGAGAACTAACCATACAAACATCTTTTACCAGTTACTTTGGTAAATATAAATACAGACAATTTTAATCCTTTGGGAGAATCACTTGACATAAAACGAGGTGACAGACACTCAGAAATTGAAATGTGAGTCTTGTAATTCTTTAAGGAGATACAATCTGTTCATTTAAACCCTGATTGCACTTTGCACAAAATTCAGACTTATTATTTGTTATTAAACAAGATAATTTCCCAGTAAGTATCATAATCATTTCCTGATATGTCCTTGATTTGATTTATATTCAGGCTGATGCTTTCTCCCTTGCACAGCTTGACCAGATGGATCATTGTCAACGATCCTGGTCCATTGCCCTTGACCTCACTTAATCTTCTACTGTTTGTTACATTGCTTCTGTTTTTGATCAAAGTAACAGTCGGTACTTCATTTGTTTGAGGAATCTGTTGGAAGTAGACCTGGACGTGGAAATAGTACAGCCCGCTGTCTCTAACTATGACAGTGCTGTTCTCCAGGGAGACTAAGTTGCTCTCACACGGTTGAGGGCATATCCAGTCCTTTTCTTTGTCTGCAGGAAGAGAATAGAAATATTAGTGTGCATTCTAGAAATCTCCCAACATTCCCCAAATTTGAAAACTTTACTAGAAACAACAGAGTGCTTAAATTCGTAATAGATCACATTTCCTGTTGAAGAATAGGGTCATTTCAGAGGGATCGGCTGAATATGAAATCCCAAACCACTCTTACCAAATAGTATGCTATTATAAATTCAGCCTTAATTTATGTTACTATCAGCTTTTTGTCTGATTTTATTAGCTTTAAATTGCATTTGCTTTTATTAGGCAATTAAGATAAAGTTGATTTAATATGCAAACAATTATATATACAAATATATATATACGTGTGTTTGTGTGTGTGTGTGTTTAAAACCTTTAAAGTTTGGGATCGGTAAGATTTTTCTTTTTTCTTTTGAAAGAAGCCTTTTATGCTCATTGTGGCTATATTTATTAGATCAAAAAAAAACAAAAGTAATATTGGGAAATATTATTACAATTTAAAATATCTGTTTTCTGTTTTAATATATTTTAAATGTTGATTGTTTCTGCGATGGCAAAGCTGAATTTGATTAAGTGCCCAAAAAATCGGCACTTAATTCGAATTGTAATTAATTTCCTAATATTATCAATGTTGAAAACTGTCTCCTGGCGGCTTTAAAGAATACAAAGTTCCAAAGAACAGTATTTTTATTTGTATTTTTTGTAACAAGTCTTGCACTCAGTTTTGAGCAATTTAATGTGAAAATGTATATTTTGAACGGTAGTCTATATACATGTGCAAATGTTCTCCTGCTATCTTGTTCCATAATCAGTAAGAAATTCAAACATACCTCTAAATAAAATGTCAAACACAAGAGTATCTATAGCATTCATTCAGTTCACACCTTTAAGAAGTACTCTATTCGTTCTTCTATCCACCTTTAATCACTCTTTTCATTTTCTTTCATAATTGTTCCATGTGTGGGGGTCAGAGCTGGCACTCATCCCACATATTATGAAACACACTTCACACAGGACGTGAAGCGAGGTCAGGGAACGAGGGACTTTTAAAGGAACGTTTCCACCTCCTTCCTCATACACGAGCCGTGCACATTTAGACTAGTTATATTTCCACTGATTCACCACGCCTCTGCAATAAACATTCAGTGTCACTTCAGAAGTATCTTTGTGGTCACTGAATCTGGTTCATCCTGCGAGTGAGCGCAGGCAACATTTACACGAATGAGACGAAAGAAGTACGACCTCCTACTTGATTGGAGTGAAGTTGATCGAGCAGATAACATGAGCTAGCTTCACAGAAAACGACCAGGCTGAGCTTATTTACAGATGTGATGTACATATTTCAATGTGGTATACAAACTCAAGAGACTTTTAGATCACAAAAGATTCTTTAAAAGCAGAAAAACCGCATGCCAGACTTCCTCAGTGCAGCAAAGAAACCGAGTGACACAATGACACAACCAAAATTCCCGCTGTCTCTTGTTTTCATGATATTCAGAGAAGTGAGATACAGAAAAAGTGTGAAAGGGAAAGTTGTACAAAAGAGGATGAAGGGGGAAACAGCAAAGAGGAAACATGCAAGACTTCCACAGGGAGGAACATTTTGCTCACCTCTAATCAGACGGATATAGTCAATGACGGATGGATCATGCACGAAATCTGAAAGTGCAACCAAATCAGTTTGGTTACTTTTTTTTTAAATAAAAACTTTTTTTTTTTTAAAGATACAAAATTCCCAGAATATAAATATTTCCAAACTGAAATATGATACATAAAAAAAAATAAAAAATAGCTCAACATCTCTCACCTATTCGTTGTTCAGTTTTGCCATTGTTTTCTGCAAAAGAGTATTTAACTGTTACTTTCAGGACAAAAGTACACAATTTTCCATTAAATTGAAATTAAAATATGTGTGTGTGTGGGGGGGGGGGAGATTTGTAAAAGTTTAAAAAGCAAACCTGTTGTATTTGACTCTTTGTTTCCAGTCACGTCTGACTAAATAATAATAAGAAAAAAAACATATTCATATGAAAATAAACAACTTTGAAATATCAGGTGAAGTATGCAATGTTAAAAATTCTTCTATCCATTAGTAGCCATTAGTAGATTGGTTTCCTCCTGAAAGTGTGACTTTCAAACATTGCTATATTTATTTGAGCAGCAAATCTACCAACATTTGACAAACCAAAACAAAACCTGTAAAAATGACACGATCTTGGAACTGTATAAAAATGTGTGCCATTACAAAGAGTCCACGTCTATCCTAGTTTACAGCTTCGTTTTCATGTGTTAAATTAAAAATGGCATCCAAACTGATTAATGTCTATAGCATAGGGTTGGGTTGGGACCATCAGTTTTGCCATAAAAATGGCAGACGGATTGAGAATATTCTTGAAAGCAGGCTATATTAAAGTGTTTCTATATGACATACGTATGCTATCTCAAAGCAATGTGGAGGTCAACCTACCTTTTTGTGCAGATTTGCAAGATATACTGTCACTATCAAAAGAGCTGAACTCAACAGGCAGCACCAGCCAATCAGGAGGCGGAACCAGGGGTGACTTGAGCTGGTCATCTCCGTGACTAACTGAGACGGAGAAAAGGGAAACAAATCCATTTTGAAACCACAGATATATGTTTACATTGATGTGGATGAAACCAACATAACAGCCTACTGACCTAAATGCATGGACTTGAAAGGAATGCACAACGGTAGAAAGTACAATCTATTTTCACAAACTAGTGAGGTGAGCAAATCAATTTTTATCTATTTTACTTACAGGCCCCAGACCCATCTACTCTCTCTCCACATCGGTTGTGTGTGTATGGCTAAAAAAAGCAGCTTTATATTTGCCTCTCACTAAAGTGAGGTAAATTCCCATGTTGACCACAAAGATACCCTGACCTCAAACCCAGGTGGGTAGAATTGAACATACTGACTGTTCAGTACTTTGAAGCTGGACATTTTTCTGCCAACTGAAAACACATTATCTTCTAAAGGAAGAATTTTTGTTCATTTAATTTACCACTGATCTGACCATTTTTTGTGAAGATATCGATTCGTTTTTCTAAAGAGATTCACTGTGTGTTTGCTGCATGTCAGTAGAAAAGCATGTGTGCCAATTTCTAAAGAGTCTTCCAAAGAGTTCCCATTATTATTCCCATCATCTCTCTGAGAAACAAACAGCAATACAAAATGACCCTACACTTACCGGATTACCAATGAACTCATCTAATCTAATGAATACTATGAATCTAATCTGAATAGGAGTATCCTTTAAGCCTAGATGGCAAATGTGTTAAATTACATTAGCAAATATTTAAGATTGGGGGATCTAAAGTGAAATTTTCAAAACTGCTTATTGAAAAATACATATTGATCAACATCTAATCTGAATAATCAGGAGTGCCACATCCCCCCATGGTTATTGTCCTGAAAGTGTATATGTACAGTACACTTTTCATAGATCCATGACTAAATGCAAATCCCCAATAGAATTATGCAATTAATTGTTCAATTAACATCTTCTATAAGGAATATAAAGAGTGAGAATGAAATGACAATATAATATGACCAGATCTCATCAATACTGAGTACTAAATTATGAGAGAGGTTGCTTTACTCACCTTAGTGTGTGCTGTAGTGTGGAATGTGACTATGGGACTGAATGAGCATCTAGACATGGTCTCTCCCTCAGGGTTTCCCCTTTTCAAGCTCTCATTTTCTAGCCCTGGACCTTCTCTCTCTCTCTGTCTCTCTCTCTCTCTCTCTCTCTCTCTCTGTGTGTGTGTGTGTGTGTTTGCTTTTTTCTCTCTTCCTCAGTTTCTTTCGCTGGTAGTGGCTGTGGTTGGAAACAAGAGAAGGTAGATTGCCTGAACATCACTGTACTAGAAATTAATTGGGTCTGAAGTTGCTGAAAGTGATTGGACTTAGGCTTTGGCTTCACTGAGTAGATATATAAACTACCCTTCTGCCTCTTTATTGTTACAGATACAGGGATTTCAGCTACAACACAACAAAGATGAAATGAAGATAAAAGGTCATAGAGATGTGGCTTCTGTTTAAACACATAAGTCAGTCCTAAAAGCTGCCAATTTCTCTTCAGCTCAACCAAAAAGAGGAAAAGGTGGTTTGCCCAAGGGGAATACTAGGGGTCATGCTGTGTTTGTATAATGCGGTGATTCATCCAGGAGAGGAGGTAGTATTAATGTGTTTATATTGATAAGCAGGCAGTTATTGTTTTTTTTTCACTCTGATCCACAGCATTTCTTCTTTCCTTCTCTTGGATGTTTTAAACCCTGTGGGACATCCCCCATTCAGCTTGTACTTTCCTATGAAGACATGCATACCACATACTCCTACACAAAGGCCCACACAAAGACAAACTCTTGTACTGTCCCTGTCTCTTGGGTTATTGTGACTGCAGTGAATAGCCATGGTGTTATCGATATATAAACAAAACATATTCCTTAAAATATATAAGGAGGAATCCTTCAGATGAAACCAAAACAATCAGTTTACAAAAACAGCACTGCCACTAATAGGATTTTGAATGGGATGTTTGAAGCTGTTAATGGTCATTCACACCGAGGAAGATAAGTATAACTATACAAATTTAATAATCAATTGTAAATCCAATTTCAAGTTTATTTGTAAAGTGCGTTTTACTATACAAATATTTGCAAAGCAACTTTACAGAAAATTAAGTTTCTACAATATTTAGTAGTAGCTTATCAGGGGACACTGTCAGTTTATGTGCAAATGAAAGGAATTTTCTGAAAAGTTAAATGAATCACTCTCATTCAATTCAAGTTTATTTGTATAGCACTTTTCACAATGCAAATCGTTTGCAAAGCAGCTTTACAGAAAATGTACATTTCTACATTATATTTAGCGTGAGTTCTGTGAATACAGTGAAGTCCACACCCACAGCTATAACAATGATGACATAGTGAAATAATATCGTTTACAGGACTTCACCATCCCTGTATAATTTGAATTATTAAAACTTTATGATTATCATTATCAGGCATTGTGTACAACAATTGCTGGCTCTTTGATTAATCGCTTTGTTCCTCTTTTGCAAGCGTCTGCTAAACGCATAGATGTAAATGTAAATCAATATTATTATATTTCCCATCTGGTAACACTTTACAATAACAGCACATTAATAATCTAAGACCTCAGTTCAGGTTTAATAATAACTAATTTAAATATTACATTAGTATGATCATGAACAATTAAGGCATGTATTCATCAAGAACTAACCTTAACATGGATCAAATGAAATCATATGTGAAAACTTACCCAAAGTGTTAATTAATATTAACTAACAAATATGTTGTAATGTAGTCAAGGAGATCCTTATTCACAAATGTATTAATATGAACTAATATGAATTAAGGTTAGTTCTTGAGTAGTACATGTCTTAACTTATCATTCGTTCATATTAAAGTATATTCAGTTTAGGTGTTGGTACATGATTATTCATGTACTGTTATTGTAAAGAGTTCCCTATCATCCTTTGTGTGAACAGGCCTTTAACTCTTTATTTATTATTCATCATTTAAATACATTGTAGATTTCATATATAAACATACAAAAATCATGACATGTTTTGTTAGTAGCAATTTCATTCACCAGAGGTGTAAAGTATTTGAGGAAAGTTAATTTATTAGGCCTACTGTACTTGACTATCATTTTGGATACTCTGTTTTACTGAGTATCAAATATATAAGCAACTTTTACTCTCCTTAGCAAATAGTTGTGAATCGAGGTGTTTTATATATGACTGCAGCTGGGAATGAGACCGAATCCAGCATATCCAGTGCATACTTTTCAAAATGGCATCTAACCTGATTAATGTCTGTAGCATAGGGTTGGGTTGGGACCAATATTTTGGCATAACAATGGCAGACGGGTGAGAATTAGCTTGAAAACAGGCTACAGTACATCAAAGTGTTTCTATATGATATACTATGCCATCCATACTTTTTAATTCTACTAAACATTATTTTATTTATCCATTATACCGAAGAAACCTTTTTGAAGTTTTTCCTCTCTCTCTCTCTCTCTCTCTCTTTTTTTTGAGGTGTTTTGAAGTGTTTTATTTTGGTTTTAGAAAATAAACGTGATTGCTCTCCTCTCTGTGCCTTGTCTTGGACTTTTATGTCACTTCATTGGTTCCCAGGAGTATCTTGTTATCTTGTTATGCTTGTTAGCCCCGTGTATATATAGCCCTAGTGCTTCTTTAGATCCTTGTGAGTTGTAGAATGGAATGGTTGTCTGTTATTTTTTATTAAATATTTTTTCCTTGTGGTTTTTGGTGTGTTGTTTGTTCTAGTTTTCCCACACCTGCACACAGATCCTTGCCTCTACCTGTCTACCCAGCTTTTCCACAAGTAGACTATTGTTCAAAGAGACAGGTCACAGAAATGTTCCACAAATGCCAACAGATATTCATGTGGCTCAGTGGTAGAGCATAGTGTTAGCGGTGCAAAAGGCTGAAGGTTCAATTCCCAAGGAAAACACACACACAAACAAAAACACTGTTAGTCGCTTTGGATTGAAACATCTGCTGAACGTAAATAGTGCATCTTTGAGTGTGTAGTAAGTATAAGTAAAATGCTTAAGGCTTTTACTCAAGTTGTTTTGTAATTGGTGACTTGTAAATTGAAGTGTTGAAAATTTCACTGTAAGGTATCTGTACTTTTAAGTATTATTGTAAGGTACTCTTTACACCTCTGTCATTTACTGAACTGAAAGCGTAGCAAAATACTGACTATACATAGAACCACGTGTCATGTACTGTATTTAGGACTGATACAAAAGAGAAGAGTTTTGTGTTACCAGGATTCCTTTTCTAATTAAAGAAGGTGGGGACACTCTCCTTAATGAGAGGGAAACTCAAGCAGATGTTTGCTGCAGATAAGATCAGATGCTGAGATAAGAATAAGGTCAATAAACAATTGTAGGTGGAGACTCTTCGGTGGGAAACTCTCATGCTTGATTTTTTTTCACAGCAGTCTTTCTAGCATGATTCGCAAGAATCTTTCTGTTTTCATTTGTTGGGGAGGGGGGAAAGACCGATTTATATTAAGAGGCGTGTGTTTACAACAGATGAAGGAATCAGAAGAAAGAGGGAAAGAGACATAAAGAAGGAGAGATTAAGATCAGACTTTGGGAACATCATATTCTCTTTAGTATTCCATCTGTGGAAGAAAAACCAGTGGGGTGACATTCTGTATGAGGTTAGCCGTAGTGATTATGAAATGGCCTGTGCTTTCCCCAGCGCTGCGTTGTGCGCCTGGTATAAAAAGATCACTATAGATCCAAACCAAGATAAAACTGTGGGTATGAAAGTAAAACTGTCCAACTTACATAGTAGACTGCTGTTACTTACTTCATCTGCAGCTACCTGTTTACATGGAACCCCATACATTTACTGATTTGTTGCATGACCTTTTAAATATAAAAGTTCCTTATTAGCAAGTATGGTTTCATGAAGAACCTTTAGCATCCATGGAACCTTTACATTGCATAAGAAGTTCTTTATAGTGGAAAACATTATTTAGATGATGTAAAGATGTTCTACACACTAAGAAAACAATTATTTTAAAAACTGTTCATTGAAAGGAACCAAGAATGGTTCTTCTATGGCATCACTGTGAAATCCCCATTTGAAATCTTTATTTTTAAGAGTGTGGACCTGCAGTCTAAATTATACAGTGTAAATGAGGAATGTCAAATTATAAAGACCCTTTTGGGACAGGGTCCTTTTGATGCCTTAATATTAGCAAGCATAACTCATCAGGTTTTCAAGCAAAGCATGTGACTCCTTTTTAGCATGACCTTTTCTAAAAATATGCATTACATGGAATAAAAAGTCATGGAAAACCTATAAATATCAACGAATTTTAATTCTTTTTTATTTAATTCTAATTCTAATGTCCCAAGCCTGAAAAGGCATGTCAAACATCTATAAGTTTGCATATTAAAATATATTTTTGTAGATTTATTTATTAAGTCTGAATGATAAAAAAAAAAAATATGTGGAAAGGTCATAGAAATGGGGTTCAAAATGTGGAGGACCAATTGGAATGACTACTGGAATTATTTGCATACTGTTTAATACAATTTTACCATATTGATATTCAGATTCAAAGGCACCCAAGTTTGCTTGTTTGTGGACTACCACATTTACATTTTACAACATTTGCAGTCTGTCTGTGAATTCTCATTTATCACACTGCAGCACAATTGATATATATAGATCTGGACTCTGGAGATTTCTGCATCTGCTGGTGACCTGTGGGAGTGAGAAATTGCTTCATAACTGTCAACTCACATTGTAATCTCTGCTAGAAAAAGAAAGCCGCAATGTTTACACATGCAGTATCTTTGCATTTAGGCAGTTTATATTGTTTATACATTTTCATTTACCTTTACATTTACAACAACAACAAAAAAATGTTTGTTTTACACACTAAGAAAAAAATGGTCCTTTTAAGAACTGTTTACTGGTAAGTTCTTTGAGAAACCAACAAATTGTTCTTTTAAGAACAGTTTACTGGAAGATTCTTTGGGAAACCAAAAAATTGTTCTTTTAAGAACTGTTTACTGGAGGGTTCTTTGAGAAACCGAAAAATGGTTCTTCTATGACATCACTGAGAAACCAAGAAACTTTCACTAAGCAGTGCCTTATCAGATGCAAATGGTGGATGGCATTAACCGTACTATGCATGGTCTTTTTTTTTTTTTTAATGCACCATACATTGATATATATCGTGCTTGAATTTTTTTTTGTAATCAGTTGACACCTCTGCAATGTTCCACAGGGCCACTTCCCCTTCTCATGCTTCCAATTTGGCCCACCGTGGTTAATCTTTTTCCATTTTCCGTTGCCCCCTCAGTGTACTTATATGTCAATAATTAATAAGATGCATCAATGTTTTTTGTTTTTATTTATACTTTTTAATTTTTTAGATTGCTATTTCATTTTAAGACCACAAAAATAAAAACATTTTTGTTGCCTTTGCTATGTCAGCTGTGTTCATCTCAGTGTTGTCATTACAATGCTAAGTGTCCAAACTATGACCACATATTTCATTCAAATGCAGCAGATTGTGTTATATGCGTATAAGAGAACTATTGACAATTGAGAGCAGAAATATTATGCATAACTGTCTCTTTCCAACCATGAAATAGATACATAAAATAAATGGAAATTGTGGTCTTTAACTGTTCCACAGACCACTGCTGGAAGGGAAATCAAGTGTACCCATGTCACGCTAATATAGATTATCTATATGCATAGTAGTATATGAATGTTAATTAAAACTGAAAGTGAATTACAAACCCGATTACAAAAAAGTTGGGACACTATACAAATTGTGAATAAAAACAGAATGCAATGTGGAAGTTTCAAATTTCAATATTTTATTCAGAATACAACATAGAAAATTTATAATTTTAAGTGAAAAATAAGTTTATTTTACATTTCATGGCATCAACACATCTCAAAAAAGGGTCAAGGCCATGTTTACCACTGTGTGGCATCCCTCTTCTTTTTATAAAGGTCTGCAAACATCTGGGGACTGATGAGACAAGTTGCTCACGTTTAGTAATAGGAATGTTGTCCCATTCTTGTCTATACAGGCTTCTAGTTGCTCAACTGTCTTAAGTCTTCTTTGTCACATCTTCCTCTTTATGGTGCGCCAAATGTTTTCTATGGGTGAAAGATCTGGACTGCAGGCTGGCCATTTCAGTACCCAGATCCTTCTACGCAGCCATGATGTTGTAATTGATGCAGTATGTGGTCTGGCATTGTCATGTTGGAAAATGCAAGGTCTTCCCTGAAAGAGACAATGTCTAGATGGGAGCATATGTTGTTCTAGAACTTGGATATACCTTTCAGCATTGATAGTGCCTTTCCAGATGTGTAAGCTTCCCATGCCACACGCACTCATGCAACCCCATACTATCAGAGATGCAGGCTTCTGAACGGAGCGCTGTTAACATTTTGGGTTGTCCTTGTCCTCTTTAGTCCGGATGATATAGCGTCCCAGTTTTCTAAAAAGAACTTCAGATTTTGATTGGTCTGACCACAGAACAGTTTTCCACAGTCCATTTTAAATGAGCCTTGGCCCAGAAAAAATGCCTGCGCTTCTGGATCATGTTTAGATATGGCTTCTTTTTTGACCTATAGAGTTTTATCCGGCAACGGCGAATGAAATGGTGGATTGTGTTCACCGACAATGTTTTCTGGAAGTATTCCTTAGCCCATGTTGTGATTTCCATTACAGTAGCATTCCTGTATGTGATGCAGTGCCGTCTAAGGGCCCGGAGATCACAGGCATCCAGTATGGTTTCCGGCCTTGACCCTTACACACAGAGATTGTTCCAGATTCTCTGAATCTTTGGATGATGTTATGCACTGTAGATGATGATAACTTCAAACTCTTTGCAATTTTTCTCAGAGAAACTCCTTTCTGATATTCCTCCACTATTTTTCGCCACAGCATTGGGGGACTTGGTGATCCTCTGCCCATCTTGACTTCTGAGAGACACTGCCACTCTGAGAGGCTCTTTTTATACCCAATCATGTTCCCAATTGACCTAATAAGTTGAAAATTGGTCCTCCAGCTGTTCCTTAAATGTACATTTAACTTTTCCGGCCTCTTAATGCTGCTACCTATCCCAACTTTTTGGAATTTGTAGCTCTCAATAAATCCAAAATGAGCCAATATTTGGCATGACATTTCAAAATGTCTCACTTTCATCATTTCATATGTTATCTATATTCTATTGTGAATAAAATATAAGTTTATGAGATTTGTAAATTATCATATTCCTTTTTTACTCACAATTTGTAAAGTGTCCCAACTTTTTTGCAGTCGAGTTTGTATTTTTGCGTTACCAAACGCAGAAATACAAAAGGTGAAATCCATTAAGAAGTTTGTGTTTTAATAGCTACATCTCATGATAGCATAGTCTAGCTCTAGGCCTTACTGTCTGTTTGTGTTAACAAGAGTGTAAAAATGCTACTAAAATTTAGTATAATTGATTTTAATACTGAATTAACTTATACCTCACATGCCAAACTGCTGATTTATTCATTTCAAACATGCACTTCTTTACAGCGGAGTTTATGAAAACCACGTGACGTCATCGCATACTTCCTCGAGCTTGTAGCGCAACACCGGCTAGCATGATAGCGCGAGGCTTTTAGCTTCGCTATATCAGTGAATTAAACGGTCGGTTTTACACAAACAAGCACAAATTACAGCCACACTGTTACTAAACTCAGAAAGTATATCGTATATGCAAAACAGCGAATTTCAACCAGGAAAAACCGTGTCTCGAGGTAGGACAAACATAGGCGAGCTCACATGTTCGCACAGCTCGAGCGCACTTTAATTCGTCTCTTTACTACTAATTGTTTAGTTTATCACTGACAGTCAGGCGAAATGCATGAATACGTAATGCATTTTTAGTAAATAGTCATATGCTATCTTTAAAACGCTACATAAACGCTTGTTTGATGGTTATTTAGCAGCAAGTGACCGTTAGCAGGTTGTTTGTATCAGATGTCCTGGACTTGTTATGTTGTTGTAGTTTAGAGTTAAATATCTTTTATTGTCTGAAAGCATATGTTTTTCTAAAATTTGCTTTAGTAAGTCAAGAAACTTCTGGAAAGGTGGGGTGTGCATGACAGCTGGGTCTCAGTTGAGGCCTGTGTATAAGCTGACACAGTTTTCCTTCTTGTTGACATGGTTTATTACTGGATTTCATGTGTTCCGTGGCAGACAGCAGATTATTTATTTGTACTTTCTGCATGGTTATCATTGCTTTCTAGCGTACTACAGACAGTATGGAAGAACAACCAAACAATAACATAGAGGTGACTGTGAAAACCCTAGACTCCCAGAGTAGGAGTTACACAGTTCAGGCGCAGGTAAGCTGGAGTTTTCTTATTGTGCACATTGTCACATGTACTTTATAATGATGAGTTAGCGTACTGCATTTGACCACAATTTAAGGCAAATGACAGGTCATGTGACCACATGGCAAAGATAGAAGTCTACTGTCTGCCAGTTGTCTTTTGAATTGACAGCTTCTTGTTTCGCTTCGTAGATGACGGTGAAAGAGTTCAAGGAGCACATATCACCTTCTGTTGGAATTCCTGTTGACAAACAAAGACTCATTTACCAGGGCAGAGTACTTCAAGATGAGAAAACCCTAGCAGAGTACAGTGAGTTGATTTGTATAAAATCAGCAGTTTCAAAATCCTTCGAGGGAACTCCGTTGACATTGTGTATATGATTCCATCGAAAGCAAGTTCAGTTGAATTACAAAGCAAAACGACATATTTATGCATTTCAGCATGTGCTTTTGAATAACATCCCCTTTTTGCAGTCTTGTGACTTTTCTGTACTTGTCCCTGTTCATCCATCTCTGTCTAGATGTGGATGGAAAAGTAATACACCTGGTAGAGCGGGCTCCACCACAGACCACCCAACAGGGCTCAGACTCGGGTGGCGTACCAGGGTCCTCTGGCGCGGCACAGGGAGGAAATCAGAACCCAAACTCAACCAGTAGCTCTCAAGGGATCCCTCTTGGGCCTACGCATGACCGCAATGCCAATAGCTATGTTATGCTTGGTACTTTTAATGTTCCGGTAAACATAATGGATCCTCAGCAAATTCAGGTGGAGATTTTTTTTTTGACTTCGTGTAACTTGTATTGCTTGATTTTGGTACTTTTTTGCGTAATGTATTCGTTTTTCTTAGATGTCCATTCAGCAGATGATGACAGGCCTGGGAGACAGTGCAAGAAATCCACGTGTCAGTACCAACACGGGGGTGAGGACCATTGTGATCTAAAGAGAGCCCTTTTGTAGTGGTGGCATTTGCATGCAAAATAAGCAAATTCATGTTTTTATTCAACAAGGATGCGATAAATTGATCAAATGTGAGGGTAAAAACGTGTAGAGTGTTACAGAGAGTTCTATTTCAGAGAAATGTTGTTCTTTGGAACTTTTTGATGCCAGATATTCCTGAAAAAATAAATGCATCAAGATTTCCACAAAAAAATATTAAGTAGCCGAACAGTTTTCAATATTGATAATAATAATAAAACATTTCTTGAGCAACAACCCAACATATAAGAATGATATCTGAGTGATCATGTGACGCTGAAGACTGGTGTGATGGACCCTTTTAACAAGACTGTGATGACGCGTTTAATAGTCATCAGCATCGTAAATCATAGGAAGTTTTACATTTTTGTATTTTTATAACACTGTTCTTTTTATTATGTCACCTTTACATCAAATTACCAGAAATGAATTATGTTGAATTACCAACACTAATGCGAGGGTGTTTCTAATGCAGCGTCTTTGGGAGGGAAGGTAAATTTGACATTGTTCTCTCTTCTGACTGCCGTTATCAGTCTCTTTAAAAAAATTTTTTTCCTTTTATTGAATGTCATGAAAACACTATCGTGGAGTTTTTTCTTTTTTTATTTGTGCAAATGGGAATTAAAAAATAAATTTGGGGTACTCTCCTGCGTCAAGTAAACCCAACTATGCTGACTTCCTCTGCTGAGAAACCCAGAAATGTCAAAAAGGTCCATGATGCTGAATGTAGCTTTAGTATCAGAGAAATAAATAACGTGTTAAAATCTATTAAAATAAACTTATTTTAAATTGTAATGTGTCATAATATTGCTGTTCTTTATTTATAAAAAAAAAACCAGCCAACCTCGGCTAGCTGTTTTTTTTCTTCTTTTTAATAAAAAAAAACCCAGTATGCATAAAAAAAACTGTATGCAAATGCATTAATATATATATATATATATATATATATATATATATATATATATATATATATATATATATATATATGTATATGTATTAATTTATGCATTTAGCAGATGCTTTTATCCAAAGCGACTTATAGCACTTATTGAGCGACTTGTAGCTCAAGTTGTAAAGCATTGCATTAGCAAGCGAAAGGTTGGGGGTTTGAATCCCAGGTATCGCATGTTAGGAAAATGCAATCTAAGTGAATGCAATCTAAGTCATTTTGGATAAAAGCATCTGCTAAATGCTTTAATTTAATCCCTGGGAATCGAACCCACAACCTTGTGCTGCTAATGCGATGCTCTACCACTTAAGCAGTGTATATATATATATTAGGGGTGTAACGGTTCACAAAATTCACGGTTCGGTTCGATACGATACACTGATGTCACGGTTCGGTTCGGTACGTTTTAGATACAGCAAAATGTAAAAACATCTCAACTTTTCAGAATGCCGCAAGCGCACCGCGGGTCATGTGACAAGAACTAACCAATCAGCTTCATCCTTTCCCGTTACAACGTTGAAAGCTCAGCCAAGATGAAGGAACAGCTGATCATAGTTGTATATGGATTGCAATTTTGAAATAAATTTAGTAGCAGAGCCTACTGCAAGCGATTCTTAGAGCTGCTTATCCATTTATCCTTTGCTGAAATTTCCGCGTCTTCATGGAGAGAGCAGAACGTCATTGTTGCTTAGCAAAGACAGACGCCTCATGAGCGCTTCTGCCCGAGCGCTTTGGAAAGGAGGAGAAAGACGCGGCTAGCGTTTTCCACGCGTTTTTAGGCACGATATGTGAACGGCCCCTAAGGCGCTCGCTTACTCAGCACGCGCTGAAGGCTCGTTGCAAAATGTGTAATGCATTTAACAGACCAGAAATAGAAGATCCTCCAATAACCAACAGGTCTGGTGTTTGGGTGCACTTTGGATTCCCTGTAAGCTATAATGGTGATGACAGAATGAATGGTAAATAGTAAGGTCTCATATCCGTGGCTATAATGTAAATGTAACGCAAGTCTACCAATCGCCGAGGTGATGTCTTTTGCACTGTTTGAGTCAGTCGGAAATGTCTGTCTAAATGCTGCGGGGATAGTTTGTTGCGTGTATATTTCTCCTTTTTTTCGTCTTTTCCCAGATACTGACACACTAAGGTGATGTCGGCGTAAATGAGTTTACATGTTTCAAGTATTCCCGCTGGTGTTTTTTTTTTTATTCCCGCTGGTGTACCCTATTGTCATAGCAGATGCGACCGTTGTTTTTTTATCCACCACTCTCTTGCCATCACCATTATAGCTTACAAGGAATCCAAAGTGCACCCAAACACCAGACCTGTTGGTTATTGGAGGATCTTCTATTTCTGGTCTGTTAAACGCCTGACTGAGTAGCCTAACATAAACATATAAGTTGGTGTTTTAGTCTTCTTCGGGGGTGTCAGGGGCGTTGCCTGTTACGTCGTTTTGGGTTATTGGGCTACCTTGTTGAACGCATATCATTATATTTCACTTTTTTTTTTTTTTTCAAATATAATTAATTAGTTAAACGAACCGTTCGGTACATAATGCGTACCGCATACCGAACCGAAAGCCTCGTACCGAACGGTTCAATACAATTACGCGCATCGTTACACCCCTTATATATATATATATATACAAATACAGACAAATGCAGCCATTTAAATGTATAGAAATAAATGACATATATGCAGTAATTTCCATTCAGTAATTACATATAATTCTTTCTTCCAGACCAGTGGCTCTGTGAATGTTCAGATTGATTTGGACCAGTCATTGCAAAGTGAGCCCAGACTGCGGCTGCTATTGGCTGAGAACTTGCTGAGAGACACCAATGCTGTGATCCAGAGACTGGAGGTAAACAATATTGCTGAGAATTACTTGGCTTGTTTCTTACAGTGGTATCAGGAAGACATAAATGTGCATTTACATTGCTTATTGATTATACCTTCATTTCTGCCTTCTTTCACAGGGGCAGCTCGAGGATGGCTCAGCATCCCAGGAGGACTCTGCACCTCCACCCACCTCCTCCACTTCCACTCCATCTCCTACTGTACAACCCATGGACACTTCTCCTCCACCGTCAAGTACCCCACCATCCTCTTCCTCCTCCACCCAGACTGAGGGTGCTCCACCCCCTCCTGCGGGCCTCAGGTAGGAGCGGTTATAATTAGAATTTAATTATTTGCTTTATATAATAAATCTTAATATATCTTTCTATTTTTCAATGAAGTTTCAGGGAATAATTAATCAAAAAATTAACACAAAATGAGAATTGATTGTTTTATAGTTGAACAGTGTTGTTGTATGTAAAACATATGCATAATGATTCTTTAAAAAGTCTCTTTTGGTGTTCCATGTTGAAAATAAAACATCACATGGGTTTGGAATGGCTTGAGTATGATGACACAATAATTCATTTTTGGATTTATTGTGCCTTAAGTGGCTTTGTTTTGCTAAGCCTTTTTTGCTCTTATCGAACCATGCTTTTAATTAAATTGAATTTAATGGAAGTTATGAGTCCAGAATATAAATCAAGTTAAAATAAGGACTAACCATCTTGCATAGGGCAGTCATAATGTCTCATAATGTCTGTCATGATTTTAGTCGTTGTTTATTTTTGTTAATAAACCATCTTTTTAAAGATAGTAAAGGTTAAAAAAGGTTATTTAAACACATCGGGGCATTTTATAGGTGTTTTTTTTTAATAAGTCCATGAATGTCCAGAATGACTGTTTAGTGTTGATTTACTCTAAATCTGATAAAGGTTCGTAGGTAAGCCTTTAGTGTTGTGAATAGAAAATTTGGTGGTTTACAAAGTAAGTTTTTGGAAGACTTACAGCTAGGAAATGATGATACATACAATTTGACAGTGTGACAATATTTTTCTGGTCTCAGCCCTATGATAACAACTAATAAATATACAATTCCATTTTTGGTTATATCTTTAATGTTCCTAAAACTATGACTGTACTAAATGTACTAAATCCATTTAAAGGTACACTCCATTTTTTATTTTCCGTCAGTCTTAGTATATGATGTAACTGCAGAAGAGTTGAGTTTTAAATAGGAAAAATATAAATATATATCTGGATATTTTTGAGCGAGATGCTAACAGTCTAATCAGATTCAGTGATCTGTGCTAAGCTAAAAGTGCTACCAGAGATTGGATGAACGGATTAGAAAATGGTATAACTCAACTGTTTAACTCTAGGGGAGTTGGAAAATGAGCCTATTTGCAAAGAGAGTGGAGTGTTCCTTTAAATCACCAGTGAATTGCCACATGAAAGATATATTCTGTTTCTTTCAGAAGAATGACTAACAAATTGGAACAGAAATGTGAGTTTCTGTCTTTAAGTTTCATAAACACCTGACTACAATGTTCCTTTTGTCTCATTTTTTACCTTTTGGTTTGGCCCAATAATGAAATTTGTGGGAAATGTACAGACACTTTTAAATCAACCGCCTACAATGTGAGGTGAAACAGAGGGAGTTAAACCAGGAGATTGAGTTTCGCTATTGAAGGAGTAGGCATGACTTCAGTTCAGTCTACCTTAGACCTTGTTGACATTTGACATCAGGTTAAGAAATGTGGATTTGACACTTTGAGTAACCTCACTGCATTAGGAAACTAACAACTCACTGTTTATTATGCTCTATAATTCTATTTGGGTATATGTTAAACAATTTACATGATAAATGTATCTACAGTATCATATGAAAATGTAGGGTAACTAAGAGTTTTTTTATGTTTTTGAAAGAAGTCTCCTTTGTTTGCCAAGGCTGCATTTATTTTAACAGATATACAGTGAAAACATTTATATTGTGAAATTATTACAATTTAAAAATCATTTAAAAATCTGATTTGGTCCTCAATAAACATTTCTTATAAATTTTGCAAACAGTTATAATTCATGAAAGGAGTATTCGAAAGAAAAGTGTATATATATTTTTTTATAACAACATGACAATGATTAATACTGAACCCGAACCTTTGAATGGTAAAAATATATAACATTATAAATTATAAGTTGTTATAAGCTAGCTTGATGGTAGTTTTATATATTAACTGGTTCTCTAATTTTCATGTTTTCTCCCTTGGGAGGTTTTCTTGTCCAATTGGGACATTTACTCCAAAGCTTGTGATTTTATCAAAAACCAGAGCAGATTATAAAACAGTACATGAAATTCATTTGCTGTGTATCCTAAAAAGGGAAAGTCCTTTGTGGCCAAAACCGTTTGTTGTACTGTAGATTTTAAATACACTGAGCACTTTACTTTTTGGACTTTGTTACAATAAAAAAATATATTGCTAGCATCTTGGCATGAAATCCTTTTTTGGATACAGAGCAAATTAATAATAATAATTAAAAAAAAAATGTGTGCTCTTTTTGGAAGAATTTATGGCTTGAAATCATGTCACATGTGGATTGAAAAGAGTGCAGGATCCTCAATTTGTGTTGTTGTTGATATAATACAATACATACAATAACACTCCATACAGATGATGAGTCACATTTTCTTGGTTTCATGTGCATTTAGTCTGCACGGATGCTTAAATCCATCAGTGGGAGTTTATCTATAATAGGAAGTCTTTGCCTAGCCACTGAAAAGCGAAGCTCCCACTACTGTATCCTACTCAGTTTTAAAAGTCAGAGAAACCACCATTCTTACCACTAATGACTTGGTTTTCAAGTGTCAAACTAAAGGTTATTTTTAGTGTAAGCCATCTTGTTTCGTTGACTAAGCAGCGTCTGTTCTGTTTGATTAATTCACATTCATACTTAACCATACTCTACTTCAAATGCTCTTACACAGGAATCTATGAACCGGGTAGCAGTTTATGTTTACCTATGTTTTCCTTTCAATATAATGAGTGTATTAAAGTGGTGTCCTATCGTTCAGTGTTTGATGCAAGTTGCATTTGGAAACATTGATTTATGATGATCCTGTTGCTGTCTTCCCATCAGCCATCCAAGCCCAGCTGAAATGGTAGAGATGTTAACAGAGCTGAGGAGAGTGGAGGAGAGACTCCAGCCCTTCATTCAGAGAGCTCACCTCATTCTAGAGGCAGCCACAACTGCAGACTACAACAACAATGTAAGAAGCCCACTCGCCATAAATGTTTTTTTCTCTCACCATAAATGTAGAGTTCAGACGCCATAATTACTTTGATGTGAATGCAAATTCATTTTGGAAGTGAGGCTATGATAAGTCATTCAGCCAATATATTTTCAGTAGGCCGAACTTGAAAAATGAGTTGAAATAATAAGATAAGCGATGCTATCATATATCAGTATTGTAGTGATACATTGTTTCAAGTGATACTGCCTAAACAGTTCAGATCCTATCGCTTAGAATTGATTCTTCTATTCAGCAAGGGATGCTATATTGATCGAAGGTGACAGTAAAGATGTTTTAAAATTTAAACAAATATTTACATTTCCATTTATTAAATAATCCCGAAAAAAGAATCATAGTTTCCAAAACAATATTAAGCAGCACAGCTGTTTTTAAAAAACAGGAAAATATCTTACCGACCCCAAACTGTATGGTATTGTATATGGCAAAAATATGGCATAATAATAACTTTAAAAGTTTCTTAATTTTATAGTTGTTATAATTGGCATTTGTGCATAATTTCATTAAATGTTAAATATTTATATCAGCTTTTTTCTTTGTGAACAACAGACCCAAGAGAGGGATGAGGACCAACGCATTCTTAACCTCGTGGGGGAGGCCCTCCGTCTCTTGGGAAATGCCCTGGTTGCCCTGAGCGACTTACGGTGTAACCTCCTGAGCAACCCTCCTCGACACCTGCATGTTATCCGGCCCATGTCCCACTACACCTCCTCTGTGCTTACTCCAGGGGGCGTGCATCACCTTCCAGCGCAGGTAAGGATGTGGTCAGAGGCTCGTGCAGTGGGAAGCATGCACTGCATAACCCTGAAAGTGAAAGTTTGTAGAGTTCTTCAAAAATAAGTACTGAGGTGTTTTTGGTAGAGGTATATTTTCCAGAGATGCTAGAAATACTGAGAAAACAGGGACTTTAATGGTAGTTTGTTGAAGTAGGCCTATTTAAAACAATTCAATTAACTTTTAACATTCTGCAGTTGAATCTTGGAACTACTGTGACCATGTCAGCCAATGGCAGACCAGCAGCTGATGGTCAGCCTCAGTCTACTGGCCAATCAGATCAGCAAGGCCAGGGACCAACACCTGCCAGTCAGACTGGTCCAGCCAATCAGCAGAGTGGACCGCCAGGGCCTAGAGTCATCCGGATCAGTCATCAGACCATGGAGCCTGTAGTGATGATGCAAATGAACATTGATGGTGGGTTTCTTTTGTATTTGTGTGCAAGGGGTTTAACTATTTTTCCTATTTGAATTTAAATCACTTGTTTAATATGTTACAGACTCTGGCAATGCTGCACAGACAAATGGTCAACAGAATGCTGCTGGTACTGGACAGCCTGGTTAGTCTTTTTTCTGAATTACATCCCCATAGAGGCAATTAAAATATTCACTTTATATTATGAATAGACTTTTAAGTTATAAGGAGGTAAATGATCATAACATATTGGATGTGAGTATTTACATTAGTTAGTGTATTTCGCATATATGAATTGTAAAAAAATATAGACAACATACAGATTTTAAATATATATATAAAGTAAAATAATTAAAAGCAATATAGTTATAAAAATGATAATAGCATGTTAATATTTTGTCTGATCTTCACCAAGATGAGCATGTGTTTATATGATACACATTTGCGTGTTGCAGGTGCCCCCCCTACTGTTCAGATTCCAGGTCTACCTCCAGAATTCATGCAAGCCATTGTGCATCAAGTCACTCAGCAAGCCATGGCAATGGCAAACGCTGCCTCTACTGGCCAGCAGGGGCAACAGACCACCCCTCCTGCAGCAAATGTTGGCACTGGCTCCACTCCACCCCCCATGCCCCCTTACTCACCTCAGGCCAGAGTGGTTTTCACCAGACCCTCCTTTACCCACAGGATGACCAGCCCCACTTTCACCCCGCGGGGAGCTACTATCAACCTCAGAACAGCTGTTCCACCGATGATGGGCCAACAGCCGGGACAGGTGAATGAAATTCCCATGATTTTTCTGGAATGTAGAGGTGGAAATGCCAGACAGGAATAAATGTGTTTCACCACATTAAGGTATGAATTGTGAAATGAATTTTGAAGTGATTTTGATTAAAAAAAATTAAGAACTCTATATATGCCAAGCCTACATATTTCCTCTAAAATCTCTTAAAGGATTATATGATGCGATTTCAAGTTTTCCTGTCTCTTTGGAGAGTTATATACTGATTTTGCACAGATTAACTCCCTGAAGTTGCAAACAGTAAATTCTCAAAACCAAAGAGATATTCTTCATCAAAGTTAAGGCAATGCGCTGCACTGGAAGTTGTGGTTTGCTGAATTCAGAAGCAGTCATGCATTATGATCAGTTTTTACAGAAGTCCTCAGTGCTCAGACTTGTTCATTGGGTGTTGGTTTCATACAGATATGTGTGTTTTTCTCCGCAGGCTGGACAGTTCCCTCCTGCTGCTTTGAATCAGATGATTGGTGGACTGGTCGGCCAGCTTCTGTCAGGGGCTGCAGGTCAGATGGGTACAGTTGCATAAAACTTGAATTTGTAGTAATATATGTACTGATTTTTTTTAAATTGATAACATATGAGTTCTGAGATATTTTAGTTGATAACTGAAATGTGGATCAGCTCAAATGAGGTCACTGACGTGCTTGATATTCTCTTAAAATTTTATGCAATACATTTTACTATATAAATTCATCATTCATTCAATACTGATGTAAAATGCTTCTGATTAGGGTATAGTATAATATATTTTACTGTTCTCTGCATCCACAGCCAGCCAAACCACCACATCATCCTCTCAAACATTCACCTTCTCCACATCTACTTCCACAAGCACTCCATCCACCACCACGACCACCACAAGTGGTTCTGGGTCCACGCAGTCTAATAGTACCAGTACCAGCACTCCCCAACCTGGATCTTCACCACCACTTCCTCAGGAGAACCCTTTAGGGGGAAACCTGGAGCAGTTGTTGGGGTCTCTACTGGGTGGAGCTGTTGCCACAGGAGGCCAGGGTCCTTCTATAACAGTCACCATGCCTGGGGTCCCTACCTTTATCCAGGGGGTCACAGACTTCATGCAGGTGAATAGCCTACTTAGGCTTTATAGACTTTTTTTCCAGATTTTATTATTACAATAATATCATTTTTCAAACATAGAATTACAGAGGATTTATTTTGGTGGTTGTTCAGTTAATAAATATACACACTGTATGCTGTAGAGTAAAGCAAGCAAAAATAAATTTGTTTTTTTGCATCTCTGTCATCAGGCTTCCCAACCACTTTTCTCTCAGCCTCCTGGGGGACAGCCTCAAACCTCGACCCCTACCGCTCCCACTGCCCCACCAAACTCAGCCCCCACTCCTGGGGTCGCCACAGCCAATGAAGGTCTGAACCCTGAGCTCTTCACTGGGATAGTGCAGGGCATCCTGTCCACCATGATGGGTTCTCTGGGTACCCCTCAAAACGAAACCGAGAGCATCGCTCAGTTCATCCAGAGGCTCTCCCAAACTAGCAATATCTTCACCCCTGGTACTGGAGATGCTATGGGTGAGCTCTTTTGGGTTAATAAGTTTCTTTTAGTTCTTTTCTTTCTTTTTTTCAGTAAAATGAGGAAACTTAAAAACCTGTATACATTTTTAGGTTTCTTCGGTGATCTTTTGGCTTTGGTTTGTCAGAACTTCTCCATGGTGGACATGGTGCTGTTGCTCCATGGGCAGCACCACCCACTGGGTCGTATCCAGCCCCATCTCGCTCAGTTCTTCACTGAGCATTTCCTGCAAGGCCGTGAGCCCACAGAGGCCAACATCACCGTAAGTTGTTCTTTAGCAGTGCCAGAGGGCTCTGATTCCCAATGCTGGTGCTGGAATACCCCCCAAAACTGCAAAATCTTGTATGCCTTCCTGATCAAACACATACCTAATTAGACTAATCAGTTCATTACTAGAGACTCCAAAACCTGAAATGGGTTTTGATACATAAGGGAAACATGCAAAATGTTGAGAAACGGCAATCTAAAATATTTACAGTGACCTTCAAATAAGCCCCAAAAAACATAACTGTGATGGAGTGCCCTAAATAGCCTGAATAATCCATTTCTTGTGTCCAAACTTTTCTTTAAGCCGTGTTGCCCATCCTTTGCTCTCTTATTGGCTGTAGCTCATTGTAACACCGGACACCATGTGATGTTGTGTGGGCCGACCGTTACGGATATTTGCATGATATTTGTTTGGCATCAGCAAGGCATCGGTTGAGGCCACAGCGACCCTCTGATTTGTCCTTGAGCACTACACACATAGATTGCAGAGCATTGATCACCCAATGATTTTCCCCGATCACAGCCCAACCTCTCAGCATTAAATTGAGCTTAAAATCCTGTAGTGTGAACCTGGCTCTACTAACCCTGACAAGAATATACAACTTCAACATTAACACTTCAACTATACTGCAATAAAGCTCAAAGCATGATATTTACATTATTCAATGCCGCATACAAGATGTAATTGCTGGCAGCAGTCAAATAATGTACACAGAGCATTGTGCATTATCTTTCAGCTTGCACGCAGTCCACAGAATTATTGTAGGAAAGAAATTAACACAAATAGCCAGATTTAACTTTTTCTGGTAGTTTGTGATCTCTGCATTAAAGACATATCAGAACTATACCTCCCCGGTACAGTCCCTTGTCTGATTCTTCACTTTCTCCCCTCTTTCTGTTTCTATTTCCATCTCTTCATCTTATTTTTTCTTTCTGTTTTTATAGGCAGCTGCTGATGACTTAATTTCAGAACTCGAGGAATACATCACAGAAAGTTTTGTAAGAATCCCTGAATCCTTTCTTGACTCCTTAAAAACTATGAAAAGCATCTGTGACTGATCCCTCAGTTAGTAACAAGCACTGTAAAATTTTAAGTGGAAGTCTACACACTACCATACACCATTCACTACCATTCAAAAGTTTTGGGTCTTTAAGAAAAATAAATTCAGTTTTGAATATATTACAATGGAAAGATGTTAAATATTTGTATATTGTAATAATTCACAATATTTCCATTTTTAATATATTTTAATCAAATAAATTCAGACTTTGAGAGAAGAAGAAACTTGTTTGTAAATTTGTTATAAAAAATCTTACCGACCCTAAACCTTTGACCTGTAGTGTAGATTTTACATTGGTACCACATATCCTGAATAACTTAGATAACACATTTGTATGGGGTAATTAATATAATCACTAATGCAAGCTGAATTTTAAACACTCTGGAATGTTTTGTGCCTAGACTTCCGGTGTGAGTGAATTACTGCAAACATAATATGATTTTATATGATATGAAGTCAAAGCATGACAAAGATGATGTTGCTTTGCTTAAAGTAAATAAAAGCACTTTTTTCACACAGTGGAACTGATGCAAATTTGAGATTTATGCTTCCTGTCCATCCCATCTAGTCATCCATCGCAGTCCGTGATGGGGTGGATATCACCCAGACGAACCGGGCTTTTCTCAGACAGCAACTTGCAGGCATCGCCACCCACATTCTGCACTGCACCGGTATGTCTAGACGATGTGATGAGTCTCTATTTAAATTCATAAATTATTGTAAAATATTAGCTTGCAGTTTGCTTCTTATATCATGTTGAGGGCTCCATAAGAATGCAGTAGTTACTCACACACATAAAAACATGAAATAATTTAAATGTGCATTTATTTCATCAGATCAAACGTTTGGACCTCGGCTCCTGCAGCTGTGTAACCGTGCACTCTTTGAGTGTCTGGCCCTCAACCTTTACTGTCTAAACGGAGAACAAAGTGCCCTTACTGCCGTCATCAATCACCGAATTGTTAGTATCCAAAACATCTGACGTCTGACTCCTACACCCTATTTCGTCTTGGTTATTCTTTTATTGATCATCCTACAACTGCTCACAGTAAATAAAATTGCGGAGGAGACATTTCCATGTTGGCGGATGCTTGCGTTGATGCAGGAAACTTAGCAATTAATGATAAAGGTGTTAGGGGTAAGATCGGGTTTCGCAGTCATGGAAAACCTAAAAATATTAGGGGATATTAAAATAGTTATTAAAATGTAAAGGAAAATTAAAAATGAATGTGTATATTAAAAAAAAAAATTATTAGCTCATATCTTTTCAGTGAGGAAAGTGTATGTATATATATATATATATATATATATATATATATATATATATATATATATATATATATATATATATATATGTGAATATATGTGTATGTATGTATATATGTATGTATATGTATATATCTATGAATTAACATGAATTTACATGTCTCCTCTCTATTAGAGGACAATGTCTGCTGAGGTTAACCCTAGTCTGGTGAACTGGTTAACCAGTATGATGACCATGAGGCTGCAAGTGATACTGGAGCACATCCCCATCACAGAGGAACAGATCACTCATTACATCATCCGCACACAGGTTTGTCTCCATACATTTTGTATAGAATTACTATATATTTTTTTCAGATTCCACCAGTTATGAAAGTTGGTTAGTGTGAAGTGCTGGTGGTTTGCATCGTCAAGATGGTCTTAGTTAACATACTGTGACCAGTTTTTAGATTGAATATGGCCTGTTCATTCTATTTAGCCAATAAAGGGATCATTCACCCAAAAATGAGAATTAGCCCATGATTAGATTAGACCTTACTGAAGGTCTGACATCTATGGCAGCTTTCATTGTCCAAGATCCGCACATGATGCCGTTTGACCGTCATGTCAAAAAACCAATCACAGTTAGTTTCATTCATTGTCACGTTTCAAGGCGTGGAAATGTCGCCACAATAACAGACCGGTGTGTAAAACTCTTGGACATATTTTAACGATTCTATGCCACTTTAAATATTTTACATACTTTTGAATATCCAGTGTTTAATTGATCCTGATAAGCACTAGTCGTCACAGTTGTAAACACGCCTTCTTTCTTCTTTCGGGTTTGGCGCCACGGTATCTTTGTTTCCAGTTGGAATGTTAAAGAACGCGACACACACGTCTCCTGGCAATGCTGTAGAATCTGATGACGACTTCGACACTCCTGAAGTGTTTCCGCTTTTGTGTCCCATATGCATCAGACATTTAGCCAACGGTCCTTGGGCGAGACGTCTGAGGCTGAGACTAGCCCATGATTTATGTCCTGGCTCTTGCAAGCTGTATAATGGCAGTGAATGGTGCCCCTGTTTTCGAAGCCGAAAAAAGTGCATCCATCCATCATAAAACTACTCCTACTACACATGGCTCCGGGTGCGATGCATTAGTGTAAGAAAAATATAGATTTTATTTTTTATTTTAAA
Organism: Carassius auratus; assembly: GCF_003368295.1. Taxonomy (NCBI): domain Eukaryota; kingdom Metazoa; phylum Chordata; class Actinopteri; order Cypriniformes; family Cyprinidae; genus Carassius; species Carassius auratus. Next base: position 12,689,023 of record NC_039282.1, on the reverse strand, counting down.
CCGTAATCTCCAGCTTCTGGTCACTCCAGCAGGTGACTTCATGAAAGGCACAACGTGAGCTCCGGGAAGAGAGTGACAAACGGGGAAGCACAGAGGAGAAAGCAAATTGTGGTGGCAGAAAAAGCCAGTTGTGCATTTGGATGTCCGAATCGGAATGCAAATCATTTTTATATAATACTGTTGTCAAGATGCCATTTGAAGCTAAAAGCAGACATTTAAATGGAAAAACTATATATGAAACCTTTAAATGATTACCCTACTTTAAAGCATAAATTAGATTTTAATAATATAGGTCTATATAATATTCACATAGGGGACATTGTTGTATTAGCCCTACAGTTAAAGCAGAAAAATACTATTTGAACCTAAAACATTATTCATTACATTTACCTATTTTATCTCACAAAAAAAATTTTTTCTTGTAAATGCAAATTTATTTCCTAGTTGAAACTTTATAACTTAGTTCAACTCAACAATTGCGAGTCAAATCTGAGGGAAAAAAGCCAGGAGTGTGGGAAGATTCTAAACTCATGATCCTGAGCCAAGGGAAAAAGAGAGAATGACGAGTTGATTTTTCTTTACCAGAATTATCAGGAATTTCAGAATTTAAAGAAAATTTGAATATTTAAATATAAGCTCAAAATTAGCTTTTAATTTCATGGCTTGCATAGACTGCTACGTTAAAACTGGAATTTTCTGCCACCAGATAGGCTCAGCCCACAAAAAAAAAATGTCATAACTGTTTGCAAACACTGAAATAGGTCTATACAGTTTGGAAGAGCCTGGACAATTTTTAATATAACTCCTATTAGATTTGTCTAAAAGAGAAATGTCAAATACACCTAGGATGCCGGGAGGGTGAGTAAATCCCTATGGGCAACCTCTGTAAAAAAAAAAAAAAAAGTAAAATATAGGTGTAATAAGGGTTGTAATAATTCATGCATTGGAATAAATCGAACCCATGACCTTGGTTTTGCTGGAACTAATTTCTAGCATTCATCTACAAGAACATGCAGTGGGGGAAAAAATCTGGTGCTAGCATAGCTTTTTTTATATTCCATTTAAATGCTAAGTTCCACTCATGGAGGTTACATGACTCTCAAATGATATTTTGCATTGCCTTAAAATGCATATGAATGTGTTTTCAGAGTGAAGAATCAGTAGAGAGGTCCATACAAGATCCCGAGCCTCAGAATGTGGAGGTAAATAAACATAAAAGCATTTGATGCTGATTTACCGATTTACAATGAAATGCAGTTGTTTTGGTCATTGAAGACTGGACATGTACGTAATTTGCTTTAGATGTTTAACAGTGTTCTCATGTACTGTATGGTCTCATATATAACGTCTCCCATACATGGTTCAGATGGGGGACAGTCTCTCTCCAACACCTGCTACTACAGCAGAAGAAGCTCTTGCCTCCTCCCAAGAAGCAGGAGCAGTGGGAGGTCCAGCTAGGGAAGGAGAGGGAGCTATTGGAGGAGAGGAAACCGGAAGTGACGCTGAAGCCTGGGCAGCTGTGTTGCCTCCCGTCAGTATTTTTTTTCCTACATTGCATAAACAATGTTTCCACCAAAACATTTTGGGAAATATGACGTACTCGAGGCATCTGTTGTTATCACGTTTTGATGGTCAGATCATGGAATGCGAGATTCAATGTTCTTCTGAGTGTTGTTTGATTTGTTTTGTTGTTTGTAGGAGTGGGTTCCTATTATCAGACAAGATCAGATCAGTCAGAGGAAGATCAAGGCCCAGCCTCCTCTCTCTGATGCATATCTGCTTGGAATGCCTGCAAAGCGCAGGAAGGTAAATATTCAGTTTCATGCAGTTACATGTTAACATTGAGACGTCTTTAGCCCGATCCGGATGGTAATTGTTTCTCATGTGGATGTCTGTAAAAATAAATGTACATATCACCTCAGTGATAAAACGTATGGATTCGGATGGCGATCTATTCACAGAGGAGGGAGTCAGTTATGTGATCCTACCAACCTGAGAACGTGCTAGTCACATGACCAGTCACATAATTGTCTACTCTAAATAAAATAAATTTTATATACAAAAAGTATTCTTATTATTGTTTAAAATGGAGGAAAAAAAACATATATAAGTCGCACTGGACTATAAGTCGCATTTATTTAGAACCAAGAACCAAGAGAAACATTACCGTCTATAGCCGCGAGAGGACGCTCTGTCTTCAGTGTAGGCTACAGGAGACTGAGCAGCATAGAGCGCCTTCTCACGGCTGTAGACGCTAATGCTTTCTCTTGGTTCATTTCTCTCGGTTCATGTCAAATTAATTTTGATAAATAAGTCGCACCTGACTATAAGTCGCAGGACCAGCCAAACTATGAAAAAAGTGTGACTTATAGTCCAGAAAATACAGTATGTAAAATGTATTTTTATTGTTGCAAGCATATTTTATCATATATAATCCTATTTATTATTTTTATTATTTAAATCTCCTGTTTAAAAAGATGCACTAGTTGTATATAATTATATGCAATATAATTATGTATCCTATATATCATTTTGTAATACACATTTTAAAACTGTAGTGCATACCCGCTGCTGCCATAATAAAGAACGCTTCGAATTATTGCATGCTTTTCTTCTCGTTCTGCTCCCAGTCGCTGTGAGCAGTTTAGAAGTATTATTCTTTTAAATACTTGTCAGCATTTCAGAAATAAATATTGAAGTACAACAGGTAATGAACCTTACAGTGTTTGGGAGTGCTCAAAAAGGGTTTAAGCACTGAATTTTGAATCAGTAAACACAGAGATGTGGATTCGGATGGCAATTAAATCACGACTACCCCTTGTAAATGGTGAAAATTACTTGCATCCCCCTGAGAAACATTTATCATCCGAATAGGGCTTTTATATACATTCAGATTGGTTTGCCTTTCCTGAAGCATCACAGTAAACATTTTTTTTTCTTATCGTGTCTCCCCTAGATGGTAAAGAGTGATGGGCCCAAACTTTCACTCTCTGAAGCAGTAAGTCAAGCCGCCAAGTCAGCTGGTGTTATGCCCATCTCAGTTCCCAACGCCCTACAAGGAGATTTAGAAAAACCAGAACTTCAAGAAGCATACAGTGAACAGGTAGTTAGTGTGAAAACGTGTTTTCATATTATGCCTTTAAATATTTATTTTTTTATATTTTATTTTAGTTACAATTTTTTTTTTAATATATTTTTAGTTAAATATAATAAGCTTGATTTGTATTGTGTTCTTAATATACAAAAATTTCAGTATTAGGGTGTATTCACACCTGTTTTGTTTGGTTTGGTTCGATTAAATTTAACTCAAGTTTTTTTCACCCCTCTTTTCGGCAGGTGTGAATGTTAAGTTATGTTATTGCTAAGAACAGTTGTGGTTATTGGGTCAACATGAATACAGTAATCTCACTCTGGTGCGGACCTAACAACCGCACCGAGACCCAGCTGAAGAGGTGGTCTCGGTCCGGCTCCAAACGAACTCTGGCACGCTTGAGAATTACTGTCCAACAAATGGATGACCTTTTAGCACACGTGTGGTTTTTTTTTGGTTCACTTGCAAAAAGGGCAGTGTGATAGTGAACCACACCAAAAAAATAAAAATCAACATTGTATTTGGTCTGGACCAAAGCAGGTGAACGAGCAGACTATCCTGGTGTGAATACACCCTTAGTTACCTATAAACTTTAAATACACACAAAACATGGAGCATTTCCAGAAACATACATTCCACCTGTAGAAATTTGTATTTTGTTATTATATATAGTTTTTTTTTTAATTGCATTTAAAAAAAAAAAATTATATATATATAGTTATTATATATAGTTTTTTTTTTTTAATTGCATTTAAAAAAAAAATTATATATATATATATATATATATATATATATATATATATATATATATATATAATGTATAATCTAACAGGTGTTATGTTGTTTTTTATCAGCTGAAAAGCGACATCAAGAAACGAGTAAAGGAGGACCCAGATTACAATTCCAGACGGTTTCCTAACACACATCAAGTATTTCCTCCAGACTCATAACTTTTGTACCTGCCAGCTTACATGTTCACCTCAGCCCTGTTCCTTTTGTGGGGCATGTGTTTTATTTGCACAGTTATGTGTTGTCAGATGACTTCACACCCCACATTTCTGTCTATACTTTTTAATTGACTGATTATCTGCTTGCTGATCCCAAACAGCAGATGTGCTGTTGTACGTGTTGGTCATGTGAGGCTGGAGGTTCTGAGTGTGATCTGCATACTGAACATCTGATAAGTGTCTTTTCCTGGTCAATATAGGCACCTGTGTGTTAAGTGTCTGTCTTTGATCATGTGTGGCTGGTTGGTGCAGTTTGCTGTCTGCACACTGAACATCTGATAAGTGTCTTTTCCTGGAGTCAGGCACATGTGTGTTAAGAGTTTGTTTTTAAGCCACCTGCCAGCATGCTGTATCGGAACTGTTGTGTTTTTATGATTCAGTCTGATTAATAACAGTATTGTAAGTTGTAACTGAATCCAGAGGAAAGTCATGATGAGAACAGAAGAGATAATGTAGAAAGTTACATTATTGCAATTATTGCAGATTCTGTTGTTTAAAGCTTTATTGCATATTTAATATTTTGGTTTGCCTTTCACCTCTACCATGGTTCTGCTATGGCTTTATCTATGATAAATTGCTTAAAAAAATAATAAAAACGATGTCATTGGGAACCATGAATGTAAAATGCCTGAAATTAAACAATTTTGCACCGGTTATTGAATATAGTTTTTTTTGTTGTTGTTGTCAAATCAACAATGCATTTTGCATGAGATAAAAATCCAATACAAATTAAATCATCCAGATTTTAACCTTATCACAGAATAAAATGTACCAAAACAAAACTTTGTAGAATGATTTATAAATGTCTGAATTTCCACACCTTTGAAATGTTTATGAAAACTTAAAAGGAAGAGTTCAGCAAAAAAGCTAACATTTTCTGAAAATGTACTCGCCCTCAAGTCTTCCAAAATGTATTGTTGATCATAAGAGATTTGAAGGGACTTTGCGTTCCATTACTTGTTTATCAATGGATCCTCTTATTTAAAATATTACATTATGGATATTGCAGTTTATTGCTGTGGCCACATCTGCTTTTCTTATGCCTCCTGCGGCGGGATTACGACATGTTCATGCAAGTGATCAGAAACCTTTGGCATCTTTCTCCTGTTTGTCAGTCAGTAGAAAGGTCTCTTTACTGTCCTAAGTTATTGTAACTGACCATAAATATCTTAAGAAGGGTTTCTTCTTAGGTGCATGTGCAAGTATTATATATGTATATTGTTTAAAGGGGTCATATGATGTGCAAAAAAATCTTAAAACCTTTAAAATCTTCCTGGTCTACTGACATGCATGACATCTGCTTTATCATTTGATGTGCTCCTTCGGGTGATGATGCTGTGTCCTGACTATTGCTTGTTTGAGTTGAAAATAGTTTGTATCTGAGGAGCCTTGCTGGTTTATTTGTCCCCTTTGTCTGTTTTATGACACTGATTTTGGATTGCCCTTTGTTTGCTTGGGCTGCTCGCAGTGTTGGTCCTCCCTATTTTTTAAGAATGAAAACTATGGTATTTAGCTGTGAAAAAGGTGTGCTTTGGGTGTGCACTTAAACGGACACATTGCTACACTGCACAAATAAAAACAATCGGTTATATTACATAAATATTATGTAATCATGTCATCTTTGTCATGGGGATTCTCTCTTTAGTGAAACACAGAAGATATTTGTCCTAAGCGATAGTGTTCAAAGGGGGTGAGACGTCATCTGACTAGTCAAGGTGTCACCAGATAGCCATCAGATAAGTATACTGTATTTTCTTTCCTTTTAATAGGGTAAGACAGAGGGTTAAAAACTAGACTGTTCTGTTTATTTTGGCCTGGTTAGCTCCCATATTCAAATTACAACAAACTCACTGGCAATTTGTTGTATATGAAATTAATTTCATGTTGCACCCTTTTCCCTAGACGGGGAGTCACGATCTTTTGTGACAAGTCTCACATGCTGTTTCTTGTTCCTTACAAACATGCAGCTTTCCTCTTCACAAAATGTTAACTGATGGCCTGGAGTCTTGTGTTACCTGTGGATTATTGTGATGCTTTTATCAGCTGTTTGGAATCTCATTTTGATTGCATCCATTCACTTCAGAGGATCCAGAGTTGTAGAGAATTCATCTTTGTGACAAAAGACATTGAGACAAAAACAGAAAGAGTAGACAACAACAACATACCACTTCTGCTTGTCATCTGTTTATCCTTTGTGTTCTATCGCCGATTCCAACAGCTGGTCACTCCCACTGCTGGCTGTTCCTGTAGATTCAGGTGCACATTAGTCAATGAACTTGGTAGGCTGGTAGGATTAAATCATTAGTTCAGCTTCTGGTAGTAATGGGGGGAGATCAGTTCAGTACTTTGGCTGTGGCCTTAAGGGGATGCTTTCACTAATCTGTCTTCTGCCTCTGATTTACTTTCTAAACTATAAGAAAGTCTTCTGGGACCTGAAGTTCAGGAGGAAATTTAGGTAAGTGCATTTTGACTTTCAGACCGAAGTTATACCATGATGTACTAGTAGAAGTCATTTGCAGTAAACTCTTTGCATAATTTGATTTGCAAATACTCAGTGTAGATGTCACATCTTCTCTACTTGAAACTGAAACTGATGACTTGTGCATTTTTTATATATATATATATATATATAGGGATGAATTCCCTTTAGCAGCACACACATTGAATCATTTACTTACATTTATGCATTTAGCAGATGTTTTTAACCCGTTTATGCTTTTATCTGACTTAAAGTCATTCAGGCTAGACATACTGGGAATAGAACCCACAAACTTGCGCTGCTAACGCAATACTCTACCACTGAGCCACAGGAACTTGGTTGATGTGCAGCCACTTAGTTTTCTTCCTCATAGCGTCCTCTATAGCAAAGCATTAAGTGTATTCTTAAAGCTGAGCAACATCATAAATGAATCCTTTATCTGTAATTAATTAAATGCTAACACTATTAATTCTGATTTGACTGTTTATCATAAATGAAAAACAGACTTAAAAATTTGGGTTGCCTACATTCCTTTCTTCTGTATACATCAGGGAAACTGTGATATAAAGGATGAGGAAGTGCTCACACCTCACCTTGAAAACTTGTTTTGAGAACAGGAACAAATCCACCACGTCGAAGTAGATTGGGAGTTAAAAGGTGTCGTCATTTGTGATGTAATAACATTAATTTGCATGTGAGTTACAAGTGTAAAGGAAGAGATAGTGTAATGCTGATCCGGGTTTCTGGCAAGTAAAACATTTCAGACAAGGGTGGTAAGCCATTGAATTAACCTTAATTTTGAAGTTAATATTTTTAAGCAAAGAATTGAAATTTTATTGCAATTACTTTTAATTTGATAAAATAATCTGTAAAGATGTTACATAGAAGCTTGCACTGAAAAAGTAATTTATGGTTCAATATCTAAAAGATATTTCAATTAGATATTTAAATAAATCGTACAAGTTTGTCAAAAGACAACATACCCGGGTTATCGTATTCAAAGTTTGTATTTGAATTCAGCTAGTATTTCATCTTGTGGACTATATGTACACATCTGTTGTGTGAAATAGTATGTTTAGGGAAAAGAAAGAATCAACAAACAAGATTCTGCTAGAAGTGGATGTATTTTTGTTTTCTGAAAATCCAGTTCTTCAGGTTTTGTTAAACTCTTCTTCAGCAATTTAAAAATGTTTTGTGTTTCATTGTTTTAGGTGCACCGACCAGTTACAAGTGAAACACAGAGAATCTTATCTGAACTTGTATATCTCAAATGTGATTATATCAAGATGACGGACAGTAATGAAGATCAGCGAATATTAACAATTCTTTCATGGAATGTAAATGGTTTTAACCGTAAAAGGTCTGAGGTGCTTCATCATTTAAGTCTTCTAAAGGCTGATGTGGTCTTTCTTCAAGAAACTCATGTTGGTCCAGATAGAATCTACTCAACTGGGAGCATCAAAATTCAAGATTTAGAATGTGATTACATGGCGGCATTCACCGTATTTAAAGGAAGTTCACGAGGGGTGGCCGTGCTTTTCAAAAAGAACCTCGGATGTGGTGGTTTCAATGTCTATTGCGATGAAAAGGGAAGATTCATAATCATTTTGTGTCAAATTTGGGGGCATGATTTCGTATTTATCAACATGTATAACTCAAATGATGAAAAAATTAAGCTGAAAGATTTCACACAAATTTCGACCCACATCCCACATTCTGCATATCTGGTGGTCGGTGGGGATTTTAACACCGTCATGGACGCCGACCTTGACAAAACATCAAATTTACGAAACAGAAGTCACACAAAGTCTTTCGATGCCCTCCGATGTTTTTTGGAAAACTTCAGCTTGTTGGACGTCTGGCGGTGTCTTTACCCAGAAGTGAAAAGCTTTACATATTTCGATAGGAAAGGTCAGTCGAGATTGGACTACTTCTTTTTGCAAAGTCACAATTTAACAAGTGTAACTGCCTGTAACATTCACAAGAGACCAATGTACTCGGATAAAGAAGAATATGTTTCCGATCATGCCCCACTGTCAATTCAGATTCAGACAAATGGACCAAAATGGCAGTTCGATTCTTGTCTCCTTGAAGATAAAACGTGTATGGACCACCTTTCAAGCATAATAAAGAAAATTTCACAAATAAATACCAAAAGGAATGAATACATGTGGCCAGGAGTGAAGGTCAGACTTGTTTGTGAGGCAATAGCTCACACAAAACCATCAAGACATTCAGACACGATTGAACTTCCTCAAGAGATGGACCAAGGAGGTAGAGCTTTTCTTCTCCTGTATTCTTGTTTTGGATTGAAATATATTTAAGAATTGTTTTGACATCATTTCTTTTTTTCAAGGTCATCCAGATTCAGAATCATCCATTGAGGTTCTTCATACGCCAAATACTTCCAAGAGTCTCCTGAACTTCTTGGATCATTTATACCAAACGGAGAGATTTGAAGAAGTAAAATCCACCCTGATTACTGTTCTAAGTGAACCTGTTTCGAGAAAAGAGATTCTGGTCGCTATACTGTCCTTGCCTCAGTCTGAGAGTCTAACAGCAGATGGACTAACAGTACATTTCTATAAGCGTTATGTTTCTAAAATTACTGACCTTTTACAAGTGTTTTTCAACCAAATCTTTGACCTCAAGCCAATTAAACAAACGGTTTTCAAATCCCTCAGCCAAGGCGAAAACGATCATACCTATAGCTATGATATTCCATATCGCTTCAATCCGATTGCAATAATGAATGTGGATTATAAAATTCTGGCTTTGATTCTGGCGGAGAGGTTGAAAAGCGTTATTGAACATATTTTAAATCCAGGTCATAGTAAACCACACAGTTCTGTTCTAGACCGCATCAGTGATCAAATCCCAGTTTTGATGATTTCACTAAAACTAGATCCAGGTGAACTAAAATGGCAATATTTGTTTAACAGCTTAAAGTCTGTGAACCTGCCTGACCGGTTTAGATCCGTGTTGAAGCTGTTTTTGATGGCAGACCACAGATCACAAGGTCTGAGGGTGGGATGTCCACTGACTCCGTTACTAGTAAGCATCTGCCTTCTTCCTCTGATCAACTCCATTAACTGTGAGAACAGGGTTTTGGGGCCTAAAGTTCAAGGAGAAACCTTAAAGTCAATCATTGATGAAGACAAAGCCCTGATTTTTCTTTCCAATTCGAATGAGGCTTTGGATAGTTTTGAAAAGATGCTCAGGGATTTTATTGAGACATCAGGCTTCATCATTTATGAACGATGCTCTGATGTATTCATAGCAGGTTCCTCTGGCTTCAGTTTAGCTAAAGATAAATTTAAGCTGTTTAAGAGTACAGGCCATGGATTATGAGGTTGTGTACATGAAATTATTGTTAAACTGTCAGTTTTATTGTATTAAACGACATGATTTAATCGGCGGAGGGTGCTGAATCGATGTTGTTGATTCGACGCTGGCAGACACAGACTTCATTCGCATTGTTTGCCGTTGTTTCGCGAAGATGTCACTCATTTCACTGAAATCTAGGGTTCTTACAATGACTATGGTCGATTCTAATTTTTTAAACCCTTTAAAACTGAAGGTTAAAAAGATTATATTAATACTAAATAGTTGTACTTTATGTGAGGAAGAACACTATTATAAAATGAAAAAGATTCACTCGTCGCCACCTACAGGTGTACAGATGTACAGAAAGAGTCACCGACTGAAACTCTTTGTTGAACTAAATTAAATTATTTGTGTCAATGAATGAAAATCCCTTGTTTTAGTGAAATTCATGTTTGATTAAACATTTTTTTTTAAGCCTTGAAATATTTATATATTATCATTTTACTTAAAGGTTTTGTCTTCTGTTTAAAAATAAAAGTATCTATTCTAGTAATAAAGATAACTTTTTAACATGATTTACCTTAGCGTGCCTGTGGAGTCTTTGCTATTAAATTCCAATATCATTGTGCCTCAAATAGTTAATTGTTGTTTTAGATATACAGATGGCTCGCTACTGTGTTTAAGAAATTATGTTGTTAAAATAACATTCAACATAAATGCATTGTTTATTTAGCTACTTACTTTTCAGTACACCACATATGCTATGTAGTATACTGTAAAAACTAAAGGTTCCTGGAGGAACTGTGATCTGTAATACAAAGTATACTGTTATAAATGCAATTTTTAAATCAATGGCCGCTGAAACGCATCATCAGTCATGTGAAAATGGTCCCTGAAAGGCCCACAGATACAGCAGAAAAACAGTGTGCTTTAGTGTACTTTTAATTGCTTTTCTGTATAATGTTGAACAAAACATAGGCACTCATAATAAGGTGAACTCATTTCGGCAGGTTCATCAGCAAGAAGCTCCTCACCATCAGGAAAGTCTGCAGTGCTGCTCTCACCAAATGGGTCCCCTGTTATTACCACAGCTGTTCTGAGATTATGTGTAGGCTGTTCATTGAAAAAAAATACTTACCTCATCATATACAGTCTAGGACAGCAGGATCATCGTGTTACAGGAAGGGCAATGTTAGAATTACTCTGAAAACAATAAAAAAAGAAAAGAAAAAAGAACTGTCAATAAACTAGAAATAATTGAATGTTTTAGGAGGGTTTCTGGTGTGTCTCTGCAATTGTTCACTTATTTACACACCTGCAAAAGATGGGGTACGTCCAGAGAGGTCTGTTTATTGTCAGCCAGCATCAGACATCAGCAGTTGTCTGTCCACTGCCTCACAGGTGTCCATTACAGAGCCACATTTCTTTATTAACTGCTGAATAAAAAGAACATATGGGTAGTTTTTTTTTTTTTTTTTTTAATTCAGTTCAGTGTAACAGTGTATACAGTCATATAGAATTTTGCTTTAGGCCAAGCTGAAACACCGTTTCAGTTATTTCAATGTCAAATAAATAATTACTGTAGAAAAATAGGCTAATAGACAAAGTAACATGTATGTTAACATGGATGTATAACTATTTAACAAACGTAAACGACCACAATAATTTAGAAAAGTTAAAGAAAAGAGTTACAATGAATAACCGTAAACATTATGTGTAAACCTAACTAACTTACGTTAGTCTCCATTTCGTCCCACAAAGGTGCATTAGACTCATAAGCATCGCGGCTATTAAATTAATGGTTAAAAAAAAAAACATTTTAAATAAAAAATATACAGTTTAATGTGCCAGTGTAGGAATTAGTATACAAATAATAAAGCTGTGTATTTATTTTGGAGCCTTTACTCACCTTGCGCATCGGTTGATTCTTTCTTTAAAGGGGGGTAAAATGCTATTTCATGCATACTGAGTTTTTTACACTGTTAAAGAGTTGGATTCCCATGCTAAACATGGACAAAGTTTCAAAAGTTTGAAGGAGTATTTCTGTTCCAAAAATACTCCTTCCGGTTTGTCACAAGTTTGGGAATTTTTTTTTGAGTATGGCTCTGTGTGACGTTAGATGGAGCGGAATTTCCTTATATGGGTCCTGAGGGCACGTCTGCCGGAAGAGCGCGCGCTCCAGTGTATCAGAGCACTGAGAGTACAGACATTCACTGATCAGAGCGAGAGCGTCGCGAAATGTCACAAAAGAAGTGTATTTTGGTTGCCAGGGCAAGACAACCCTGCACAGATTACCAAAAAATAAAAAAAATAACAGCATAAAGGGACCAGTGGATGGAATTTTTACAGAGCATCAATTGAGTTGTGCAAGTGTTTTTGTTTGTTCCCTGCATTTCGAAAATGCTTGTTTTACAAACAAGGCCCAGTTTGACTACGGATTTGCGTATTGTTTATTCCTTAAGGATGATGCAAACCCAACGACAAAGGGTCACGATCGTGTGTTGGAACCGCAGGCGGTGAGTAAAACTGCTTCAAATATCTCTGCCTCCTTGTTAGTGCGTCCACCTCCCATGCCGGAGACCCGGGTTTGAGCCCCGCTCGGAGCGAGTCATTGCTGCTGCTGCTCTCGTTCAGTTTCAGCCAGGCGCGTAGCCAGTAATGGGCCAGGGCGGCACTGGCCCGCCCACATTACTCACTGGCCCGCCCAGGCAAGTTTGATTAAAATACATTTTTAGTTTATTTTTATTATTCAAATGTATTTAAGAAAATATATTAATATAAACCTGATTTATTGTTGACTGGTGTGTGTGTGTGTTTAATTTGTTTTCCGAATAAAATGGAATTGTTGAAGCAAGTTGTAGAAAGCGTCCCTCCTGAACCTAGGCCTAATTGGTTGCTATGGTTGCTAGGGCGACAGGAAGACTCTCTGAGCGGCGGGCTCTGGCGGCCTTTAGCCAATGTATTAACATCGCCATAATAATGGCTAAACAAGTTTCTTTAATGTTTTATTTAAATAAAAAAAAAAGAGTTGAGGAAGAAGACACGCCACTGCCTTCATCTGTCGAGTCCACCCAGCCCAGCTCTTCAGACTCATTAACCCACAAGAAGGCTAGTCAGGCGCCGGTGGCGGCCGCCGCGTGCTCCCTGGCGGCAGTGCCAGTGCTCTCTCCCGGTCAGCCTGACGCGGGTTTACCCGCCGATCTAACTGCAATAGATGAACCACCTTCACAACCCAATCTGAAAGTATTTCTACATTGTTTAAATGAGTTGCTATTTTTTTGGCACAAAAGTTTAATTTCCACCATTGCATTGTATATGGTTGATTTAACAGAAATTAGGGACCGTGTTGTTATTTATTTCAAACTATGCTCTGCTGAGTTTTCATTATTTTAATTTCTTTTACTTTTAGCCTATATTTTCGGGTGAACTGTCTGCACTGCTGAGTAACTTGAATGAAATAGACAGGTTATTGTCTATGCTGGTGGTTTGTCCAGCCTTTATTGAGCTCTGTTGGTTGAACATGATGATTAGACAGTGTTTTGTTATTGCCTTTGCCGAATATTGCAAAATAAAGGTGTAACTGTTTTTGCAGTTTTTCTATTCTTTTTTCCACTCTCTAAGGTTATTTAAGTCATATTTTTTCTAGGAAAAACTATAGGCCCACCCACTTTTTTAATGGCCCGCCCAAAATACAATTTCTGCCTACGCCACTGGTTTCAGCCTCGGGATCTGATTCTGGATCATAAATAAACGGCTGAATCTGACTGTTAGCCATGGTTTGTTTTGGATGATGGTTTTTTCCTCAAGGTAATGTCAGCTTCCAAACGCTCTCAACTCAAAAGCCTACTGGCGCTCGTGATTCTTTAGCTCCGCCCACACGTCACGCCAGGGCCGCGGGAAGTAATTTTGAACAGGGGGTGCTGTGAATTTTTTTTTTTTTTTGACAAAAAACCTACGAGCCTATAGGCCTATTTAAAATACATTTAAAAATAAATACATTGAGATTTACTACTTTATTGTCATATACACTTCAGTGCACAGCCAGCCAGGGTCTGAAACACACAGACATCAGTTCTCAGATATGCGCAATGCGCTATTAATCTGAAGCAGAAGCAGAATCAGAAATAATAGTTTAATAATCGAAAGAAAACGAAATAATAACTTTCATTACAATTTCAGATAGCCTATACATACATACATGCAACATATTTAGATACAACAAATAATATTACAACAAAATATAATATTAATCAAACTTCACAATAACGCTAAAACAATGCAATCGATTTGGTCAGCTGGCTTGAGTCACTGCACGTTTATGTCACGTTTGTCACACGCGACTCTAACTCCAAAATCTTTTTTACGCACACCACAAGGAAATAATCACTGACTATTTAAGCAATTTGTTTATTGAACAGTTCTCCACATCCATTACGCAAAGAACACACGCACAGTATAAAGCTTTCTGTCTCCATCTCCAACCTTTTTACACAAACCACAAGGAAATAATCTCTGACTATTTAAACGTTATTTAACAGTTCTCCACAACCATTACGCAAAGAACACACGAACGAAATAATACTCTCCATCTCCATCCCCACCACCTTACACAAATACCATAGTGTACTACTTACAATTGCTTGGCTAGTCAAAGCTGATCCCATTTGTTGCCAAAAAAAATAAATGTTACAAGCGCGGCAGCACCATGCTCTTACCTGAGCTACATGCAGGCAGGGTGCCCTGGTTACAGGTGTCCAAATGTCGAGGTGCGCTGTATTATATAAAGATGGATGTATTCTGCATGGAACGAGCGGGAAACCTCGTTACTCGGCGACCAAACCTGCCTGCCTGACGTTGACAACGTAACTTCCGAACCTGTGTTGATTAGGCCTCAAAATATTAAATTAAAATCCAAAATATACGTAATAGCCTTCGTGTTTCAAAATCATTTTCTAAAATATTCATAAGGAATTCATAAATTGTGCAAAATATTTTAATAGGCCTACATTTTTTTTTATCTCCCTCTCGTCACTAGGGGGTGCTGCAGCACCCCCAGCACCCCCACTTCCCGCGGCCATGCGTCACGCCTCCAGCTGGTCGTGTTTTTCCGGGAAAAATCGCTACAGACTATCTTTCTCTTATGAATATAATAAAACTAAAGACTTTTTGGAGTTATGAAGGATTCAGTACTACTCTATAGGTACTCCAGATTAACAGGATATTGAGTGAAATGAGCATTTCACCCCCCCCCCCCCCCTTTTAAGGAAAGGAGCCGTTACTTCTAGTTCTTTGTATTTGAAATCGCTCTTCCATACACGCACGCGAGCAAACAACAGGAGCGCAAGGACGCCAAGCCGCATGCATTTTCTTCTTCTTGACAACAGCTGAACAATTATTTCGGAATAATTTAAACTTATTTCATTAGGGAAATAAAAATAAAAATCTAAATGTTACTACTGCACCGATTTTTATATTTAGGGTTTTTTTATTATTAAATTAATGCTTTGAGTCATATTTAGTTATATAATATTTTTAATGTTTGCTTTAAAGTTTCAAGGTAAACTATCCACCTTCAAATGATTTAACATATAGCCTATTTCAATAAAACAATTTTATTGCAGTATTTAAATTTAAGTCTGGAGGAAATTATTAAATAATAATAACAAACATGGTGTAGCCACTATATTCCCTATTGCTGAAAAGAGTAAGTAACTGTAAACAGTAAAAAGTAAATAATAATAATAATAAGTCACATTTCATTTTTGTCACTTCTCTGGGTTCTTCCAGATGCTGGCTTTTTACAAGTGAGTTACCCGAGGCACCTTTAGTTTTTAGTGTACTGTACTTTGGATGTTAAAGTGCAAATTAACACCTGGCCACTCTTTTGGGTTTGCTACTGTTACAATTAGAAATCGCAGAAGGGTAAAAACATGCCAGGTAGACAATGGTGTGATGTGAGCAACACAGCTACAACAAATAAAATTGATAATTGGTGTGATAGATTTATAGTGTGCATTGATGGCACCAAGGGCTCCCCATATAAAATTGGGCTGGCCCTGTCTCACTGCACAATCAAAATATTATTTATGTATACTCTCTGTATGTTATAATCAGAGGATTCAATTGTATAACTCAGCACGGAACAAAAAATGATGTGACTTGTAGTCTTTAGGTGTGAGTGTCACAGCACAATTAAATGAAAAAAACTAAAATCACAATCTGCCTAAATTAATGACATGTCAATTCATATTTATTGTGATGCAAATCCAAATAAATGTGCAGGTAAGTATGTTTGGTATGTTTTCACTGCAGTCAGCAGAGGGCAGAACCAGAAACTTCACAGTGAATGCATCTGCGTAAACCGGCTGGACAAGCTCTGAGAGAGTCGCACCACTGGTTAATATGTGAAATGCAAACAGATGATGTAGAGGTTCCTGGTCATATCCTTATCAGAATGATGTGGAAGTGGGTTGGGTGTAGCTTAGGTTTTAGTTTCAGTATGCAAGCTTATTACTGAGATTAATGCAATGACCATATTGTTTGATTTAAGAAATGTATTTTGTTTACTTATAAATGTTTTCTAGTTTGATGATTTATAATCAGAAATGAAAGATGCATTGTCATGTCTTGAATTTTTCATTTTTATTTAGCAGCTCTTTATCATATCATGGTAAGTGTTGTTCAGTTGGGACCAAAGTTTGAGCCCAGGTAACTTGCATAGTCAGTTTTAAGAAATATACAATATATGTACTCCGCCAAGATGCAAATCAAAATGGCTGTTCTACAAATAAATATTCTTAAAGTTAACAGAACATTTAATTTGCTATTGAATCCCCCCCAAATTAAGAAATTGAGTGTGTTATCAAGAGGAACAACAGATCATAAATAATAATAACAATAAAAAAGTCCACTCAAGAACAAAAATTCATTATTGCTGAAAGTCTTGAATATGTGTGTCCAACAAAAACACTTTATTAAATGAAAGCTCCAGGATTTTGCCGGTAATCTTTCTGATTCCTGTATCTATATGCTAGCAAGACACCCAGAATCTGAAACAGGAAAAATAACAAAATTAATCAAAAAATGTATTTATTAACATCTCAACTTGACAAAAAACTAAGAAACAAGCACCAAACCTTAAATACACTGACTGAACTGTTAACAGCTTCATTCAGTATTTCCATAGTTTCCTTTTACATGTTTTCAGAATCAAATGATGTCCAGTATTTGCTCACCTCTGTAAAACTGAAAAACAGACTGACTCCTCCAACAAACTGCAGAGTGTCATCAGCGTAGGCCTGGATTATAACTGAACATGGTCTACATGTTTGATTCTTGAAACAGACCTGATGTCAAAGAGAAGATCGAAATAATGCAGAGGATAATCTTTACAACCACAAAAAAAATACAAAATAAAAAAACTGTTAGTTCATTGCATGTAAACAAGATTATCTCATACTCAGCTGATCATCTCAGACTATTTGCGCAAGCATCAGCAATCATTTGTAGAAGTATTTTTCATTTTGTAACTTAATTATGATTTGTAGACAAAAATGGAAGCTTTATTGATCATTAACCTAACACCTTGACATAAAAAAAAAAAAAAAGATTTACCAAATCTTATTTACTTCCATTTACCTTAAGGTTTAAAGGGTCTTTCTAGAAGCTTGCTGTTTTTCACATTAGGTTCAATTGCAAGGAACTTCAATTTGAAATGTAGCAGTAGCTGCTTAACAATTCATTAACCCTTGTATTGAGAAGCAGAATAATAGTTCTTACAGCGCCACAGCTCTCATTGTAGTTCACTTGAAGGAAGCCACAGCAATCCAGCGATCTTTCCAAATCCTCCTGCATTGATTCAGACTTATTCCATCCTGTCTCCAGGAGAAGATTCTGCAGGAGAACAAAGCATTTGGATTTAAAACATAGGATTGAGGAAACCAGTATCACCGTGTCAAAGTATTACAGACTATAATTACCTGCTGTTCTTTATTAATCGCCAAGCAGGCACATGACACTGAAAACTGCACAATGAATACCATTAAGAGAATGAGCATGTACTAAACACAAGTTAAGGTTGTTTTACCATCATTTATTACAAATTCAAAAGCTGTTGATAACAAAGGAAATCCTTTCAAACATGAAAGTCAGAAAAATTGGTAAATGTGACTTTATGGCCCAAACTACAACACAAACTAAGACTGATGTGTTGAACAGAGATAAACCGTGTATAGACATACACATTATTGATAAGGAGAGAATTTCTTGAATGAGTAACTGGGAAGGATACAAAGAACAAGAGAACTTGATGATGCTTCACAGCTCCACACAATCCCATAACAGCCACGACGAACAGAAACGAGCCAACAGCGATGACAGCAGCCATTACCCTGAAACTAGAGACCAGTCCAAACCATTTGCCCCATGCTGCAACACCGACCATTAAAAGACTGACCATCTGAAGAAGACAAAAAAGAAGTCAGAAACGGATGGTTTCACTTTAAGGAGTGAAGATGCTCAGGAAAGGCAAAGGAATATCAGCATAAAAAATTCCATAAATATTAATTTCACAATTTACAGCACAATTTAATGAACTTACATATTGGTACTGCCAATGTTATAGTAATGAATACAAGTAACATATGTTGTCAAACTTTTAAATAAAGACAAAACGTATTGTTAATGTGAATAAAAACAAGTTTTAAGGACTAAATTCATAGAAACTGTTAGACACTTACCACATAAATAAGGTTTAAGATACAAAGAGAAGTTTTGGAACAAACAAACCCGCCACAAGCCATGATGAAACATCTAGTGTACTCTTAAACCATAGTCCGCAAATATCCTCTAGGGGCTATATGTAAGACTTTCCGCTCTAAGGCAAGTCATCTGTTGCTAGAAGTTGTCTAGGATTTGCTCAGGTAGACAAGTTTAACGCCATTGGTCCGTTCTTTATCTTTATGCAAATAAGCAAAGTCCCCATTTGTAGGCTACTATTATATATCCCAAGGTGAAACAATCATGACGGAAGTCCGACTCATTATGTCGAATCGGTTCTTTCGAACAGGTCGTTTGAAAGAATCTGTTCAAAAATAGATGCCCGCAAAAGACAGTTCTGAATTCAGTGAGTCAGTTGTTCACTCAAGAATCGACTCAGTCCGATTAGTGGACAAAATCGTCCAGTCAAATGTTTGAAAGAATCATTTTGTGACAGGTTTATGATTCATTGGTTTCACTGAATATATCAGACTCGTAAGAAGTATAGTTTTAAATATAGGTCCGTTTTGGTCAAATATAGTATTATATTTTTATGTTAGGCTACTTATCATCTTATATGAACAGTCCATTATTTTCAAACAACGTTAAAGCGGTGGGATTATTTTTCACCTCTATCTTCAAGTAATATCTATTTATTTTATTGAAACCCTCATTCTATTAAGATGCGTATGAATTAGACACACTTACGTTGATTAATGCCTCTTATTATATATAAAACAATCCTAAAACCACAACAGAAAGTGCACTTTAGGTGATTACGCCCCCGTCTTTTGTTGCAGTTGGTCCCGTCCGTCCATTTGCGGACAGTAAAGTGTTAAGTTAGTGGCTCAGTCACAGCCTTACCCATTACAGTCAACTTATATATTGTTTATTAAAACCGTCACTCACTTAGATTATAATAATGTCTGCACCAAAGAAAGGAGACCTGACCGACACGGAGAAGGATCTACTTCTAGTTATTGCTGCAGGTAATGATAGCATGATGCTAACAGGCTAAACTGCAGATTAACACGTTAAACAGTTTAGAAATGTATCAGATGTACGATTTCATTTACAAAATCTGCAAGCTGTGGTTGCATAAATAAATATAAACCTTTGTGTGATTTTAAATTAATTCTTGATGTGTTACGTGATAATTACTTGCATATATGTATGCAGTTAAACAGGTAACGATATGCAATACATATGTATAACTTTAGGTCGTTTAAAGTTATTTAATAATTCTTATTTTTGTGTTGCTTGGTGCTGAATTACTCACATTATCATGATGATTGTTTTGCATTCGATGTGCATTGAGGATCTGGTGTATAATTCTGTACATTAAGGTTGGTCAGTGTCTGATAACTGATTGAATATTTGTAGGTAATGTGCAAGAAGCCTCCAGGCTGCTTGGATCCAAAGATGTCAGGGTAAACTGTCTTGATGAGGTAAGGAAATTAAGTGTCATTATGTATTATAATAACAGTGTTTCAAAGGTGGTTTAATTTATCACTCTGCTAATAGTAGTTTGTTCTTTTTTTAAAACAATGCTTACTTTCTGCACAAGAAAACTAGCTGTGTAGGTTGACCTGTAAATCAGATGTCACTGACACCTGTGGGAAATCAGAAATTTAGCATTACATCACTTGCTCACAATTAGATAATCTGCAGTGAATGGGTGCAGTCAGAATGAGAGTCCAAACAGACGATAAAAACTTCACAATCAAATATGAGTGAACTTGCTTGAAATGCTAAAGTGGGAAAGATGACTTAAACTTAAAGGAACAGAACATTTGCTGAAATTTCATATTCACAGGTTAATAATACTGTGAGTGCTTTTGGGAGTTGTCAGGGTCACCATTGATTACCCATCTTTCATATCTAAGACATGTGAAAATATGCCTTGCTGATTATTGCCATTTTGCATTTCTTTTTCAGTATGGCATGACCCCTCTCATGCACGCTGCATATAAGGGCAGGGCAGACATGTGCAAACTGCTGCTGCAGCATGGAGCAGATGTCAACTGCAACGAACATGAGCATGGATACACCGCACTCATGTTTGCAGGACTCTCAGGTTTGAATCACAGTTGCCAAATTATTTTGGTGCTAGTACTCATAATTTGGCTGTATTTTATGCTAGTAATATAATTGTACAGGAAAGACCGACATCACCTGGATGATGTTGGATGCTGGAGCCGAGACAGATGCAGTGAACTCAGTCGGCAGAACGGCAGCACAAATGGCTGCTTTTGTAGGTACGACGAAGTTATGGCTTTATGTGGAAAAATGTGCTGTACAGGTCAAATTAGAAATAGTTCTTCAGTACAATATTGTGCAAAAGTTGTGGGTTGGTATGTGTTTTTTTTTTTTTTTTTAAGAAGTCTCTTATGCTCACCAAGGCTGCATTTATTTGCTTTTTTTATTTGATTGTAATACAGTAAAAACAGTAATACATATGTTAATACTATTTTTAAAAAACGTGTTATGTAATTTATTCCCGCGGTTTCATTTTTATTTTTTATTTTTTATTTTTTTATATGCTGATTTGGTGCTCAAGAATTTTTTTGTTCTTATGCTGATCAGTAAATTTCTGGAAACCATAATACATTTTTTTTTTTTAAGAATTCTTTGATGAATAATAAAAGTGCTGACTGAATTGTTGTTGTTGTTATTATTATTATTATTATTATTTATTTATTTATTTATTTTATTTTTTTACTGGCCTCACATTTTTGAACACTAGTTTGTCAGATTCAGAAGTTGTAAGGTATTTTTTGTTTCCAAAACTATTTTTCCTACAGGGCAGCATGACTGCGTGACGGTCATCAATAACTTCTTCTCCCGGGCGAGGCTGGATTACTACACAAAACCACAGGGGCTGGAAAAGGAACCAAAACTCCCTCCTAAACTTGCTGGAGCGCTACACAAAATTATAATGACTACCAACCCCAACCCCGTAAAGGTACATCTTTTGTTTTGTTTTTGTTTTTGGTCTGAGCTGTATCCCCATATATATCTGGGCAGCACAAATAGCACAGCTGTGCCTTGAGTGACCTGAGTTTGAGTTCTGACTCAAGATCCTTTCCCAGTCCTTTTGCCCTCTCTCCTCTCCCATTGTTTTTTGTCTATCCATATACTGTACTATCAAAATAAAGGTGGAAATGCTCATGATAACAACTTACAAATGTATTTTTTTAAAGCAAAAATCAAGATTTCTAAAGAAAATAAATTCTGAACATCTTTTCTAGTCATCCTTTGATTGATTGCACTTTATTCTCGCCATGAATATAGCCTTAGAAGCTGGTATGGCATTTAAAAGAAGAGAAAGAAAGAAAGCAAAAACGGCGCAATATGGTCTTTTTCAACCTGGACAAACCATAATTGATCCTGAATGGTTAAGACTGGATGTTCTGTTGATTTATTTGGCTGCAGATAGTGATGTTGGTGAAAGAAAACCCTCTGCTGATGGATGTGGAAGCACTTGAGAAGTGCCGCAAGGTCAGTTGCATGCGTTCTGCATTATGTAAGTGTTATAGAGAGTTGAGATTCATAACAATAAGCTTGCAGTAACTGAATTGAAATCTGACCCAACTTGAATAACATTGTTCTTCCAGGTTCTGGAGCTTATCTGTGAGAAGTGCATCAAACAGCAGGATATGAATGAGGTGTTGGCCATGAAGATGCACTACCTCAGCTGTGTGCTGCAGAAATGTGGGTCTTTCCTAAAAGAGCAACAGGACAAACTTGATGGCCTAATCAAGAGGTAATATACAAAAAAATTCTGTTTTTTTTTTCTATTAATCAAAAATCCACAAAAAACTTAAGCAGCGCAACTGTTTTCAACCATAACAATAATAAATAATTTTGGAATGCACATTAGAATGATTTCTGAAGGATCGTGTGACACTGAAGACTTAATGGCTGCTGAAAATTCAGTTTTACTATCACAGGAATAACTTATATTTTAAAATAGAAAACAATCATTTTAAGTCGTAATTATATTCCAAAACATTACTGTTTTTTCATTATTTCTGATCAAATTAATGAAACCTTGGTGAACATTAGACTTTCAAAAATGTTTTAAAAAAAAAAATCTTCCTGACCCCACAACATTTGAACAACAATGTATATGCGTATAGAGTACACAAAATTTACTTGAACTAAAAAAAGATATTTTCTCAGTCTTTTGAAAGGGCGAGACAGTGATGGCTTCCCAGTATTCCAGGAGAAGTTCATTCGGGAGTGCATTAGGAAATTTCCGTACTGTGATGCCACATTACTGCAGCAGCTGGTCCGGAGTATTGCCCCAGTGGAAATTGTGAGTTTGAGCTACAGTGTCCTGTGTTTGCTCATCTAGAAAACACTGGAAGTGTCATAGCCGCAACTAGAAAGACTGAACCACATTCTGTGTATGGAAGCCTCACCAGTCCTTTTCTGACAGGGAAGCGACCCCACTGCTCTGTCGGTCCTCACGCAGGCCATCACGGGACAGGTGGGTTTCATGGACGCAGACTTCTGCACAACCTGTGGTGAAAAAGGAGCAGGGAAAAGATGCTCCATCTGTAAAATGGTAAATATCAGGATTCATCTTATGACTCCTGCACTTATTCCAAAAAAGTTATAAAAAGTTTTTTCTTGGTTTGCTCGGGTGCTTTTTTAAATCTGTGCATTTCTTCAGGTGATCTACTGTGACCAGTCCTGTCAGAAGCTGCATTGGTTCAGTCATAAAAAGGTCTGTAAGATGTTACAGGAGCAGAGAGAGAAACATGAAGCGGAGTCAGCATCACGGCTACAGAAACAGGCCAAAGGTATCCAAATCAGATTGACATTTATGAGAAGTATCCCGACTGGAAAACACAATAGTCCCAGGACATTGGGCTACCGGTTTTACGAGCCCTGCATTCGTTTCAGGAATCAGGCTTCACTGTTCACGATATATGTTTTTGATTGTTAAAAAAGAACCAAATCATAGGAGTCATTTGCTTCAGGAATAAAGCTAAGATTCAGTTGGAATCATTTAAAAGAAAAGCATTGGAATACACGTTTAGCTGAGGAGGACGTAATGCAAGCTCTCATTTTCTTTCATAGCTGAAAGTCATCAAGCATTGGAGGAGACGACGGGCACACTGGAGGAGCTCTCTGTCAGTCAGAGTGAGACCACCAGCTCACAGACCATCCCTCTAACCACAGACTGAATCACAAAGAATCACACCACTTCAACCCAGCAACCATCATCGTCATTGAAGACCCATCGAAGACAAAAGAGAGCAGGTCCGTGACGTCGCCCAGAGTTACTGAAGGTTTCTTCATAATTCTCATACAGGATGCTCTACTGAAAGCACATAAATGCATAGGGGGAATGGTGTAGATTTTTTATTGTTGTTTGTTTTAAATAATCATTAAATGTTTACATTTATGTTGGGAAAATATATGTAGTCATATTTGTGAAAATCATGTATGTGTGATGTAGTTTTTGCTGTAGGAAATATATTATAATAGTTTGCTGCAAGACATTGATGCCTATGCCTTAAATTTCTTAGTCTGTTGGTATGAAAAAGGAACAAATTAATAGATGGCGACAGCAGCAGTTTATGTGAGTCTTTATACATCTGTAGAATTTATTTACATGCAACAGGTATTTATATTTTGAGGTTATCTGATACTGAAATACAGTTATAAGGTTTCACAAATCAAATAAATAGATTTCCTGTCCGTAAGTTCCAACTATTACATCAAATGTTCTTTGATGAACATGTCAAATATTAGACTTCACTCACACTACAAATATTTCAGAAAACAACTTGAAAACACACATTAGTCTTGACGAAGTTTATTGAGATTGAAACGACAATGTAAGAGCTGTTTTTCATTGATTTAAACCACTTGGCCTTGTCAAATGTTCCAATGTGTGAACAAGAGTGACGGCAGGGGTCTGGAAATCATCTAAGTTTGACAGTATGTCAGACGCAGGTTTGCTAGAGTCGTCTAGATGGTTCCACCGAGACATGCTTGTACCGTTCCAGTTCATAGTGGAGAACTGTGTGATGGATTTGTCCACTGATGGGTTTTCTAGTTCCTCAGAATTGCTGCTAAGGAAAACATCCAAAGTCTGCTCCCGTGAAACATTTGCTGTAGTTTAAAGGTGCTATATGTAGGATTGACACCGAGAGGTTGAACTAGGTATTGCAGTCCAAATTCAAAATATTGGAGAGGGTTGTTTTCACCCGGCCCACCCTGCTCAGACTTGATGCACACACAGGACACTAACAGGAACGACCGGACTTGATGCTGAATGTAATGGAATTTGTTATGTTTTCTGCCCCCTGGCAAACTGGAGTGCCTTAAATACGATTGGGTAAACTGGCAGAGGGCGGTGAGACTGGCATTCCGGCCCAGAATGCACATTTTCAAATGGAGAATAATTGACTGTAGCATTGTTTTTCAGATAAACAAGTATGGTATTTGTATGCTTTAGTAGAGTCAAAAACTTTCATACAGCACCTTTAAACATTACAAATATTTTTCTTGTGTCACTTACTCTGCAAACATCTTTCTTGAGACACGTTGACCTGTAACAATAAAGATATATTATATAGATTAGAAACATTTAGCAAATCTTAAAATGCTGGAATTTATTTTCTAGTTAATAGTTCTCTGTTAGACTAGAGAACCTTAGCTCACCTACTGGTTTTGTGAGCGAGTTGGTCACTTTTCTTCCTGTAGGAGGCGCTAGTGCTTGTCTGTCAAAGCCAATAGAATCAAGTACCCTGTCTTTTTACACTGAACAACTGAATTTTTTTCGCCTTTCCTGATTCCCTTCTGCCAGTGATACAATACCCCACTGTTTAAAGGTTTGTAATAATTAGGATTTCTAATGTTTTTTTTTTTTTTTTTTTTAAGTCCCTCATGCTCACCAAGGCTGCATTTATTTACCTAAAAGTACAAGAAAATTAAATAATAAAACAACAGTTTAAAATAGCTGTTTTCTATTTGAATGCATTGTAAAATGTACTTTATTCCTGTGATGACAAAGCTTAATTTTCAGCATCATTACTCCAGTCCCAAGTGTCGAATGATCTTTCTGAAATCATTCGAAGATGCTGATTTAAATCTTACCCCAAACATTTGAATGGTGTATCATGGTTAACATAACTGTTTTCAAAATTAGAAATTAGTATCAGTCACACTGCATTTATTACAAAAACCAGTAAAAATGTCAAAAGTTAAGTAACTCTTGGCTCAACCAGTGTACAGATGCATAATGGTATAGTTTATTAATTTATCAATCACACAATTACCCAGTATGGTATATCTTATTATTCATTTTACAGCATTTTTGAGATCTTTCATTTGGTGAATTCTAATATTGCAAGTTTGTATGTTTATGGAAGCTGACCTTTTCTGTATAAAGACCTCAGGATGGCAAATGGTGCAGCACATATTTTACTTAATTAATAGCTCAATAGTTTTATTGTTAAACAGTAAGCATTAAAAACTAAAATACACTGGTGAAACTTGTAAAATTCAAGTTTCAGCCAGGCAGTTTAATTTTGTTACTGTTAAACCACACACATATCTCAGCATGGAGAACCTTGACAAATCAGGAACATTAGTCAGTCCTCTAAAAACAGATGGAAAATTAATAGGAAAAAAAATAAAAAATAAATAAAATATATATATATATATATATATATATATATATATATATATATATATATATATATATATATATATATATATATATATATATAATTTTAATATTGTTCATAAATTAATCAATTATTATGTTTATGCATATTATAATAATTATGTTTGAAATAATAATTATAATAATATTTTATATCTAGGTTTCAGGTACATATCTTATTATGTAAAATCTTTGTATATATTTAATGTATTTGTATTTTTCACTGTATCACTTTTTCAGTGTATCAATCACTGCTCAGAATTCTAATAAGCGCGCGACCCTGACAGCTTAGGAAGGCACGCTGACGTCACGGGAACGGTAAAGTACAGTTCTGCTGTCTCGGTTGACATTTTCAAACTTTTTGATGCAACTCTTTACTTTTCTTGTCCATGAGAGGGCACACTTTTCTTTAAAATGTTGTTAAGCTTCCACCAAGGGAAGCAAATGTGTGTGACGTGTTTATGGTATTTGCGTTTGCATTGTTTTCATTGATTGTGATAATCTGCCAGTTTTTTTTTTTTTTACATGGTAGAGAATAGGTAATGCATATTACATTTACATTTATTCATTTAGCAGACACTTTTATTTTATAAAATAAATATATATATATATATATATATATATATATATATACATTTTTTTTTTTTTATCATCCAACTATTCAGGTACTGGCCATATCTTTCTTCACTTGTTACACTTGTCACTTCAGTAAGTTTATAGGTATGTAGACTATCAAACTTGTCATCTTCTCCAGTTGTTTCCACCTCATTTTCAGTAAGCAGATCGAATCAGCTTCCCATACAGATTGATTGTTGATTAATTAAATGCTGCTTAAATGAGAAAATAATGTCATTTTAATGTCATTTTCATAATAAATACTCTGTGGGCTGATTATGCTTGCAACACCCTTTTAAAAATCCAGGCAAAGTTTGTTTTCATAAAATGCCGAGTGTTTAACAGCACAAACACATCTCTAAGTGAATTAGGAGCTCTCAGGGAGTCCAGTACGCATTCGTTTGACTGCAGATATTGGAGTGTTTCTCTGGGTGTGGTTTAACAGAGACTGACTGCGCTCGTTTTATCATTCCGCTCACCTGAGCCTCTGCCAAAACTGGAGGCGGGAGCGTTTGTATACTGTATAAATAACCCGAGACATGATAGTGAGTGAGAATCATTCAGACTCCAGGGGCATCTCTCCACGGGCTGTGGGTTATTACACATCAATATGCATATAAACGCACCCGAATCGTACAATTTCATGTTTTTATTTTGCTTTTTAATAAGGAGTGGTCTGACTTTGAAGAATGATGCAACGGAGATTTTCTACTCTCATGTGGTCAGTCCCGTGCAGGATGCTCAGAGCAACTCGTCTCTGAATCGCGCGCGCTCCGGTGGAAGAGGCTTCACAGCGCACGAGAGAGGTGAGCTCACGCGCAGCGCTTCAAGACATTAGACTCAATTTTATTAGTGGTCATTTATTTTGATAGATTGCTTTGATGTCTCATTTACAATTAACATGAAAAAAAAAGGTTTTGTTAAATTTACGGAAAGGGAGAGTTTTGATTGGTTGATTTAAAGAAACGTCGTTAGAATATCTTAGGCTATGTCTTATTATTATTATTATTATTATTTTTAAGTAAACTAAACTCACTTTAAACCAAAATGTTTTTTTATTTTTATTTTTAAGCAAACTAAACTCACTTTAAACCAATATGTTTAAATAAATGTTTCAAACCTTAATAAATATATAACCAATATAACATCACAAAGAGTACTCACACTTCAGAAATTTCTTAATTACTTTGTCTTTAATTATGTGAATTAAATGTTTTTTAGTTTTTATTTGCTCATTCATTTTAGAAAATAGAAAATAAACAAAAAGCTGATATTTTACATGTGCTTAGGAGACCGGGGCTAGTTGTCACACTTTTTACTCTGGTGAATATTTCTGTCAGAGGTTTATTTGTGAATGTCAGTTTCTCTATTGAGGTATGCCTTAAAGTCTTGGCCATCTTCCACCGTCAGATCAGATAATTTAACGTGTGTTGATGTGTAGTGGGGCATGTTGTCACACAATGAAGACCACCATTAAATAGACTATTAAAGTCTATTATAGATTTTGCAGCAAAATGTAAACAGTAATGAATCATGAAACGCCATTGACATTAACTGACATCTATTAATAATATGCAAGTAATTGTATGTTGCAAGGAGAAAGTTAGCTCTTTGTGTTAAGGTTAACGCTGGCAAAATACTGTAGGAAATGATAGCTATATTACACAGTCTCTTAACCACATCGGAAGGCAGAGATAAATTGATGCCGAGTACAATGTCCTCTGAGGGAATCTTGTCAGACTGGAGAGTGGAGGTGCAGCTCAGCTTTTCAGGAAGTCTCCAGGGGGAACCCTGTTTGTTTTGAACGACTGTAACTTGAAATGGGGAGGAAGAAAATGTCCCTCCGATCCCCATTCATCATGTCCTGTCATAGAGAGGGGGGCACATTGTAACTGAGGTGTGTTGATGCTGTTTGAATGGATCTTGGCTTGGGTTACGCTGACAGGAGACTCTTCTCTGAGGCAGAACAATGCTGACAGTATAGCCAGCAGCACCGGTGAAATCTGACAATAAGAGGCTCAGAGTCATCATTCATCTGTATGTTAAACCATTTCCGCTCAGCTCGGATAAGGGCTTAAGTAAAGCAAACCAAGCATATCATCCATACCACTGTTGTTTATGTCTGTTCACAAACCATGAAGGAACAACACCAAGGTGAATCCTATAAGTCTTTCTTCATAGATCTTAAAAGACTTGTGTTGATCTGATATTGATATGTCAATCTGGCTAAATGTTATTTATCCCTTTGTGTTGCAGAACGAATCCCAGTCGGCTGCAGAGAGCTGCGATCCACAAAGTACATCTCAGACGGCCAGTGTACCAGCATAAACCCTGTTAAGGAACTGGTGTGCACTGGACAGTGTCTTCCAGCTCAGATGCTGCCCAACTGGATCGGTGGATACGGTAGGAAGTTCGGGAATCGCCGAAACAATCAGGACTGGCGCTGTGTGAACGACAAGACCCGTACCCAGCGGATTCAGCTCCTGTGCCAGGATGGCAGCACCAGGACCTACAAGATCACAGTGGTGACCTCCTGCAAATGCAAAAGATACACACGGCAGCACAACGAATCGGGAGTGAAGTCTGTGGGATACGCTCATACCCAGATAAAAAAACTAAAGATCAAAGCAGGCACGGGGACGGAAAGCTAAATGAGTCTTTTCCTCCGACTGTGCTATATTTTCCCTTTTAAAACAAGTTAGTATAAACGTGAGGGCTTGTGACATCAGCTCACAGGAACACTGAACTTTCTTTGTGCTGCCTTTGAGAGCAAGTGCGGGGCTCTGAGTTCACTGTGAAACCAGATGTCCAGTGCAATCTTTGGAAAGAAGAGAAAATGAAGACTAAATCTCATCACCAAAATAATCTCAGTAACATGCAGCCACTAGTGAAGACCTGTTCATAATCACGTCAAAGAGACTGACAATGACAACTGCATATTACGTTACAAAAATGATTAGAAACAGGCCTGTGATCCTAATTGTTTTTGTCATCACTGCCTGATATGTGTGGTAATCACTTGCTGTAGCTAAGTCTTTGTGTAAATGTCTGTACATATACATATGCATTTGTTTATGTAATTAATTGTTTTGAAGGATCTTTATGTGTATTATTGTGATGTATAAGCTGATGTAATATATTTTGCCTTGACTTTGCTCATTTTTAGTTTGTGCAAGCATTATTCCGACAAGATATCGCACTATAGTGACAATGCTTATATTGGCTATTATGGTGTAAAAACATTAAAATGAAAACATCTGAAAATGTCTCAGTACAATAATTAGCATGAGGTGACATTTTTAACTCCAGTTGATTCATTTTAACTGAACTATAATTCAATACATTAACTTGTCTAATTTTTGTTTCATGCATGACAAACATAGTTTATATAAATTAAACTAAAGAATAAATGAAAATAATTAATTATCTAAGATTATAAAATTTTGTGTGCCTCTTTCATATAAAGACAAGGAGGGGTTAACAGACAATATTTAATAATTGACATAACAGTCAATCATCAGCTGTCATCACAGAATCAGACTCTATGACAAGCCATCAACATTTAAAACTAGTTAAAATCTATTTTGTTTTAGTAACCACATGTGGGTGAATTAGAAATTCATTTTAGTTCTAATTCTAATTTCTTTTTCAATACAGTGGTAAGTTTCACTATTCATTGCATACTACTATTTATTCCTTAGTTTATTGTAACTTCAAATAGTTTGTTTTTCTAGTATTAAATAAACACTAAAATAATTGTAAAAAAACAAACTTTTTAAGTGAACTATAAGGTCATTCTGACTCAACAAAAAGTGACTAAATAAATGTTACTATTAAAAATGGGGTTACTCATAATTTATTTTAATGTTACGTTAGTATTTAAAAACGCTAGTGACATCTAGAGGCTAGTTAAAGAAAGTTAAATACATGTTAAAACGTTTTGCCATGATTTAGTAGAAAACAATTCATGAACATACATTAAAATGTCAGTGTCCAGTAAAAAGATACAGTTGATGTTCGTGTGCTTGAATTTTGATTCGGAATATCATTTTTAAAAACATTAAATCATTCTACACAACGGGATGAGATCACAGCTGCAACGATCTCTTGATAGGTGGACCGTGGTCGAAAGGCTCACACTCTCTGACAGAGTTACACCGGGAAAGCTGCAACACTACAGCCGCGAAACAGCCCAAATCACCCCGCAGAAAGACGGTTAACATGTTCTTCCCTTGAACTCGGTTGCCCCAAGTGATGAGCTTATTAGAACGGTGAAGAAATGCAGCACGCCGCTGCTCTTCCTCCGACAGGCCTCTGGATCCCGGCTGTCTGCTGGCACGCGACGCCGAGCCGAGCGCGGACCGGCCCGGTTGCGCGCCAGTGGATTTCCTGGTACGTTAGATGTAGTTCTGCTCGTCAGAGGTTCCGGGGAAAGGGCGTTACTGCCCACACCCAAAGAATTCTGCACCATTCTCAACAGAACTCTGATAAGCTACACGATTCAAGCGTTTGAGAGGTGAGACTTGCCATACTGTGTCAGTGAGCAGATGAAACTGAGTTTTAATAACCTAAGTTACACACTTGACACGTAGTTTGTTATTAGCAGAAGAAAACATCACAACAATAAATTATTATACCTGTCACAGTTACATCCGTTGCTTAGACAACTGGATTTTTCCCCCTTTCAAGTAAACAGGCAGCAGTCCAAGGACATACTGAATGTAGCTCATGTCCAGAACAGCTTTTTCAATACTTATTAAGAACATCTGCAGATGCTTAAAGACTTGGGAAAGGCTAAAAGCACTTGACATTGACTTGGCATATTTAATAAATTGCACTGTGAAGTAAAAGTTTGCTGTGAGTTTCATATTCAAAAAACTGTCACTTCAATTGTCTGGGACAAAAGCATCAACTAAGAGCTGTTGTAATTCAATTTATGGAATATTACATTCAAATGTCCAGACTATATGACAGATATGGCCTAAATAAGCATGTCTTATTAAATTATAGTTATTTCTGTGTCGTTAGACACTATAACATGCAAAAAGCAGAATGTCAGGTATACTTTTGACCTACTACTGTAAGTTATGTTTTCATTGTTTTATTATGTACAGTAATGTATTAATCCATAATTCTTTCAGTTGTTTAGATCTTAATCTAACAGGCTGCATTAAAAATCACACAGTTATATCTAAAAAGATTTGGATAATGTACTACTTTACATGCACTATATTATGGATGTGTTTAATGTAATCCACACATATTACATTTATTTTGTTGTTATGTCTCTGCCAATCACAAATCTAATTGCGTGGTCTTGTGGGATGGTAAATTGCCTGTAGCTTTCAAGCAATCCTGAAGACCTTGATTAGCTGGTTAATTTGTGTTTAATTAGGTTTGAGCTAAACTGTGCAGGAAAGTGTATCTCGGACCCCTGCCCTACATCCCTTAACCCCTTTAAAGCTCTCAATCTGCAGGGTACACTCATTGAAGGGATTATGGCATAGGGTTTACTGTTTTTTTGCCAGCTGTATAATAAGGAATGTGCCCATAGTCTGAAAATATGTGATTTTTGAAAGCAGCTACTCACCTGTCGCCACGTAGTCTCAGTATGATGCATACGGCGCTCAAAATTAGAAACACTTCAGGAGTTTTGAAGTCGTCATCAGATTGGTTCAATTCCACAGGATTTCCGGGAGACGTGTGTTTTTTTTTTTTTTACGTTCCACTTGGACGCTGTGACAATGAGCGCTTATCAGGATCAACTAACTGCTGGATTTTCAGAAGTGAGATATGTGAAGTTTATGATATAGATTCTTTATAATATGTCCAAGGGTTTTACACTTAATTCCCCACTGTTATTGTTGGGAAATATCCACACCCCTAAACATGACAAAACCAAACGTGATTGGTTGCATTCAAAGCTGCCAAGGTTCCCAGACCTTCGGCTGTCAGTCTGGCTATGTGAGAATAGTCTCCACCTGTTGGCTAACAATGTAAATAATCATAGAGAAACCACAGAGATCTCCCAAGTGAATGTATAAAAAATGTGCTCAAGCACCTCAGAAACCCCTTAAAGGGTAAGTTCACCCAAAAATTTCAATTATGTAATTAATGACTCACCCTTACGTCGTTCCAAACCCGTAAGACCTCCGTTCATCTTTGGAACACAGTTTAAGATATTTTAGATTTAGTCCGAGAGCTCTCAGTCCCTCCATTGAAAGTGTGTGTACGGTATACTGTCCATGTCCAGAAAAGTAAGAAAAACATCGTCAAAGTAGTCCATGTGACATCAGAGGGTCAGTCACCCTAGCAGCCAAAGAGCAAAGGGTTTGTTTTCTCTTCTTTATCCAGATTCTGTTTCAAAATTGTGCATTTTATGGAATTTAACATAAGTTTGAAGAAAAAAAATGATTATCTCTGCTCATGAGTCTGATTATCTCTGCTCTATTATCATATAAATTAATTGGTGTAAATTATATATTTGATTCAAATACACAATTTCTTTTGTGGTTTTCATTTGGAATACTTCATTTTAAAACACTTTCTGAAATGTCTGTATTGATGAAAGTATGTTCACACTGAACACTCCCTTCCCTAATCTGCTGTAACATGGTCTACATATCTATCAAATGTACGTTGAGTGAAAGTCGGACCACTTTAAGCCATTCATAAAACAGAATTTCTGATGTAGGCTTCAAAGATATGTGTGCTGCTGTTATATAATAAATATGAAAAACTCCAATCAGAGAAGCTGTTTATAATATCTAGTATCTACAGTGGGTATAGAAAAAAATCAACCCCCTTTAAAATAATCACATTTTGTTGTTTTGCCAACAGAAATCAAGACAAACAGTTTTTGTTTTATTTACCGGTAGTTATATGTACTCAGTGCAACTTATAACATCCAAGTTAAAGATATAACACCAATATGTATGAGTTGGAAAAAGGATCACCCCTTGTGTCAGTATTTTGTTGAACCACCTTTTGCTTTAATTACAGCCTTTAGTCTGTTGGGATTTGTCTCTACTAACTTTGCACATCTAGACACTTTTCTTTGCAGAAATTAAATTAAATTTAACACCAACAAGGTGAAAAAAAAGTGCAAAAAGGTAAAAGTGTCTTAAAAACAGACTACAGTTTTGTTTTCCCAATGTACAAAAGGGGACAGGGATTTACAGTTATGTATATCACATGTTCAGGTTTACATGTAATTAATTGTTTTTGCCACAAATTGGGTGTGTAAAAGATTTATGATTTATATTATTATAATAATGACAAGCAGTACAATCTTTACATGGAAAGTTTCCTTGGGACCTGAGAGGGTCCCAGGAGTGGGCATATAGGTATCTGCATGCACCAATTTGTCCCTTATCTCCTTCCAAGTACTGAAATGCTCCAGGAAAGTTCTTTTCATGCTGAGCTAATCAAATTAGCACAGTGGGGAAATCGTGGCCTAGTGGTTAGAGAGTAATCCTGTAGTGTGAGCCAGGCTTGAGGTTGTGGGTTCGAGTCTCAGGCCAGCAATACCATGAGTTAGGTGCCCTTAAGCAAGGCACTGAACCCCCAACTGCTCCCCGGGCGCCGCACCATAAATGGCTGCCCACTGATCCGGGTGTGTGTTCACAGTGTGTGTGTGCACTTTGGATGGGTTAAATGCAGAGCACGAATTCGGAGTATGGGTCACCATACTTGGCTGATTGGGGGCAGCTATGGCCTAATGGTTAGAGAGTTGGACTTGTAACCTGAAGGTCGTAGGTTGAAGTCTTGGTGCCGGCAGGAGTTGTAAGTGGAAGGGAGTAAATGAACAGCGCTCTCTTGCACCCTCAATACCCATGGCTGAAGTGTCCTTGAGCAAGGCACTGAACCCCCAGTTGCTCCCCACGTGCTGGATATATAGTTTCCCACTGCTTCTCACTGCTGTGTGTGTGCACTTGGATGGGTTAAATGCAGAGCACCAACTCTGAGTATAATGTCACGACTTTCACTTGATCAAATGGCTTTGTGTACCATTGAGAAGGTGATAAGCTACACCTGACTGAGTTTACAAGTCATTTTTAAGAGGGGACGGGGGTGACCCAGTGATTCAGTTTTTTTCATTTATTTTTTTGACATGTCGGTGTTATATCTTTAACTTGAATATTATAATCTGCAGTGAGTAAATACAGCTGGCTAAATCAAAAACTGTCCATCTTCATTTCTGTATATATATATATATATATATATATACACACACACCATCCTGGTATATATATCCAGGCAAACGTCATGAAATCTGCATCAGGAACAGAATAACTCACCAGACGAGGAGAAATCCAGCTTCGTTTGTGGTTTGACAGCATTGCGGGCTGTTCCAGTGTCCATAAATCACTAAGATAAACATATTGTTGACACCTCTCAGCACTACTCCTTAAAGTATGAAACCGGATAAGATATTTTAGAAATGTTTTTGCTGGCTCTGAAATGTGAGATTCAAGATTTCTGTGATTTTCTTCTAAATCTCCTCTCTACGGCAATGACAAGGGCTGGAGAGCAAAACCCATATGTTTATGGAGCACTCAAAAGAATATGAGCGGTATACTGATTCATTGCTTGACCCTAATGCACCATTGTTTAGTAATCATGAATAAATTGATTTTTATAAGGCATGTTTTTAATTATCCTATTGTCTACCTGTTTATTTTTATTTTTTTCAGGCCTCAGGTGCGATACGTCCTTTGGTGTCTACGGTCATTGCGACCTCATCAGAGGGCTACCTGGACCACTCGGTGGAGAGAGCAAAGTACCGCACCAGTGAAATGCCTCAAGGATTTCTTTATGACATTATTTTCCAGGCCTACCAATGGGTATTAGAAAACCAAACACATACATTGATTAGAATAAACCTCAGAGTTAATATTCAAAGTACATTAGTACAAACTACATATCTCAATTTCTGTTGTATACATTTTTATAAAATCAAACAAAAAAATGTGTTCAAATCTTGGTCCAACTTTTGTTCATTGTCCCTGAGATTTGCATAAACCCACAGGTTCTTCTGCTCTAAGGCACTGTGACTTTTATTATTATTCCCATGTGTAATTAGTTGTGTGTCAAAATAATAAATCATAATTGTTTAGTCTGGCTCAAACAATGCATTCACAGAAATGCTGCTTTCTCATCCAGACTAACAAAGTTTCTCATGGAGCTGGAGTGTAGTGTATTTCATCCTTTTTTATGTCATTTATTGTTGTAGGACTGCGATCTTTGTATCTGATTATGTTTTAGTTGAACTTTCGATAACCGTAACAGACAGAAGTGTTAAAAAGAAGCATTGGGATTTATAGGGCTCCTTAGAGGAGCATTTTTTGGGTGCCAGATTTTTTGCTTCTGGAAATTTTGTTGCTTTTGGCTGCGATTATCGAACGTTAGCTTGAGTTTTCTGTGTCAAGTCACAGCTGTCTGTCCTCAATTAATTCTAAATAAAGATAAAACCATGACATGAAGAAATACAGAGGATGAGGCAATCTGAAGAATGGGTAATATCAAGCCCGCATGGGTGTTACCTGACACTCCGGCTCTTCTGGGTCTTTTCTTCTCCAACCCCAACAGTGAAGGGTCTGCGAAAAGATTTATATGCTTCTCAAACCAAATTTTCTATGAGACTCTGCCATCACGTGACATAAGGCAGTCCATACTTCTTTTTTATGTAGCATTCAGCGCATTTGACACTTTTTTTACAATGGGGTTTTTTTCAGGTGGGTGTTTTGAGTGAGGGTTTTTGGATGTAGCCGACGGCCATGTGTCAGAACCCTCTCTGTGGTAGCCTCGAAATGACTGATGCCATTTCAGCATGCCACCCCATTGAGTCTCAGAGAGCTTGAGCTTTACAAAAGAGGAGACATCCAACCCCGTGAAGGTCTGGCTGTGCATTGATGAAAAGGGGGGAAAAATGCCAAAGGTTAAATGATTGCAGGACTTTCTCCTTTAATTTGCCCTGAAATCACAGAGCTATGTAAGCGAAGCTCTCCTCTCCACACGGGATGAAATATTGCTTTAGATATTGCGCTCGTGACGTCTCGGGTGGCATGATTTAGGTTGTGTAATCCAACCGCTGTCTTAGAGCGATTAACTGCAAAGAACTCTATTCATAAGAATCGGAGACATTTTTTACAGAAATCCCATGCCCAGATGCTTGCCTCTATAAGAAACAGTCCTTCATGACCTGAAAAAGTTAGTTCCTACACAGGTGTTTGGATAAAGGTTTGTATGGTTCTGATTTACGTCATCAGAATTTATCAAACTGGAGCTTCTTGTTTCGTTTTTTCTTCTGGTTTTTGTCCTGATTTCTCCTTTGCAGTGCAATGAATTTGACTTTGAGTTTGGCTTCGAGTGCCTACACTTGGCCCTGCAGCATTGTGGTGCGAATGCAAAGCTCATAGAAGGACCACCGACTTTGTGGAAAGTAAGGAACAAAAGGTTTGACTTATTGTTGTCTTGCGTATAGGATTTATGCCACACATAGTAGGTCCAGCAGTCTGAAAACACACTGAAAACGTTTCAGTTCATATTTTTTAAACCTGGAAAAACATTTGAGATATAAAATGAGATTCTAGATGTCTAGTTCTAGAATTTCTAGATGACAAAGTATAAGTCCACATTAATCCAGATAATTTTGAAAATGCACCTTTTTCTCTTAAATACATTACAGTGTTTTTGTGCAAGAAAAAAAAAATGATTGCGCCTGAAGAATAGCATGAACATTGTATGATGTCTGGTCTCTATTTATCCTCTCATTAAGCATTTATGAAGCTTTATGCATGCCCAGGAACTATTCAGATATTGTTTTGGATATATTCACAATCAATGCCTATGTGGGTTAAATTTGACTAAACAAAATTTGAGAAATTCATGTGAATTTGTTATTTTATTTCTACTTGTAAAACTGATTACCTGCTGTAATGGAATGTTTTTTTATTGAATCAGGAAAATGTACAACAGAAGTATATTTACTAGTGGTCTCAGACTTTTGGGCTCCACTAAATGTTTATGTCTATTGCAACAAACAGTAAATCACTCCTAACAGTGTGTACAACCACTAAAACTAACATTCATTTCTATAGTATACAGCACATTTGCTTCAAGCACAAGCTGTCAGTTTTGCACAGTCCTTTAATGTGATGTTTTATAGCCCTTGTTTTCCTTTTGTAGGTAACATACAAGCTAGATCTAGCATCTGCGGAGGCTATTATTAAAGGTATTGTGTTTAAAGTTGTTCAGTAAAGAAATAAATATTTTGCAGGCCACTTATTTGAGTCATTGCTGGGAATACAGTATTGCCATTCACTGTTGTTATTGCAGACTTGATGTTGTTTGATTATACTTTTTATCTGGGCAAGTCAAAATAGACACTTTTCCACAGTCAGATCATTGGGCAAAAACAAACTGTTAGTAACGTGCATGTAAATATACAAAGAGAGATTGTGGACCACAGAGGCTAACGGCCATTTCAAAATGTCTACATGTTGTCTTTCTGTATACAAACAAACTTTTTAAGAGAAATTATAAAAATGACTTTTTGTGACCTGTAAGGTATGAGTTGACCCAGCAAAGGGCCAGTTCTCTGGTTTGGAAAGAAATCAAATAATTGGTCAAAACCTTCCAAATGTGTGGTGGTTCAGTTGTATGTGTGCATGATTTTAGTAAAGTTTCCATGCACTCATTTACTAAACACCGTATTTCTTAAAAAATGTACACATGAAAGATCACACAGGATTTTTTTTATTTTTTATTATTACACACTCTTAGAGTTGCTTCTTCAAACTTGTTCACAAACAGGGTTAAACTGCAGTGATTATGGTTAAATGTACTAATAACTAAGGTTCAATATTTTCATTTTGTCTTCAGAGACCCCTTTGAGGTCAGCACGTATCATCACAGGAGCTGAAGCAGAAGCCACTGAGTTGGCTAAAGCGCTTCAGGAAAAACTGAACATGGTATGTTTAAGATGAGATCCCTCGTCTTACAGTTTAGTTAAAATAGCCTTTGCTTAGATATGTGTTGTGTATTTAGATGTTTTAAGCTGTCTGTCTGTCAACTCTCTTTCCTCTAATTTCCTACTCACCCCCTCCAAAAACCAAACTCACTCAAATTCAGAGTCCTGCAACTGTATGAGGACTAACAGATGGGATGTACTTTTTGAAATGGATAAGGTGTCTTGTTCAAGGGTGACCACTTTCCCATTTATTCCACACTGATTTTTGGAGCCAGTCCAGCTCGAGACATGTCTTTACGATGTAGCTCTTGCTGTAGGAGATTCATCTTCCAGTGCACCTACAAAAAAAAGAAAATGGGACGTGTTTTATTCAGACCTCATGCATGCAACGGAAGCCCATCCTCCTTTGTAGCTGTTCCAAGTTCTTCATTAAGCACATGTCCTTCTCTTGATAATGTTGCAAACATGAGAGCAGCCAGCGTACCGTAAGCCTGATTGGTTCCAGACGTTGCTGGTCCCCCAGGTGCCGGCTGGGGTCAGTTCTCCCGAGCTGTTCCTGCGACTCGAGGGAGATGAAAGAAAAGGAGGTGATTACAGATGAGGAATCAAATTTGTCCCAGTGCCATTTGTAAATCTAATCCCCATTACAGTGTCTCCATTACAGCGAAGTGAAACTCAAAGTTGGGACCATTCCAGGCATGCAGGTTGTACGATTGGCTCTGGCTGCGTTTTTTTGGTTATAAAGGATAACAGACAGTGATAAGGTGATCCTTTTAGCAAGATGTAATAATTACACCCATGTATGCTGCAGATAAGAAACCGGAATGGGGTGCCGTCTACTTTCATCAAGCCTCAAGTTCACTAGGGGAACATTTTTTGCTTGGAAACGCTGGATTAGAGTCTAAACCCGTGTACCATAAGGTGCAGATCTCGAACGTGGTATTTTGTATATGACCGAGAGTGATATTCACATTCCTCAGCTGTGGGATTTCAAGATAATTTAATACCGAGAGCATGCAGGTAGTGTATATATCATTTTAAGCTACATAAGTAAATCTCACGCAGAAAAAAATCCACTTTAGTTCCATCAGAGACTATAAAATTCCATTGACTACATGTAATCCTGGCATTTCAGTGATACTGCATAACTCTTGACTGTAATGTATTCCTACGTCAACCTCGGATTAAGCCACAACATGAGCTGACATGATTCCCAACACGTAACTGCGGTTACAAATGAACTCCTTGCCCGGGAAAAAAACACATTTCTGTTTTTGAATAGTTTACAAATCGTTTGTTTGTAAATCTGTGGAAATTAAAGCATTACCAGAATTTTTTGCATGACCCGTAACGTCTAATCAGGACCAAGTGTGTGGCTTGTTTTTGGGTTTTGGTCATTTTGAAGCACTTATTCTTGCTTCGCCACCATTCAAAAATCCTCATGTAGGCTTAACAGCTCAACCTGGTTCAGATTTCAAAATGATCTTGTAAATCCACAGCTTGGAGTGAGCTGGTTTTCATCTAAAGCCATGGTTGGTAATCTTTCAAGAGTGAATAGTCCTTGCATGTGTTTCCAATAACCATTTAATATTTCCAGTTTTCTCGTCAAGGTCGAGTCTGTGCCATACACTTCTGTTTATTTCAGGGCCAGGGACAGGATACGATTTGATATGAGGGCTATAATATGATTTCATATGCAGAGCATCTGTGGTTGTGTTGCTTTTATAAAAAGGGATGATGAATCATTAAATCTTAATAAATACAATTTGTCTTTCGTGATGGTGGGATTGCTTGTTTTATTGAATTTGGTCTCTTTTCTCAAATGGAGACAGACGTCATTCCATGTGCACAGGAGAGTAATGCTGAGTGCCTCTCCAAAACTAGAAACTTCATTCACTTATCGTATGTCAACGATACATGCATACACAAGTAATTCCATGTTGAAGCCAGCATAAATCAGATTTGACTTTTTAATGCATGTTCCTGGTCCTTATTGTGAATGACTCATCTGTCACTTTATTTAAAATAAAAAACAAATTGTTTTTGTAATAAATCATCAAAATATAACAACATAATCTCACTCTGAAACACCTTTACTTTTTTGCTGACATTAGTAAGTCAGTCTAGTCTATTGAATAGTGTTAACTACTAGCTAGATGGCTTTTTTGCAAAAAAAAAAAAAACGAAATTAAATTTGGATTCATTCTGGTATGCACACTACCGTTTGGGGCTTTTGAAAGAAGTCTCTCATACTCACAAAGGCTATGTTTATTTGACCAAAAAAAAAAAAAAAAAAATTACAATAAAATAAAAAGTGGTTTTATATTATTAGTGCTGGGCAATGATTAATAGTGATAATTGAATCCAAAGCAAAAGTTTTTGTGTACTGTATATATGTATTATGTGTATATATAAATACACACACATGCATGATTATATTTAAGAAAAATATATTATGTTTATATATTAAATATATTTATATAATAAATTGTTTATATAAATATATACATCAAAAATACATGTAAATATTTTCTAAATATATACTGTATGTGTGTGTGTATATACACACAATGATATATATCATATATAATGATAAATATACACAGCACACACACATATATTATGTAAACAAAAACTTTTATTTTGGATACAATCAATCACAATTAATTGTTGCCCAGCACTTATTTTAATATGTTTTAAAATTAGTTTTATTCTTGCAATGGCAAAACTGAATTTTCAGCAGCCATCGCTCAAATCTTCAGTGTCACATGATCCTTTAGAAACCATTACAGAACTAACAAATTGCTAAGTGTGATTGTATCATATAATAATTGCTGTTAATAGTGTTCATCGTCTGGTTGCCTGTCTTGTGTTAATTTTTTTTTAAATTCCTGTCATATTCACATAAACTGACAGTCACCACTCACCACTTATAAGCTACTACTAAATATTGTAGAAACTTAATTTTCTGTAAAGTTGCAATAATAATAATAATAAACTTGAATTGAATCCTGATATGCTGAATTATTATTATTATTTTTGTAAAAATTAATGTTAAATTATTTCTAATAAATCCCCATAAGAGGTTCTATTTAGTCTGGGTAAGTCTTATTATACTTGTTCTCAGTAGGATATACAGCCATCATTTACTGTAGAAATTTTCACCCACTTATTAGTTTGGTGTGACATTAATGTTATGTCCTTTTTTTAGATGACTGGATCAAACTTCTTTTGGGGTACTGGATATGGTGAAACATTTTGAAGACACTGACCAAGCTTGTTTATACCCAGTAGTTATTGTATGGGTAAGTTTACACGCATTGACCTTTTCAGTGTTAAGTTTAAAATATTTTTTTTATGTATGTTCCTTGATGTTACTTTAACCAAACATAGCATTCAGTGTGAACACAGAACTATCTGAGAACATTTGACTGTGAAGGGAGAGAGTCTAACCTTAAACTCAGTTTGATGTTTCCATCAATGTGACATAGAAACAAATGATATGCATCAGATCACAGAAGTGCTAAAACTTACTGATAGTATTTGTGGCATTATGTTGATTATTAAAGTTGATTGTAAATATAGACCATTAAAAATAATTGGTAGATAACCCAATGTTTAAATAAAGCGACATAATTATAAATAAAGATGTAGCTTGGAATAATCTTACACTAAAACATGATCTTGTCCAGTCCTAACTTTTAAGGGCAAATTACTAATGAGTAAGATCAGTTAGAGCAACTTTTTTTGGGAAGTACATTTGATGGTTTGGAAAAACCCCTTGATGTTTTTTTTTATTTGTTGTTCTTGTTCAGCATTTGTACCTCAAAACATCTAAGTCTTAGGCCCCGTCCACACGGAGAAGCTTTCTGTGAATACGCACAAATTTTTTATCGGATAGGCATTTCGTCCACACGGATCCGGCGTTTTCATCAGGTGAAACCACTATTTTTTGAAACCGGGTCCCAGAGTGGATAAATTTGAAAACGGCGTCTTTGCATTTTCGTCTGGATGGCTAATCCGTATATTTTCTGAAACGATGACGTCATCAGCCCACGTCTCCCCCCTAGTCCGACACCTCTACGTCACCTAACAGCAACAAAAACATGAACAAACACTGAACGATTGTCTTTTTATTAACTAACATTAACACTGATTAATAAATGTATTGTTCCATGTTCGTTTGTGTACCACGCGCAAGGTTTATGAGCATAGTCCAAGTCTTCTTCTCTGTTTTTATCTCTGTGGCAGAATTACAGCGCCACATACTGGTCTGGCATGTATACTACATCATTATGCGGTTTCGTGTGGACGCGGATATTTCTTGAGACGAGGAAAAAAAAGATCGGATTGGGGTAAACTCCGTCTCCGTGTGGACGAGGCCTTAATCTCTGGGAAGGCTATCACTCTCACCTTCATTTCTTAAATTTGTTTCAAAAGCATACATTCTGCTCCTGCAGCTCCAGCCTTCCCAGAATCCATATGTGCTTTCCCTCCGAAGGGCTGTTAGATAACCTCTACTCTCCATCATTATTGGTTTCACTCGTTGTTTGGATTACACAGATGCTTTATCTTATCATCATTACAGATGTCATGATAACACTGTGAGTGCGTGTGATTGCAAGTAAAACCTCAAGCCGTGCTTCAAGATTATTTTATAAAGAGCTATTCAGAGGAATGCTTAACTTTCTTTACATTTACATTACATTTGGATCCACTTAAGACTCTTTTACATTTCCGTCCGGGTTTTCAGTTACCTTTTTTTGTACTTGCAGAGATACTTTGTTATGAAACTACGAAAAAAGCTATTAGTCAAAAGTAAACAGCAGTTCCCCCATTTCTACTGGGGTATGACCTCTGTTAGAAATATGTCTTTCTTCAAGCAGTTTGCAAAATGAGCACAGCCCATTTTATTTGGTACGGATGCATACAAGCCACATCTTCTTGAAATGGTGATGCAAGGGAACGGAAAAAGAAATTGCATTCATTTAACGGATCGGTGAATGCTGGGTCAGTTGCAATGGAAACTTTTCACTAAGAGCTGGTTCTTAACGTTTTGCATGGGAGCTCAACCCGTCCAAACACACAGAAAGCTGAGAGTTTGTTAAAAAGAGTACTTAAAATTAATAGGTCTGTCCCATAGATATATAGTGTATTCTATTGTATATTCTAAGTGTTTTTTTTTTTTTAACAATAGGGAATGTTTAGTTGAAATAAGTGCAGGTTATTATGTTATTATAAATTTTTTGTGGATGGATGGAGTCACTGCTGATGATTGGATAAGTATTTTAATGTTTATTAATTCCTGTTGATCAGGAATGTGCATTATTTATTTTGCCAGTGTTTTTTTTTTTTTTATAATTAAGTTTAGTTTTTAAGTTGCAGGTAAACAAAATCCTGCATTTCATCTTTTTATTACCGTATTTAACTATATGTTCACATTTCAGTTAATGGTTACATGAGATGCAGGTAGACAAAAAAATCATATTTTTTTTAGTAAATGCTTTTATTAGTTGTTTAAGTTTCGATTTTAAGTTAAAGGTCCCGTTTTACGCGCTTTTTTTGGAGCTTTGATTGTGTTT
Source organism: Carassius auratus (assembly GCF_003368295.1). Lineage (NCBI taxonomy): Eukaryota > Metazoa > Chordata > Actinopteri > Cypriniformes > Cyprinidae > Carassius > Carassius auratus. Next base: position 12,644,501 of record NC_039282.1, on the reverse strand, counting down.
ACAATGTGCAGTATAACATGTGTTCATGTTTCGCGTGTAAAAAAACACAGTATTTTTCACACAATTCACCTATCTGTATACTGCTGTTTTCACTGTCATAAAAACGGGCTGATGTCTTCCTTGTTCTATGAAGCCTTGCCTTCAGAAATATGTAACGGGTTCTGATTGGGCCAGCGGTTTCTGTGCTGTGATTCGACAGCAGCTGAGAGCAGGCTGCCCTCCTGGTAACGTGATTGGGCTAGAACGCATGTGCTGGAGATGTATTTATAGTCACCAGATGCGAATGAAAATCGCATTTGTTTTTTTGCACAGCCCTACCATCTAGTTAGCAAAGCTAAACAGCGTTGCCCTTTGTGTAATAAGTTACAGAAACTGTTAAACGCACCAACTTAAATAATAAAATACACTTACCAGTTGTGGTCCAGACAAAGAGGGAACTGCTCCATCTTTCAAGAATAATCTTTGTGCGAATCCAGCATTAAACTGATTGAGATTGAGAAAGTTGTCCTCAGCAAGCTGTCCTCAGCAAATTGAGCTGCACATAGTTTTACATGTGCATATTTAACTCGGGAACCGAGTTAAACATAAATTGTAACCATTAATCTCAAAGTACAGCGTTCCTGGGAAGCCCAAACAAAGATGATTGGACTCAGAGATGAAAAAAACAGCGTTTCAACGACATGGCGACAAAAACAAACAGCTCTTCCTTCTTCTCCATCGGAGCGCAACAAGGCCACGCCCCCTGTTTGTGAATTCATGTGGGCGGTGGTTAGTCAAAAAACTGTTTTAGTGACGTCATTACTGAAGGAACTAGAGGGCTATAGTCCAAACGGGTCGTTTTTTGTAGGCCAATTCTGTTAAATCAAATATCTCGCTTCACATTGAACTTAGAGCTTTAGAATTTTACAGATATTATTTATACTCTAACAACAACATTACACACTAACTAAAGTTTAAAACATGGAATCACGAAGAAGGGGACCTTTAATAATTTAATAATTAAACAGCACATTGGCATGTTCAGATTTCTCTATTGTCAGTTACTGGTAAAATGATATGCCAGGAAACATACAAAATTGAATAATTTTAAAGATATTTAATTTTACTTTTGTCATCCTTATGCTTTTCTTAAACTTATGAACTCCCTGCCGTTCCCTCAGTTTGTGAAACCTTGCTATAGATAAGTGAAGATGTTTTTTTATTTATTTTATTAATCATTTTGTTGACAGGTACAGCTGAACATGAGAAAGCAGTCCATGGACAGCCAGAAGACAGACGATTTAGCAGCCTTCAGGAGTCTGGCCTCTTAAGTCATACAGGGAAATGTTCTGCTCTATGGATTTCAGATTTAACACACCAAGGTAATTTTCTCAATGAGATATCATTATATGTGTTAAAGACGTAGTTCACCCAAAATTTGAAATGATAGCTTTGTTTACAAGCTTTATCTGAGGCTGATCTGGCCTGGATAAAAGGTCTAGCAAAATCCATGAGGAACCTTGTCTGATTGCTTGTTCAGGAGGTCTAAAACATGTGTCCTATTGAGAATTAATTAAGTCACTGTGGCTCTGGTGGGAAAAAATCATGGAGAGTGATGTGTGAATTTACCCTGTCTGGCTGCGGCCCCCATTAAAAACGGTCAGACAGCTGAGGGGAGTGACTGTAATATGTGTTCGTCATGATACAATGGTTATTTTTGTGAGATAGTGGAAGTGCAGATAAAGACTTTGCATAAATCACGCTCATAGGTCCTGTAATGATGAGGATAATTCCTCCCAGATGCGCTTATTCATGCTTTACAAAATAGCTGCCAAGACTCGCTTTGTGAATTCTGAGCCGTCCAACTACCTTCATGCAGAATGTGATATAAGTTTGTTTTCAATAGAGGTCATGCCTCCTAATTTGGTATTTTATCCAGATCGTTTTTGAGATGAAGTGCAATCGTTGGTGAAACCGTCAGATGTTTTCTGCTGCTAGTCACGCCTGAGGGTTTTTGGATGAGCCAGCGGTTAAATATATAGACTTTCCATTGCCTAATACTATACCAAATTTATTCCACTGGCATCATTCATGGAGTCAAAATCACTTTAAAAGGCTTATATCACAAGCAATTTAGTTTTCCTTGATCTTTTAAGATGAAATAGCTTGATGCAATATGAAAAATACTGTAAAGACTGATTTTGGCCAGACATTTTAATCTGAGTTTCACCTAAGGTAAAGCACTGTTAAAGCATTTCACATAAAGTTATGTTTCTTAAAGGCATGGTAGGAAAAATAAATAGTTTAATTCTAAGGGTTAAAGAGAGTGTGGCTTTTGCTGGGTGGAATACAAATAATATATTTAAATAAATGCATGAAATGACTGTTAAAATAGATAATATAAATAGGTTTCATAATAAAATATTGTATTCAAAAACTGTACTTTGACATGTATAATATCAAAAATTGTCATTTATTTTGTCTGCACTAATGATGGTGTAGTTAAGGGTAGTTCACGATGACTTGAGGACAATTTGATCGCTGTAGTCTTCCAGGATTGTTTGGATTTGTTTCTACTAGCCAGATGTTTGCACATGTGGAGCACTTAACTTGTGGAGGGTTTGTTGTTTTGAGAACACTGGCATCTGATAAGGATTGGTGAACATCTTCTCATAAACACTCATTCAGTCTTCATTAAACACATTTTTTTTGAGAACTTTTTTTAAATCTGCTTCAAGAACTAAACATACCTGTGTTCCATTTGTTCAGTGACAGATGACTTTTAGGACAGGATTTGACTTCAGTCTTTCAACACATTTCAGTGCAGCTTGAGACCGAAACTCCATGTTCTGGACCTCCAGGTTATATTTAAGTGTTTCTCGCTAATCGCCCTTCACGTAGATAGTGAAGAGATGTTTGCGTGATTCGTTGTGTGTAAACAATGACAGGCCTTGTTAAACAAATAATTTCTTCCAGTCTTTTCACAGTATGTTTGTAATATGCAAAGTTTGCCTTATTGAATCCAGACTGAGGCAAGCATGACGGCCACAGCCACACAGCAGCTTTGTACTGTAAATCTAATGAAGTAATGACATGAATAAACTAGATAGATAGATAGATAGATAGATAGATAGATAGATAGATAGATAGATTAGAGAACGATTGGTTGATTGATTGATTTTTAGGTCTAAAATTGTAGTTTAAGTGGAAAAATTTACTCCAGGCCATTGAATTATTAGAAAATAATGCACACTTTGAGTCGCATATTGGCCGCATCACCACCTCGGGTGTGCATTATTTTCGAATAATTCACTTGCCTGTTGTCAGCTATTCCTTACTTAAACTGTAGTTTATTCCAGTGATGTGAAATCTGTATTTTCAGCAATATCCTATATTTTCTAATATGTTGATTTGGTCCTCAAGAAGCATTTCTTATTAATTTCAAAGTTGAAAACAGTTTTGCCAACTAATATTTTTGTGGGAACCATTACACTTTTTTTTTCATTACACTTTTTTTTATTTATTATGAAACATAATCTTTTGTAACATTACAAATATATTTACTGTCACTTTTGATAGATGTAATGTGTCCTTGCTAAAAAAAAAAAAAAAATATATATATATATATATATATATATATATATATATATATATATATATATATATATATATTTATAAAGAAAACACTGATAAAGGTAGTCTTTATGGTCCGTGTACTTTTGCGTCCATTTGTTTTTCGTTTTTTTTAATTAAAATACGGAAAATGCGTTTTTTCCTAAAATGGTTCAAACACTGATAAATAGAATAAGCAGACACAAACTCATTTTCATCATTCAAAATTCACATTTCATTAAAATTTTTAAAAATGAAATAAAGCTTTATTTATGGATATAACTGCTTCATTTAATTTCTAGCTTTGTAGTGTCTCTCAGAAATATAAGCTCCCTTTCGCACTACTGATGTAGTTTGCTGTATGAAATCTTTTGCCTTCGACATTTTTATGATCTTGATCATTTTTCATACCTACTGAACAACATGTATGAAATACTCATTACATTTTTTGGGGGGATTTAAATGTATCCAGGTCTGGTTCTGTACAGAAGTGCTAGAGGGAACGAAATGAAAGCAAGAGCACCTATAGAGGCTACTATAAACATAGAAAAGAATTCACCAAAAGTGATAAAAGATATCAAAATGCTGTAAAAATGAATTATAAAATATACCACATTGTTATATGTCATGTTAATATGTATGGTTCCATATTTTGGTTTTCAACGTAGCATTTAAAAATACAACGTTTTTTCCCCATTTTTTCATGTAAAAAAAAATAAAATAAAAAAATGAACGAACTCAAAAGTACACGGGCCCTTTATAATAACCATTTAACATTTGTGCCGTATTGTCAGTAAGCTGATCTGACGGTGTGATAAAGGTCATTTCTGGCCCTATCAGTGCATGGCCAGTGAGTGACAAGAAGTGTCACAGGATCTCCTTCACACACAGGGCCTGGTGGCCTGTCATGCGCTGAAAAGGCTTGTCACAATGATATATAGCCTCTAATCCCTCCAGTGAGAGCCCAGCAGTTTACCCGCCCCTCACTTCCTTCTCCTCAAAGCATCCAGCTGAGGAATCTACACCTGAGAGGAGATTAGCTGCTTCTTAGAAAAGAGAAAGAGACTCTCTTACCTGCCCAGATCCACTCGTTTTTGAAACTGGATACCTGGTTTAGCCCATCTTGAGTTTTACAATACAGTTTTACTGGCACTGAAGTCTTTAGATGCAGTTTTTAGATGAAATAATGAGTTACATTTTCTGAAGATTAATGATGGTTTGGGTATCTGTAGGAGTTTCTATAGGAGTCGGTAAAGTGCTGTGATAATTGAGGGACCACAAAAAGGGATCAGATCCTTAAATCGCTTTAAAATAACCCCTGCTAAAAGGATGTCAGGGTGGTGTGTACCTCAGCGTCTTGTTTTATACTCGTCTGCCTTTGACAGTGCAAATGTATTTGGCCATACTCTCCACTTAGTGTCAGATTTACATTCAAGTAGTCATTTCTCATTTTCAAAATATTCCACTTCTTTCCATGTCAAATTGTTTTTACGTTCTCCTCACTTCGGCTGGCACAAATGCACTGTGGGAGGAAAAGTCAAAAAAGTCGTCTTTTTTTTTTTCTTGTCTGGTCTTGAAAGATCCCTGCTGAAATCTCCAGGCCCGAGCACTTCTCTTTTGATAGTGTCCCACAGTGTTAAACTAAAATATCTGTAATGTGCAACATGTCTTGGGTATTCTTTCAAGATTCAAGATTCAAGATTTTTATTCGTCACATACAAAATTATATATAGCATATATAACCAGCAGTGAAATGTGAGTCAGGTCCGCTCCATGGACAGTGCAATTATTAAAGAAAACAACACAGATGAAAATATGCATTTTACTGTAGTCTTAAATATTAAGATACCCAGGAATGTACAAGAAGCAAATGTGCAAAACAGGGCGACACTGTCAGTGTGTCTATGTGAGGTAGTGAATATAGTAAAAAGATATTATTCTTGATATTTAATTTTAATGATGCATTGAAATTGCTTGGTAAACCCCCTGAAAATCAGCCTTTATTTGTAATAACGGTAACACTTTACAGGGTTCATTAGGTAACACTAGTTAACTACTTCAGTTAACGTGAATTAAGAATGAACAACACTTCTACAGCATTTATTAATCTTAGTTCATTTCAGCATTTACTAATGCATTATTAACATCAAAAGTTGTGTTTGTTAACATTAGTCAATGCACTGTGAATTGACAAACTGACAATGAGCAACTTTTAATGTTAATGTTCACAACTAGTAATTTAATTTAATAATAATTTAATTAATAATGAATAAATAAAGTTAAATAAATTAATATATGTACTGCTAATTTTTTATTCATGGTAGTTAATACATTAAGGGATAATGTACATCCAGCTGGTTGTTATTGTATCACCCTGAAGGGGGTTATTCTGTGATAACAACCAGCTGGAGGTACATTATCCGGCTTATTACAGGCTATTTGTTACATAAATAAATAATTAGACTCAAAATATTGGTTTGAGTTGAAATATTTGAATGCAAAGCTTCCGTGAATAAAGCAGTTGCGAGCAAGTGGCAAGTTCAAACTAGAAAGACATTTAAGGGAAATGGTACAGTCATACCACTTACAGTATTACACAACATTTCACCACATAAATAATTATGGCAATAAAATATATTGATTTATGACAAAAGTGTTTTAAAATCTTGCCAATATGTTAGTTATCTTATAATCCATTATAGTGTACAAAACTGTTGTTGCTAAATGGTAGCAGCTGCGTTTGTATGAAACCATAGAGCGAGTCCTCGATACCAGGATGACATAATTAAATAGTATTTTATAAGCTAAACAAACGCAAAGCTTCCACAAAGAAAAACTGTTCCTAGCAAGAGTATAGCACCGACAAAAGTTACCCAGATGACCCTTTGTTATCAGCTTTCTCCGGTTGTTACTGAGGGATAACATACCTCAGAATGTAATTAACTGACCAATCAGAATCAAGTATTGCACAGAGCCGTGTAATAACCAACATTAACTGCTTGAACCTTATTGTAAAGTGTTTCCAGAATAACTACAGTACATATCAGTCCTAGTAATGTTATGATTTTTTGTATTTAATATGTAAGTAATATTTAAATATGTAAGTTATTACACTAATGTTCTTCAATTGGTGTGATAAAAAAAAAAACAGATAGATCTTTGTAACTGTGCATATGTCGGCACTGGTCGATGTAATATCGACTAAAAAAAGAGTTCAACAAATCATGCAGATTTGCTGAAAATGTACTCACCCTCAAGCCAGCCAAGTAATAGATGAGTTCGCTTTTTGAAGAAATTTTAAGTGACATCTGTTGCTCACGAGTTGGATCCTCTGCAGTGAATGGGTGCCGTCAGAATGAGAGTCCAAACAGCTGATAAAAAAATCATAATAATCCAGAATTAATCCACATGACTCTAACTAACATCTTGTGAAGTGAACTAGCTGCATGTTGAAGCAACATTTTAAAGTTAATATGCATTAATGATGAATGTTTTCTAGAAACAGCTTTTCACTTGATGAATAAGAGTCATATGGGTTACTTGTTGTATTGTGATGTTTTTAACAGCTGTTTGGACTCTCATTCTGACGGCACCCATTCACTGCAGAGGATCCACTGGTGAGCAAGTGATATAATACTACATTTCTCAAAATCTGTTTCAATGAACAGAAGATCTTGGATGACCTGCAGGTGAGTAAATTTTCAGCAAATGTTAATTTTGCTAATTCATTTAAACAAACTCACTCAAACAGAGATCCTGCAAGTTTTCACACTCTTGTAATGTGCAGAAAACAGTGCACAGTGACCCTAAAATAATTCTAAATCTGATATTTGTGGAAGATTAGCACACTTATACTAATAATGTTGTACAAAAGTTGTTGGTTAGTTTCTGTATTTAATAAATTTGAGGTTTCTGTTTAAGATTTCTGACCTACAGTAGATTCTCTTTCCAATGATTTTAGGACATTTTTGGACATTTATGTGACTATAATGTTTTGGGCATTGAGTGCTCCAGATGCATGCTGGCTTGTGATATCGTAGACTGTAACCTACTGAATCTGTTTATTTAGCGTTGATTTGGCAGATTACATGAGCAATTTATATGCTCAAGATCCTGCATATACATGCAAACTCTCATAGTGAGACAACAATTCAACCAAGAACATTCACAAACAAATTAGATCAGAAATTAGAGGCTGATTCTTTCCAGGGGCAACCAAATGGGTTTGTAAACATTCAATCAGTAAAAGGCAGTGGTGGCGTGTTCTGCCCCATGCAGCCTGTCCACGGCAGAACACTTGTTTTAGATTTGAGGCGACCACCCCACTGTCAGGTATTGAATGTCCACTGAACAGTAATCTTGTTTTGAGCTCAGGGGTTTTTCAGGATTTAGTATGAGCCTTGTTGGGTTGAAATGTTTGAACTGGTTCACCTCTGACTTGAATCTTTTTTAAAGTCCTTTTTCTTTTCTTGGTGGTATCGTTGATGAGCGCAACCTTTTGAGTGAGCTTTATCCTTCCTCCACTGGAAACCCTAAACCGCACCATATATGTTAAATATACAGTGGTGTCCAGAAGTTTATACCACATATATCCTGTTAGATTTAAAGTCAAATCATACCGGATAACTTGTTGAGGTTGTGTCAACCGATGTCAATAAATCAAATCCTATATTTCTGTTGCATGTCATTCACTCTTTTCTATTTTTTTAAATATATTTTAAAATATGTAATTCATTCTTGTAATGGCAAAGCTGAATTTCCAGCATCATCACTCCAGTCTTCAGTGTCACATGATCCTTCACAAATCATTCTAATATGCTGATTTTTAAACCCCCAGAATTCATATTCATATATATATATATATATATATATATATATATATATATATATAATAAGACTTTATAATCAAAAATAGAAAATATTCTAATATAGTCTTAAAAATGTCACGTGTGTATATATATATATATATATATATATTAGGGCTGTGCAAAAAATCTAATGCGATTTTCATGCACATCTCATCAGTAAAGACGTTTCTGTAATTAGAAGTATATCTCCAGCACGTGCGTTCAGATCAAGGTTGCCAGGTTTTCACAACAAATCCTGCCTAGCTGCTTCTCAAAAATATACGTTTTTTAGCAGGGTTGCCTTGGTAAAAATGTGCATTTTAGGGGCTAAATATCACGTTATTTGTATTGGGGTCGCTTTGACCTGCGGACATGAAAGACAACCACAGACTTGGCAACACTGGTTGGCATTTACTACAGCCGAGCCGTAATTCACTGACAATCTACACAAAATCGATGTTAAAATCGCAGGCGATTCTTTGTCGATTTTGAAAACGATTTTGTGTTAGTTGTCGGTAGACTACGGCTCTGTGTAGTAACTGCCGCTCCACCTGAACCAGTGTTGCCAAGTCTGCGATTGTTTTTCATGTCCGCGGTTTGAAGCAACCCCAATACCAATAACGTGATATTTAGCCCCTAAAATGCAAATTTTACCAGGGCAACCCTTCCAAAAAAAAGTATAGTTTAACCCCGGGAAGCAATTTTTTATCTGGGAACCTCCCGGAAATGCGATTGGGCTAGTTTTGGACTAGTTTTAAGAAGCAACTGGGCAGGATTTGTTGTGAAAACCTGGCAACCCTGATCTGAACGCACGTGCTGGAGATATACTTCTAATTACAGGAGCATCTTTACTGATGAGATGCGCATGAAAATCACATTCGATTTTTTGCACAGCCCTCTATATATATATATATATATATATATATATATATATATATATATATATATATATATATATATAAAAAAACGCATGAAGTTCCTTTTTTAGCTATTTGGAGTAGTCCAAGATGCGAAAAGGAAAACTTTTTTTTTGTATTTTTTTATTTGTAAATGGACAGAGGGGTGTTTATGTTGCATTTGTCTAAATAATGCAGGAGATCTCAACTGTGGAAGGTGGTTTGTTTTCCGCTAAGCAATTTCACACTTTCACCTTTACTCTTCTGCAAAAGATTGCTGTTTACTCCATGGGCGTTCTTGTTTGGACGGCTTTGATACAAATGCCGACAGTCTTTTGTTTGAGGGAAAGGTGAAATATTTAGGTGGTTCCTAATGCATCAAGACGGCACACTTCAGGGTGCAGGCACTTGGCGATGGGTGAGTGTAGAGATGGAAAATAAGGATGTGGAAACTGAAATGCAGTCGCTAAAGGAAATAACATACTTGACCCAGGTTGATCCCCTCGCTAGACCTTTCTGTGTATGTCACAATTGTAATGAGGTTTTCTTGTTAACAGAGGATGTTTGGTTTCTGCATGTTGGCCTTGGGGTAATCATGACATATTTCACCATTTTCAACAGATCTGTCAGTGGGAGGAAGCATTGTGGTCTATAATTGTTTAGGAACATATCTGTCGCCAGGTCAAGTACAAACAGAGAAATCACTGCCTCTGACTTGTTGAAATAGAGCAGTATTCACAGGTATGGAAACAAAGCTCCCTGTATTTTCTTCACCCCGTTCCTGTGAATGCGGTAGGTTACGCCCGAGGCTCTTCTACCAAAAAAAAAAAAAAAAAAAGATAGATCCAGAAAGACTCTTCACTGAGGAAACCTGTTTAAGACATGAGAAACTATAGACATCATTTTCCTTGTAACCGCACAACGGAAACCATTATTACTTAGACTTTCTTTCAGTGTACCTTGACTTGTTTATCTGAGCAGTTCCTGAATCAATATTGGGTAATGCAGTGCTTCAATAGGAATGTGGTTGTGTTGTCCAATTTAAGAAAAGAGATAATGAAGCTCAGATCCTTTTGAAATGAGGTGAGACTGAATGAGAATGACGGGGTCGTGTTGAGGACACATTTTTTACGCATAATCCCACAAATCTGTCCTCTTTTAAGGTATTTGATTTTGGAAAATCAGTGCACCGAATCATCTTTCACCTGTTTTGTTTGTAATGAACTAGTAATAGAAGAGATTAACAACTGTCATGTGTTCCTAAAACTATAAACCAGTGTATGATTTTCAGTCAAAACTATTTTGGCTTTCACTACTAAACTGACATTTCCTGCAAATTAAGTTCATAGTACAGAGTTAGTCAATTGCTGGCTTTCGCCTGTTGACATCATGGCACTTTCCATGACTTTCCATTGAACTTTGATTTGCCGTTTTTTTTAAGCATTAAAGCAAGTGCATGTTTATAAATAACCACAATTATTATATTAAAATGTTATTATTTCAAAATTTTACAGTGACACTTAATGTTGTATTAAGGGTTTTCCAATTTAATAAAATAGAAATGTTAATTTACGTATGTAACTAAAACTAAAATAATTTATATATATATATATATATATATATATATATATATATATATATATATATATATATTTATATATATGTGTGTGTGTGTGTGTGTGTGTATATGTGTGTGTGTGTGTATATATATATATATATATATATATATATATATATATATATATATATATATATATATATATATATATATATATATATTTATGGAAAATATAAATTTTAACCAGTTCTTTTCACTGACTGTTTGTTTAAAGTGAGAGTTTCAGGCTCTGCTTTGTACCCTGCTCATGGAAAGATTAAAAAGATTAAAATTTAAGGTTAAAGATTACATTTTAGATGTATTGTGCCAAAAACTAAAAAAAGATTTGAATCCATTTATTGATTCATACATTTGCATGGTCGCTGCTATTTTCCTACCCAAAAACCGGCCTGCCCAGTTCAATTAAAAACTCCCAGAGAGTCCCTCTTGACCTGCGGTTATTCGTTTAAGCTGGTCTACTATTAAAAATGTCCCTTTGGATACAGTTACAGTTGAAGAAGGTGAACCGCAGAGTTCAGCTCCATATCACATCTCTGAAGTTGACAGTAACTTGGGCTCGATGTCTCTGTCAAGCTCTTTGCCTCTGGCTACTGTCGTATGATTGGCAGTCCGGAGGGACATTCAGGAACTGGCTCTATTATAATTTCCCAAAAGGAATTCAGAGTAAGAAATGTTATACCATGTTTTCAAAGAGACCCGTGGTCTGCATGGATTTTAATGGCAGAATAGGACATTTGCCTTTAAGATGCGTTTTAATGTAACATAGAATGTTTAATTGGGCTGTTTACTGTTTAATTACCATCACCAGTTAATTAGTCTGTCATTTTTAGTCAGAAATGTTCTCTTTCTGCTGCCTCCTTGTGGTGGACACTTTAATGCTCAGAAGCGATTATTTGAAATTCACTTTGCCTGGAAGTGTCTGTGGTAAAAGTCTAGTACTTGACTAGTAACTTGATCTGGCTTCAGCGCTGTGATGAAGTATTCTTTCCAGTTTAGCTGGCACTAAAGGTTTTCAAAACCTTCATGAAGGTCATTATAGAGACACGCTGGCAGGCCTGTAAGACTCACTTGGTGCCTGGAAAGAAAAAGACTAAAGGGTGCATATTGTCATTGTTAATTTCCTAATTGCCGTGACCCCATTTTCAAAGAGCCCGTAGGTGTGAGGTGCACTGCTCCGTTCTGCTGGAAAGGCTGTCTGGATCTGCAGGATCTTCATGAGCAACTCATTGTGTGGTCCACTGCTGTACAAGCTTTCATCTTACTACTTTACGAGTCAGTTTTCCTTTGAATTTTAAAATAAAAAAAGTGTCCGAAAAGTGGTCTTGTACAGTTTTACTAATTGCTGAACAATACCAGGATATGTAATAGACATTTACACTAAGTTTTCTCTTATATTTCATTGAAAATCCCTATATAATAATGATTTCACAAACATCTTGGTGTGTTAAAAGGCATACCAAGCTCCAGTCGAGTGTCTCTCTCGGGGGAAACCAAGGCCAAGTAGAAAGATTTTCATTAGTTCTGCCAATTTCAGGTTAAAATGAGTTTGAATGGCCTTTTTACATCATTGGAAGAGTTTTCCCCCAATGGGACCATCATTAGGGGGAACTAATGAAAGAAAAAAGCAAAGAAGGGATTTTACAATGGAAAGAAAGCCATGATTCTGATTTGATTTGTCTGTTTAAAGATGTTCTTCTTTTCTATTCAATTACCGTTGTAAGATTACAAACATTCCCTTCTATTGTTGTTTTTGTGCTTTCCTTCTTTCTTTCCAGTCACAGAGCTTTCTTGGATAATGTTCTGAATTACCTAAGTTATCTATTGTATTTCATTGTCATCAGTATTAAGATTACAAGAGATACTAGGAGATTAGTGAGGTGCATATGATACAAATATTTTTTTTTATTGTCTGTTAAAAGAGCTTTGATCTCTTGGCTTGGGAAGAAAGATTTTTTTTTTTTTTTTTCATGCACAGTCAGGAGTGTAGTAAACAGCATCTCGACCTCATCCACTTCCTTTAGAAGAGGTGAATTAGGCTGGCTCGGGGCCACTGTAAATGTTTTATCCATCCCATAAAAGCCTGGAAAAGATACTGGAACTCTTGGAAAATCCCTGTAGTCACAAAAGACAAGCTATTCCGTCGGAGACTTCAAGAAATTACAATTCCAAGTGTCGAATTTCCTGTTCCATGTGTGCTTTTAAGTGTTGGCCATGACACTGAGACAGAATAGAGCTCATTAGTAAGCTTTCTGCTGTCAGGAATGGAAAAGTGATGTAATATTATGACAAATCACAGTGATTACCTTCAGATTCAATCATTTAATATATCTATATTTAGCATTGCAACCTTTTAAACACAATGTCTTTTTCTCCACAAGTGAAGTGTGCCGCACTTTTCTTTTACTTTGACCAACTTCCTTGGACCACAGGGACAGGTAATCATCAAAATAAAAAAAAATGAAGAACATACAATGCTGATATTGCATTTTAATGCACATTTTCAACCGCTGAATCAGTCACTTAACCCCAGTTTACTCCAGTGTGATGTCCCTAAATGAATGCATTACATTTTTACCCACTAGATTTAAAATAGATTAAGCCTAGCATTTTTATCCTTTTTATGGATTTGATGGTTTTTATAGACCACAACACGCTTTGGAGTAAGATAAATGTTCGTTCAGTGTTGACTCAAACTCAACAGTATTATTATCTTGTTTTTCCCCATGTGTCACTGTAGCTTTTCATTCTGTCTTGGCAGCTCCAATGAGTTCCAGCCAAGAAATAAGTTGTCGATCTGCTGCTTTCTTATTACATGTGAGTCATATTTTGCTCCTCATTGGAAACATGAGACTTAGGCAGGCTTGAACCTTTGATCCTCGTTGGTGATCTTCTGTAGAGAAAAGAAAAATGCCCATATTTCATTTACCCAGTAGGACCCACATGTCACACCAATAACAAAACAGGCCACATGAGTAATGTTGTCATTTGCTGTGGTCAAGTAGGTGAGCTTTTCGTCTTTCTGCATTTGTAAATATTCCACAAACATCGTGCTTGTTTCCCTGAACCCGAGTTTTATATATGGGTGGCAATCAAGTTGGGGCCATTTGTTCTTCATTTCCTGACTAAACAAATACACGGAGGTCATTCTTCATTGGTTTAGACCTTATTACAGAGTGTTATCTGATGATACATTGATATAGGAATCTGTGCCATAAACTTTCTTGCTTTATTTGAGTTGTGTGTGAAATCTGTCTGTGAAGTAACTGTCATTAGGAGGAATTCAGTTGACCGCTTGCAGATGTTTGGCTCCTTACCCGGAGTTTTGTACTCATAATTAAGTAAGGGAACAGTGATTCTATTACTCAAGGAAAAACAGAGAGCCTCCTCTTCGTTTCACAAATTTTTCTGTTCTTTTCTTTTTCAAATTGCGTCCAAATGAAGATTAAAAAACACTAAACTTCGCAGAGCTGCTGAAGTTCAGGAGCCGCTGCAGCATGGCCATTAGTCATGATTTATTTTTTATTTTTTTTACAAATTTTCTGAATCACTAGATTTTTGTTTATTTCATCCTCATGCTTACAAATTGAATCCTGAGGAGTTAACTGTGGAAAATGTGTGTCATGACGCTCAGAGTTTAATCCATGGATTTGAGAATTTGGAAGTGAGCGCGGTAGAAAACGGCTACTGTGAAAAATAGAAAAGAGTGACACATTCAGAGCAGTAACAGCTGTGAAAATCATTACGTTGAAAGTTGATAGATAGATAGATAGAAAGATAGATAGATAGATAGATAGATAGATAGACAGACAGAGAGAGAGACAGATAGACAGAGAGACACATAAACACACCCCAAGTGGCACTTTTTGAGTTAAATTGAGTTTTTTTAATTATTTTTCTAAATTATGTTAGAACATACATATCACTTTCACGTTAATATGAAAATTTTGAACAGAACATATATATATATATATATATATATATATATATATATATATATATATATATATATATATATATGTAAGATAAATAGATTTTTCTAAAGTAATGTGTTAGAAATTACACATCACTTTTAAGGTAATCTGAAACAAACCTGAAAGGAAGTTGTTTAAAAAAAACAAGATTTCGGTCCAACATCAGTTGAAAAGTGCAGATCTTCTTTTTCTAATGCGGTCTGTACATCTGAACACAGTCCAGGGAGATGAGAAGACCAGGAGAGTTGTGCAGCAATTAATCACTGGTGCAAAAGCCAATAAAGACTTGGTGGGATGAGCATATTAAGAGAACAGACCCCAGAATCTTAGACAAAAGACACGAAAACAAAACCTGAAACCCTGTGAGCACAATAAAGAGACCTGCCTTTTTTATTTTCTTTGGCTGCCAAATTTCATGGGCAGTAAATAGTCAAGAATGTTACTTCTGCTGATGAGAAAACTGGGGGGAAAGCATAGGTCCACTCACATTTGATTGTTTTGAGCACATCTGTTTGTGTATTCAAGTGTGTTCATATACAGTATAGATATCGGTGTGTGTGTGTGTGTGTGTGTTCCTTCAGGTGCCAGAGCAGTGGGAGAGATCTGTGGAGAGACTCACTCAAATCACTGTCGCTCTCATCAGAGACAGAAAGGCCGCTCTCACTGGGAACCTGCTTCATGTCTGAAACTAAAGCATGAGAAGATGTGCTTAAGTAGACAACCGGGATATGGCTTGTGGACTCACAAAGAGAGAAGCATGGAATCTAAAAGGTCAAAGGACATTTGCAAATGATGGCATTTCAACATATACTAAATTACAGACAGTGAGAGTGATGGTTAACAATCCAAACAGTCGTTCTTTGGATCAAATCAAATCGATTCGTTTCGTTAGGTAAGATTTCCAGGTAATTGGCCTGCTTTGTGCACAAGCACACACAAGCACAAACATCATTACATGAATCATTACATTTATTTGTTTGTAAAAATAAATATTTTTTTAAGAAAACAAATAAAAAATAACTGTATCTCTGATTTAGGTCTGCTTTTTTAGGTTCTATCTTAACTTTAGGGGCTTAATCTCATTATTGAAAGCATGGTCTCACATGTACAGTAGAGCATCTCTATATGTAATGAAATGCTGCCATCATGTGGAGGGGTGTGAAAATGTGCGGTTGTTAATCCCAGTTCTCAGTTGTGTTGGATTTAACTTGAAATCCTTCTAGTAAACTGTATAGTGAATGTTTCTTTAGATTAAATGTTAAAATATTTGTCATTTCTAACAGTATTTCTGTTTGCACACAGAGCAGATTATCTGATTCCTTCTTGAAGCTGAAGGATCAAGGACATCTCTTCTTGAAGAGATTGTGATGTGATCAATTTTAAGTTTTGTAAAAAAAAAAAAAAAAAAAAAAAAAAAAATATATATATATATATATATATATATATATATATATATATATACTTACTGACCTCAAACTTTCTGACAGTAGCGTATATATATATATATATATATATATATATATATATATATATATATATATATACGCTACTGTCAGAAAGTTTGAGGTCAGTAAGTATTGGTGTACTTTGAGGTAAGTAAGCAATTTATATACATTGGGGATCGAAAGTTTGGGCACCCTTTGCAGAATCTGAAAATATGAGTGATTTTCAAAAAATAAGAGAGATCATACTAAATGCATGTTATATTTTATTTAGTACTGTCCTGAGTAAGATATTGTACATAAAAGATATTAACATTTATTCCACAAGACAAAAAAAAAAATGCTGAAATTATTAAAATAACCCCATTCAAAAGTTTGGGAACCCTTGGTTCTTAATACTCTGTGTGGTCACCTGATGATCCTCGACTGTCTTTCTGTTTTGTGATGGTTGTGCATGAGTCCCTTGTTTGTTCTGAACAGTTAAACTGAGCAGCGTTCTTCAGAAAAATCTTTAAGCTCCTGCAGATTCTTCAGTTTTCCAGCATCTTTGCATATTTTAACCCTTTCCAGCAGTGACTGTATGATTTTGAGATACACCTTATCACACTGAGGACATTTGAGGCACTCAAAACACAACTATTTAAACAGATTCAAACATTCACTGATGCTCCAGAAGGAAACAAGATGCATTAAGAGCTGGGGGTGAAAACTTTTGAACATGATGAAGTTGGCCAAATTTGTCTTATTTTGTTGAAATATATTTTTTTTCCATTTAGTTCTGCCCTTCGTAAGCAACAGAAGATACTTGTATGCTTCCCGGTACACAAATTAAGTACAATTTACCTTACCAAATTCCAAAAGTTTTCACCCCCCAGCTCTTAATGCATCTTGTTTCCTTCTGGAGCATCAGTGAATGTTTGAATCTTTTTAAATAGTTGTGTTTGAGTGCCTCAAATGTCCTCAGTGTGATAAGTTGTATCTCAAAATCATAAAGTCCCTGCTGGAAAAGGTTCAAATATGCAAAAATGCTGGAAAACTGAAGAATCTGCAGGACCTTAAATATTTTTCTGAAGAACGCTGCTCAGTTTAACTGTTCAGAACAAACAAGGGACTCATGCACAACCATCACAAAACAGAAAGACAGCCGAGGATCATCAGGTAACAGCACACAGTATTTAAGAACCAAGGGTTCCCAGACTTTTGAGTGGGGTTATTTTAATAATTTCAGCAATTTTTTTGTCTTGTGGAATAAATGTTAATATCTTTTATGTACAATATCCTACTCAGGACAGTACTAAATAAAATATAACATGCATTTAGTATGATCTCTGTTATTTTGGAAAATTACTCATATTTTCACAGATTCTGCAAGGGGTGCCCAAACTTTCGATCCCCACTGTATATATATATATATATATATATATATATATATATATATATATATATATATATATATATATACACACACACACACACACACACACAAATTCTGTTCTAAACATTCTATTAATCAAAGAATTCTAAAAAGTAAAGCATAATTACAATTTTCACTTTTCACAAACATGTTAAGCAGCACACAGTTGACAATAATTTCTTGAGCAGCAAATCAACGTATTAGAATCATTTCTGAAGGATCATGTGACAACGAAGACTGTAGTAATACGTATGTATTTCAAATATTAATTTCCATACATTAATTCCTTCTTTAAAGACTCATGAATATGTCTTTTTCAGATTATGTTAAATTTGCGGTTTCCCTATTTACCTGACCCTGAAAATCTTTTGCAGAAGTCCTTACATAATGCAGATCAGGAGCTCTCCATGGGCCGTCTTTACACCCACTCAACTGGGGATGCCCTGGTGACCACATTTCATAATTTTAGCAGTTTTTATAGCGTAACCACACAAACACATGATCCCGGACGAGCCCCTAAATTTGCGTCTTGACTCTTTATCCGGGGCTCACCGCAGATCTCTAATTGATTATGGCCTTGTGCTTGCTCTCCAGTGAGCGTGTGATAATTTGGTGGGTTGTTAATGTGACTTCCAATGTCTGAGTTTTGGCTTGCCGTTTTAGTTTCCATGGCGTGAATGCCCAACAACCCCAATTCTTTCTAACTTGACATTGTTTACTAAATCTTAGCATGTCTAGAGTTTTTTCTGCAATTTTAGTTCTAGTGAAAATATGCAACCGCTTTGGTGCTTCCATCATTCAAACAAACAAAGTTTCTGTCACCTTCTTGCTTAACCAAACTGTTTTTTTTTTAGCTGTTTAATTCGTTCCACATTTCTGCATGTAAACATCTGAAGGTGAGTGCGTTGGATTTTTGGCTGCCAGTGGGGTACCGAGAGCATATCTCTGTTTGAAGTCTGAGGTTTTGACTGAGATGGATTGACCTTTCAGATGTTCAGCAACATGTCACGGACATTTCTGGAAAGGCTTCAAATAGAACAAGAGTGAGAGGATCAGGTTTGCACTTCATTCTTTTGACTACGATTACATGGACAAAGGGGAATTGACCATATCAGTATTTTTGGATGATGTCCATAGCCAGGCCAATTACACAAACACTACCATTCAAAAAAAATTTTGTTTGTTTTTCAAAGAAACATCTAATGTTAAAAAAGGCTGCATTTATTTAAATAAAAGAAAAGGTAATATTATGAAATACTATTTCTATTTAAAATAACTTATCTATATTAAACTATCTTAAAGTTTGATTTATTTTTGTGATGGCAGAGCTGAATTTCCAGCAGCCATAACTGCTGTATTCTGTGTCACATGATCCTTCAGAAATCATTCTAATATGCTGATGATTATCAATTTCAAAAAAGCCACTTAGGAAGTCTAGGACGAATATGTCAAAGAAATGAAAGCCAAATCAAATATTTATTCGGCTGATTTTTTCAGTTTGATTTATCTGATTTACCCGTGTTACATGCCAGCATCCTCAGAGGCTGCTGTACATTGACATGTCTGGATTAGTCTTAGACAATATGATTCATGTTCATTTGCTCGTACAGCTCTGAGAGTTTGCATGAAACGTTCGGAGAAAACCACTAAACAGGAACAGCTGTGAAACGGTCAAGTAAGCGCTCTCCATATTTATGCATGAGAGAGGTTTCACTCGTTTTCGTCTGGTGGAACTGCATGTGTAAAATGCATGTGGTGCCGGTGTAGATGAAGTTTACGGCAGGGTTTTGATCCATTCTTGACGTTCATCAGTTTCTTATGGTTTGTTTGCAGATTTTCTGGTGATTTTTTTTTTTCTTTCTGGCTTTGTCTCATAGAGCTGGAACTTTTGAGGATTGTGAAGCCAAGAAGACCGCTTTTTCCCTGATGTTTTGAGGAACAGTTTGCTACAGCATCTTAGAAAAAGAAGACCTCCAAGTTAAAAAATCTGAGATTACTAGTGATTTCTATTTTTATTACAATATATATATATATATATATATATATATATATATACATATACATGATATGATCAGCTTTTAGTTGTTATTAACAGCATTTATTTGAGCATTTACAGGGTTCCAGATGGATGAACTGACACTTGGACTGTATTGTTGCCAGAGAACAAATCAGGTGCATTACTATAATAAATAAATACTGTTAGGCAGGATATGAATCCATTATAATGTGTTTCATGCTATATATTATTATTTATGCTTAATATTATTTATAGAAAGTATGAACTTTTAATTTATTTTTTGCCTTTAGTATATTTGACAGTTTAAATACACTACCATACACTACCATTCAAAGATTTTTTACAAAAAAATTACTTTGATAATTTTTATGCAGCAAGAGTGCTTTAAATTGATTAAAAGTGACAGTACAGACATTTGTACTGTATATATTTCAATTCAATGCTGTTCTTTTGAACGTTATATTCATCAAAGAATGAAAATATTAAGCAGCACAACTGTTTACAACATTGATTAATCCAAAATGTTTCTTGAGCAGCAAATCAACTTAGTCATTTCTGGAGGATCATGGGACACTCAAGACCGATAATCAACACAGGAATAAATTACATTTTAAAATATATTACAATACAAAACAGTTTTACATTTTTAAAACTGTTTTACTGTATTTTTATGTTTCTGACCCCAAACTTTTGATCGTTAATGTAAGAGGAGGTAAAAAGGAAACATGAAGCATCACAGTTCTAAACTATTTACTATTTGTATATTGATATGTTTCAATTATGTTAATAACTATGAGTTTTGATGTAAATGTGAATGATCTTTTGCTTGATGTGTCTGAGTGAAACTTGAGTATCAGAGTGAGGGGAAGAGAGGTGAACCTTTCTCTCAAACATACCTTCTGGTCTGTTCAGTTGCCTCCTACTGGTTTGGAAAGATGATTAATGAGTGAACATCGCTCAAATTCAGCACCTCTATCCTGTGAAATCAGAGACACCCTCTTGAGAATCATTTGCATGCCCGACATGTGTAAATTTGATTTTGTGAAGGCTTTGCTGTGCTTGTTTTGGCCGTGTTTGATAGTTCACTCAAAGTTGTCATTTCCTAGGCCAAGTTGATGATGAAGGCATCAACATTAAAGGGATAGTTCACCCAAGATTTTAAATTACCCCATGATTTACTCACCCTCAAGCCATCCTAGGTGTATATGACTTTGTATATACAATCAGAGTATTCCTAGATCTTCCGAGCTTTATAGCTATGAATGGGGGTCAAGATTTTGAAGCCCCAAAAGTGTCACCACATGGCTCGGGGGGGTTAATAAAGGTTTTTTGAAGCAAAGTAATGCGTTTGTGTAAGAAAAATATCTTTAGAAACCCTAATCTCTTCTGCTAATGGTCATATGCGCATTCTCAATAGAGTAGCATTCCAGCGGATGACGTAGCCGTAGTGTAATTTTTGGGTGAATTTACTTTAAAATAATCTGTAATAATTAGTTCACCTAAAAATAACATCTCCCATGATTTACTCACCCTCATGTTTTCCCTAATCTTAGTGATGTTCCTTCATTCAGTGAAACACAAAAATAAATATTTTGAACAAAGTTTCAAGTGTTTTTTTTTTAAGTAATTTCGTTCCTAAACAAAGGACTCCACTGATTTTTAAGTCTGTAAATGGACAAATTATTATTATTATTATTATTATTATTATATTTTTTCAATCTTATGTTCTAAAACCTGACAATGATGTCTCTCCATACTGTTCAGTCACAGTGTGGCATGAGGAATTATTTCAGCGAGTATTTTAAAATCCCTTCACCAGTGTGATTTCACAGATGTGTTTTTGTCAGGACACCATCAAGTGTAACAAAATCCTGTGTGACAGCCATTTAGGTCATTTCCTCTTTTTAAGACACGCTATTAAAGCTCTCTAAAGGTAAGGGCTGCCCAGCAAATAGCACAACGAAATTGGGAATGTGGGTAATCTAATTAGAGGGCAGGATGGGGCCCGCTGGGCCACAGACTGTGGTGAAGCAGGGAAACACTCGCCCTAAAGCTGCACACCGCAGGCTGGCTGTGGTAACGTCTGAGAGACTAATTCTTCCTCATGAGGAAAAACAGGGCCTTTCCTGAAGGGGACAGACAGAGATAGACAGTAGTGACCCTTTGTTTCATATATATATATATATATATATATATATATATATATATATATATATATATATATATATATATATGTTACACTAAAATGTGACACTAAATAGCTTGTTTATAATTGTTAAAATTTAACTTAACATATTCAGTAAAATGTGTATTGGTTTTAACAGGATGATACAATTTGATTGTAAAATACAATAAGAATTTTGGTCTCTTTAGTGAAAAGTATGAATTATCATAATTTATGGTAAAACAAATTTATTACATAAATGAAGAAGAATATTCAACATGACCATTATTGTTTTTTTTTTAAAGAAAATATTATAGAGTAAATTATTATTATTATTTTTTGTAAACAAACAAATTAAAATGATTTATGCAAATCATTTTATGCATCATGGTGTTTTGTATATTTGTACTTATTTTATGTTTATTGCATTGTTTAATGTTCATAAAAGCCAGTTATAATAACTTCAAGTCATTATGTGGCTTTTTATATTACCACTTAAGTTATAGAGGTTATAGAAGTAAATGTTATTATGCCAAGCAGATTTAACTTTTGAAAGCCAAATAAAACTATTAATTAATTCAATTAATTTTTTTACACCAGAATTTTACCATAATTTTAACAAGATTTCTTTACAAGTTTTATATATATCAACAAATATGTATTCATTTATTCCATTGCGCATGCAAATAAATGCAACCTGAGCATGCAAATATTAATAAAAATTATTATTATTATTATTTATATATATATTGCATTTATTTTTAAATCATTATGTGGCCTTTTATTTTGACAAATACATTTCAATATACAAAGCAAATTTAAGTAGCTAAATGAATTCATTTGTACTTAAATTCTATTTTTTTGTCACAAGTTTTCTATTGTAATGTTAACAGGATTTAAAAAAAATCTTTATATGTTTATTTATTTATTTTTTTACAGAGGATGTACTGGAAAAAGAGGACGGGATGGTATAAAAGAAAGAGAGTGTGAAGCAATGCACAAATACAGTGAGAGAGGGTAAGACAGGAGTGATTTATGTCCTGCTTTTGAGAAATGAAAATAAATCCTAACTCTGTGAGAGAAACATACTATACGGACTGTAAAACACAAGACATGCTCGGCCGCTTTCCCTGCTTTAACCTCAGAAGTTTACGCTCTCTCTCCACAATGTCAAAGCCAATAATTTAGGTTTTTGTCCTTTAGGATATTATCTGAGTTGGAAAGGACATTGTTGTTTTTAGCCCAAGTTTGTTGTAGAGGGAATTCTGTTTGAGTCGTGGAGGTCTGGTGTAAAGAATCAGATCATAGTCATGTTTGACAGCGTTGTGAGTCTCTTCTCTGTTTTTAGAGTCGTGATGCAGTGGTCAGCGTACTTGAGGTGTGGTGCTCATTTTGGAGATGCAGGTTTGCATCTGGCCTTACCCAGGTGTTTATCTGCGATGATAAATGCAAAACTATAGCTCAACCGTGATAAGCCCATTTTATTTAGACTAATCAAAAGGCTCGATAAATGTGATACACTTCATTTAGAGAGAAAATAGCACAGTGTGGGGCGTTTGATCAGCATTATTTACACAAAGCGCCACAACTGTTGCAAAAGCATTGAGGGATTCGGAGGCCTTCGTGTCTTGGCGAACTTCGATACGCGCACACACTCAGAGACACGTTCATTATCTGCTTCCGCCCGTCTTTTTTAAACTGTTTATTTGTGAAGGTGGAAGGATAATGATGTCTTGATTACACAGCTACAGGATTTGCCTTTGTGCGCTCTGTGACTGATGTGAAAGTGTGAGAGTGCAGTAAATAATTCATCCGCTTGATTTGTGACGCTGTCAGCACAGTTTGTTGCTCTCAGGAACAGAACGCCAGATTGAGACGGGAGAATCCACAACATTCAAGGCTGACATTCTGTGAGAAACGAAATTATTCAAGAACGACTTTTTAAACACTTTTTTTTTTTTTTTTTTACTTTTTATTGAAAGAAAAGTATCTAAAATGCAATATATTTGAGAAAAATAGAGTAAAAACTATGAAAGTAACTTTCTTAAAAATTAAGTTCTGACTTTATCCCCCTCGTAATTCAACAAACTTGCAATTCAGAAATGAAATATATATATAAAAAATTAGTAAACTCAGAATTCATTGCAGAGTTCGTATCTCACAAGTCCGACGTTTTTCATCACAATTTTGAGTTTGCATCGCACAATTCTGACTCACCCCCCCCCCAAAAAAAAAATTCAGAGTTTAGATCTTTAGATCTTTAGATCTCAAACTTTTTAATCTCACGATTCCAACTTTTCTTCTCAGACTAACATTTCTCAATTCTGACCCCCCTCCCCCCTTCATAATAGCAAGTTTATACATAAAACTCACAATTCTGGATTTATATATTACAATTCTGACTCTTGCAAAAAGTCTGAATTGTGAGATACAGTATAAACTCCGTTTACCATGTGGCAGAAACAAGCTCCATAGAGTTCTGCTTAATTTTTTTTTAGGATTTATTTTAAAATATGAATATTTTAACATTAGAAAAGCTATATTTTGTCACTCCTTATTAAATTAAATGTATCCTTGCATTATAAAAATATAAAACAATTTCAACAAAATAAATTAAGTCGTTTTAGTACATTAGACAGTGATTCAACAACTTGCCCTTGTGGGCTCAAATTTACACCCCATGCTTTCTAGGGGTCTCTTTATAGCTGCTTCTCTCTTTTGGGTGAGTGTTTTTACACACTCTTTGTGATCCCCAGCATTTGTTTCATACGTCCACATGTGGTTGACTCCATTTGCTCCATTTTGAAAATGTCTTGGAGTTTTGATTTGTCCTTCATGGTTCTGCCTTTGAGAGAGGACTAACCCATATATTTGGCAAATATCTGTTCGAATTTCCAAATTCCAGTGAAAGTGGAGAATCTTGTTTCATTGTTTCATAATGCAGCTCTAATGAAGCACGCTCACGTCCCTTCACGTCCTACGCTTTGCTTTCCGGTGAGAAGTTATTCTATGCCCCCGTCTGTCTGACAAAACTCCCTATTGTTCCCTAAATCAGGAATCTTATTCAGACTCGGCCAAGAGACCTGACAATAAGGGATGTCTTCATGAAGTGAATTTCCAATTTGTGCGTTATGGTCATCCACATCGGCAATATTCAGGGAAATGGCCTATTATAAGAATGTTTTTCGAGGCTTTCTTTTTGTCCCCTCAGATATCCCCAGTTGCTCTTTCGGACCAGCCAGGCAGATGTGGGGTCAGACAGGAAGTTTCTTCCCCTCGCTCTCTGTCTTTAATGAATCTCTGGAGAGGGGCTGGACCTGGATCTGTCTCTTCCATTTAAACCTTGCGCTTCATTCTCCCGCCCTGCTTATGCAACCCTCATACTCTCAGTAAAAATCAGACATTCATCATGTGTCAAAAAAACTTGGGCCAGAGCAAGCTTTTGTACATCTGATATATGAATATGATATATGTGATATATGATATATGTCTGGAATATGAAGCAAAGGGAGCTGAAATCACTGGATTTTTAATGCTTCTGACTATTTGCTCATACTAATCCTCAACACAATGTCTTTTTTATTACAGCAACATGGCATTTTGAATCATTTTGCTGTCAACATGTTGAGACTGATTCATCTTTCTGTATTCATCTTTATTATGATGTGTGTAATCAGAATGACTTTGCAAACTCACCATTCACTGATATTTCCCTCTGTATCTTACTAAGATCATGAATCTTACTGCTAATCCACAGTGTGCTGTAAGGTCCAGACTAAAAGATAAAAAAAAAAAAAACGAAAAAAAAAAAACCAAGCGGTATAAAAAAAGCATATACTTAACATGTTCATGCTGTTAAAATTTATTTTAAAAGGTCGGTATATAATTTTTTTCTCTTATGCTCAGCAAGGCTGCATTTACTTGAGCTAAAATACAGTAAGCGGTAATTATGTAAAATATTATTATTGTAATATATTTTCAAATGTAATTTATTAATGTGATGTCAAGCTTCATTTTCAGCAGCATTACTCAATCTTCAGTGTCACATGATCCTTCAGAAATCAATCTAGTACGCTGATTGTTTCTTATGTCAATATTTTCAGAATTTATTTAAAATAGAAATGTTACTGATCAATTTAATGCATCCTTATTGAATAAAAGTAATAAAAAATATGTATAATTTAATAATATTACTGTTTCATTTTGCTTTCTAGTGTTTCTTTCTTGCTTTATTTATTGTGAATGTATTATGCATTTATTTATTGTAGAAAAGGTGTCTTTCCTGGTTTATACTTCTAATATTACTTATTCACAGAATAAATGACTATATATGAAAATATATAGAAGTTTTTATATTTTACAAAAGATGCTTTGGCATCAGTAGGTTTAAAAAACCCCAATAGATCTCAAAATTTCTTCTTTTGTGGAAAATTAACAGCATACAGGTTTGGAAGAGATTGAGTAAATAATGACGGTATTTTCTTCCAGTGTTTTATTCTATTTTATTTAGTTGATCTATTCATTTAATGTTAAGCAGACACACATTTGCCAACCCACATGTCTTTGCAGAGCGCCGTCTGAGGAGACACAAGCTCAGCACTGACTGATCTGGCAGGAGTGATCGGGACTTTCAAGTGGATGCCGAAGTGTTTCGATATCCTTCTATTGTCATGAGCCTGCGTCACAACCCTTGCCCAAGGATGGAGATGGGATCGAGTTGGAGCTGGCTATTAAACCGCAGGCTTGATTAGAGGATGATGGAATTGTCCTGCAGCAAAATGGGGAAATGCTCAAGAGCTCCACTTCCCACTCTCAGGCAAGAACAGCCAAAGTAATGCCTCCCTTGAGATTTCCCGTGTGTGTGTGTGTTTTTAAGTGTGTGTGTTTGACCCCAGTGAGGACAAAATATGCATGGGTCAGTGAGTTCTGCTGGGCTGGATCACAATATGATTGACAGCATAAGGAGGAAAAGCTGCTATTTTAGCTTGGCTCTGTCCTGACGGGTGATGTGCGTCTGTTTAATGGAAATTATGTTTGCCATACCAAAGAGGCGTTTAGTGGTAGCATGTCCACCACTGTGGACAAACATAATTATGCCGTATTTTTTTTTTTATTTTGCTTATTTTATTCTGCTTAAAAATAAAACGGTTGTTGACAACAGAAGAAATTCACAAAACATTTATACATTTGTACAAAAATGTATTGCAATAAAAAAATAATAATTGAATGAAATTATTTAAAGGAAATGAGATTATATGGCCTGTTAAGAGAAAAAAATATTAAATTAAATATTTAATTTATTTAACAATGTAATATTTAATATGATCACACTTCATAAACCTATATTTACATTTTTTTTTAGAATTTAATTATAAAATCTTAAAAATCTGCACACCAAACTTGCATTACCACATCTAAAGTATCTAACATTATTATTATTATTATTATTATTATCATCACTTTTTTCAGAATAGAAAGATAACTTTTTATGATCATTCAAGTTTGAGTATAGTGTGTGGGATTTATAATGTTCTTCTTCTGTATTCCACCTACTAATGATTTGGATGTGTGAGCCACTATATATTTACTCAGAATAATAAAATAAAACATTCTGAATATAATAAAATATATTGAATAAGATAATTAAATACTTAATTACTTATTATTACTACACATAGTTAAATATTTAATATATTTAATTCAATTATACTTTATTATAAGGTAAGAATAATTTAAATATGGGTTGATTAAGTGTTATGATTATGTAATGTCATTTCTAAATATCTTTGTATGTAAAGCTTCGTATACATTGGGGTACAATGTCTAAAGCCACTAGAAGAAAAAAAAGAAGATTTAGTTTGCATTATTTTACATATTAATATCAAAATCTGCATAGTAGTTTGAGCATAAATGAAGTAGCCTATGCACCCTTTTTCTTGAATGAGAAGCATATTTTATTAGTGAAAAATAGCACAGAAACTTAAAGAATTAAATAAGGATTTCTTTTGGCTTTTATAGGTCTCAGAATAAAAAAAAAGAAAAAAAGAAATGTTATTTCCAGCTTTAAATTTTTTTCAGATTTTCAGTATTCTTAGACTGTAGGATCCTTCATTAGCTCTATGAGCGTAACCGCACAGTTCAATCCAATAACACACCAGTAGAGCTCAGCAAGGCCATTAAGTCTGTCTAATTAAAAGTGGTTGATGAGGAACTAAAACAAAAGCTATAGATAATGACCATCATACTTCACCCTGAATGCCCTTAGAATAGCGTGTAAAGAGAGTTCAACATCACATGTACAGTAGGTTTTTCCTGATGAAGTTCTACCCTCACATTGAGAATGCATTAGTCTGATAAAGGTATAAACCTTCCAAGCCCTCTGTTAAGGACAGCGAGTCTCCAGCACTCTGGGATTTGGCTTTCGTCATCAGCACCGACAGCGAGAAGGAAGCTATTAAATCATAAAAATTTGACTTCACTTTTTGAAATGAAAGGATTTATTAAAACAGTATGGTGGACCTGGGGTTGTACAAAAGACTTGGTGATGTATTTGGCTGTTACAGTCTTCAAAACCACTTGTGGCCTGAGAAGCTGGTGGGTGCGACTAAACTAATTGGAGCGTGTGACAAACAGCAGAGAGAGTTGGACTTTACAGTCAAATACTTTGTGATTTATTAGACACAAACTGTACCACCAACACAAGGAATAGCATGGAGACGTTTTACTGCGTTCAGTCAGTGTAAAGCACACCTCCCAGATCATCTCTGAGGACACTTTCATGATGCTGCAGTGAAATCTAGACAACGTACGTGCATCCCAACAGCTTGTGGTTGTGTGTGTGTGTGTGTGTGCTATTAATATAGGTTAGGTGTTAATTTACATTTTTTTTTTTTTTAAATACACGTTTAAATAATTTTTTTTTTTAAAGTTTACATTTAAATTAAATAAACATTTATAAATATAAATATTATAAGAATTAAATAATACAAAAATATTTGTATGATTTTCAACAAAAGCCAGAGTTATAAAAATACCATATTTTTAGGGCACCCTAGGACTACTAAAGAAGATTTTAAAGAGGCTCAGATAATTATTACTTGTATTTATTTATTTATAAGAAAAAGATATTTAAATTCTTTTTTAATTTAAATATTTGTATGATTTTCAACAAAAGCTAGGGATACTAAAGTACCAGATTTTTTTTCCCCTCATGAACATTAGTTGTGTTCTCAAGGATGTTTTAAAGAGGCACAGAAAATTACTGAACATTGCATTTTTAAGCTAATTACATTTAAATGGTAACACTTTAGTAGTGTGAATAGTAGTGTGAATTTAGGGTCCAATTCACACTAATAACTAGTTGCTTATTAGCATGTCTATTTTTAACATATTGGCTGTTTATTAGTGGTTATAAAGTACGTAATGCATGACATCCATAATCCTAATACCCTAAACTTAACAACTACCTTATAAACTATAAATAAGCAGCAAATAAGGAGTTCATTGAGGCAAAAGTCATATTAATGGTTAGTTAATAGTGAGAATTGGACCCTAAAATAAAGTGTGACCAAAAATATTTTTGAATCACATATAATTCAATAAATATTTATATAATTTTTGCTCAAAGGTAGGGGTACAAACGTACCCAATTTTCTTTATGATTTTAAATTAGTTCAAAATATTTTGAAGTGGAATTTCAAAGACCAAAAGAGGGGGAAAAAAATAAATAAACTGGAGTATTAAAAAATTACCTAAACAACCTAGCACTTAACACTTTTTTTTACCTTTTTGTGATGCTTTATCAGAACTGCATGATTTTTATTGTACTTTATCAGAATCATGTCAGTGCACAGGACAGCAGTGTGGCAAAACTGTCCAACAGATGTTTTTTTTTTTTTTTTTTTTTACAGGACATCATTCCACGTAATCAGTCCTGTTCGCACAATCTAAGCTATTTTCATTGTACTGTTGCCGTTTACAATTTTCAATTGCTGTTTGTTAAATATAAATATAATTACTAGCTATCATTTGAACTGCAGATCGAGATTAACTTGATATGAATCAGTGTAGTTCAACTTTTTACAAAGCCAGCTGCAAGTAAATGTTTGGAGAATGCTACTGAAAATCATTTTTAAGAGTACAGAATTTATTTCGCAGTATGACAATTTAGGATGTCACCGTGCAGTTTAGAAATATGATTATTGTTTATTCAGGTGTTTTGTGCAAGTACTTTAATTAGCAACAACAACAGAAATGTGTTTGGAGCGGTCATGGGTGAAACAATGCGAAAACTGTGGATGTGTGAAATTGAACTGAAATAGAAAAAGTCCATCGTTCAAGAAAACCCAGACTGGATGTCTGTTATCCATCTGAAATTTACATTCTCTCGCAGTCTGCTTTTAATTCTAGGTAATCTTCAGTCCTTTTTGTAGAACCGATGCTGACATGACTTTTTCATCGTCCTTTCATTTCAGCTGTTTGTAAATCTTAAGTGATAAATCTTTTATCCTTTCATCTTTTATCCTGCAGACATAAAGGTTTTTGCATAATTTGTGTAGCTCTGGAGAAACACATATGAGTAGTCATATTATAGTAGTTACAGTAGTATATACACTATTAATAACTATTTAAAGAGTAATTAATGGAAGCAATTATTTTATGCATTATAAAAACATAATTTATATAAGCACTATTTATAATTATACAATTATTATGCATCATGCTTTATGTTAATCAGAGAGACTAGATTAATGAGGTAGATATTAAAATCAATAGAATAGATAGAATAGACATGAGGTGATATTAAAATTAAACAGGTCATCATATTATTTATACAGGTTTAGTTTGATATTTTCCATGTGTTTTGATGCAGAAATATTGAATATGTGTTTGTTCTTTAAATAACCGCATATAACTTTATATATAACTGTGTTCTCTCTATAAATGAATTTAATATATTATTTTGACTATGCTTTGTGAAGACAGTAGAACCCAGAGAACTACTGAATACTGAATCGTTTAATATTTATTAATAAATTGTATTTATTTATTTAGCTCATATTTTGTTTAGTTCAAGGCTTTTGAAATTGAATGTTAGAGACCAAGAATTTAAAAAAAGTTTTTTAAACTGCATACATGGACAATTTAATTAACATATATTTTTCTAATTATAAAAATGGTTATGTGAATCTTTTGCCACCTCTAATACTTGAAATGTATGTTTTATAGATTTAACAAAGCAAACTGGAAATCTGCCCAATCATGCTGAAGTACTCCACTGATTTCTGATCTTTAGAGACTCAACATGTCTCACTGTCGGTAATGTAATGCATCTTTAATTTTTCGTTTTATCCTCCTTCTCACTTTTCTTCTATTATTTGTCTTCCTATGCAACTGTTTTCTATTTGTCACGTCAAAAGTGAAAAAAAAAAAAGCTGCTTCGTGTGAGATCTGATCAGGGCATGACGGATAGTGAAAGAGAAAAACCGCTTATGAAAACAAACCTTGTGTGAACAGCATCTAGATCCATCCTGATAATCTGACTAACAAGCAGGACAAACAGAATTTGTGTTACTCACCCGAGATATCGGCGGTGTGACATGGTGCTTTGAGAGATGAGAATGACCGTCTCTCGTCTTCTCCACGCTCTCTAAATAAGGCCCTGACTCCACACTCTTTTCCCCATCTGCTAAAGCTATTTCCCCCAGCAAGGCATCTGATTTCCTCTTCTTCTTTTACCCGTGAGCATAGAAAGGCCCTGCTCTGTGTGTCGTTTCACTGCATCTGTCTCTATGGGTGAAACCTTCGGGACGTCTTGAATGGTGATGCTGTTACTTCAGCAGAAGCAGTGTGGTCCGCGATGAGCGCCGTTACTCTGATTAATGCAATGATACACAACCATGACCGCAAATTACAGCTAATGTATATCCCATAAAGAATCTTATTAATTTTAGTGTTTTTGTTGAATTTATATGGGATATATGGTTGGATATATACTGTATACTGTGTGTGTATACAATGCATGTAAAACATTATGATTTTTTAACCTGTAAATGCATAACACAACTATATTTAACTGTTCATTCTGATTATTTAGCATGTTGCTGCTGTTTTTATGACTTCAGTAATTGAGAAATTAAATGTAATATTTGAATATATTTAATCAGAATGTATTAGAATAATTACATATACATTATAATAATTTAAATATATATGTAAAATAATACTACTGTTGCTTTTATAATACAATTATATTATATTATGCAACTGGTGCAGAAACTGTTTTTATTCAAAAAATCCTAGAAAATTTCACTAACAATTAAAAAGAAATGGCAAGAAAATTATTTTCTATTAAAAGAAACTCCTATAATCTAAAAAAAATTGCTATATTTCATATTTTATAAATATATTGAGATATTTCAAATTGTTACAATATTTTACGTTGTATTTTATATTCAATAAATGCTGATTTCGGTGATTAAAAATGTTTTTACCGACCCCATGACTTTTTGAACAGAATGTAGATTAACATGATACTGATTAGTCCATCACAGTTTTCCACTTCATTAACTTTGATATAATTACAATTTAATTATAATTATTCAGAAATTAACGAAGTAGAACATTTTCTACCTCAGTTTTATAAAAAAACATGAGTAGCAATTTAAAAAACAATCACAGGGTTGTAGATGGTTGTCGCTGAACTGCACAAAAAGTATGGCAGAGGTTTTTGTATACAGTCATACTTCCAATTGAAGAAGATCTACTGCTCGGTGACTTTTAGCCCTGAGCTCCTGTCCTCTAAATCATTCTCATAACAGAGGAGAAAGTGCTGAAGATCAACAACCCATTAACAGTTTGAACCCCTCTCTGTTGGTCCGACCTTCTCAACCAATCTGACTTTTTTCTTTTGGGACCAGAGGAAAAAGTAATAGTTTTGAACACAAATCACGTAGGGAGATTAAAAAGGGCCAAACTGAAAATCTATCGGTTATTTTCTGACAGGTTTTTAGATGTATGGAGCTGCAGGGCTGGACAGACTCGATTCAGTGGACAGTTGTGGCAGGGCTCTGTGACCCAGCCTCCCTCTCATGTTACGGCCCTATTTATAACATCTCCCACCCCTCCTTCAGTCCCAGCCCATTGCCCAAAAGCCTGGCCACTGTTAGGAAGCACCTTTCCCTCTCAGCTGGGCCACAGTCTGCGCTAGACTGTCAACTGAGATTTAGCTCTCCTTCTCATCATCATCATCATCATCAGCTTCTGCTGTTTAGCCGCGCTGCCTCGCAGCTTGCATGGGATTATCACACACACACACATTTACAGACACACTTTTTTCTTTTTCCTTAATTTTTGTCGTATTTTTTTTTAAGGAGATACAGTTTTAAGTGAGAAGTAACGGAGCGTTTTGTGTTTCTGCTGTTTTTTTTTAGTCTTTGGGAAGTTTTCTTGTTGTGGTTTTTATTCCACTAGCGGCTGGTTTCATGCATGCGATGGATCACACGCTGTTCGGCTGTTTGCGCAGCCCTCACGTCCCTCCGCAGGCCCTGCACCCCGCCTTTGCCCTTCACGGACGCTCCGAGAACCTCTCCTCGTACCCCAACCTCTCCACCTCCTCTCCTTCTTCTACCTGCATCGTGAGCGGTTACCCAGGTGAGGATGGGGGTCTGTTTGGGGGACACGGGCATCAGCGA
The DNA here is from genome assembly GCF_003368295.1 of Carassius auratus. Classification (NCBI taxonomy): domain Eukaryota; kingdom Metazoa; phylum Chordata; class Actinopteri; order Cypriniformes; family Cyprinidae; genus Carassius; species Carassius auratus. Next base: position 12,610,848 of record NC_039282.1, on the reverse strand, counting down.
GGGCCGCCCATGTCCCAGCAGCATCATCATCATGTACCCCAGCCGCAGCAGACCGGATGGCACATACCGCAGACGGCCAGCGTCTCTCCAGCAAGCGCTCGTCTAGGACTGGGGATCTCAGCCCCTGACTCAGGCTCTTCAGAGATGGGCCCCGGGGGACCCAGCCTCTGCGCAAGCACACCGAGCCTTGGCGGAGGGGTGCCCTCGGGTGCCTCCTGTGTTCCTGGAGGGGATTTCGGACGTCAAACGATGTCTCCAGCCGAGGCGGAGAAAAGGAATAGCAAACGAAGAAGTGACAGCTCTGGTAAGAAACAAGCTCATTTTTGTTTTAAACAAATTAAGGGGTCTGATCTGATCAAGTCATTTTTCATACATAGTCTTGAGTTTATAAATTGGATCTGATAAATGTAATTTCAAATAATATAAGACCACCATAATACCATATATATATATATATATATATATATATATATATATATATATATATATATATATATAATTTTTGTATTACATTATTGTTGGTATTATGGTGGTCTTATAATATTTGAAATTACATTTATCAGATTCAATTTTATGTATATGTGTAGGTTTGTGTGTATAAATAGATATATTTAAATGTAAATTATTTAAATTATATATATATATATATATATATATATATATATATATATATATATATATATATATATATATATATATATATATATATATATATATATATATATATAATTTTCCAAATATTAAATATAAATTACATTGAGTTGTTTTAGTTCCCTCTAAACACAGTGCTAGTGTTTTCGGAAAAGGATTCTCCCGTACAGTGTTCAGAAACGTGGAGCCGTGTTTTTAAGTGCAAGAGTTTTGTAGGTGTTGGCTTACACACAGAAGCAATTATTTTGGCTAGAAGAGGGCAGATTGTAACTCTTGTGTGGGCATTTAACTGCACGCATGATTCATGTTTAGTCTCATCTGTTTCATCTCCTCACTTCTTTGGCAAGCAGAAAATAACACTTGTGGTAAAGTAACTAATACCACGGCCTGAGAGAGAGAACAGGGACGCCCGTGTTGGCATTTAACAAGAAAAGCCAAACGTTAGATGACAGGAATGCTGTGAACAGCTTTCTCTTTGAATATAATTTGTTTGCACATTGGAAATTGTGCTTTTTTTGTTTTGCTGATGAGTAAGGAGATATGAAATAAAACTCAAGGGTTTTCAGTTCACTGCAAAAAGAAGCTGGTTTGATCTGATGGGGATCTTCAGTTTGTTTTGTCTGGAATAACTGCTACTACTGTTAAAAAAATCTATTTAACACTGCATAAAATGGATCATAAAATGTATTTTTACGATCTACTTACTTCAAAGGGAATTTTAACTACTTTCTGCCCTTTAAAACAAAGTTCAGGTCCATACAAGAGGCACAGCCCTCCAGATGTTGATTTATTCTTATTTGCATCAAGCCAAAATTAACGTAATATAAATACACTTGTTACACTGCTCTCTCAGTTTTCAGCATGTATGACTTTTGAATCATGTTTTTCCTATAAGATATCAAGCACATTACAGTGATAGTTGACAGTGCAAGTGAGATTTACAAATACATCTGGAGTGAAGATATACAGTGATAACCAATAGCAAATTAATATTGTTTTAGTGGTTGTTTTGGCCCAAGAATGTATTGAATTATTGCAGATGCATTTCAAAAGTAAGTCTCACAGATATGTTCTGGTCTTGAGCATTATAGTTTTATAGTTCTATCAACATTAACTCTCACACATCTTGATGGTTGCCTCAATTTCAGTGAAATTATGGCCTAACAAAAATGAGCATTTCTGCTTTACAGAATGGTTTTATAATGAGCATCACTCAATTGAACAATAAATGGTTTATCAATAAAATATATATTTTTTAATGCATTTTAAGATATGTTCATCTTAAGATACAATGTCTAATTTATTCAAAGCATGTGTTGTTGTTCTAATAAAACAACACATGGCTGGTTTAGATAGAAGACAGCAGCTTAGCGTATATTTTGTCATGTGGGTTTGCGTAATATTCATTTTGGTTTCTTAAATTTTTTTCACCAATAAAGCTCAGCTTCAGTGTGTTTAACTACAATTTTAAAGCAGATGTCTAAATATTCATTGTAGCTGTAGTTTTTTAAATCATCTTTGAAAGCTCAGGCCGTCCTGCTCATTTTGTTCTCAGTACTTTGCTTTTTTTAAAGAAAAGATAAAAGTTAAGGCGCAGGCCTAATTGCTGTGGTGTAACCGCTGTGTCGGGAAGCCGGGAAAAGTTGCTTTAACTCGGAGCAGCTCTGTTCGCAAAGCGCTGCTCGTGTTGGTTTTTCTCACTCCACAATGGCTGCGTTTAGCCAGCAATAAACTTGCCTTTCTGCGCTTGTTTTAATCAGACCCATATTCAGCCCAACTCTTTTCTGTGAGTCGAATTCAAAGACATTTAGCTAAAACACTAGAAACCACTAGAAACCATGTGATGATTATTTGTTCAAAGGCTCAATGGGCATGAGTCACTACACAGTGCGACTTTGTTATATCATCATCATCGCAAGAACAAGTCTCCGTCCTCGTCAACCTCTGCAAACCCAAACCTGTCAATTATACTGTTAAATAACACATCTGACATGTGTTTATAGACAATATGATGTATCATCTGAACATCCACATGTACTGACACCTTCAGGTTGATGGGTATGTTAAATCTGAATCTCTTAAATCTTAAATCTCAGTTTGTCATAAAATTGTTCTAATTGTTCATTCTAATTGTTTTCAAAGCATTGTTCTGTTTGTCCAGTAGCAATGGTTAAGGGGCAGAGCCATTTTTTTGGATGACCAATGGCCATTGACAGAGATGAAGGGGAAAAAAGTTAAAAGGGATAGATCAAAAAAAAAAAAAAAACTATTAATTTAGTTTCTTTTATCTGTGCAACACAAAAGGAGATCATTTTCAAAATATATTCTTTCATCTTCGAGTCATAAAGTTTTTGACAGAATTGTCATTTTGGGTGAACTTTCATTTTAAAGTTGGATATTGCAAATACAAAAACGTTCGAAAAAGATTTACTTGATGTATTTTCAGCTGAAATAGCAGAGCAACTTGTGGACGGGGTCTCATTAAAGCGGACTCTATTTACAGCTGGGTTTTGGATTGCTAGTTGGATAAGCACTCACTCCACACCCTTAGATAAATGAACCCAAAAGCTTGATGTGCCCTTTGAAAGTGAGTCACAGCAAGATGAAGGCGCAAGTCTCTTAAAAAAAAAAAAAAAAAAAAAAAAAAAAGGAATAAAATTTTCTTCCTCCAGTGTCAAAACAACAGAGGCGCATGTGTCTTTGGTAGGATGGATTGCAGGTCTAATCTGACATTTCCTCACTGACCTTTAGTATTTCCCATTCAAGATTAGACTTGACGTAATTGAGCTCTAGCAATAAATATATGCGCTTTTATGCGTATATGTTCTGTCACTCCAAAATCCATCTGAAAGTAAGAAAAAGTAATTCGCAGCGCAAGAGCGAGGAAGGGAGTATGACACACACCACTGAAAATTGTTGTGAGTTGGCAGCTTGAGTTGAAGACGCTTGTAAAATTTTGAGGTAAATAAACTAAGGACATATATTTTTACACATCCTCCAGTACTGTTTTGTTCCCTATTAAAACTACAGGGTTATAGCAGATTCCATTCACAGTAAGTCAAACGCAGTCTTTGGAAACTGTTCTGGTGAGCGCCAACTCATTGTGAGAATCTACGAAAACTCACGGCTGGGGTTGACTTTTACAAACAGCTGGCACGAATAATTGCAGCATCGTAAAAGATGACTGGCAGTCTTCCCCTGCTTTCCTTTATAACATTTCTGGGATTTCAACCCTGCAGTGATTGAATTTAATTGGAACGATTGCGCTGAAATGAACTGATTGTGTTTCAAAGGCTGCTTTGTTGATGCTGCTCTTCAAAAGTTTCTGTGACCGTTTCTGACTGTTGGAAATGTTTTCTTCCATCCCATTCTTGTTTTTTCTCTTTAGAGTCCCAAGATGGGAATTACAAATCGGATGTGAGCAGCAAGCCAAGGAAGGAGCGGACGGCGTTCACCAAAGAGCAGATTCGAGAACTGGAGGCAGAATTCGCCCATCACAACTATTTGACCAGACTGAGGCGGTACGAAATCGCAGTGAACCTGGATCTCACGGAAAGGCAGGTGAGATGACCGACCGTGTCCTTGTACCTGTTCATCAGTCATTCTGTCAGAAGCAACTGCTCTTTTGTTTTTGTTTTTTTCGGGTTCAGTGCTTTTTTATCCAGCTGTGGCTATGGAGTGGGACTATTGTGTTCCAGATGTTTCTGCAAGATCTCTTTTTGGCTGTAGTCAAGTAACGGGAGAGGCGAAGGAAGTTCTGTCCGCTAAGGCACTTCCGCCTTGCCGCTCCGTCTTACAAATCGGTCTCTGCGTGGGAAGGTGCTTCCTACAGCCGTATGTGAAATAAATAGCACATGGCGCTTTATTTGGAGCCAGAGAAATCTGGGTTGTTGTAACTATTTGATGTTTCAACCAAACAACTATATATTCTTATTAAACCATTGAAGTTTATTAACTTCTGCAGACATAAATAGATGACGTAATGCTTGCTGTTTTTGAAATGACATCATTGGCAGGTCATTCTGGCCTTATTTGAAACACCATTCATAACATTTTTAACTGCTCAATGAGCCATGCAGTTTCTTTAATTTGTAACATGCCACAGTCTTTTAGATTACAAATGTGTTTCTAGACGTTCTGGTGTCATCAGACTTTGCAGGTTGCCAGGGAACCCACAAGGAAGTGACATCTGTGGTCTTAAATTATGCTACGTTCTCTGGGGATACATTCCCAAGGCTTAGAATTAAAAACCTTGCCACACGACAAGTAAGCAAATCCGTCTCCTGCAATGTGATCCCTGTGTGAACCTGCTGGAGTTCTGGACCTTTGTGGCAGGAGTCGTATTCTGACTTCAGGGCTAACATAATTTTACACGTGTAAAATCATAATAATGTTGCACAGCCTAATTACAACAGCTATCTTTGATGAGATTTATTTTAGCTCCTGCAAGAGATCACGTTGAAATGTTTTAGGAGTTTATAATTAAAACCTATTCAGTTAATTCAATCTGAACTATTTAACAAACAAGCATTCAAACTTGATTTTTATGTATATTCTTTTTATCTTTATTTTTATGTATTTTGTTACATTTTGAAGAAATGAAAATAGATATATAGATACTGTAGATAGATACCTATTCCAATACAGCTTTCAAAATCTAATATTTCTTAATGATTAGAATTAAACTTCTACAGTTAATTCAGTCTGAACTACTCTATATTCAAATTTTATTTATTTATTTATTTATTTATTTATTTATATTAAAAGTAATTTTAAATTAAAGTGTCAAATATTCCCATATATTTATGATATCAATCCTTAAGAAACAAACTTCATATAATTCAGTCTGAAATACTTAACATACAAACTCTGGTTTTATTAAATTATAATTCATACATTAACATACAGTATATATATATTTTTTTAACTTTTGAGAAATTTAAAAACTAAAGTGTGCAAACTTCCTGTTGATTTCATGAATGTTCAACAATCAAAACCTAACACAAAACAATGATTTCATCTGAATTTTGATTGGCTTTTTTACATACTTAGGGCTTTTTTTTTCATGCATTGGTTTAACCACTGCAGAGACATTGTATTTTGATTCTCATATACAATCAAGAGAAATCAAGATGTGTGCTGAGTCTTATGACATCTGTAAAGTGTCTCTGATGTCTATTACACAGACCAAGTCTTCAACTTAAAATTTATCCAAATGCTGCCAATGCAAGTGATGGTATTTATAAAAAATAAAAATGCTCTGTTTTTCTGTCAAATGGCTGCACTATCCTTTGAGCGGTAATATACTAGACGTTTTCAGGCTGACAGAAGAACTGCAAACATTGCAGATATATTTTAAGGGTGGCAGTCTTACAGTGCTGACAGTAATGAACTTGGGCGGCCAATTGAATAGTGTCTAACAGACTATAAAATCAAATTCAAATCAAATTATTCCTTGTGGATTCATGAAATATAAGCCAAATTAATCATTGTGTATGTAATTTGACCTAAAATATGCCTTTGTACTTGACCATCAAGTCTGACAGCCATTTGTAAAAAAAAAAAAACACACACACACACACACAAAAACCTTTGAATAACATAATTATGCTGATTTGGACCTGGTATTCCTCAAGCCTAATTGCATATGAAGAATTTTGGTCCATTCCATGTCACTATCTTCAACATTATAACCCTCCAGAAATACATTTAAGTGTATATTGGCTGGGTCCCCCAGGAAGCCTTACTTGCACTGCAGTGACCATTTAAGAAACGGCTAAATCATCATTCTGGGAAACGTAAATACTGGCTCTGACTGAACTCGCAAGGAAAGGATGGAAATGTCTGATGTCACAAAACATATGGGCTCCAGTTATTGCTGATCTGGAAATAGCTGTCAAATACTTGCATTAAAAGCCATGCTATATTATAACTTCTCAAGAGAGACACAATTCCAATCTTTGTGGATCATGCCCTAGAATAGCAGGGCCGGTCAACTGATCGCATGGCACTTTTGCACCTGATCGAGGGATATTAGCTTACCGGAGTTTGGTGAGTCATGGCCTGATCCACCTCTCCAATCCCTCTGCCAAAAAACCACAGTAAACAGATCATCTGCACCAAACAGCGAACATACAAACTCATTTGCTAAAGACAAATTAAAATCCTTTTTTTTCATTTAAGAAACAATTTGGAGAACTAAATTTAAAACAAACATGTTTTCTTTAGTGTGAAAAACATTTTAGCAATCTGGAGAAACTTTTTCCAATATTAAGAACCTTTTGTGGAATGGAAAGTTTCCATGGATGTTTAAGGTTCTCGTGGAACCATACAATAGATTTTAATTCTTTTTAAAACTATAGAACATAACTCATGTGTCTTCCTTTTCCCACTAGGTAAAAGTGTGGTTTCAGAACAGACGGATGAAGTGGAAGCGAGTTAAAGGAGGTCAACAGGGGGCGGTAGGGAGAGAAAAGGAGCTTGTGAATGTGAAGAAGGGAACGCTGCTTCCCTCTGAGTTTTCGGGAATTCCTGGACTCCTCCATACACCGGACTCGCTTATCAACAATGAGGACAGCCACGACAGCGACCAGAGCTCTGAGCACGCTCACTTATGATACAAACAGATCCCTTCTGCCTTTCGTTGCTTATCTGGGGTCATGTTTAGTTCTGGATTATGCTAAGTACGGACTGAAAGTACTGTACACAAAGACTTTTTGTGCCAATGAGGAGGCACTGCAACACAATGCCTTTCAGAGTAGTGACAGTACTCACTAAACATGTACAAATGTACAAAGGACTGGTGTATTGCTGTGCATTCAGATGATACAGAATATGTGTGATACTTTGGCATCAATATTCACGAAGAAAAAGTGCCCTGCTAGTTTGACAGAAATGTTTACACATTTGAAAGGTGCTGTTAGTCATTTTAAAATCCTGCCTGTCAGCAAAGCCGAATAGTGTCCCATATTTGTGTTGCTGTACACAGAGCCTAGGGACTTCTGTCAGGTCGTGTGGATATTCTTTGCATGCTATTCCATAAAAGAATCACTTACAGCACCTTTAAAGAACCCTTCTTCTGGCAGTCGAATCTGGCCCAATAACATTCCATAATGTTCTTGCATTGAAAAGCTTGTCAGTTTCTGTGCCTTAATTTTTTTTTTACTGTATGTTTTTGTACAATGTTGATGTCATCGGAATAATGATCAATCAAGCATGGTCAGAAACATTTCAGATAATATTATGCCATGTAAATATAATTATTGCTATTTTAAAAAATGTGACAGCTGTATCATGTGCACACAATACCACATGCTTCAACAATAAACTTTTCGTATGTCGCTTGGTATGATTTGTTCATCGTGAATTATTCTTTCTTTGAAGTCAGCTATTGAAAGATAATGTTGTTGTTTTTTGCCTTGTATGCCGAAGTTTTTTTTTTAGCAAATGTGTTTATGAATTTATTGGTATGCTGAAGATTTCTGTATAATTGCATTTACTATAATTTACCAACTATTATTTGTCATTTTTCTTTGATACACTTAATACAAAAATCAAACTCATAAGCGCGAAAAGTACAGAAGCTTATTTCCACCATGGGGTAAAGATATAAAAAGGTAATGGCTATTTTTTTATCTCAGAGTTCATACTTTGTTCCACAATTTTGAGTTTAATTCCTCAAAATTGTGAAACAAATTCACTACTCACATGTATACTGTAGATACACACACAGTTCTGAGAAAAAAGTCAGAATTGTAAGATATAGAACTTGCAATTGTGAGAAAAAAAAGTTGCAATTTCCTTTTGGATTTTTTATTTCATGGCAGAAACAGGAAAAATTTATAGAAAAATCTATAAATAATATTTTACAAAATTGCATAACATGTAAGTGTTAAACATTGTAAAAAATTATACATACATGAGAAAAATCTAAATGGAATATATATATATATATATATATATATATATATATATATATATATATATATATATATATATATATATATATAGTGAATAATCTTGAAAGATTTACATTTACATTTAATCATTTAGCAAAAGCTTTTATCCAAAGAGACTTACAAATGAGGAGCGCATTAGAAGCAATCAGACCAACGAGAGAGCAACAGTATACCAGTGATGTGACAAGTCTCAGTTAGTCTAGCACAGTACACATAGCAAGGTTTGCAAGGGCACTTTAGCATCGGGACAGGTGCATGACAACCGTGCTAAAATCTAACGAGAAAACAAAACAAAACACAAGCTGCTGTCTTCTTCTGTTGCTCAACTGCTTATTCTTTAAGTAGTAAGTTTAAGAAATAGTTAGAATTTGTGTCGTCTGTCTTGAGTCACTTTGCATGTACATTTATGCTGTTGCTGAGTGATAGGGACCTCCTCACAGAAGCTGAAATTATGGGACTTAATTGCACATAATTGAACTGGACCTTCTGCACTGATACACAACGGTTGTGTATTCAGCTGCAAGTCTAACCCATCAAGAAAAATTTTTTAACCCTCGGCACCTTCATGCTTTAAGTTGAATGTTTCGAAATCCAGTGAGGGTCTGTGACTCATCACCATGAATATGAGACAAATATATGCTAAGGCTGAGCGAGGAGCTTACATGAATAAGTTATTGAGGAAGGAGCAGGGGAATATGCTAAACTCAGCTTCTCCTCCAGGCAGGGTCGCGACTTCTGCCTTAATCCTGAGAGGTGGGTGAGCAAACGGATCATATCCTATTACAAAATCAGGTCTGAAATATTGTTATGGTCTGTTCTTGCTGTCGCCACAGAGTGAGCCTGCATTCTAATTCGTAATACGAGCCAGGAGAATCAAGACACCTTTGCCCACCAGGACCAGTGATTCTGAACGTCCTGCCAAAAGAATCAACATTGTAGCTTCAACTGCTTTTGACGGAAGAAACCACAAAAAGATATTTTGTTTGAATGTTTTTGCATCACCAAGGAGATTTTTGGAACTTCCTGCACAATGGAATAGAGAGGTCACACACAAAGCCATGCTACTCTCTGTTTCACATCGAAGCCTTTTACTGCCCTTTGACTTCTTAGGTTCTTTCTCCTGGACAGGAAAAGCTGCATTGTTTTAAATATAGTCCAAGCCAAAAACAGCAGCAGACAATACAACATTTTCCAAAATATTAACAGTTAATTTACAGTTTGCTGCTGCAGTCTTGAAGGTATTCATATGACGGGCCTCTGTCTTTCTATATTTATACAAATAAAATTACCAGTGTTAATTTCGTTGACTAAATATTTTCGTCATTATTTTCGTCACGAATATATTTTTGCCGACGAAAACGAAACGAAAACTAAAATAGAAGGCACTGATGGAGACTAAAACTATGACTAAATTGATTGACATTATCGTCAACGAATAAAGGACGAGACGAAAATAGACTGTGACGAAAATCAAATCAGCAGACGGGAGAGATGCGAGGAATGAGCAAAAGAGCCGGCAAAACAGAACAGACTGCATGAGAGAAGAGAATCAATCAGAGCCTGACTTATTGAGACGTGAAGCGAAGGTTTTCAGTTTTTATGAGCTCCCGGGAAGTCGGCATTCGAAGAGGTGATAGGGACTTTAAGCAACAGCCTCTGGTGGAACGGCAACGCCATTCTGGCGTTGTATTGCGCCTGCGCGAATTTAACTGCTACTTTCTGACGTTCTAATTTAACGGTCTACTACGGGAGAACAGCTGATTTGCCAGAGTCGCTACAAAGTGAGAGGTTAGGTAAATAAATGTTATGTTTTTAGACTTATTTACATCATACAATATTAAAAACTCCTCTTCTGACAAAAGATTGTCATTTAACGCCAAAAGCAATCCTTCTCTTGCTTTTTTAAATTATATATATTTTTAGATCTCAATAAATGAATTAATGCTGCGTTGCGCTGTTCTGTTTTACCGTTGCTTAGTGACTTTTACGTTCTTGGCTACAGCGGTTTGACGGCAAACTTCCGGTCGCTGTAGCCGTTCCATTCGCAGCTGTTGCTTAAAGTCCCTACTGTCTAAAAGAGCGACAAAATGTCCACAGCTCACTTCACGTTTGACGACGAACAAAACAAAACAAAGCGTAAAGCACGCGGAGCGCTCATTCGTGGCAAGAACACAACCAATTTGAAAAGACATTTACAGACGAGCCACCCGGACATTTTCTCAAATGTAATTTCACAACGATGTTCTTTTGTTTATTGAGCTAAGCAAAATTGGAATAGTGCAGTGCGTAGATGTTGTAGCATTAAATATTACGAACTGAAAAGTACTGTAAAATAGCCCCTTCTTCAAATTAGATGCGAGCACAATACTAATACGTAATATCATGATAAATACATTTGATTAATAATAAGGTTTAGTATATTTTATAATGTTCTACTTGTTGACAATATCACAAATATTTCTATATTAGTCATGTGAAACATGAATGTTCACATCCTATCATTATACATACAAATCTAGCAATATTGTAGTATTTAAAACATACAATATTGCTAGACAAATGAATACCTTATAAAATCTTGTTACTTTTTTTATCCACCTAGCTGCCAACTTATTAAATATTTACTTTAAATGTATGCACTTATTGTTCAGCTCAGCTGTAAGCTTTAAGGTCCTGGACCTAACTTTATTTTTCTTTTATTGATGGTCAATTGGCAGCTAGTTATTGTTTACATTATCATGACAGTGTTTGTTGCTGCATAAAAGCTTTTGAATCGAAATAAAGACACAGTTGTGTTGAAATAAAGTTGAATTTGTGTTTTATATATTTTGATTAAGTTTGTTTCCTATACCAGCTGTAAAAAATTGTCTAGTAAATCTGTTATTGATTTTAGTCTTATTTTAGTGGACTAAAATACCAAGCAATTTTAGTCGACTAAAATACCAAGCAATTTTAGTCGACTAAAATAAGACTAAAATTAAAACAAATCAGATGACTAAAACTTGACTAAAACTAAAAAGAATTATAGTCAAAAGACTAAGACTAAAACTAAATTAAAATTTCGTGTCAAAATTAACACTGAAAATTACTTAAAAGTATTATATATATGTGTGTGTGTGTGTGTGTGTGTGTGTGTGTGATAACATAATCACTTCAGTATTTACTGTCTGAAAATGTTTAGATTCCATATCCATTAATGCAAATCGTCAGGAAAGAAACCATGATTTTTAGTATTTCAAAAAGGACTAGTGAATAATTTTATTTATTCTTACTGTGCATCATTTTAAGTCATGCAGCCTATTGTCTAATGATTCAAAAAGTGCCAATATGTTATTTAAGTGCCTATTGTCGATATAGTATCTATGTCATCTATATAATAGCTCAGTTCTCTATATCTTTCTGCAATTAAAATAAAAGCAGGCCTATAGGTCGACTTGGCTATATTATCTTAGTAAGTAAAAGTGCTTGTCGCGAGTCATGTGATGACGACGTCTCTCTCATGGCGGCGTTTACTGTGAAGTTCAAAGGTCTGGACTCCTGTAGGTGATCATAAACGCTCAGCACACATAAATCCGGCAGTGGAGCCACTCGTCTATACTGTAGTTTCATTTTTACCACATTTACAAACGCAATGGAGCGAGTGGAAGTAACCAGTGTGACCCATTCTCAGGGAGTTCGTATGCTGTTCAGTTTAATGACTCCTAATGAATCCTCATTCGCGACTGTACGAGAGGTGCCGACTTATGTCAACCAGGTATGTGTGACATCACTAGCACGTTCAAGCTGGATTTAGGAAAACAATTAACGTTAGTAGATTACGCACAGATTTATAGGCCTACTGTACGAACTACAGTGTTTAACACCAACAGCACACTCCCAAAGAAATGTAGTTTTCTGCACAGCTTACACAAGCTGAGCTTGCACGGGGTGTTTGCGTCTTTGACTATTTTTTTCCCCTCAACGAAACTTGTCTTCATACCTTTTTCAGCACGCATAGCAACTTTCTTCGTGTTAAAATGGTGCAAGAACGCATTAGAAATTGTTCAGTAGTGCCATAGAAATACAGTGTTATAGCCTACTACAATATAATGGCATATTGTGAAAAGTACATTATCTGTCTGTCTGTCTGTCTATCTAGGCTACTTGCACAAGTGCACCTAGAGGCTTACATACTGTGATTATATGGATGATATCTCGATAACACACACACACACACACACACACACATATAAACTATTTTGTCACCTGTTGGTACCAGTAGATGTGACTTTATGAATTTTGAATGTGGAAATATTACTTGTTCTTCATTTTGTTAATCATGTTTCATATGGTCAGTATATTATTGTAAACAAAACATCTGTAATTGGGATTTCTTCAGGGTGTCTCCACCCATGTTTTCTAACAACACGTCTAATACCACAGGTTTAAATGATGTCGTAATTGGATATTGTACCTTGTTAATTGTGTGGTTTCTTGATTTTCATTAACGTGCAAAAACAGTAAGCACCATTGCTGTAACAATTGGAAAACAAGTCTGCCACCTGTTCAGGTTTTTAAGCCCTATAGCGGGGAGATCGCTTCTTAGATTTTAACAGCCCCATGTGTGTGTGTTTTTCGGTTTGGCTGCGCTCAAATCAACACATGTTTGTTATTTGAGGTAAAACACTCACATTTTTACAGGCCGCCATAAACACATGAATAGAGAAATTGCAATTAACCACACAGCAGGAATCCTAATTGTTGTAATTCTGTCACAAACACACACTTGTTAAATTGCCTCGCTCACCATTTCTGCAGAACTTTATTTGAAGTTTCTGTCTCTTGATGTGTTTGAGTGAGACAATAGAAATTCTCTGTTTTTTTTTTTGTCTTGGTCAATACATGGATTTGTGCCCCTTTTACTACATTTTATATACTTTCTTCCTTTATTTTGAATTTGAAGCATAATTAAAAACTGTCGTTCAGACTGTCTACACGTCACTGTTAGACGATAAAAGCGAAGTTGAAACAATAAAATCTCAATAAAAAGTGTATTAGACATTTGTATAATGCAAGTTTAGTTGACAGTACATTGCTTAAAAAAATGTTTGACTGTATTTGCATTTTTTATTTGTATTTTTTTGGTGTAAAGTTACATGAACCGTCCAGAATCTGAACAAGAAAGCTAAGGAAAAAAACTAAAACACTAACATCTGCTCCGCAAATGTCATTTTTCGTTCTTGGTGAGATCTGAGTCCACAATCACAGCTTTATATACAACTATTAAGAGCCCCTCAACAATTTTTGCAAGCTTGAAATATGTTACTGCAGGGCTAATAGCTGTTTTCATTTTGTTTCTTATAAAAAAAAACATGCTGACAGATGTTAAAATAAGTTTCTCAAACCTTTTAAATTGAAGTGCACGTACAGTTTACTTATAGTTTATAAACAGCATAGCTCACTGAAGTTAAATATCCAATTAGATTGAATTTCATTTACATTAACTTTAGTTTAGAAGTTTTGGAAGTAGGTTTCATAGCACTAGCAGCTAGAGCTTCGCTGCAGTCGGCGGCCAGATGTGTCCAGGTTTGCGTGTGATAGGGGTTCCCAAGTGGTCTATCCTGCCTTACACACACACACACACACACACATATACATGGCCCGTTCCACCTGTAGATCTACTCTATACTGTTGTGCCACAACTCCGCCCCCTACTTCCACACTCTCAGTTCCGCGTGCATGTGTGTTTGCATGTGAGAAAGTGAGTCTCGGGTTTCACACTGCAAAGAGTGTCCCAGAGTACTGCCAGCACCACATCTGTTAACTTTTTAATTGGTCTTTTGTGATTTGCTCCATGTTTGATGGGTAATCCAAGTTTAAGAAATCCAGAAAAACTTCCTTTACATCCAAGTCCTTTAAGTTAAAAATTGCTGGTAAATTATAAAACTGGTTATTACAGAAGTTTAGGGAGTCCAAATTGAGTGGAACCTTCCAATTCCATATGCTCCATTCCAAAACACACTTTGCATTGAACTGTGCGCATTTGGCAAGACACTTTTATGCAGCTTACATTACATTGAAACTATACATTAATAAGAATGCACAGTACAGTATATTGGTACCATACTGGTCATATTCACTTGTAGCATTAGCATTTAAAATGATTGATTTTAGTTTTTAATGTTTAGTTTTAGTATTTGATTCATTTTAGTTATAAATTATATTTGTGAAATAAATTCTAATTAATTAATTATATAAATAAATTAAATACATAATACATAATACTTATATTGTTTGTATATAAATAATTTATATTCATAAGTATATTAAATATAGGTAATACTTTAGTATATTTATTACTTATGTTTATGTGCATTTAGTGTACATTTGTATTTCACTGGGAACCAAACCCATGACCTTTTGTGTTGCTAGCAACATGCTAGACAGTTTGAGCTACGGAAATGCTTTTAATTTATATATATGATATTGAATTTATTGGTTATCGACCATAACATGAATTATTGGCTTATTGATATTTAACAGTTCTTGTCCGTATCAATGCGTCCATGCATTCCTGGGTATTGAACCTGGGTATTTGACTCCACATGCTAATGTTATCCTTTATTTGCTGACAGATGCCTAGTGTGTTGAAGTTTTATGCTTATTTTGTCATGCACTAGGGTTGTTACAGAAAGTCATGTGTAACATTTGCAAAACTTGGCTCTTTTGTATTAAGATGCAGCATTTAAAAAGTTCCACTATTTAGAGTATTAACACAATATTTAAAGTTCGAGTAACTGTTATGTTTGTTTTCATTTACAGCAGCGATTTAATAATTTTTGTGTTGTAGGCCACGCCATATTTCATTGGTTTGATATTATTGGAGATTGTGCTGGGATGGTTAAAGGCAGATGGCCCTCACATCAAGATCAACGACTTCATCACGTCTTTGTCTGCAGGGATGATGTCCCGTCTGCCTCAGTGAGTTGACATCAGCTTCCCAAGTGTGAGATTTATCTCACAGTTCCTTAAAAAATGTCTGTAGATATGAAACACAAGATTTTGTCAATAGTCATATTACATATCAGATCACACTGGACCTTACAAAAAGAAACTAAGAACAAAACTAATGTTAATTTCATGTTTCACTCATGCAGTTTCTCTCTAATAGACATGTTTATCTGTTGATGTAACTTAATTCAACACTTTTGGTGTCTTTCTCAAGACTTGTGATAAGAAGTTTGGAGCTGTCAGCTTATATTTATGTCTGGAACAACTTCCGTCTATTGGAGCTTCCCTGGGATTCAGCTTGGACGTGGTGGCTTGCGTTTCTTGGTGTGGACATGGGATACTACTGGTTCCATCGATTCGCCCACGGTATGTGAATATCCTGCCAAATGCATTGCTATTATATCCATCCGTCTGCTTCAAAGGAGTTTGCTGAATGTAAAAATGGAACATCGTAACATTCCCATTTTTACAGGGTGTGCTACTTTCTTCTTGTGAATTTTAATGATTAATTTTGTATTTATTTGGTGCTTTAATCTAGCACTAATAGTATGTTTTACACCTTTCTGGACTGGGAGAGGAACTGTTAAAATTTTCCATATAGTTTATAGTGATATAAAGACAAAAAAACTCATATGAGTACAGATTTTTGTGAAAAACATAAATATTTAGGTCAGGATTCACTGATGTTCTTGCCGTCCCCTTGATGAAACTTCAAAAACAAACTGTTCATTTTTCATCGTCATGCATTAAAATAGCTTTTGGTCATGTTTAAATGTTCTGGAAACATTATTTGATTCTGAAGTCGTATCTGCAGATGTTAGTTTTACATTAAGGGCTGGTTTGGTTCCATTAAAATGTGGTTTTGACCCTTAAGGATCGTATGTCTTGCTACTTTTGCGAGTTCATAACTTGGAGAAGCAGGTAACCGATGACTGTTTTTGATTTACCTCAGACTCTATAGGATTTTTATTTTCCATATTTCAGTAAACACATTTATATACAGTATAATCTATCGGCTATCCAGATGTGGAAAATGCACTTTAGGAGAAACGCTTTATCTGGCTTCGCATTTGAAATATCAATCTGTCGAGGAGTAGGCGATTGCAAAAGACACTTATGTTTGCGTAGCATGAGAGTTCAGGCACAGAGCCGCGAGACATGTGTCCAAACAGAGGATAACATTGTCACAGCTGTAATCTTTGAGCACTGTGGTGTTTTTCTTCTCTCTTCAATAGCAGCCGTTGCAACACTGCATTGCCAGTAAACATATACTTTGTTACCATAGACTGTAAATCTGCTTCTTAACAGTTCTCTGTCTTGAGATGCCGGCTCTCCAATATAGCATAATCCTAGTTTTGGTTTACCAAAATACCATTTTACAGGCTGTTTTGTTGTCTCAAATGTGCATTGCTCAATAATTCCCCGTATGTCCTCTTCTATTACATGAGTAAACATCCACAGTGTGTCAGAAGCCAGGGCATTGACTTTAGTTTCTTAGTGAAAAAGGGTAAAACAGGCTACTGCCATTTGCTTCTGAAGTATGCTTACCATATGCTACACCAATTCCATCCATTTGAGATTTAATGTTGATACGATGGCAGGACGTTTTTCAAATTACATCTCTCCAGACTTCACTTGGACCCCTAAATAAAGTGATGAGGTGCTTTTGGCTGTCATGTTATGTTTTCCATTGTGTCGGGTCCTTGCTCCGGGTTGGAAATGTAATTTTTGTCAGAGGTCTCCTGTGCTCAATTTGTTCCTTTTGAAGTCCGAGGAAATGATTTGTCTAGTTTTCTGTTCCATCGCTGTCCAAGATGACTTCTTTTGGATGTCGTATGGTTATAATTCATAAAAGACCCAGACATAATGGCTTTTCTTTTTTTAAAGTTAAAATAGTTTAGCTGCTATACCTTTACAACCAGAGAGTATTGCAGAGAAAAGAATCTGCAATGTGACTGAAGCATCATCGGGTTTTGATACCGTTCTGAATTTGTGATTCTTTAGAACATTTCATTATTAATAACAGACTTAAAAGAGTCTTTTGTTGATTAACTGGACTTCGCTGATCATGCTTTTTTGGTTGTTGTAACCAGCAAAACCTAGGCAAAATGTATGATGACAGACAACAATAATGACCGTTTTGAGATGATTTTGGGATATACTAAGTATAATATTTTTATTTTTCCATTATTTTAAGGGAATAGTTCACCCAAAAATGAAAGTTTGCTGAAAATGTACTCGCCCTTTTATAAACAAGATGTAGATGAGTTGGTTTCTTCATTGGAGCAGATTTAGAGAAAATTTAAATTGCTTTACCAACAGATACTCTGCTGTGAATGGGTGCCATGATCCAGAGTCCATAATCACTAATAGAAATAATCCTTTCTCTATTGAAAATGTCCATCTCCTGTTGCCCTCTCAAATCAATCTCGACCAACATATTTATTGAATATTGTTTTGGACTTGTTTTTAAACTCTGCATGATCTGTGCATATTTCACTCCTAATTCAGACTAGATGACTTTTTAATTGTAAAAGGAGTATTATGCTCAAAGCAACGGTTTGAAGTAAAAAATGTCTTGTTGATGGATTTGTTTATTACAAACACACATTTTGTGAGTTGCTTGCAATTGCTTGTGGATTGATGATTTTATAAGGTGTTTGTACTCTCAATGTGACGGCACCCATTCACTGTAGAGAATCCACTGGTGTGCAAGTGATTTAAAACTAAATTTCTCAAAATCTGCTCGGATGAAGAAACAAACTCATCTTAGATGACCTGAGGGTCAGGACATTTTCAATTTTGGGTGAGCTATTAATAATATTAAATAATTAGTATTTTAAGAAAAAGTGTTAAAATGCAATAAAAATATATAGAAACTTTTTTTAAGTGTGCTGCATGTAAAATATGTTATGATTATTTGATTACCAAAAACCAGCACCAGCCCTTTAACTACAACACATGTCCATCTTTGTTATTTCAGATTTCTCGTCTGACCACTGATCTGAGTCGTACACAGCTGGTGATCTTATGTTTTAGCCAATGATCCTTGAATAGTTTTCATACTCAGTTTTGGTTCAGTTGGTGCACATAAGTTTTTATCTAAAGCTGTATTCTTGTACTTGTAAACTATAAATCTTTATTCTAGCATGAGAAAACAATTTAAAAGGGCATAACAGCTGAAATATGACCACTAGAAAACTATACTGACCCCAATTAGTGCCATTGTAAAATTTGAACTTTTTTTTTTTATCTAATAAAAAATAATCTTTTTTTATTAATTTTATTTTCACTCACACAAGTTAAGATGTCAAAAGGCATTTTTGATAATATAGGGATGTAGGGATATGTGAAAATGCCTGTTATATCTTTAATATAAAATCTGCAGCATTTAAAATTTGTATTGTGTTTTTACAGAATTTATCACAGCTGTCTTGAATCACATTTAAAACTAAATTCAAGCCTAAATTTAAGACCAATTTGTAAAGCAGGTGCTTTTCCTTGTCTGATGTAGCCATTTAATATTGTTAGAAATTCATATCCTCATAAATCAAAGGCTGCGTTTGATTTTGGTGGCTTTTGATGTTGTCCAGGCATCTGCTTCTGCGTGAGCTATTTGCATGCGCCCATTCTGCTCTCTTCTGTCATTCTCTGTTGCATTTTTTCCACATGTTGCCTTATTTTCCAGTTGCCTGCAAACTTTTATTGCGACTCTCTGTGGTGTTTGGCCTTTCCATGTCTTCCTCTACAGTGATGCCACAATCCACTGGGGCTGGCTTTCCAACCACATGGTCGGTTTTGGCGAAATGGGCCAGATGAAGTTTAGCCCGGACTAGGTTAATGTTCTTTTGGATTTTTTTTTAATCCATAGACAAGGGAAATGAATTAAAATAGCTGCAGTCTCCAATGTACAATAAGGAAAATGGTCAATTGTACGGCCTATAAAATGTGCTTTTGCATTAAAACAAACTGATATTGTTGCCATTTTGATTGTATAGTTGATATTTCATCATTATTGGAATAATATATAGAAAGATTGAACGCGACTGTCTCACTGATTCTGACTGGTCCCCATATGCTACTATTTCCAAAGAGCTCCACCAAAACCTCAGCTAAACCATCTGTTTAGGAACTCTGAAGAAAGCCAATGGGGAAGGCCACGGTGGCTGCTGTTGCATTAGGACTTCATCAATTAGTCTTTCATTTCTCAGTCTCATGAGTCATGAGCAATGAAAGATGTATGGTGGACTACAGAAGTCTGGGACCACATCTGGGTTCAAGGATCGACTGTAATTTGAACCTGGAAATAAAGTTTGGGTTTTTTGAAAAATCTAAAACAAAGAAATGTTATGTAGAATTAATGAGAAATACTTCTGCACTTGCTCACCAATGAATCCTGCAGTTTTCACTTCACAACACGTTATTATTGTGATTGTTTTTATCAGCTGTTTGGACTCCCATTCTGACGGCACCCATTCACTGCAGAGGATCCTTTGGTGAGCAAGTGGTGGAATGCTAAATTGCTCCAAATCTGTTCCAATGAAGAAATAAACTCATCTCGAATTGCCTGAGGGTGAATAATTTTTTTTTTTTTTTTTTATAATAAGTTTTGGGCGAACTATTCCTTTAAATTGTTGTTTCTAATACAGTTTGGAATGCAAAAATTTATTAAATTAGATGTAAGCTGTAATTTTTTTTTTTAACTAGTGCCCCCCCCCCTTTTTTTTCTGTATTTCTTTTTTTTTTTAGTAAATGTGACATTGCATCCCCAAGTTTCAGAAGATTGATTTTCCAAAAGTAATGCTCTCAGATTGGAGTGCTTTTGATGGCAGACTTGCTTAAATAACCTTAGTTTTGGTGATTAGTTTGGCCTAAGGTTGCATTCTGTTCCACGTAGATGTGTAGCATGACGTCTTTTAGATTGATTACAAGTCCTGCAGGTCTTTGGATCGGGAGACCCACTTGTAAGCCCAAATCTTGTAAAGCAACATGCATTTCAAGTCCCTAATTCCCTCTCCTTTTTATTCACTAGAGTCACATAAAGTTATTTGAATAATGATACCTTGGGAAACGTTTGGTCCGTCCAAGGAGGATATTGTCCGGGGTTCTAAGACACACTTTTATCTGGTGTGCACGTCTAGCAGAAGTGTCAGTCTGTCGTTTTTTTTCTACTGTAGTTTGAGGTTTGGTTGAGGTTAGATGTTATAGGGTTAGACGGGCAGGGAGGGTCGTAAAGTAAGAGAGAAACTATAAACAAGTTATGGAAGGCAGTACGTAATCTTACATTCTTTATCACTTTACATTTTTCATTTGTAACTGGAATCAGAAAAGTCATCAAAAGAAAAAGCCAGCAGTAGCAAAAGGATTCAGTAGCACATATGTTTACATATGCAACCTCTCAATATCTGATTTGGGATACAGTAGTGGCACACGTTTAGCGTTTACGCAGACAGTGGCAGTTGTCAAGACAAACACATCTCGTCAACGCCACTGTGGGGCGTCCCAAAGGAGGCCGGGTCTGGATGTTATTGTTTTCAAAAGGGATCCTCTTGGTGGAAGGCAGTGGGGTTTAACCACAGGCCACAGGGGCTTCATAAATCTTCTCCTGCCTCTGGAAGTTCCCGGCCGTGCAGGTTTGAGGGCGTACAAAAGAATCGAACCAGTCAGGATGTAGATCCAGGGCTCGAAAGAGCGCCCCCGGGACCCTGCAATAATATC
This sequence comes from Carassius auratus, assembly GCF_003368295.1. Classification (NCBI taxonomy): domain Eukaryota; kingdom Metazoa; phylum Chordata; class Actinopteri; order Cypriniformes; family Cyprinidae; genus Carassius; species Carassius auratus. The sequence goes on along the minus strand of NC_039282.1, from coordinate 12,589,531 downwards.
AACAATGTCCAGCAAATCAGCCACTTGTAATTATAGGCGAGTTTGTGTGTGTACTGTATGTGATTTTTGGATGAGGCCAGACCAAGTCAGTCTGAGGGATGTCTCTTGCTGTGTTGAAAATTTTGTCCTTCGGGATTGGAGTCTACCTTCACCATATGCCATGTGTGAAGTAGGGCTGGGTGAAAATATTTTTCTGATTCATCTCAATCATCATTTGAACTTGATTTCAATATCTATTCTTAAAATACCATCATCGATAATTTACTTTATGCTAGTGTTTCCTGCACTACATTTCAGTGGCCAGCCCCACTCTTGAATTTACAACCACATGACAGAAGTTGCCATTTATCTGTGTTTGGGGTGTGAATTGAATGTCATAAGATAGAAAAAGGCAGTGTTTCGCCAATAAATGGCAATTAAAAAAATTCCATTGCGTTTTCTTTGGAGGCTTAAAGCAATAACATACTGCACAACCTGCGTAGTCTGATGAATAACAAATGACTCCTTTAAACCAATTCTTTTTAGTGTAATGTGATTCACTAACAATTTTTACGAGCCTTCCCTTTAAATGAATCATTCAAAAAGAAAAGTTACCATTTGCATTAGTCTAATTGATCTTTAAACTAATTGAATCTGTCCAAGCGGTTACTCAACCCAAACAATTAATGATTACTTTTAATAATAAAATATGTTAAGGAAATACAGTACACTAATTTACTTCATTTGAATAATTAACTACTATGGGTTTTTTCCGTATGCAATATCTGATGCAGCCTGTGTCTATATGAGTTACTCATTGGTGCATTAATTTAACCGATTTGTTCAAAAACACTGATTAACAATTAACAAATGCACAGTTTTTCCAAATATCAGCTGAGATTATTCGTTTGCACTGTCATTTGAAAAGTACCACTCTTTTTACAAATGTCTCCAGCAGCAGTTTAGACTGCGAGCGAAGACATTGAAGTATTGTGGTGACAAACATGGGTTTAGTTGCTTTGGCTGACTGTTTGTGTTGGCCTCTTTTATTCGCCGACAGCTTATCCTCTCTGCCCAGATGTTCACAGTTCATTGCTAACCTGAGTGACATGGCACACAGTGGCATCATGTGGGAGCGAGTCTGAGGGTGGCACTAGAGCTGAGGGGATATTTGTATGTTTGATGAATTTAGTGCATGTGATGAAAACAGCTTGACTGCCAAGTGTTCTTGGTCCCTTATAGTTTTTATAATTAGGTTTTTTGAATGTGCAAATGTTTAACACATTAAAAATGCATTAACATATTTGCAAGTAGAGAGTTTTTATGAATTTATTGTTTCTTTCACAATGTCTCTACAGTACTCTTTAAACTGTGCGATGTAATGCACAGTGGTATAATCAGTGTATTTTGTTGTTGGCTTAACCCTTCACCTTGTGTGAGACTTGTGTAAAGGCCTCTCCTCAGTGACTTAAGGTAACTTTATGTGAGTTTGTGCATTTCTGTTCCTGTACTTTGTGTTCATACCAGAGTTTATAGATAAGAGCAATTTAAGTACAATAGACACTTTGAATTACTTGGATGCCATGAATATCATCCAATCATTCTGAGAATGTTATGACATGGATATTGATTTAGATAGAAAAAAACAATTTGAAGTCCTAGAATTGTAGCATAAGCTAGCACGATGGACATTTTCAAGAAAAAAAAAAAAAGAAATCTCGAAATGTATTGAAATATAAGAAATGCTTTAAAAAAATGTAAAAAATCAATTGAGTCCATTAGGGGTGCTCCGATCACGATCGGCCGATCGTTAATGCACATCTCATCAGTAAAGCCGGTTCTCTAATCAGCGGTTAATTCCATCAGGTGTGTGATTTCACATCGAGCAGCTGTTACTACACAGAGCCCTTGTTAACTGAGAAGATGCGCAAATAAACGCTGAAAATGAACATGGATTTGCGCAGCTTTTCAGGTAACAACGGCTCTGTGTAGTAACAGCTGCTCTATGTGAAATCACGCACCTGATGGAATTAACCGCTGATTAGAGAACCGGCTTTACTGACGAGATGCGCATTAACGATCGGCCGATCGTGATCGGAGCACCCCTAGAGTCCATGAATATAAGCTTTTGAGGTCACCTACTGTATATACTAATTCCATTTAGAAGTTTAGAAAATTTTTGACAATTTTGATGACTTATTCGGCGCTACCAAGTTTTTTGTCCAAAAAATAATAATAATCTGTGAAGTGCAGAATGACTCGTCTATAATAATAATAATAATAATATATTTATTTTATAATTTATAATACTTTTATTATTATTATGATTATTATTTATCTCACCCTGACTAACTAGCAAATTATGTTTGTGGCTGTAAATTAACTATAATTTATGAATTTTATCTATCCTTAAGTGATGAGACCAAAATAATGTTGTTTTTTATATATCCATTTATAGTACACACTGCTTTCTGTGCAACCATGCGGTTCATCCCTGTATTCTTGAGAAAAGAACACAATCTCTGTGTCTGAGCAGACCGTGATCTTCAGGCATGATGGGAAAGTCTTTTCTGTGGCATAGGTTCTCATCATTAAAGCTCTTCCCCTCTGAATACTGCCTGCCAAACTATGCGGCTTCCAGCCGAGGCCGGCGCACGAGGACATGGATTGCAATGAGGCCTAGCTGAACGTACTTCCTACCAGTGACACCCCACATCAATCTTACACTGCTCTGCCCTAGGAGGTGAAAGCATGGGCTCACACACTCTCAAGCAATGACTGGAGCTCTGCGGGTGTGTTTTGAGAAAAAAAAACTCTCATTTCATCTCTTGATTTGAAGCAGAAAGCACTAAAGAGTGTCATTTATAACAAAGTAGTATTAGCTCATGCAATACTTCATTTAAAGTTTGGAATTTAACTGAATTGTGTATATTTGTAATGGAAAGTACTTTTATAATAGCTTGAAATGCAAAGACAACCAGTGGCGTTATTTGGGGGCGGGGTTATCTGTTTGTTCAACCAATAGCAATGGATAATGTTTAGGGAAACGAAATTTTCATGTCACTTTGTTTGCAAATCTGTTTTTCTTTCTTTCTTTTTTTTAACATTATATTATTATTATTATTTATATATATTATATTCATAACAATAATAATTCATAGTGTGTGAATAAGAACAAAGCATCTCTTCCTGGTTCTGTTATCTGGATTAAGTGGACAGTTTGATGTTGTTTTCTTAGTGGAGAGCTTTGACTGTTCACTTTGCTGGCCTGGTTATTCTAACATCTCAGCAGAGCCCCACTGGCAGAGAGGAAGATTTCGTTCTTACGCTCTCACCACGGTGTGTTTTGTCAGCTGGATCGCAGCATTTCATTGGGAACTTCACCAGCTCTTAGATTTGATGGACCTCACACTTACACAAGGCCTTCGACTATCTCAGAGCAAATCCTAAAAAAGATTTGACAGTGTTTGCAACCTCATTAGAGGTGCTTGCTAAGGTTATTGAAGGAGGAACCCTAGTCGTATCAAGGGACCAAAATATTATTGAGACTTAGGGGTGGGCTTTTATTTTTTTAATTTTTTTTTTTATTTTTAACATTGTATATTTTCTTGAGAATTTGTAATTTTTTTCCAAATGCTAGAATCCACAGAAACTTCAGCTATATTTATTTGTAATAATTATTTACATATTTATACATTGTTTTTTTTTTTAGAAGAAGAATTTTTCTTTCTCCTTGTGCATATTCAGAAGGATGCAGACAAATCTTACTGCCCAAAAAAGCGATTGGTGGGCCGAAAATTGTCTTTTCTTCAATTTTTTTTTTTTAGGACCAGTAAATTACAGAACAGTTACTGTCTCAATAGGTCAGTACTGGCAAGAGATTTATTATAGCATCAGATCCAGCACAGGCCAAAAAAAGAGCATTTGCCAACAAAAAATGTCTACAGTCTAAACATAGCAATGAGTCTCTTTCATTGCTGCTTATCATTGATTCTTCACATTGTTTTGACAATGTCAGTCCGCTGTATCTTTCTCTCTTTTTGTTGTTTCAGAGTTAAACTTCCTGTGGGCTGCCCATCAGGTTCACCACAGTTCTGAATACTACAATCTGTCGACAGCACTACGTCAGTCAGTCACCCAGCAGTTTTCCTCATGGGTATGAAGTACCTGCATAATTATTAATCCGTGATAATTTTGGCACAATACACGTTAGATCATGTAAAATATATTAGTTAATGAGCTCTAACCGTGTAGCTTATAGCTAATGACCTATTATGAAGTGATAATATTTTGTGTTTTATCAGGTGTTTTACCTTCCTTTGGCACTGATGGTCCCTCCGTCAGTATTTGCAGTTCACGTTCAGTTTAACCTGCTGTATCAGTTCTGGATTCATACTGAGGTACTATGAGATTTGTCTTTTCTAATTGTTCAGCATATTTGATTTCTGTTTTAAATCATTTCATGGCATATTATAAGCTATTTGTTTCACCATTCTTGCTCTTGATCGTTTCATAGCATGTTAGACTTTAGTTTAGCCATTTTCAAAACTCTTAACCGTTTGTAGTTTTGCCCGTTCTGTGGTTCTGAATACCACACTCAATCACGCATAATGAGATTTTGAGATTTTATGAAATATTCCAAACAGAAGCTTTACATTTGGCATTTAAATTGCCTTCGGTATCGGCTTTACATTCGGGGATCATTTGGGAAATGGATTTGGAATCACTTCCATCTTGTAGAGCCCTATTAGTGAAAACCGTCTTCACGTCTCCAGTTTTCTGAAGGGTGTAATTTATGTTCCCTTTATAGGCTTTTTTTTGATGTCGTTTAATTTATTGGCGTCGAATTCCCAGTCCTCATCCAACATTAGAACGCGGGTTAAGTTGTGAAGGAGCTCCTTTCTTTTAAGATAAAATTCAGCTGTTGCCAGATCTCTCATTACATGGAAATAATGGCCCACTGAAATATGGTGCTCACTTATGCTGAGCTGTTCCCATTTTGCAGACGTCAGAAATCAAGCACTCAAGTAAAAAACCTGATGGTCCACTCTAACACCTGCGATATATGCCTCATTAAGCTTAAATGGATGTTTACATCCTGGTAAAATAAGTGATATGCACGCATTTTTATGAGAGTGTGTTATCAGGCGCATTGGCTTCTATATGCGTCTTCTAATCCAGTGTAATGTTTGTTTTACTTCCAATCTATAAATATTGTTCTTTCCAGCTGGAAATTTGGCCACCTTTCTCTTTCCATAGTTAGCAGACTTTCGACCGAGCTCATCAGATAAGAAAACACTGTGTATTAATGATGTCTACAAGTACATTTGTGAACATCTGAACCAGTCAAGGTTCCACAATCCCCGAAGAGCACATTTCTTCAGCGCTTTAAGCCAAGATAAAGACAAGGCACTCAATCAGGAAAAAAAATCACATGGTGTATGTAAGACTAATATTAAGAGTCAGTCTGCCTGTCCATGTGAAAAATGTCAAAGGAGGACAATGGGCTAACCTGTGATTATTTGTCTTTTGAGGAGTTGACTGTGGTTTACATACTGTACAGTATATAGAAACAACCTGTTGCTGTCGCCCTTTAGTGCATGAAAAGAAATAGTTATTACTGAGGTTAAAGAGAATAAAGAGAAAGTTCGCCCCAAAAATGAAATTTCTGTCATCATTTACTTTATTTCTTCTGCAAGAAAGAGTGTTCAATATTGTGCTAGTCCTTTTTGTCCATGCAAACTTTCAAACTTAAAAGCACCATAAAAGTGGCTTGTGTGAGAAACTGATCCAAATTGAAGTCACTATTCAGTGATAATCTTACCCTTCAGTAAGCTGTTAACCAGTGCAAATGGACCATTGAATCTGTGATTTGAACTTGGGAAACAGATCAGTAAGATTTGAATGAATCAATCAGATGGGTTTTGTGAACATGACCAACTGGTTCAGTCCAACTGATGTCAACATTGTACGTGAAAACCGTCAAATAACATCATATATCTATAGCACATAAGTCACATAAACTATTTAATGATATTAGAATATTACTTTGACCTTGTGAAACCGTTTCTATCACTAGCTGGTCAAAAATCTTGGACCTCTGGAGTGGATCCTAAATACTCCGAGCCACCACAGAGTTCATCATGGTAAGCATTATTACCTTTGACAGTAGAGTTGGATTGCAATGCTCCCATAGTGCATTGGTGTTGCTCAGTTTATCACTGTGGGTCAAAAGCTAGGCCTGTTTTGTCTTATCATGTGACTTAAGTAACACTGGTAATACTGGTTATACGCCTCATCTAAAGAAAAACATTCTACACCTATTAAGAGAGATTTGATAATGACTAGTGATTATGTGTGTAGTGAATCAGTAACATTCGACCATGCATTCGCAGGGCGAAATCCATATTGCATTGATAAGAATTATGCAGGAATTCTGATCATATGGGACAGGATGTTTGGTAAGTTCTGTGTATCTGCTTTTGAAAAAAATATTAACCAATAGTTGTCTGAAAATGAGCCCTAGCAGCACGTGCATTAAAAAAAACAAACAAAAAAAAATTACACAAAGCACAAATTAGTAGTCATTTATTGTCTAAAAAAACAATTTGTATTGTGACTTATAAACACACATGAAAATCAGATGCACTTTGAAAATGAGTTGTTTTCTCTGCTTCGTCCCATCACAGGTACGTTCACTCCTGAGAGTGATAAAGTTGTCTATGGGCTCACACACCCAATCAGCACATTTGAAATCTGGACTGTCGAGGTTAGTCAGGTTATTGAATAAAAAAAATTCTAATATTCTGTGATCTATTTATTTTTGTTATTTAATTATTAATTTAAATTGTATAAAAAATATGAATACAAGTACTGTATTACAGCAAAAATGTATTATTTAATTAATTATTTTTAGGAAAATGCTGATTGATTTATTTAAAAAAGTATAAAATCAAAGTGTTTTTGTATTAATCTTTGCATAATGTATGTTTTAAGGTTAGCTTTTTTTACTGTGGTATTATTGTAACATACATCGTCTCAGTGATCACAGTCTGTAAGCAAAGTTTACATCATCCATAAACAAAATGTTTAGATTAATTTGCCCCAACATTCTATCAAGAACTTTGACTAGTGGAAATATCAACACTGCAGATGAATTGGGTTTCACATAATGGGCTCTAGTGTGTCAGACCGGCCTAATTTTAGAGATGTAAATATCTGAGCAGAGTCAATGGGAGCCGGGCTTCTCCTCACATTACCATGCTAGTGGAAAAGCCATGCTGTAACCATAACATTATTACTTCACTTTAAACATACGGCTCGGGAGAGGTGAAAGAGTCCTGCAAAACCAAATGGAGGTTGTGTTTGATTATTTTTTCGGTGCTCTCCTGTGGCGGTCTGGAGTAAGAGTGATCTGGTGTGTGACACAAAGCATTTAGACACGAGGTCTAGATGATGATGAATAAGAATAATGTTGAGTGAAAAGTTTTTAGGTAATGCAGCATTAAAGAGGGTTGCTTAATATTGAGGCTTCATGTGCCATGTATGGTTTATATCCTCATTCTTCTTTTCTTTCCTCTCTAAAGTTCCTTTATTATCCGTACCTATGGCAGAGGTTCTGGGAAGCTGAAGGAATTTCAAATAAGCTGTCCATCATTTTTAAAGGGCCAGGCTGGACTCCAGGAAAACCAAGACTGGGAGACATTGCTGATATACCCCAGGTGGGATTTTTTTTTTTTTTTTTTTTTTTGCTGCACTATATCAAAATGTTTCTTATTCTGATAAAACAATAGACTGCATTGCTTTGAACTGAAGATGCATTTAAAATTCTTATTACATTCCTACATTTTTAGGATATAGACTTAAAATCATTAGGTGCATCATTAGGAATGAAATAAAGTTCATAAAATGTACAATTATGCATGAAATTGAACAAAACACATCAATATGTATGTTTTTACTTATATACATTTTAAATAAATTGTTCTTTTGAACTTTCCAATTATGAAAAACTTCTGGGGGAAAAAAAGGTGTCACTGTTTTCAGCATTGAAAGTCATAAGAAATAATTTTTGTGCTCTAGGTCGGTGTATTAGAATAATTTCTGAAGGATCACGTGACACTGAAGACTAGAGTTATGGCTGCTAAAAATTCAGCTTTGCTTTCACAGGAATAAATTATGTTTTAAAATATATTAAAATAGAAAACAGTTATTTTGAATTTGAATATTTAATATATTAAGGTTTTACAATATTGATGTTTTACTGTATTTATAATCAAATAAATGCACCCTTGGTGATCATAAGAGACTTCTTTCAAAAACATTTAAGCCCTTTTCAAGGTTATGATTTTTAATAAAATGTGGAAAAACACTTTTTTATGGGCAGGACTATTTGTCTGTCATTTTATGGAAAATGGAGGTAGTATTTATTTCTACTATACCATTTCTACTAGTGGTACAAAAATGTTCATGTTCACCTTTAAATTGGAAACTCTTTTGTTCCTCACCTTACTTGTCGTTTACTACCTGCTGTTTCTGTAGCAGGAAAAAAAATGTCTCTCAAATGACTGCCTGAGTTCTCACATAAAAACAGACTCACGTTTCAGACAGACTTTACAAGTGTGCGCCGTTGCCAAATGAATCTTAACCGCCTTTGTGGGCTGAAGCACAATAGGCTCATTTTCTCTGGTCTTTAAAAAGCGAGCTTTTTTTGGGCCCGATCAAACAACGGCCTGCGAAAAGGTTTTGGAGTCTTCTCATCAGGAGAGCGGCGGTTTGCTTTGAAACACGTCTGACTGTGCCACATACTAACAGACGCAGTTTCACACTCTGAAAACCCTGTCTCTCCTTCTTTTTCTGTCACTCTCACCATGTTACAATCGAAGCCACCTCAAAGTGGATCCGGGTGATCCTAAACATGTGGAGAGAGCAGGAATTTGACAGAAATATCTTGAAAGGCCTTCGGTGATGCAGACCTGGGTGTGCCTGTTGTTTCTCCTGTGGAGTAGAGGAGAAGGAGGTTGGCTCGGATGTGTTGATTTCTGAGGGAAGACAGAACGCAGCGGCGGCACAGCCACCAGGGTTCTGGTGTGAGGGAAAACCAACACGTGTCTGCAGCACAGACAGCCTCAGGAATCCTTAGGAAATCAACAGTGATTAAGTTCTCAATGATTCATGTTAAAAAACACTGATGTATGAAGCAGAATTATTTTAGGTTGGGATCCAAACAGTGATGCAATTTTCCCAGGAATATATATTGAGGTTTGGTTCTACCATTTAATTTGGTGAGTCTGCTATTCGAACATGGTAACCGGTTAATTCAGTGTGGTCTTCTAAACTCTACCAAAGTCGACTACCAGCCTTTGATTAACTAATCGCTCTTCTTAACCAAATTGACCTAAATAACCAAATTGACCTTGACGTAAGCCCCGCCCCCCTTAGTTACTGTTGCTCACCATCTTACAACTGACAGCTGTCAGTGAAAACCTTCTTCCGAGGTGTTTCTGATAAATTTGGGACACAGATGGACCTTCAAGTGGGACTTAAATACGCCATGGAGGGATGTATGGATACATATGTCACCAAGTTGTCCTTAGGACCATCGACAGTCTAATAAGCCATCTTGACTAGTTAATGACGCAAATTAACCAACTAGAAACCATGAAAAACTATCTATCACCTAAATCAACCACCATCAAGAGTGTCTGTTAACTCTAACCAAGATGACCTTGGGACAACTCTAATTATTGGCTATAATTAAGTCAGTTGGAACAGCTAGAAATGTAAAAACATTTAAAACCATATAGTCTTAAAAGCATTTTTACTATTGTTATGCAGTTATTCTGGTAGAAAAAAAATGAAAGATTAGATACTAAATCTCATTTAGTTTTTCATTTCAAAACTTTGTTCTTTCTCCAATCAGCTTACAGGAGAGGAAAAGCCTCATGATCCTGCATGGTCCCCTGCAATGCAAGCCTATGTGCTTATACAGTTCATGCTTCTGATAGATGTCTACAACAACTTGTTAATGGATCAAATGGTAAGTACTATTTCTGTGTTTATTTCTTTTTAACTTTGACTGTTGAAATCTACAACAGATTTTCCCAGAAATGTGCCCGACTGAAATGTCAAAGCTATCATCTAAATGCCATCTTTCATTGTCATCTACAGGAGCTTTAAAAGCTTTTAATCTGCTGTGTGGTTTATGCAACCTCGCCAGGTCTATTATCAACCTCGGTCTCTCTCTCATTATCCTTAATGTTCCTCTAATAATAAGGCATTTTACTAGCTTGAGTATGGACTGAATACTTTAAAAGTAATCGTTGTCTATTATTTTTTAAAACGGAGATGTTCAGTTGCCCTTGTCCGTTATCTTTGGAAGTCCGTGTTCCCCAGGCATAGTTTTGGTCAGCCAGAAAGCGTGGCCCCACCCTGCCTCCCCGCTGAAATGAAACGGCCTGTTTTCCTGTGATTCCTACCTCTGTGGTGCTCCCTTAGTTGTGGCTCTCAGAGAACAGGAGATGTGTCCCCTGGATCTCTTTCCTTAGCTCCACCAGCCAATAAAACAAGCTTTTGGTGGTCCAGCAACTAATACAAATGCTCTGACTGCTTTCCCAGCCCTGGAAACCTTCCTTTTGCATCAGTCACCTTATCCAAGGAAAATAACAAACCGAGGCCTTCAGGCTTAGCAATAAATAATGTGAAAGTGTGTATTTATACTGCGTTGTCCGTTTGCATGCTCTAACGTTGACAAGTGATGCTGCAGAACTGCTTAATGGCACTCCAAAAAGAAGGAAAACGTTCATTTTTAGTCATCAGTTACATCATCTGTACAGGGCTATCAATCGTGTCTGGCTAACTGTTCATAATGCAAGGTCTGTGTAGTGACCTCTGCTTAAATGCAAATTTTGGAAGATGGGTTCCCCCTCTTTTTTCCCCTCTGCCCTTTTGCTCTGTTATTTTAGAAACTGGATATGGAGAGGCTTTAAAATATAACCAATCAAAATAGATTTTTCCCCCTTTTTGTTAATTGTTGAAAAATGAGCCAGCGCTCCAGGGCTGAGGTCTGAGATCTGGATTCTATCTCAGGAGAAAGTCTGTAATTGTTTGCTGGTGTCATATCAAAGATGTCATGAGGTCAGTCACCTGATTTAACCACTGCTGAGTATGATGGGTTAGCCAGGTCAAGAAAACATTAACATTGCTGCTTGTATTAACAGAAGATTATCACCAGATTATGATTTCAGTGTAAATCCATCCATAGAGGAGTGCCAATTTAGTCATAGATGACACAGTACTTCCCTTATGGTTGGCCTTGAGTTGATGGTATTACTCATCTGTCCTGACACCTAAATTTGTTAGGTCACGTACTCTGCTATGTTGCTTGCAAAATTATTTGAGTAAGAGTTATTATTTTTAAGACAAATCAAACACACACATTACTTCTAAGTATATTGTGTGACTTATCTTTCACCTGCAGATACTATCTGAGCTGAGTGTACTTCTTTTGACTGCCTACGTACTACTTTCTCTAACCTCACTGGGCTTCCTGATAGATCAGAGGTACAGCTCCTATAACATACTCCTATTTTAGTTTAGTTTATTATTATTTATTATTTATAAACAAATAAAATAAATTATGACCGTAAATAGAATTTTACTAACTGTGTGGACACATGCTTTTTATTATTTTATTTATTTTTTTATTTTTTTATTTTCTTATTAAATAAATTGTGAGTAGATGTATTATTAGGGCAAGCTAAACCTTTTTTATTTTATTTTAAGGGTGAACGGTATTTTTCCCCAGTGAACCAGCTTTTTAAAAATGGATTTAATGTATATATAAAGTAATATGGACATTTTGTTAATATATACTTAACAGCACAGTACAATAATAAAATGGATAAGTAAGAAAACATAAAATGCTTTGTGTTTCTTTCAGGGCTAATGCAGCTGAATTGGAGATGCTGAGATGTGTTTTGATTGTGGCTCTTCAACGGTTTGGTTACATTAAGCCTCTGGTGCCTCTGTTGGCTTTTCTGATTGAAGTAAGTTTGACAGACACACACATCATTACCACAGTCTCAATTAAAGATGTCCAGCTTCCATTTAAGCACAAGACCCTCTTTCGATCATTCCCAAGATGCTGAAGAACATGATCATCAGGTTTTAGACAAACTTGTGGAGCTTGTGTGCTGCGACAAATCAAAGAGACTCTCAAATAATGGCAAGCTGATTTTTCAATTAAGCTTTTCACCCAATTTTTATGTTGAAATTATAGAAAAAGGATGTATTTCCACTAGTGGTATCAGATTTGTGTATATGTGTTAACTCCATCCTAAATGTATGCATGTTTCTGCATGTGTGTGTGTTTTTCGGATCTGGCACTTGGTCTCTCTGCACGCCTCCGTGATGTATGAATCCAGATGTATGGCCAAATTAACCATAAAATTGCTATGTGTGTTTCTGGCACATCTCAGCTGACCTTTCATTAGCGCACCACCTCTCTCTTCACAAGCCCTCCATCCTTCCCTCCATTTCTCCTCTTCTCAACATCCCAGCTTTACGCAAAGGCAACGTTTCTGGAATCAATTAAACGCGTCTTCTGCTTGCCGTGGAAGAATGATTAGATTTACACGAGCTGAATTGCTCGTTTTACTGTGTGAGTGTGCATCTCTAAGCTCAGGTGCTGAAATGCACGCAGAACAGTTTTACACAAAGTAGCATCATATTTTTGGGTCTGTGTGAACTATACCAATAGACTCCATCTGATTGAATGTGTTTCTGTTGTAATAGACCAAGGAAAGAGTTTCCCTTTCGCTGTAACTTACTTTTACATTGGTCTATTTGCAGCAATGCCATTATAACGCTTTAGAAATATATCTGCTAAAAATGGCCATAATTTCCACACTTCATCCCCACTTCTGTTTACTTCAGGATGATATTCTTCCATTTCTGCCTGTTTTTTCCATTCTGTTTTTTTTTCCAGCCATCAAAGCTAATATTTGTCCTCCTTATTTCTCAAATGCGAAACCAAAAAATTGTACCGCTGCAAAGACCCACCCCACTTATTTTGAAGGAAAAGGTTAAGATAATATTATCAAGATCAGCTTCACACAAAAGCTGCAGACAGCAGCACCGCTGGCTTATCTTTTCATAGCACTCGACACCCTCCAGCACACCACAGGAGAGGACTTCTGGAGCTCGGAGCCTGAATTAGACTGATAAGAAGAGTATTAGCAAGCATTTCAGGTGATTGGGCACATTTGTTTCCACTGTTAATTCTCCGGTGTCACTAGTGAACTGGGGTCTGTGGATTGTTTGGGAAATCTTGGAAAATGAATAATAATAACTTTATTAAAAATGTTTTTCCATATTTACTTCGTACACTACCATTCAAAAGTTTGAGGTCACTTTCTTATAATTACCATGGCTGCGTCTATTTGGACAGACATAAAGATAAAGAATCTAGAATCTTAGAATCTGAAATTATTGTTTTCTGTTTTATTATATTTTAAAATTTCATTTATTTTTTGTGATACAAAGCTGGATTTTCGGCTTTTTGCTGCTCAAGAATCTTTTCTTATTATTAAATATCACAGTTCTTTTGCCACCGTTTCTTGCTCAACATGTCTACAGCATGCAATCTAAGTTGTATTTTGATTAAAGACATCCCTGATCTAAAAATATGATACATAAAAAATTATATTCAGTGTCTTAATGACTTGTTCACCACTCAAGAAGGCTGATGCTAATACATTCTAGAGTTTTCAGTGGCTTCGGATTGCTAAGCAGGTTGCCATGGTGAACAGAACGTTCCTTGCAAGCCCCAGGAGACCCATCCATCTTGGACCTTGATTCAGGAATCCCACTGAACTGATTTACAGAAGTCCAGTGAGAGTCACTTGAGGCTGCCACGACAGCTTCTTTCAGAGAACTGGCGCTCGTTCGGCTGCCAGAAGCAGTAGGGGGTTTCAGTAATGGGTCAGCATTGAGTCATGGACAAGTGCTTGAACTGCTTAAGGTTTTTTTTTTTTTTTTTTTATCTGTCTTTGTGTGTGTGGTAAGCTGATGTTTTCTATAGTTTAGGTATGTAGTGAGCGATTCAGTGTATGCTCATCCAGGCTGCATTCATTTGATCAAAAATACAGTAAAAACAGTAATATTTTGAAATTAAAATATATCAAGATGTCATCTATTCCCGTGATGCATTGCTGAATTTTCAGCATCATTACTCCAGTGTCACATGATCATTCAGAAATCATTTTTAATATGCTTATTTGGTGCTAAAGAAACATTTCCTATTATTCTGCTTTATTTTTTGTGGAAAATATGCCATTTTGCGCTCTCTAAATAAGAAGCATTGTGCATCACCAACATGTAGGTGTGAATGTGTGCTGCTAGTTTCAGCAACTACGCATGTATCTTTATATTTATATTTATTTCTATTGCTTCTATGTGTGTGAAAGAGAGAAAAAAGCTGAGGGAGACAGAAAGAGAGACACGAGTGGTCATCTGAGACAGCAAGAGCCGTAAAAAGAAGGGAAAATTACTATATCAAAATGTACACATCTCATGTGTTTTTTCACTTAAAATATGCCTGCAGAGGAAAATCTGAGAGGAAAAAGCCTCTCAAAATGATTGAAATATCTGCCAGTTTGTCATTTAAGGTTGCATTCTGGGATTTGTGAGGTTTCCCAAAAGCTCTTAAGACAGTTTCTCAGCAAAATGAAATCGACTCAGGTGGCAGTATGTAGTTCTGAATGAAAATCTAGAATGAGGTAGTGTCTAAAAAGCATTTTTGCTCTCTCTAATATTTTTATCCCTTTTGTCATGCAAATATTATTTGAAATTCTTCTTCTAAATCCCTCCCTTTACTCTTTCCAGCTCTACACTTTGAGCAATTCTCCAGTTATAGTTCAATGTTTCATACAGACACTGATATAAAGGGGCTTTGTCCAATGCATATGATTCCCCAAAGAAAAACTTTAGTATTGTATTGTAAGATATTTCTCCTAAGACTTGACAACAGAGAAAAAAACTTAGACTTTTAATGACAGACTTTAGGATCTTAGCAAATCTTAGAGGTTTTAAAGGTTGTAAGTAAATCAGAGAAGCAGAAAATTTAAGCACAATGCTCTCCTTTTAATAAAAAGTATTTTTATTGTTATTTGAATGAGGGTAAACTATATGCATTGGCATTTGATGGGAGGAATCAGGTAGCGTGAGGTCAGGAAGCACAGGACCATGGGTTTTTTCTCTCTCTCTCTTTCTCTCTTTTCTCTCAAAGGGAAACCGCTATGCTGCTCCTGAGGAAACTCTGGTTATTTCCCATTGGAGAAGTAGTTCTGAGAGATAGAATATGATTTTGGACTCTGTTTAGAGCTTGGGTGCAGTTTATGGTCCAGAACGCAAGGAAGGAGGAGCAGTTAAGGTTACAGCTTTTTGGAAGAATGTCCCTTTTGGCTTGTTTCCACAGTGGCTTCTGTGAACCTCAACTCCAAATGCATCATGGGAGATTCTTTGGCCACATGCTTGACCTATTGGCTTTTTTTATGTAGTATATTTCCTGGTGTGCGACATTTAGGTTTCTCACAATTAATCGTTTCAAGTAAGGTTTTGACTTGTGGAATTAAAAATGAATAAAATAAAGTTAGTGCAAGGTGATATTGTAACACAATCTTAAATGTATCTATTGTTATACCCTCTTATATTAAAATATTTTTTTGCACATTACCTGTGATAATTCATAACTCTCTAAATAAAAAAATTGTTTTAGAAATGTTCGTTTTAAATATAAATACACAACAAAATACACTTAAACTTTAATGTGCATTACTTGAGATATGTGTCTAAGAAAAAATAAGTAATTTAGTAATTCATGTTTGTAGTAATGTATTATTCATAAACTAGAACTAGCGCTGTAAAAAAAATTAAACATGGGGCTTGTAAATTTCATTTAAAAAATGAAGATGATTATTAACAAGTGTGTTTATTTCATTAAAGAAATTGTGGTTCAGTGTTGTACAGAAAATACTGAGACATTTCACTTTTTTTCACAAGTTTTGATGCTTGAATTGAGGAACTGATTAAGATGATAAAATTAAGGAAAGGTGGCTACCTATTTATTTTTGGAGAATTAGTTCAATTATGCAGTTTTATTTTGGCAGTGATTGTTAGTTCCCAGCATATCGCTGAATATGGAGAGTATAGTTTTATGTGTTTTTGAGTGAAGGGAAACATCTGTTAGTGTTTAATGGTCAGTTATGTTTGACATTTGAAAGAGTTTCTATTATGCTGAAGTTTCTGTTGTTACCATTGTGCAGAGAAGAACACTCTTATTAATAATATAAAATTCATTGCGTCATTGATTATATAATTTAGGAGGTTTTACATGATTTATTCAGGTAGATTCCATTAAGGAAATCAAGCATTAGATTTTTTAAAATATTATTACAATATTATTTTTAAGTAGATAGGACATAACATTTTTTACAGTGTATTCATTTGAACCTATTTGGCATTAAAATGTAAACATCTTGCTTTCCGCAGGTCTTTGTCTTAATCTCTGCAGTCTACTGGAGTCTACAGTTTGTGAATCAGCGGACTAACGGGATGAAGAAACAAAACTAGATAAAACAACCTCATACTGATGCATTACGATTCAATGTCCTGCTCCGGTGACATATTTCATACATTTAATCATGAGATTTGTCCTTTTAATTTTACAAAAATGTTGCTCTCACAAACTATTCTCACTGATTTTGGTTTGGCATTGAAGAGATGCTGTAAAAAGCATAAATTAATATATTGTAAAGACAACATGGTTCGTAGTTCTCAGAATGGTACTCACCAGCTTAAAACTAACTTTTCAGACATAATCAACGCATGAGGTATATTAAATACAAAAGGTACCTATTACTGCACCTGTAGTTTCATCTGCATTTGAAATGTATCAAATAATACAAGTACAATAACCAGTGTAATAAGAATTTTTTTATTATTATTATACACCAGTTTTGTCACACTGCATAGAAAATATCTGACCTCTTACTGATAACATGAAGGACCAACATGCTATTAGATGTATTTAATTTTAAACCAAAAAAGACTGCTTGTTAGCTGTGGTGTGAGTTCATGTAATTGTACAAGTTACCACCAGGTGGTGCTAGCAGGATCCGTAAAAATTGTCCCCCGATTTCATTCAATAGCCTACATGTGTTTATATTGCTATAAGTGTGATAGCATTATATAATAATTGCTGTTAATAGTGTTCATCATCTGGTTGACTACGTCTTGTATTAATTTTCAAGAAAATTCCTGTCATATGCACATAAACTGACAGTCACCACTGATAAGCTACTACTAAATATTGTAGAATCTACATTTTCTGTAAAGTTGCTTTGCAATGATTTGTGTCGTAAAAAGCACTATACAAATAAACTTGAATTGAGTTGATTGAATTGTTTATTGATCATTGCTGGTCAGGGCCAGTTTCACTGGAAAGCAATCACACTATACAACAAGAAGAAATTAATCGTTCAAAGAAAGTTTTAGTTTTATAATAATAATTATTATAAATGATGCTAATAGTAGTGGTAGAAAGATTAAAAAAAAAAAAAGAACATTTTGGTTTATTTTTAAAAACCACTACAGTCAGTGTGCAGTCAGTCAGCAAGACAATGCAATTATTATAGACAAATAATTTAATGTTTGAAAGAAAGACTTGTCACTATTTCATTGTTAATGGTTTCACTGTTTTGTAACATCTGGATTTCACACCTGGAATAAAGTGAGGTGGTGTGCTTAAACGGTGTGAATAATTAATCACAAATTTGTTAAACGTCTTGTTAACAGATCCCTGGAGGTGTGTCTGAATTGAATATGTTGAATGTTATTGCTCATTACAGATAGAAGCAGCCATAGTTTAAGTGAAGGTTGTTAGCAGAATCTTCAGAATATTAACACGTTTCATTTTTTTCATGGTGAAACCTTGCAAAACTTCACTAACTGATTTATTTCACTTTTGATGGATTATGTAACACATGTTATATATTACATATCAATGTGTAATATAAGTTGTTTGCATCTAAAATACACTTTATGGACCATGGGAAACCTGACAATTACACCAACAGGGACTTCAGTGACATTGCATTCTAAATACATAGATATTAATATGGGATTGGTCCCCCTTTTGCAGCTATAATATCTTTATATCCCACTTTTCTGGGAAGGATTTCTTAAATATTTTGGAGTGTTTTTTTTGTGGGAATCATCCATCCAGCATTTGTGAGGTCAGGCTCTAATGTTGGACGAGAAGGCTTGGCTTGTGATATCCGCTCCTGTTCATCCCAAAGGTGAGGCCAGTCAAGTTCATCTACACCACACTCATCCAACCATGTTTTAATAACCCTTCATGTGCACTGGAGCACAGTCATGCTGGAATAGAAAAGGGCTAACTGTTTCTACAAAGTCGGAAACATAGCATTGCCCAAAATGTCTTGGTATTTTTGAGCATGAAGATTTCCCTTCACTAGGAGTAAGGGATCTATCCCAACTCCTGAAAAACAGCCCCATGCCATTATCCCTCTTCTTCCAAACTTTACAATTGACAGAATGCAGTGAGGCAGGTAACGTTCTCCTGGCATCCACCAAGCCTGGACTCATCGATCAGATTGTCATACAGAGAAGTGTGATTTGTCACTTCACAGAAAAGGTTTCTTCTGCTCCAGAGTTCAGTGGCAGGATGCTTTACATCATTAAATCTGACGCATGGCGTTGTATTTGATAATGTGAGGCTTGCATGAAGCTGCTTGGTCATAGAAACCCATTCCATGAAGCTCCCGCCACACAGTTTTGTGTTAATAGCAGTTGAAGTTTGTTAATCTACAGCTTTGGAGCGGCTTTTATGCACCATGCACCTCTGCACTCTGTGAGCCTGCTCTGTGCATGTGTGTTCACGGTGTGTGTGTGTTCACTGCTCTGTGTGTGTGCACTTTGGATGGGTTAAATGCAGAGCACGAATTCTGAGTATGGGTCACCAAACTTGGCTGAATGTCACGTCACACATCACTTACGATCTTCTGCTTCGAGGCTAAACTGCTGCTGTTTCTGAACACTTCACTTTCCAATAACACCACTTACACTTGACTGTAGAATATCTAGCAGGCATGGCATTTCGTAAACTGACTTATTGCAAAGGTGGCATCCTATCAAAGTACCACAGTCAAATTCATTGAACTCTTCAGAATGACCCATGTTTTCGTGAATGGTTGTAAATGTAGACTGCATATCTACAGTAGGTGTTTGATTTTCTGATTCAAACACCTCAATTTAGGAATTAAGAGGTGTTTCCCAATTATTTTGCCTATGTATTATATAACTTAAAAGTATAAAGCTTTTATATAGATGCCTGCTTTGCTTATTTGTGAGCAAATGACCATCAGCACTGTTATGTGTGTGTTGAATGAGAGTTTTAAAAATGGTCCCCGTTGACATTTAAAAGTATTCTTTACATGGAATCTTTTATTCCATTCAAAGACATTGGAGACATAATGTGCGTGTACTCAGTTATGATATTTTTTATATAAAGTAGTACAGCTCACATGACAGCTTGGTTTGGCACAAATCTCTTCCCTGACATCACTGACTGTTAGTTGCATGCCTGCACATTAAGTTTGAGCTAAAAGCTCACTGATGTGAGGGTAACTCACATTAGCAGTGATCCGAGCTTCTTTTGCACTGATATTTTGTTGGCCTATTATGCTATTAAGTGCTGACTGCGAGATCTGCATTACAAGTACACAATGCAATCCACTGGAAACAATTTTCAGAGACATGATTAGGTAAAATGTATAATGTGGCGAAAATAACAGGCCTGTGTCCTCATCAAAATGGCAGATGGGTCCTGTTAGCCTCCCAAATGTGGCGTTCGGCTGCCAGAAAAACCCAAATGACTCATGTTCAGATTGTAGCATTACACTGCTGCTTGCACCAGTTGGCAGAACTAGAAAGAAACGGGCCCATCTTTTATGTCTCCTAGCCTGGAATGAAACCCTTCCATGGGATGTTGACCACAGTAAAATATACAGTATTATGGGATTTGTGGCCTCATTTAGCCTTGTAACGAGATTGTTTATTAAATATGAGGCGTTTAGGTTGCATTTTCCAACTAGATGTTTACACTTTTGTCAGTAATTTGCTAATGGCTTCCAAACAGCTATTTATTGAAAAGTGATGCACACAGTATATTCAGACATTTTACTGGTTAACTGAAAGGGATAGTAATTTTGTCATAATTTACTCATCCTCATGTTGTTCCAAATCTGTTTGATTTCCTCTGTTTCTTATGTACAATACAAAAGAAGAAATTTAAACAATGTTTGAACAGTTTTATAGAATGTTATGTTTCAGTTATATTACAAATGTGTTTGTGAGTTATTTAGGGAAATAGAAGAGATGCAGAAAGCTGTCAGTCATTTCACAGTTTGTGAATTAGTTCGCTAAGGGTGTAAACAAAATAAATTAACCAGCAATACCATGCATAACATCCAAGAAGTTTAGACCTACGCAAAGGGTATGTAAGTCATTTTACCCCTAAAGGTTTAATTTTTTAATTTTCTTTTCTTAGTGGTAAGGATTTTTGGTGTGTACATTTATAGTTTAGGTGTACAATAACACAAATTAGTTATAAAAAAATCTGGCCAATGTACATCATTGTGGGGCCAGTAAGATATTTTTTTAATTAATGTTTTCATTCAGCAAGGATTCATTAAATTGTTTTCAGAAAATATACATTTATATATAGAATATGTTTCTTGAGTATCAATTCAGCATACTAAAATAATTTCTGAAGGATTGTGTATGTGACACCAAAGACTAGAATAACCGCTGCAAAAAAAGAAAAACAAAAAAAGAGAAAAAAAAACCTATTTAAAATATATTCTGCATAATTCTAAATGTAGTTAAATTATTATTATTATTATTTTATGGTATAATCTTGGTAAAAAAAAATAAAAAAAAAACATTTATTCTGCATATTCATAAAAATGGTTAATTTGTTCTTAATATTTTAATAGAACAAACAAATCTTTAAAAAATATTCAACAAAATTATACAAATATTTCTAAATGTGGTTAATTTGTTCTGCAGATGTATTTATTTATGCAGATGAGTAGATCACTCTCCCTCTCTCACGCTCATTTCCCATAGGCTCTCTCAGAAGAGAGGGGGGTGACGTCCCCTCCAGACGATGCAGGAAAACACATAACATGCCTGTTGGATCTCTGCTGTTGACTTTGAGAAGCATCAGGTGAGTGAAAGGAGAGAGGGAACTGTGTTCAATCTGTTACCAGTGACAACCTGATGGAGCTCTTGACTGTATTCACATTGCCACTACAGACCGATGGTGACAGGGTTGAACAAACACTGTTGTATTTAATGTTTCGTGCTTTACGTAATTTGTACGTTTGTGAGTTTATGTGGTTATTTCAACGGTGAACTATGAGTAAAAGTCATTTTGAATGTGGGTTAAGGTCAAGATGAGGCCAAGATCATCCATTTTTCGTAGCCTGAGGTAACGCTGAGAAGAGTTTGTTTTGTGTTCTTGACATGGCAGGCACTTTTATTCATAAATACAGATTATCTTTCAGAAAAGACACTTGCCTCAGGCACTTCCTGCTCTCGTCGCAGGAAGTTCAAAGGCATGACAGGATGTAGAATTGTGTTTGCAGAGTTTTCCTTAGTGAGGCTTGTAGAATACTTCAGAAATGGATGAGTGCATGAGTTCACTTTATTTCAGAATCATGCTTTCTGGGGCAGTCATCATTTTTTATGAAACTCTGAATGTTTTGGCACAGTAGGCCTAATCACAGTTTAACTGTAATATTTGTTGTGAAATCAGGGAAACTGTTTACTCAGGTGAATATGGTTTAAACAAATATTTACAACAAAAACAGTTTTCAGAAAATATCTGTGGCAATTGATATTGACGATATCTAGATTACCTTTGCCATCCTTTAACATTGAATCGGTTTTTGGCTATAATATGAAAATAATTATCAGTTTATCATTGCATCCTTATAATTGAAAATGCATACTTAATCCCCTTATATATTATTATTACATTTCATAAGGTATATAGACTAATATCTCACTCTTTTCGGTGAACCAAGCCTTTAATGTAGTGACGGAATTTATTTTAACCACTAGGTGTCAGTAGTGTTACACTTACAAGTAGAGTGTGTAGATGACGAAGCAGAAGTTAAACTTTTGTTGCTAATTCCCCCTCTGAAAAGTAGAAAAAGAAAAAAAGTTACAAACACGTTTCTTCATTGGATCAAGAAAAAACACACTTATGTGAATCATGAGTAATTTAAATCTGTCCGTTCACACAGGCTGATGAACCTTTATTCAAACGTATTCAAAAAAAACAAAACAATATATTTATATCTATTCATATCTAATCAAGAAACCAACACTAGTTACTTTATTTAGAGAAAACATTTGTGAAGTCAGTTTGCACTACCAAAACTAATACCGTAATACATTTTGATCAAATAAACACAGCCTTGTTGGGCATCTTTCTTCCAAAGCATTAAAAAATAAAAATACCTTACTGTTTTCTCCCAGAACACTACTAGAGCTACAGCTAGTGTAACAATATCCATTAAATCTCTTCATTATTTCCCAGTGATTTCAAAAAGTGACTAATAACAGTTAAAAACAACTTAATTGTGGTTTACAAGGCCTAAAACTTATGAAGTGACATCCTCATACGAATCTCTCGGAGACCGGACCAGAAGTCAAACTTGAATTTAAGATCACTTACACTCAGAAAAAAAAAAAAAAAAAGGTTCAAAAGCTGTATCCAGTATGGAGTCTTTAGGTGTGCCTTTTGAAAAGGTACCAGTGACAGCTTTTGTACCTTTTTCTCTGAGAGTGTACTATATGGTACCATTCCTTCTAATTGACTAGATTTATTCAAAGTAACTTACAGTACACTTACGAGTCATTTATAATGTGGAAGAAGCTCTTTAATGGTTTAGGGCAGTGGTTTTCAAACTGTGGTCCGCGGCCCGTATTGCAGATGAGCCGCCAATTATTTTCTGTTCATTTCCAGTCCATTCTAGGTCTGTGCGATTAAAAGAAAACGTCCTAAAATCACGATTTGAGCGTGCGCATATGCCTAACTCCAGGTTCACACACTGTCTGTGATGCGCCTTTTTTCTGAGCCAATGTTGACGGATCAGAGCGTTCTCACTGCGGTAAAAGGCTAGAAATAAAAACGTGCGAAAATAATTCATGTCTAACACATGAGCATAGAGTGAATTTGTTAGTGAACAGGATGCAGTTTAAGTGAGAGGAGACACGTTTTAAGTGTGCACACTCTCTCCTCGCAGAGCAGTGTGTATCTGAGCAAGCACGACCGGTTTTGTGACAGAGCAAAGGAAATCTGCTGCGAACAGAGAGATTCGCACTCGTGCATTATTTTAATGTGCTTTCGCGTTATATTTATGCGCTCTCACTGCTGACCGCATACACTGCAAACACCTGAGGCACCGCTACAATTAATGAGCTCTATGCATGGCAAAAAAGAAAAAAAAGTCCCTGTATACAGGATTTTTTTATTTATTTATTTATTTTTTGCCACAAGTCTATACATTTTTTTACATCTTCACTATAGTGATAATTTTGACTTATGTCTGTTCTAGAGATGTTACAACTTTTTGATAAAGCTCTGATTGGTTTTCTTTTGGAAATATGTTTCAAATTAATCCTGAATGCATTTATGACTGTAAAAGCACAATTGCAAAATTGATCAAAAAAATCGCGATAGTTTTTTTTTTTTTTTTTTTTTTTTTGTCCATATCGCACAGCCCTAGTTTATTCAATAAATATAGTTTAAAATCTAGCTTCTGAGTACTAAGTTATTAACCCAACAATAGCGGGGTCAGTTAATTTTTTTGAAGTGGGCCGCGCAAACATATGTGTTTGGTTGTGTGGGCCGCGAGTTGAAAAAGGTTGGGAACCACTGGTTTAGGGTTCCCTTTTGGTTCCATAATTGGTTTCCATAATAGAGAAACACGAGGCTGTGTTCCATCTACTGGCATTTTTTGGCATTTACTGGTTTTAGACAGTAAGGTGAGACTTTGTCTGTCTCTTTGGCCACCTTGTGGTTTAATGCTGGATTGATTGCATTTATGAAACTAATTCAGCTCCTTACTGTTGAGTTTGTTTCTAGACTTGCCTGCAATTTGTTTTATTGATGCTTTTCAAGACATAAAAAGGACAGATTCAAGAAAAGACATATAAAATGTGTAAAAAATATCTATCTATCTATCTATCTATCTATCTATCTATCTATCTATCTATCTATCTATCTATCTATCTATCTATCTATCTATCTATCTATCTATCTATCTATCTATCTATCTATCTATCTATCTATCTACCTATCTATCATTAGTGATAAATTGTGATGTTATACTCTGTTTGCCCACTAGATGGCGTCCTCGACTCATTTTAAATGCTTTGACAGCTGCATTAGTGGTCTGGTGGCTGATTTGTTTTGCGTGTCATCCAGATTTTTAAGGATGCAGATTTGACACTTTTCAAGACATATTCCTTTCTTTTCAACTTTTGCATTCTCCCAGCATGATTCCAGAATACACTTTATGTAATTTCCTGTAATGTTTTTCATCACAGTTATCATAGTTGTATTATCATTATCAAGTCCTCATAGCTGACTTCCTCTTATTCTCTTGCTATTATCTTAGTTTTTCCTCACTCTTTCTGAATTGCAGAATGTAAAGGATGACGGGTAGCATGTGTGGAGACCGAATCACTTCAGTAAACCTGCATACTGTAAGCTGTCTAAATATGTTGATTGGATTGGGAAAGCAAGGTCTCTGCTGCTCCTGTATGTCCAGCACCAGACCTCACAACATTTATTATATTAACCAACAGTCACTTCTGTTCACTTATCATTTTTGCTTTATGCTATATGTGAATATGGACAAATGCAAACCAAGACCATCCAATTAATTTCATTTGGAATATAATTAAGTTAGTGTATTAAATATCTAATCTTTAAACATTGACATTCAAAGAACTGAAGTTGGTTTCAAGGTCATAATAAGACAACTGAATTTCAAATGTTTGTATTTAATTTTTTTTTTTTTTTTTTTTTGTACTTTGGTGAAGTAAAATGTGTTTTTAAGATAAAAAAAAAAAAAAAAAAGAAAAAAATCTGCAATCAAATTTCTTTACATGGTGAATTAATTTACTGTATGTCTGTTTTATAGTCTGTAAGTACACAGTTCACGACATACGTCAAATCTAAGAAAAACACAGAGGTGTGTCAAATTGTAGTGTTTAAAAACCAGCACGCTTGGATCAATGATATTTTACGGGGCTTACACCAAGTGCTTCTTTTCAGCTAATCAAATTAAAAAGAAATTATTTCTCTAAGCATTGCTAATTACATGATTAACCTATTATACACCAATAATGAGTCCTAATCAAAGCTTATGCACATTTGTTATATATCTGTTCTTTATTTCTTTCTTTCTCTCTCCCTCTATGAATTTATTTTTTTATATATTAACAAAAGCCTTTATAAAATAGATTATGCATCATTTCTGGGTTTAGGGAAAATTAAATTTTTGGCATTTATTTACATTTGTAATAAACTTATATACAGGTAACATCAGTCTGTATAAATAATATTGATGAATCATCCGACTTATTTTAAGTTAGGTTCTGATCTGTCTTGCATTTACACAACAAGTGTGCTTCATGTGTCAAACCTGAATGTGTCTGCGGATCACTGAGAGATCACATAATTCCTCCAAACACAATATGCTATGTTGTACTGGTAATATCTCTCTTTTTTATGTTATTTTGGAACTCAGTTGTTATGTAAAGCTTAGCTCTTTTAGACCCTGTACATGTGACCTGTCATTCTGAGAAAAGACTCCAGCCAATCAGGAGGCCGGGGGAAAATACAAAGGACCAATTCAGTATCAGTGGATGGACAGCGGCTACAGGTGACCGACACACACTTATTGTTGGATATTAAAGAAAACAGAAAATCCATTTCCTGCAGACAGAATCAAATGAAATAACACAGTGCTTTAGTGAATCTAATAGTTGTAATTCTATCAGACGAAATACCCAATTTTTTTTTTTTCAGGTTGATGATGTGAAATACTGTACATCTGGGAAGTAGATGTTTTGTGGTGTCTCATACTGTACTGCATCTAAAATATTGAATTTATATATATTTTTGTGTTATGTTTTTTGTTTACACACCATTTAAAATGAACTAATGTAGACAAAAAGGTGATTTAAAGGACAGTTTAATTAGGGATGCACTGATAATAAATATTCTATTTTTATGTATTATTATTTATTTGCATTTATTTAATATGGCTGATAACCTACGGTATAAATAATATTAATTATTCAAATTCTGAACTGTTTTGTCTAAATAAATATTTAAAAAATATAATAATTAAAAATAAAACACAACTAAAAGCAGTTATTTTAATGCTACAGGTGAATTTTTGCATGTGGTTTTCAAAAAAAAAAAAATAGTCTTCTTCATCTTTTTTTTTTTTTTTTTTTTTTTTTTTTTGCTAAAGATTACATTGAACAGTTTCCATATCAACTAATGTATAATTAAAAAATAATCATCCAATAACTGATTTGCCACAGATTTGATATAATCTGCATTGTTCATTACTAATTAAACTACAATATAATTCTATAAATAGCAAAGTCCACTAACATAATGTTAATGATGAACTTCCTAGTTATTATTCCTCAGCTAAGTTTTGCCCAATACAACACTATCTCAGAATCACACTTCTAGGCAACAGTTAGGCTGCAGTGACCCGCTGTGATTGGGTGTTGTCTGCGCATAATAATGACAGAACAAAAAAAGATAAATCATGTCCTAGGTCATCCATCTTGGCTGGCGGTGGCTAACCAGTGTAATGATCAGGATTATTATTTATAATTAGAGGAAGTAATGGATCACTCGTCACCGGATGGGCGGCTCATTAATTCAACTGGGCCTGCTGGGATTGTTTCGAAGGGTCCTGTTTTAAATGCTTCATCTGTGTCACTGTCCACCAGAAGACGACTCACACTCTCTGGATTAGTTTGTACATGCATAGTCCGCTCCAAAACCCCACAATAATCATGCATCCATGCAGAAAAGTGACTCATGGTCAAAGACTATCATCCGTCCTTCGGATGAGACGTTAAACCGAGGTCCTGACTCTCAGTATAAATCCCATCGGCATCCTGGCTAAATTCGCCCATTGGCCTGCCGTCGCATCATCCAGGAGGATGCTACACACTGGTGGTGGATGAGGAGATACCCCCTGACTATGTAAAGCGCTTTGAGTGCCTAGAAAAGCGCTATATAAATGTAAGTAATTCTTAATTATTATTAAGGGCTTAATATGGAGCTGATAACTGAGGTCTGCCGGTCACATGACCAGGGTTTTCATGGATAGTGCATCATAAACTTTTTGTACTGAAGAGTTATTCTGAAATCTGTTTGTGATGATCAGATACTAATAACATCAGTGTGATGTTAAGCTCTGTTTATAATTCTGTGTGAATGGAGAGAGAATTTTCACACTGCTGACATGAAAATAAAGGTTCAGGTGGTGAAAGAGAGATATGTTAAGCTACAGAATTAAGCAAAAGCTTTGTAGAAGAATGAAGAATTTTTGCTTTTTTTTTACATGTATCCGTAATAAATTTAAATGTATGAATTAATGGACCTTTTGTGCTCTAGGGTTAGGGTTAGAGTTAGGGTTAGGGTTACTCTCGCAGCTGGTCAGTAAAATTTGAATCATGAAGAACAACAGCCAATTTAAAAGTTAAATTCACTCAAAATGTTTCACAATTAGGACATGTAATGTTTTGTGTTGTTGTTGTTGTTGTTTTTAAATAATTTTAATCTGTATATTACACCATCAGAAGGAACTCACCTGTGGAGGCAAACAAGGTGAAAGCCGAGAACTGTAAAAGATGGTGTTAGATTTTAATAAGAAAGTTACACTTTAGTATTTCCATACAGCATTTCAAGAGTCTGTATCAATTTTTGCATAATTTATCCATCAGTACAGTTTGTTTGACACCAGTACATACCAGTTGCACCCTTAGTCAAATTAGCAAAGCTCTGAATGTGTTTGAGGTTGTTGATTAAACTTCTTTGAGTTACAATTCCAGTTTCAGTTCCATTTCTGGTAACCTAAATGAGGTCTAATCAAATCAGTTGCAATTTACAATCTATTTTTGGCATTCTAAAGATCCGTATCAGATTTTATTTCCTCTTGATGGACAATGTTGGATGAGATGGCCATTATGACCAGTATCTCTTGTATAGCAAACTTCTTGTAATAGCTACACTAACAATGTCATACTCCTTAGTTGGTGGTAATGCATCACACAGGAACATATTGCATATTGTCCTTTTTCATGATTAATTAAATGGTAATTCATAGTTTTTCATTCCATAGCCATACATTTGACAAAATTGCACAGAGCATTATGTAATGTAATCATTTTTAGTCTTTTTCTTTACAAATTACAAAAAAAAAAAAAAAAATACAGCAAGGGACATTTAATCTCATTCTTCCTAATCACTGATTTGTTTACAACTTCTGCCCTATCTAGGATCTTCCGAAAGTTCCAGTACCTCCTGAACCCTTGTCAAGTCTACAACCTGGTCAAGAACGGCCCCATGCCTGGGTGAGTGACTCACTCCAGAGAGGCGTTTCTCTTATCAATTTAACAGAAGCATTTAGCTCCCTGCTGTCTAGCATTCTAGTATTGTTGTGCCACATTCCCGTTTTATGATCACGAGAGTTATGACAACCCGATGTTAACAATGTATTGTGTATGCAGACACTGCTTGATAATAATGTGCACTAATTCATGCATGACAATCTCGCTCTGTATGTTAGCTGTAAATGTATGCAATATTAAAGGGTTAGATCTGATATCACAAACACTGCCGAGAACAAAGCTAGGGTGTGGAAGTCTGTAGGACTTACAGTCAGCTGGTAATAATAGATTCATGTTAGTGTTGCCGCTCTCAGGGCCTTGTGTGATCACACATACCATGGCTGGTGTCAATCAAATGCACGCAACCATGAGGCTCTGTGATCACTGACTGAATTTGCTATTAGTATGCCAGCTGTGTGGTCACTTTTGAGTTAAGTGTGCATGCCATGAGGGTTGTGACAATATTCAATGAGACTATATTTTGAAAATGGAATTTTAAAGAGCAATGAAGAAAGCAGAATGTTTATTGTGGGATGTTGCCATGGAAATTAACCAAGGTTGTGAATATTTGGGTAGCCAGTAAATCGATTCCATTCTCGGTTCTTACTGTGGGGTTTTAATTCAACTTTGGAAAATTCAGTATGATTCGGTTTGATTTATTAATTGATTTTATTCAATAAGTGATATGATTCTATATGCATTTTTATAAATGCATGTATGGGTTTTGGGCAAAAAAGAAGAAACATAAACTACTTAGGTGCAGTTAAAGGAAATAAACTCTTTGCAACATTGATAATAATAAGAAGAAATATTTATTGAAAAAAAAAATGTAAATCTTACAAACCCAAAACTTTTTTGGCTGTAGTGTATATTTTTTTATATAATCTCAGTTTATTCAGTGGATTCAGTGGTTCAAATCAAATGATTCACGATTCAAAAATCAAATTTGAATATCGATGATTTGGCACAGTTTTTACTCCACTGAATATTTATCAGTATAAAAATGTTTTGAACGGATGATTTCTGTTTCATCTTGGCCTCTGATAATTTTTTTATTTTTTATTATGATTTTATAAATGCACACTGAGCGATGCTCTCCAGACACCATTTAGTGACCTTGTTGGCCAGTTTATTTTTGAAACTTGATTATGGCCTTTGAAGTCAGGTGTAGCCTAAGTATTGACATTTCTCTGTTGGTGTCCACAGTCACATCACATGAGCTTGGTGTAGTCATGTGATGATAATATGACATTGCTTTGTCAAGGTGACTGTCATCCGTAGCTCTGGGCTGTCTGTCTGTCAATCACAGTCATAGCTAACACAATTAGAGCAAATTGAGTGTTTGTTTCTTCATACTCAGACATCCTCAAAGTTGCTTTTTTCATGTGATTGGTCATCTGTTTTTGCTGTCTAATATGATTTGCCAAGCCTGCATGTCCTAATAAGTAAAGTAATTGAGAGTTTTATTTTGTGCAACATTCTACCATGTAAGGTCACGCAGTTGGAGCTTTATTATAGTGAAGGAACGGAAGAGGCTCCAATGAGCATTGTCTTGGTAGATCTGATTAGCTTCTGAACAGGCTTGGCTTTCCAGAAGATGGATTTGCATTTGTGATTTAAACAAACAATTTGTTCATAAAGATGTTGTACAGTGAAATAGATAGATAGTAAGATGTTCATTTAGTACTTGTTTGTATACTTTGGCCTCTTTTTGACTGAGTCATTTCTTTGAGCAGTTATTAGTTTGAGTCATGTGGATCAGGGCTTCCATAATGTTGCCATGTTGTAAATTAAAGCCAGGAAGTTTTTATGTTAGATTTAAGGAAAACAGCAAGCTAAAGTAAATTTCATAACATAAAGACATCTTGAGGAAATACTGCAAAAAGACTTTTCTTTTTTTTCTTCTTTTTTCAGATTTTCTTTTGTACAGAAGTGATTTTGTTATATTTGTTGAAATAGCCAAATGCTTATCTTTCACAGAACAAAAGCTATTACATTCGTGCCTGTATTTTCAAGGCAAATAGGATGATTATCTTTCTTCAAGAAATGGCATATTACTTATATCTGAAGAATAGTCTCTGCATGTGAATATATATATATATATATATATATATATATATATATATATATATATATATATATATATATATATATATATATATATATATATATATATATATATATATATAGATGACTACATCCTCATTTAGTTATTTATTTGTGTCAAAAATTGCTTCTATTTTTTTAATCAATCTAAACAAAGGCGGAGTAATAGATTGGATGCTTTCAGAGGAGTGTATTAGAAAAGTACCACTGCAGTTTTGACATTGCCTACCACTGCATACTGTAGTCTGTATAGTGTGTATGTATATGGCTCAAAGCATGTAAATATTACTTTCTTTATCTTTTAAATATCTTTTTCTGTTGTTGTTGTAAAATTAAACAGCACTTTGATAATTGCCTTAATTTTAAAATAACTTTTTAAACTTTTTTGTGTGTTATTTGTTACGTACATTACTGTCACTGACAGACGGCATGCTTAAAGGATTAGTTCACCCAATAATCAAAATGATGTAATAAAAAATACATTTTGGTCCAAAAATAGCAAACACTACGACTTTATTCAGCATTGTCTTCTCTTCTGTGTCTGTTGTGAGAGAGAGTTCAAAACAAAGCAGTTTGTGATATCCGGTTCGCGAACGAATCATTCGATGTAACCCGATCTTCTTGAACCAGTTCACCAAATCAAACTGAATTGTTTTAAATGGTTTGCGTCTCAATTAACCTTTTTCATGTGGCTGACACTCCCTCTGAGTTCAAACAAACCAATATCCCGGAGTAATTAATTTACTCAAACAGTACACTGACTGATGTGAAGAGAGAACTGAAGATGAACACCAAGCCGAGCCAGATAATGACTCATTCACGAGTCAAGAACCGGTTTCATCGGTTTTCGGATCACTAGTAGTTATTTCAGACAGTTTAATAAACCGGCTGAAGAAAACGGTTCACCGGTTCTTTTGTGATCGATGTAATGGCGTCGTTGGCGATGATTGCCCTTGATTCAAGCCTTTGGTTTACCCGCGCTCATAACACTAGCACAGAATCAGTTCAGAATAAATCACCAAAAGAATCAGTTCAGTTCAGACGCTCTGTGTGTCGGTCTGTTTCACGCTGAATCACACATGCGCAGTATCATCAGCTCCTCGGTTCTCAAATCGGACACGTCTGACGGAAACGGTTCTTGACTCGTGAACGAATCAATGTTTTGTTCGTTATCTGGCTCGGCTCGCTGTTCATCTTCAGTTCTCTCTTCACAGCAGTTCAGTCAGTGTACTGTTTGAGTGCATGCATTACTCCGGGATATTAGATTGTTTAAACTCAGAGGGAGTGTCAGACACATTAAACAAGTTAACAGCTTGTGGATTAATGCTATTGGAGATGCAAACCGTTTCCGATCCAGTTCGATTTGGTGAAATGGTTCAAAAAGATCTAGTTACATCGAATGAATCGTTCGTGAACCGGATATCACTAAACTGTTGTGTTTTGAACTCTCTCACAACAGACACGGAAGAGAAGACAATGATGAATAAAGTCGTAGTTTTTGCTATTTTTGGACCAAAATGTATTTGCGATGCTTCAAAAAATTCTAACGGACCCTCTGATGTCACATGGACTACTTTGATGATGTTTTTCTTACCTTTCTGGACATGAACAGTATACCGTACACACAGTTTCAGTGGAGGGACTGAGAGCTCTCGGACTAAATCTAAAATATCTTAAACTGTGTTCCGAACAACATGAGGGTGAATTATTAATGACATAATTTTGATTATTGGGTGAAATAACCCTTTAGGCAGCAATTTTCTCCTTCTGTCAAAACGTCTGGAATTGTGGGCTTTCCAGGAAGTGTGTGTACTCACTGAATCTCTGCTTCTTCTGAATACTACATTATATTGTGCATGTTATTTTTTGACAGACATTAATGTTGTGATATTCAGATGGTCCGTAAGGTAATCCAATAGAAAATAATTTTTGGGGGGTATTAGAGAATCTTCTGGAGATGTTCAAAATGCTTTTTGTGTAGTTTCTTTATTTTTTTTACGGAAGTTTATTTCATGGCTTAAATATATTACAAGATGCTCAGGGAATGTTTGACTTTTTTACATTAAGACATTTTTTTTTTATGGTTTTTGATGCATGAAGTAGTTTTCATTGTCTCTTTATAAAGCTTTTTTTTTTATCAATAAAAATGCTGCTTCTTTTGTACATAATAGTTAAAAATTACTTTTTAAAAAATAGTGTTCCACTATTACCCCATTAGCAGATTTTGACTTTATATATTGTATACTGTGTGTATAACGCCATTGAATTTCCATAAATAGTCCTTTTTATTTATTATTGATTTCTTGTTGGGAGCAAAGGTAAAACAAGATATTTTTTCCTCTCTGCCATTACAAAAGCGGAATCACGTTTTTTTCCACGTTTTTTCCTATTTTCCTATTGTTCTGATGTTGGACAGGTGGAAGATTGACATCACTCCTGTAGACAAAGATGAAAGAGGAGATCCCGTCCCATACTGCAGTGTGAACAATTACTTCTCTATTGGCGTGGTGAGTCTGTATGTGAGGATGTAGAGACCCCTGAGACTCCTTAACAATCCACAAACTTCTACTCTTTCCCTCCCAATGAACAGATGAGACTTGCATATACAGTATGCATCTGGCCGGTGTGCTAGTCTGGTCTATTAACTGTGATACAGTACGTGATGACTGTGAGTGGAGTTTATGAATAAAGAAGTGAATAAGACTCCTAAGTAATAAGACTAAATGAGCTAATCAAGAGGGCTGAGTGCTTTTTGAAATGCCAAGAGCATCTATTACATTAACAAAGCTGTCCCTCATCACTGTGGTGAGGAGCGAAGCTTGCCAGTTGACAATGAAATATGCCGTAGACGTTACACGGCTCTCGTCTTACCGAACGGTAATCAAACACGTCGTGTGTTGATGCATCTCGGGCCGACTGAAATCTAATGATGCTTATTACGGCGACTGCATGTCAGCCATTATCCAGAAATGTCAGGGGAAATATGGTAATTGACATTTACAGGTTTGACGGCTCTGTTTTATTTTAGATTTGTACACATCTTAAAAAAAAAAAAAAAAAAAGGAAATTGTAATGAGGGAGACATGCTTGGACAAATGTTAGTCAATGTCATCTTGTTAATAAGGGAATTGATGACTTTAAGTATTGATTCATGAAACATTTAGTCCCATGTTCAATAACACAAGTCTGTGATAGATAGTAGACAGACTATATATATATATATATATATATATATATATATATATATATTACATACAAATTAATTTCTTGTTAGATAGATCTCTGTCTTATTAATCATTCAGCTCCAGTATATTCAATGAAATAACATTTTTAATGTGTTATTGACAAATGTAGTTGTTTGCTTGGATTAAAGAGAAGTGCAAATCTCAGTGGGATCAAGTGATATTTTTCCTATCACATTTTACAAGAAAACACAAATTCCTTTTGAAAACAACTGAAAACCAATAGAGATTACAGAGCAAGTCGTGCTCATAATTACTTTGCAGATTATGCAAATGAAAAACAATGTCTTCCGTAATTATGTATATGAACTCTAGGAACTAAACAGCCAACAAATGCAGCTGTCGCCAGACAAGATGGTGCAAGAACATTTGAACAGAAAAGGGTAATTTAATAGATTTACATCAGTATCAGTGTCACGGCTTCTAAAAAACTTTAACTTTTAGCTCTAAATTAACATTAACTCAGAATGTGCACTATTACCCATATTTGTAAAATTATGAATGTGGCTTACCCACTTTCTAAAAGGATAAACTGAAAATATCACTGTTTTATGAGTGATAGTGATAGAGTGAGTGATAGAGTGATAGTTCATATAAAATATAGGGTTTCTGCAGCTTTTGTAAACGTAAATTTTAAGACTTTTTAAGACCAAGTTAAGAAAATTTAAGGAATAAATGGAAAGGAACACAGAGACATTCATCAAAATGAAGTGAGTTTAAAGCAAGAATACACAGCTGCCAGTAGGGTCTGAAAAATTACCTTTTCTAAAGGAAAAACATGTTTATTTTATGACTTTATGCTCCAGTTTAAAACCTTTTTAAGGCTTTTTAAAACTAAGAAACCCAGTCAAAGTGAAAACTAGCAATACAAAATAAAAAATAAAGTTTTTGAGCTGAAAGTCATGAGCTGATAAATAGCTTAGAAGGAATAGAACATATTACTTTTTCAAAAAATTTGTCAAATTTAAACCCAAAGACCAACAAGACTGCTAAAACAAATGAAACGCATAAACAAAAAAATCTCAAATCAAAGCTGTTCTTCATATTAACGCTTGTCTCGTTGACTGATCACTCTGTCAAGTTATATTTTGGGTAATTAGGTACCATTTAAATACCGAAGTTGAAATATCCCTCTCAGTTAGACAGGAGGTGTTATCATTTCGGTCAGAGCCAGAAGCTAGAGACAGTCCCTAATCACACAGGATCACCTAAGATAATGTAGTCTGTTTCCTAATGACCCTGCGCTCATGTCAAAGTCATTACTCTCCCGCTGAAGGCACATCATCTGCCTGGACAAGCCATAATTGGACTAAATGGTGAACTATGAAAGAACATTACACATGTCCCTTTATTAATTTGGGCACGGGAGTTTTGAAGTAGTAATTATCGCGGTCAGGTGGACAATGACAGATGAAAGATAGCGAGTGACTGACTGCTGCAACTTTGACTTTAGAGTCAATGAAAGGAAATCTGCTCTCTCGCTCATGGACGCCGGATACGATGACGTCTCTGAAAGCTCCTTGAGCCAGCCCGAGGGGAGACTGTGCCTTTGCTCTCATGTTTTTATTTAATGTGCAGTTTGTAAGAAAAGAGCAATGCAATCTTTTAGATATCCCTGTCATTTAACCTTTCTTCTTGTTCTGCGTTGAAGAAAACCGAGCCTGGTGGGACCCCGGGCCTCCCTTTGCTCTGCAAATAACAGCGGGTTTAAAAGATGTCAACAGTAAAGGAATTGATTTTTTTGGCTTACACTGGAATTTTTTCAGCAGTGAGCTAGCAGGGGGTCTTCTGTGTGGAGGTGGTTTCATCGGAGGGGCTGGATTCATAAATGGTCCTAACAGTGTGTTTGGGGCTCGTGGGAAAGAGAGGGAGGCCCTCTTAGAGGAAGAAGAAAGTTTAAGTAAGTTTTTTAATCTCTGTTTGAGCACACCCAAGTTCACGCAAATATACCTAGTCAGGTGGAAATGACCTGTTTGTGGAACATTTCTCTTCATACTTTTATTTTAGTATACTATTATAGTCTTTCTAATATTTTGAATATTTAATTTTTTTAAATTTTCCCTTTCCTTTCCTTTTTTTTTTCGTAATTTTGTTGTATTTGATCATTTTTATTATTTGTATTACTTCAACTTAAACTAAATGAAAATGAGAAATGCAAACTTTATTTATGTACTTATTTATTTTGACTTTTTATTCATTTATTTTATGATTATAGTTTTAGTTATCAACAATACCTCTGGCTCTATTCTCCAAAAATGAACATTGATAGAATTTCCTTTGATGATTCAACAGAATGTGCATCAAAAGGTCACTAGGCATTTGAATAATGTTTTAAATCAAACAATCTAAAAATTATAGTCCTGTGCCCTGACTGATATGAACAAATCAAAGAAATGTAAACTATCTTCTAAAGAAAAGATAAGTGACTGTAAAACACCTTCTTACTCTACCTAATAATAATTGATAACGTATGGTGAGAGTTTAAGCCTTTTAATCAAAAATGTAAAGTATAAAATCTGTGTAGGTAGAGTGGGATGCTTAAGTATGTTTTTTAATATTCATTCCATTTTCCTGTGTTTTGTAGATGTTTTTATTTTAATGGTTTGTGTCTAATTATCAGAAAAGGTTTTGTGAATATGCAACATCTTCATAATATGTCAACAAAAAATATAGCTTGAAACAAATGATAAAAGTGTCATGTTTGTTGCGCTTCTTCTCATCGTTCTTAGAAATGATCAGGCCTTCAGAATTTACATTTCTCAATCAGGACATGTAATCTTTTTACATTTCAACCACCATTTCTATGCATCACAATAAAAAAACATTTACAGTACACAAAGTACATGCAAGCAGAGCACACGCAAGTGCATCTGAACCTCTAACCCCCGATGTCAGAGTACATGCCTGAGCCGCAGCATCCTGTGTGTGTGTGTGTGTGTGTGTGTGTGTGTGTGTGTGATTAATTAGCCTGAGCCACGTGTTCAGTCCTCTTGTCAATACTCATCATCATTGGCTAGAACCCCAGCGAAGAATCACAAACACCTTATCTGTTAACACACATACATATACATGGAGCTCAAACATGTTTCCAGTCGTGTGGAAGGGCGACCGGGCCCATAATTAGTGCTTGGTGTGGGGGAAGGAATTTTGGTTTTGTCGTCAGAGTTTTGTCTGGTTTTAAAATACATTCATCTGGTTTTAAAATCGACACGTCTCTGTCTGCGACGTGTCTGACGCGGGGCTTTTGTTTATAGCTAATGATCCATGATAAAACCATCATGAAACTATTCAATACAATCCTCAATCTGTCGTCTTTTCATCTTCACACAGCTGTTTTGACAAATTCAAGATTTTAAGACCCAGATGCACAGAGGATGATGAGAGAATCTGATGCACGAGTTTAATACGTCAAAGGCTCCTAACGAACCATTGTCAGAAGCTCATGAAACAGCGATGATGGTGTACTAAAGGATTTTGCAGGATGAATCCATTGCTCATCGATTCCACATTATGCGAGAGAAACATCCAGAAAGGTTTAACAGCAGGTAACGCTCACTCTCTATCTCTGTGTTAACACCAAACACTTCACCAACACTGCACCTTATCTCCTACTGTTTTGACTGTCATCTCAGTCTGTAAGCTCGCCAGCGTGAGTTAATGCGCTGATAACTCTCCTTTGCCCTCAGGTGTGTCTTTGAGGCTTCTGTCAATCTTTTATTCTCTAAAATTAGATGAAGATGTGGGATTGCATTGTTAAGGATTCCTAAAACTTGATCTGAAGTTTTAGGAATCTTTTAGTATTAATGTATTAATGAAAAATGTATATATAATTAAGAGATACAAATATATATTTACTTTACGATAACTTAAAGATTATAGGCCCTAAATACACCATCTGGGATAGGGCATGTTTGTATATATCATAATTAAAGAAGCAAGTTAAAAATAAATAAGTAAATAAATTATATATATATATATATATATATATATATATATATATATATATATATATATATATATATATATATATATATATATATTTTCTAAGGGCATTTTTAATCATAAAATAATTACAATATAAAATATAAAATATTATATAGATAGACAGACAAACTACTATAGACAGTTTAATATTTTAATATATATAATTTTTTAATTAAGTTCAATTTTTTTATATAATTTATTGATATTGTGTGAAAAATAGGTACTCATACAATCAATAAAAAAGTACTGTAGTATTTTAAAATGTAATAAGACTGTATTTTTGTATTACTTAATACATTATTTTTTAACAATGTCAAGAATATCATCTCCACCATTACCAGAAAATGCAATATAACCACATATTAAAAACACATATTGATTTCTCATAATATGAATATTATATTTTTTCCACCATACTGTAGATGTTTTTTAAAGGCTTCATATTCAGATACAGTTTTATATCTGGTATATATAGGTTGATTTCACTGTGGCTTTGGTTCTTGTTTGGGGAGGGACTTTTTCTGTTTGTATGACCAATAGATGACTGGAAAAGCAGTTTGAAAACATGCATTACTTTTGCATTTGCATTTAGTCATGCCAGTATCACAGAAATTATGCATTTCACCTTTCATTTATTGGATATTGCTATTGAAGTAACAGAGTGACACAGGCTTACTCACGTATGTATTTACAGAAATAGATTTACTTCATAAAATCCTATTCCTGTAGGTCCCTTAGTCGAGCAACAGATGTAGGTGCTTCTTTGTGTCGGAGTCTTTCATTCTTTGCTGAAAGGATCTGAGTGATGTGGAACATCTGTGATTAGCCCACGATGTGTGCACCTTCTAATGATGAGCAAA
This sequence comes from Carassius auratus, assembly GCF_003368295.1. Lineage (NCBI taxonomy): Eukaryota > Metazoa > Chordata > Actinopteri > Cypriniformes > Cyprinidae > Carassius > Carassius auratus. Next base: position 12,550,548 of record NC_039282.1, on the reverse strand, counting down.
TTTGATATCTATGCTCCCATTAATATTTAATGTCCCAATAAGTCAGTACGAACACAGGCCAGTAATTGGTTGGGTAATTGAATTTGCTTGGGTAGTTTGACATCATTTTTCCATCACCGTGATGACACAAGACCTTCAGGAGAGTCTTTTAATAATCAAACGGTAATTATACTTTCTACGTGAGGTCCTATATTTCAAACCTGGTGAGCAGATAACATTTTAATTTCAGGAATTAAGGATTGGTCAGGAGTCAGAAGACATGAATGGCTTTGTTTATGGCTGTGTTGATGTTGTTTCAGATCTGTGTGGGATGTGTAAAGAATCAAAGCGTATTCTGATCACACAAAAGCATGTGTACAGGAACTCTTTTATACCACGGTGTCTCTTGAATAATGATTAAGATATTTTAAGAAAATTCCACCATCTGTTATTTGAATTTGATAAATAATTCACATGAGAGAAGGGGTTTAGATCTTTCTTATACATAGTATCTTTTCTCACTCAATAATGTATGATATAATTTTTTTTAATTTTTTCTAGGAACTTTTATCTTTTCCAAATATATAGCTGTTTTAATATATTATCAGATTAGTGAAGCAAATGCCATGCACATCTTGCTTACAGTTAGTGGCACTAGAGTGTTTTTTATTGACACTGACTCGTCTTAACCCAGAGGTCATTCAATGAAACAGCGACTTTTCCAGTTCGATGGTTTTTGTAGTTACATTTTGCACATTGTTTACACACACACACACACACACACGCACACACACACACACACACACGCATATATATTTGTACACATACATATAATTGTGTTTTATCAGCTGTTTGGACTCTCATTCTGACGGCACCCATCCACTGCAGGGGATCCATTGGCGAGCAAGTGATGCAATTCAAAAATTGTTCAAATCTTTTCCAATGAAGAATTAACTGGCCTGAGGTTGAATCAATTTTCAGCAAACTTTCATTTTTGAGTGAACTATTCCTTTAAGCTTTCAGAAAAGTATCAGTGTAGACAGTTTTAAGGCTGCCACATTTACAGTTTAACTTTTTTTGATTTGCTTTATTTGATACTTCAAACAGACCTTCCCTTCTTAAAAATATGTAGTATTAAAATAAGCATATTTTAATGGCTTTTTTGGCTTTTTACTTTATTACATTTTTTTTTCTTCAGTTCTCACTCCCTGTTATTGCATGTCATTGTGTGTAAAGACACAGATATTTGATCAGCTTAATAAGCAACCCAACAATGGCCAATTGGTTTTTAATTATAACATGGCATCATCTTGTTGGTAACGGACGCAGGGTCTTGAGCGAACCCGGCTCCCTGTTTTTATTTGCACCTCGGGTGATTACCAGCAGGAAGGTGACACGATTTGACACTTTGCAGATAGATTAATTTACTGCTGGAGTAAGACCAGAGGTGATAATGAGGTCGAGGATTAAAAGCAGACAATCAGTGTGGAAGCATCACGTGATCTCGTTCACTTTCTCTCTGGTCACTGATCGTTCATGCGGTTCCAAGATCATCTCTGTCTTCAAGATGATACGAAAAAGGAGAAAAGAACGGGTCTCAGTTGACTTTGTTAAGTGAACTTCAGTTGTGTCTTTTTAGACTTGTGGTCTTGCGGTTGTTACCTACAAAAAAAATGTAGCCGTGTTTTACACCAAAATACCATAGTAAAACTACATGAATTGGAATTAACCTTCACTGCCATCTAAAAAATAAGTTAATATCATTTTGAAAGCCTCTTACGATGTTTGATGCAGATTTCTTATTAACTTATTCAGGTTTTACGATAATAACAATAGGAGCTAAATTATGTGTGACTCTGGACATCAAAACCAGTCTTAAGTCTCTGGGGTATATTTATAGCAATAGCCAAATTCTCAAAATCATAGATTTTTCTTTTTAGACCAAAAAAGTACAGATTTTCCTACTGTAAATACAGTATATTAAAACTTCAAAATATGCATTGCTAAGAACTTAATTTGGACAACTTTAAAGGCGATTTTCTCAATATTTAGATTGTTTTTGCACCCTCAGATTCCAGATTTTCAAATAGTTGTATCTCAGCCAAATATTGTCTGATCCTAACAAACCTTACATCAATGGAACGCTTATTGAAAATGTATCACACATTTCATGGTGGAAATAGACAAATGGCAGATGTTCATGATGTGTGGCTATGAATATTTACTCAGCCTTTCCACATAAATAATTTTTATTTTTATTTGTATTTCTTTTATTTCCATGGATAGTTAAATAGGATTTCCATACAACAGCTGTTCATAAATATTCTTTTTTACTTTATCTTTTTAATTTATTTATTTACATTGAAAAAAAATCAGTATAAAAAATGTACTGTTCAAAATTTGGGGGTCATTATTATTATTATTATTATTATTATTATTATTATTATTATTATTATTATTGTTATTATTATTATCATTTATTTTTTATACTTTTTATTCAGCAAGGATGCATCAAATTGTTTAAACGTGACAGTCAATAAATGTATAATGTCACAAAATGTTTTATATATATTATAATGTTTTAGATTTCAAATGAATGCTGTTCTTTTGAACTTTCTATTTATCCAAAGAATCTTGAAAAAAAAAAGTATCACGGCTTTCACAAAAATCTGTTTTCAACACTAATAATAAGAAATGCTGAAGCAAAGAATTTATTTATTTGTTTATGCTTTATCTGAGGAATAAATTATATTTTAAAATATATAAAAATATAACTATTTTTTTTAAACTATTAATAGAAAATATATTTTAAAATGTAGTAATATTTTACAATATTGCAAATTTTTGTGTATTTTCATCAAATAAATGCAACCTTGGCAAGCATAAGATACTTTCAAAAACATAAAAAAATCAGACTGAACTTTTGTTTTTAGGTGGTGGTGTTTGGTATTTCCACAGCCACAGTAAGTGTGAAATGAATTAACGTGTCATCAGTGTGTCATTTATTTTAGCCATATGATACTGACTAGTTAAGAGCACTTGAGCTGTACTGAGCCGTCTTTGAAACGGCCTACTGCTGACCAGAGTGTCGCCTTAAGGGTGACACGCTCAGCCTGAGGCGGTCTTCTTTAATTATTCTCTGTTTAACCTTTCCTTGAGTCAGAGGGAGGCTGAACCATAGAGGGCCGTTTAGTGTAATGAGGATCCTCATCAAAAAGCTATTGCTAGAGCTAAGACTGTTTGACCCACTGTTCTCTGTCTCTCTCACTCTCTTTTACACACACACACACACACACACACACACACACACACACACACACACACACACACACATTTATACATCAGCTATCCCACCAGAGCCCTGGGCACCACCGCTATGCACACTGCTCCTCATTTCACATTAAATCGCTGGCCTGACTGATATGTCATCTATAATTAATGACCACTTCAGAGTGTAATTTATTGAGCTCTCACCTGTGGCCGTGTCCCCATCCCTGCTGGACTTTCAGACCCCTCCCTGCTCCACCTCCTCATGTTCACACAATGCGTACATACAGAAATAGCAGACGACTCCACCTGATGTTCGCCACTTCACATACTGAATGTTAGAAGAAGATATCACACCTTGCACAATCATGTCAGGTATCCAGAAAATCACACCATACAGGAATGTTTCAGAATGGATCGCTGAAAACCCCCTCCTTAATAATTATTGTGGTTATAGCCCTGCACGGAATTGTTTATATTTTGGTCTTGGCTAAATGTTCCAACTGAAGCATCTGTTTTTAAAGTGATAAAAAAAAAAAAAAAAAGAAAATCTAAATTCGCTCAACCTCATGTGGTTCCAAACCTGCATGGCTTAATTTCTTCACAAAATTACAGTAGATATTTTGAAAAAGTAATTTTTAATTCTTAAAAATATCTTCATTTAGGTTTTGCAGAAGAAACGATTGGAATGAACTGATGATGACAGTATTTTCATTTCTGAGTGAACTGTCCCTTTAAATTACCTTATATGGAGTGCATAACTTGTAAGGACTTTTATGATACTTTTTATGGTCCTTTACTTTTTTGATAAAAAAAAAAAACAGTAAAATCAGATACATTGTGAATTATTATTGCAATTTAAAATAACTGTTTTCTATTTTTATATATATTCAAAATGTAATTTATTCCTGTGGTCAAAGCTACATTTTCAGCATCATTACTCCATTCTTCAGTATCACATAATCCTTCAGAAATAATTTTAATATTTGCTTCTCAGTTAATAATAATATAAAAAAAATTTTCTCCAGGATTCTTTGATGAACAGAAAGTTCAAAAGTATGGTATTTACTGTATTTGTCATATAATTAATGTGTAACATTATTCATTTTAATTATACATTTATTGCATCTTTGCTGAATAAAAGTATTAATTTCTTACTAACCACAAAAGGCATATAGGTTCGGAACAAAATGAGGGTGTGTAAATTATAAATTTCACACTAGCATTTATAAAATTGTTCAATTTATAAGCTAGAAATCAAAACAATGTTCCTTTCATTGGTGGGTTTATTGGAAGACCCCGTCGTGTGTGATTTCAGATTGATGGCCATCAGCCAGATCCTCTTTGGTTTAGTCTTAGTTAATTCCTGTTGTAGACGTGCCAGGACTTGCTGTCATCTGATTACCTGTGTGTATCTCTTAGACTCAGTTGGCAGATGCCGGTCTCCATCTGCAGGGCCTGTGAGACATTCCCCATCCGCACTGGAACAGAATTCCACAGGGAAGCCCTTACTCAGAGACTGAGTGTAAACGTGCACTGATGACTGTTGTGTATCATGACCACAGATTATGCAGAGCTGTAGTTAGGCTTAAGTTATATTTTAGGTGCCGATGTGCTCTTAGTCACTGAAGAGTAATGCAAGTCAGATGAAACCCAGCGGTACTAGAAAGGCCTCCTTCCCCTGCTGAGTTCTCCTCCGCCTTCACGGCAACCTCTTCAGTAGCCGCTGACTCCTGCAGGGCTGCCAGCTGTCAGGGAACCTCTCCTCCTTCACTCTCTCCAGCCATTAACCATCATCACCCAGAGTCAGGAGAGCCTACTTCACTCTTCAGCTACTCACATGACAGGCCTGGCTTTACACTTTCAAGTGTTTTGCTCCAAAATGCACACTCTGAGCTCTCTAAACGTAGTCTTTAAGTAGATTTTAGGTTTGATTCCACATTTTGAAATGCTACATCCGTCGTATGTGTTTTCATGCAAGAATCTAGGTACTTAGAATCTAGGAATAGGGGTACTTTCTAGACTAGACTAGCGCAATTATTAAATCTCTTTCTTGTTCCCCCTTTTTTGTTACATATACATGGATAAAATGTGGCTAATATTTCTATACTTCTGCTAATTAAATAATACCGGCATTTAAAAAAAAATTCATTAGGCTATTTTTGGCGCCCCCTCAGCACTTGGTGCCCTACGCACAGTGCGTGGTGCGCGTGGTGGGAGCGGCGGCGCTGCATGCATGTAGTACTCAATATGATAGACTCAACTCAAAACTGGTTTCAGTGTTGTGAACTGAATTCTCTGAATGCATTACACTTTGCATTGTGATTTTTCAATTATTGCAGTGCATTCTGGGATTGCTTAGTCCAAATAGAGGTGTACACACAAACACTACATAAAAATCCACACAAACACACACACACACACACACACATACATACATATATACATACAGTATATGCGTGTGTGTGTGTGTGTGAGAGAGAGAGAGAATTGGATGTTGGATATATAAGCACATTACCAGTCAAATTTTAGAATAATTAAGATTACTATTATTTATTTTATTTGTTTATGTCTTTGCTTATTTTATTTGATGTTACAGTAAAACTGTAATATTGTGAAACTTTATTACACTTTAAAATATTTTTGTTTATTTGAATGTATTTTAATATTTAATTTATTCATTTAAAATGTAATTTATTTATAATCTGCAATACCAGGGTTATAGTTAACTAAAACCATAAAAGAAAAAAAATTCTCAATATCTACTAAAATAAGTAAAACTAAAACTGAAATAATAAACATTATATAGACAAAAACTAATAAAAATGACAGAAACACAACAAAATTCCTAAAACTTTAATTTAAATTGAAATGAAAAAAAAAATAGTTAATGTTAATTTTAAGGTGAATGTTATATTTAGATAACACTGTGCTATACTAAAAGTTTTGGTTTAGAGCAAACCCTAAGTAGGATGTTTGAAGAATATTACAGCGCTGCCAGTCACCCAGACACTAGTCAAGTGATTTTACTTAGAAACGTCCTTCTGTTGAACAGCAAACACCTCTCTCTCTTCCTCTCCCTCTGCTCTTCTTCTTGTAGTGTCATGTTCTACAAACCAGCGCATCGGAGCAGTCCTGACAGAGCTAGTTATACTGTATCAATGTGATATTTATCACCTCAGATAAAGAAGAAATTAGTGTGAGAATGAGGTCGTACATCACTGCAGGTTAGATTAGGTGTCAAAGGATAAAATCAATGACGAGGCCATGTTTGCCTTCCTCAGATGCAGCAGAAAGTGGCGAAAGGCAAAGTCGCTTCGGGTCGACAACGCCACTGTGACACCTTGCCTCAAGTCCCTGTTTGGTAGCACTAGGAAGACACACAACCGACAGTGTTGATTCTAAACACTTTTTGTAAATTTTTGGTACTTTGTTAATCTCAGTGCTCTGTTTCCACTCCACCCCGCCTAGAGTATGTACAGATCTTTCCCTCAGTCTTTAGTGCAGCTGTGACCCTGTCTATCAGCCCTACTAATGTGCGTCAGTGAACGGGAACGGAACAGATGGAAATCCGATTGAAGAGACGAGATGCTCCTAATTACCTAATGAGGAAAGGGATCAGCTTGATTTGTCGCTTTAGCACTCTTGTTAGGTTAAGTGGAGGGAATCGACTAAGAAGCCATCATGGTTCAATCTATCCTGAACTTGGATATTGGAAATCAGAGGTGAGGTCTAGGAAAGAGACACATTGTCTGAGATCTGCAGTGTGTTAGAAACCCTGAAACTTCTAGAATTAGATAACTATAATTTGTTTAGTCTTTACTTCATTATTTGACTTATTTTTTATTTTATTGGATTTTGTTTTCTTCAATTACACTTTTATTTTTAATATTTTTCCTTTTTTAAAACTCTCCTCCAAAGCCTTTCCATATTCATATTCCAATGCACCAATGTCATTTATTTAGTAGTTATTTAGGTTACATTTAGATTTTTATTAAATATAAATGAATTAATTTATTTATTCCATTGTTCATTCCTCCGATCATACAAATTCTAAAATCTCATTAATTCATATTCCAATTCAAAAATGACTTACAGACTCCTTTTAAAGCTGTATGAAGTTTCTTCAGTTCTTTAAAAAAAATACAGTATATTGATTTGGAGCCAAATTCTATTTTATTAAAACTATTTTTTTAGTAAGAAATCCAGTCAAAATAAGACACCTGGCTGTTGCCCTTCGCATTCAGATAAAATATAAATTATGCTAGCAAATCATCCCTCTCTGGGTTTTAATGCAGCTTTTAATTAGCAGACTTTTAATTAGCAGTCCTACCTAGATGCATAAAGAACATAAAGGTCCATATGTTGATCCAGGCATCCTGTATGTCCTGAATGTATGATATAACTGTAAGTATTCTCTGGGAGGAGAGTTTTCAGCTTCTGTCACTATGAAGAAGTGTGTGTCCATGTAATCTCTGCTTCGAGGTGTGTGTTGTTCCATATGGAGGCCGATCTCAGCATGTGTGCTGTGTTTTCCTCATCCGTTCTGCTGTATATTGACCATGTTGCACATTATAAATCAAAGACGGCGAGGTTCTCCTGCAAGTGGCTAATGAAAGCTCATTTTTAACATCGCTAAATGGTCCTGACAAAAAGTCTAATGAGGAAATCAATAATTCAGTGATTATTGTCCTGCTTATACTAATAGATCCAGGTTGTTGGGGCTGGGATCCAGTGAAGAGGAGTTTTTTACCGCACAGTTTCTGAACATCAGCGTGTTTTAAAAGGTTTTTCCCCAGCCACTGACCGCTGATTGATAATCTGTTGTGGATTTGCGACTGATGAAAGAATTTTGGTCGGATTCAAGTTGTGGACATTTAAGAAGTGCTGCTGCCATTAATTTAAATAGAATCCATTCTGTGTGAAATTAGATGAGAAAGTACCTGTCACCTCCCTTTTAATTACAGAGGCACAGATTGATGTTAGAATGAGAGTGCTTTAATACAGCTTTTATGCACTTATCTTTTTCTTCTTTTACAATATTGCTGAAAAGTCAAATGCTTACCCCAAAACCCCACCCCCCATACAACCATGCTAACAAATACCATGGCTCACTGCATGATCACTGCTTCATCTCTTTTATTTTACTTTAACCAGATCCCATTTTTTTCTGCTTCAGAATGTATAATTCTCTAAATCTGATGTTTGGTCCCTGCTGTAGAAGGTTCAGGTGTGTGAGGCTTCTGGTAATGAAAACAGATGGTGGTTTGTTCTGGTAAGGTCACTGATCATGATCCTGGTCCCCAGAGAGACTTTGTGTGGGGTGGGGGATAGGGGTCCGGCTCCACAGCCCACTCGTAATTGAAGGGGCAGCTACATTACCCTCTCTGGACCCTAGCTGGGCTCTGTGATGGTGGGGTTTGCACCAAGCGCTTAAGTGTTTGAGTCATCCTGGATATTCATCATTTTCTTTACTCTAAAACGTTCATTTATATTTTCATTTTGAGTCTTACTTTTAATATGTCAAGATGAACATTATTGTATGGTTATCCGTACATAATTTTATCATATCAAATATGATGCATCAGGCTTTCAAGGAACATTTATTTGTTCATCTCTTGACCATCATTGTTATGCATTGTTTGCCCCCATTATAAAATTAAGCCTTTAATTAAATACAATCTTACCAAGACATATTGTTGAGAATTATAGAGTGATGATAACTGAGACTAGTCTGTGACATAAAGTTCTCTTAGGTTTACATTTGAAGCTATCAGAATTTGGTCATAAAAATATCAGCATCTGAATCATAATATATATATGTGCAATAAAATATCCAATATCGACCAATTACCATTATGGTATCCATGTATTCTGCATCCCTAGTTACCTGCTCAGATATTTAACCACCATTTTTATTGATTGCATAACATGCAAATAATACTTTTTACATAAAAATTTGCTTGGATTCAGGATGAAGAATAAGCTTTGGTACTTTGAGTTTGGAACCTCAGAGACCTTCTCGGCAACTTGCAAGACGTTGCATGATTATCTTGAGGTGCAGGTAATGAGAATAAGTGAGAAACCACATGCCTTATCAGCTTTCTAACACTTAACACTCCCTGCTGATCCACTGGAAAGAACTGTAGTGTTTTAATTAAAAAATAAAAAATTACATTTTGCCAAGATGCCTTTCAAGATTTTGTTGCATTCACACAAAATACTGATGAATTCAGGTTAAGTGAAGGACCACTTAAAAAAAGGAAAACTAAAGTAATATGTTAGGGCTAATGCAACAGTGATAGATTATTCTTCATTGACTGGCCAAAGTCATTTATTCATTCACTCATATAATTGTAATGTAATATACATTTATGAGGTGTTTCATGCACTGTTTACACTGAAATTGCAAATCTTTCCCATGTTATTATAGTGTGATGGTGTCACCCTGAACCTCAGCAGCATCTCATTGGAAGGCATTGCCAAAAAGGTCTCTGTCGAACAGGAAAAATTTTCCAGAAAAGAAGACCCCAATTATTGACCCCAAACAACTTGTCTTTGATGTCCAAGGTATACAAACATGTTCTTTCCATATCAAAAATAGTTTAATAGATATATTATTTATTTTACTATTTTCATTTTTCTTTTGTTATTAATAAAAAAGTAAATAAAACAATTTGTTTATTTGTTTTTATATAAATGCTGTAAAATGCTGTCAATAGAGCTGAACTTTTACTGAACTTGGAACATTTCTTTAAGGGTCACCTTAACGTTACTGGTTTGCAAAGTCCTTGTCTTCATACCTGATTAATCAAAGGCAACTTCAGAAGAACTTTTCTTTCATGATGAATATTTCACCAGTGACACACTGAATCATGGCGAGTGGCTTTTGTTTGGGTTGAAGGGATGCAGTTTTAATGTCAGTGTTTGGGATTGTCAGTGGCTCTGTAATGGCCTGAGCTAGCGTTGGTGGGCAGACCTGTCTAATCAAAGCAGACTCAACTGTACCACAGTTAAACAGGCTGATTGGGGTTTCAATAACTTTCTAAAGAAGCAAGCTTACTGTCACATACGTCTGCTGCTGCTGCTGCTGCTGCTGAAATTACCATCATGCAGATTCCTGTTTTTCAAAACACAAAATGTCCACAATTTTCAAGCAAGTTGTGCATCTGTGGTGCTTTATAGTCTAAGACTTAGATGGTACGCCCATGAACCGACCGCAGTCTGTTCACTATCAGTTTAATGCTTATTGCACACAAAACTAATCACTGAATTTGCCAGATTAGTGATATCACATGTTTAAAAAAAAAAATTATGTTTTGTTGGCACTTAGTAGCAATTTAACTATATAAGCTGAATAACTGGCTTTAAGTTATGTTTGTGAGATACTGATTGCTAATAGAGCCTTCCTCTAAGTAAAACGATCTTACGATTTGCTTAATAGACTTCATCCTTTGTTCCTTGAATGTTCTTATGTGGGGGAAGCATACATATTCATACAAATCACCAACTCATAAAATAGTTACAGAAAATAGTTTCCCATGAGATCAGATTGGTCAGGTGTCCTGTTCCTGTCAGAGTGGGCCATTTTTGGTCAAAGTAAGCAGCCATTTCACCTAGAGACTGTTGTGATTGGGATGAATCCCAATATAAATGCTTCTGAATGCAAGAAATCGGAACAAACACTGCACCTGTTAATACAACCGGCGTACCAAACGCATAACCCTTACACGTAGTTCCCTGCCAAAAGATATTAACCCCAATCCTGTCAAAGTGCAAAAAACTGCACAGACTTGTTGTTGAGATAAACACTTAGATCTTCCCTCCACAGAGGACCATCAAGGCAGAACACTGTTCACTAATCTAGAAATGTGTACGCCGGTTGTCACCACACTGGGGAAAATTCATGTATAGTGCTGCTTTGAGAGCATTGATTGTAGTTTTGAAGAATCTCTTTGGACCGTTATCATGGGACCGTTTGGGATCACAAAGTACAGAATGAAGGGTGAAACGTCAGAGTCTGTTCGAGTCTTGCAATCACAGAATTTGAAGTTCCCTGATGAGAAATCACCCATTTGAAAGAGATTGTCAGTTATACTTTCTTGTTTTCGAAGGTTAAAGAGTTTACTTGCCTGGCCCAGCTGCTTTCTTTCCAGTCGATATAGGTGAAAATGAATTATAACCTCTAATATTAGTATAGGTACTCATGTTTTGTACAGTACATCAGTATCAGTACATTTACATGCCATAACTCTATGGTATCTCATTCATTAAACTCTTTAATCTGTCCACCTCAGTTAAACCCCAAGTACCAATCCATTATCTCAGGTGTCTTTAGTCTGAGGCCCTCTTTACAGTTCATCCAGCCCTTTGCACTCTTTAATTTTAGTCAATATGAATCACTTGCTGATAAATGCATCCATTTGTATCATGCATGTTTGCACTTATTTCCTGCCACTGCCTCTCTACTGTTTTTTACAGTTGGGTTAAAGTAGAAATGAAGCGCTTGGCAAATAAAATAGGCTTCTGAAAAGGAGAGCGAGAGGACAAACCCCTGTACCCTCCATTCTATTCCATTTACTCTGGAAAAAAGATCAATTGATTGGCGCGAAGGCAACCGTGAGCCCAGGTTTGGATGAGAGAAGGCACTTAGCCTTGGATTTGAAAGCCTTCGTAGATACAGCTTCATCTGAAGGAGCTCTGAAGGTGAGAGGCCTGTGCTTGTCAGATTAGTCGAGGGAGCATTGGCTGGATGTTAAACAGGGAGTGCATTAGCCCCCGAGGCCTGGCTCTCAGATGGGGTAGAGTCTGACCTTTTGGGAGCAGTTGAGTGGCCCCACTGGTGACGCTAGGAGACAGGCCTCCTCAGGTGGAAGGGAATGGAGGCAGGCTGAATTATTCAATATGGACGTGGGCTGCACTGGGGCTACTGATGTCCCCAGACACACTGTGCAAAATCCCTCCAACCCCTCCTCCCATGCACCTCAGCCCTCCCTGCGCCTGTCACTCCATGTGTGTCATGAGCAACGCAGGCTGTTCAATCACACAGAAAAAAAAACAGGTGACAAGAAAACACCATTATAAGGTGCATACAGCTTTTGTATGTGTGTGCATGTGCAAAAGAAAGAGAGGTTTGTGTTCAAAAGTGAAGGTGATTGTAAAATACTTTTTTCGCTTCCCAGCTTTACATGCAGTGTCTTTTAGAAATGGATGTGTAGATTGAAAGTGTAAGTGTTTCAAAAAATTCTACCAGTAATGTCAGCTTGGGGTGGGGCTATTTGTTTTAAAGCAGTTTGATTGGAGTCTTCAGAAAACCTGTTTGAAAACAGTCATTATTTCTGAAATTCTGTTCAGAATCACACACTTTATTTTTTATATATATTTAGAAACAAGGGGTTAAGGTTTGGCCAGTTAACCAATGCTGGTAGATTTTCAAACTAAACCTTTATGTGGACAAAAGGATCTTTTTTCAATGGGAGCCATTCAGAAAACCATGTACATTTATTTGTATGCATAAAATTTTTAAGATTTATTTTTTTATTTGAATGTGTTTTTTATAATAATATTTTATTTAAGTTTAGCCTTGTTCTTAATAATTAAAAATATATATTATTTAATTTAATTTGACTGAAATTGTACTTTTTATTTTTGTTTTTAGAATATAATTCGAGCCTGGTTTTTTGTTGGCTAGTAGATGTTTCACCGGCTGCGTGTCTAAAATCACATACTGTCTGAGTAGGGACTATATTTCAATTCAAACTTACTTTGCAACTGATAAAAATATGTTCTATATTTAGTATGAATCTCGGTAGTATGGATAAAATTCAGATGTACTACATCTGCCTACTGTCCCGTGAACTACCAGCATCAGTTGTGCTGCTTCACTGCCATTCAGAAAATCTCTCCCATGGCCTCATGGGATAGTAAAGTTTCCATCGAATACGTTCTTAAGAATCTTAGAAGATGTAGTAGGTCATCTGAGAACTTTTTGCGCATACTAGATAGTAGTATTCAATTTTGGATGCGACGCAGATCTGGGGCAGCATTGACAGCATTGACTGGACATTAATTGAAATAAATGGGAATGCAAACCCTTGGTGTTGTGGTTTTGATGTAACTTAACATTCGTGTTTAGACAATCTATTAAATACCCATTTGAAAAAGAGAGAGAGAAAACAGCTCCCATCCTGAGCATGTGAAACTGTAGTAGAGTGTTTTCTCTGCTCCCTCAGGTGTTTCGAAATCCCCTCAGCCTCTCTCTCAAGCAAAAACAGTAGTTCTGTTCCTGGCTTCTGATTGGTCAGTAGTGTTTGAGCCATACTAAAATACATTTTAATATGACTTGAAACACCTGTTAGCACCCAATTCAAACAATCTAAGATACATAATAAATGCAAGGTACATAATATAACAGAATAAAAGATAAATATGTATGAAGAGTAGAATAGAATAGAATAGAATAGAATAGAATAGAATAGAATAGAATAGACATAAGAAACATGATACATGTGTACATTAAGCTATGGTGCATATGTTAGTGGAGAGAGTTCGAACCTGGCTTGCAACATTTCCTGATCCCATTCCTCCTTCTCTTTCCATCTCACTTAGATTCGAAAAGTACAAAAAAAGATCAAAATTAAAACGTAAAGAGAAATTGTTGCAGTTCAACGAACCTGACAACACCTTGCATTAGCTCTAGTCAGAGCTTTGCCAGCTCTCACTTCTGTTTATTTGTGTGGTTTGACTGTTGCCTGTGTTGTGGACTGAATGATGTGTGTGTGTGTTTGAGGAGGAAGAGAGGAAGACTCATAGGAGCTGTTACTGAACAGATGGTCCCAGCGCGACTCTGGACCTCCGACCGAGGAAAAATCAATGCTCATAACTTCAAAACAAAAAAGAAATTAATAAATATGGAGGAACTCAAGATTGCTTTACGTCAGTGTCGCATTCTAATTAATAGGTGTGTTGTTTGTGGGTTGTTGGTGTTCTTTTCTCCCCTCCTTTTCTTCAACGGTGACAATTTATGCTTTTTTAGAGCGGAAGGCAGACTGTGAAGATTCCAAATCAAGCTTGTCTGCTTTTCTCTCTCTTTCCTTTTCTCTCCTTCTCGCCCCCCAACACACACACACCTCAATTGTCTGTTCCTCATCTTCTCTTTTGGTCTTTCTCCTCATAATTTTCCCCCCGACGTCCCCTACGGGATCAGGCTTGATGTTTGGTAGAAAGTGGATGGTATAACAGGCTAACACATTTTGACAGGGATATTGATATTGGTTTGTGGCTCGTTGGTTTGTGTATTTCATGTACGTTCATGATCATGCTAAATAATTCACTTTATGTATTAGCACATGTCTTACATATGTTACATATATTGTTTTTAATCATTTTGTTTATGATGCATTCAGATACATCCTGTAAGATTCAAGATTTTATGTCTGGATCTAAAAGAAACTGTCAGGTCATTGAAAGTTCAGGGACTTTATCCAAACTAGACATTTTATCATATTTGATGGTAATTGAAATTTTTGCTCATTTTTAGTTCAGGTTGACCCCTGTTTGTTTTCTGTCTGTCCCAAGGTTTCGTTCTGTCTCTTAGACCTGTCTGATCAGCTGTTGGAGGGGCTGGGGCTGGAGGGGGCAATGGAAATGGGGCAGATCTACACAGGTCTGAAGAGCACAGGCAGACGTCCATCATTACCAGGTTATAAATTACATTTTAAAATAGTAAACAATTGTTTTCAATTGTAATAATAGCTTACAACAATTACTATTTTACTGTATTTTTGACCAAATAAATGCAGTCTTGGTAAGCATACGAGACTGCTTTCAAAAGCAAAATACTGTACCAACTCTAAACTGGGTAGTGGATTATTTTGAGGGACTATGTGAAATATTTGTACACTACTTTGACTACATTCAAAGATCATTTGCCACATTGTTAGAATTGTAAGACTAGAAAAAAAAAAACAGGGTGCAGAAAAACAATATCTGTAAGTGTATAAATATATACTGTATATGAATAAAACAATTTGTTTAATAAAAAAAAATGTTTTACTTCATTTAACATATCTTCCTGTTTAACATATCTTCCAGTATTATATAACTATATTCTATTGACAGAACCAGTAAAGCCCTCCCAATGCAAATTGATGGTGAGCCACGGATGCAAAGCCCTTGCACTGTAAATACTGCATGACATGCACATTATATTTTTCTACTTACTTAAAACACCTTGATATTACGTTTTAATGTTTTTATGAATGTTTAAGAGTTTGACTTTTTTTTTGCCATTTTCTCACTTTTCACTTCTTTCTAAACTGGCTTTAGTCGGTCATTCTTCGATTCTCCTGATATCACGTGTAAAAACCACAGCAGCATTTTACGAGCAAGCTGAAAAAATGCTCCAGCCCGAAACAACCACCTCATTTGCAAGACTCGAAGCTTTGTTTGCTTTTAATTGAACTTTCTCTTCTCTGAAAGCATTTTCTGAAGTGCAGTGTTCATTTACATA
Organism: Carassius auratus; assembly: GCF_003368295.1. Lineage (NCBI taxonomy): Eukaryota > Metazoa > Chordata > Actinopteri > Cypriniformes > Cyprinidae > Carassius > Carassius auratus. The sequence continues at coordinate 12,534,791 of NC_039282.1, read as the reverse complement.
CACTTCATTTTGTCGATGCCTGGAACCCAAAAAGCATGACAACACAATTAATTGGAAGGAGCACTTGTACCTGTATATTAAAACTCTGGTTAAAGGTAGACACCAACAAAACGGTTATCATAGCAGGTGATCTCCATGGCAACCTATGGCTTTGTTGAGGCTTAATTAGTGTCAGTAAACGTAAGCAATGCTTTTGAGGCACTACAGTCAATATTCAGGTGTTCCAGCTTATCCTCAGCAAAAGTGATTATGCTAATCCATTTTTAGTTTGCTAGTGACGGTTTAGGTGTAAATCAGTTTGCATTTCATGATTTTTCATTATATATTCCTGGTAATCAGTGTGGAACTAAATGGAATATGGCCTTAAAAAAAATTTTTTTATCAAGTAATATCACTAAATACAGTATTTTTCCAAATTAAAATTTTAGGAAAATAATATCCTAAATAAATCCTTGTTTCTTCTTTTCAACATTTTGTATTGTGTTATTTAGCAATAAAGATTTGTTTTATTCCACGGAGGAATATCAAGTTTATTATTCATAAAAATAAGCTAAATCCCCACCTTATGGCTCCTAATTTAATCTTCCAAATTGGTCCAGAGAGGCACTAAAAAGGGCATAATTGCAGTAAATTTGCATTATATATGAACACTCTCGATTTCACCCCATGTTAAAAATGTCACGTTGACTCTTCCTCTTAATTAAACCTAAATGCTCCAAAGGTTTTCTTTTTGAGGTGTTCAGTATATAGCATTTACCTTCTTATTGCCATTACTGTGTCTGCATACTTTCATGAACAAGGCAAATGGGTGAATTCAAAGAGAAGAGCTTGATATTTACCATCACCTTTGATGTGGAATTATAATTGACCTACAAATAGGGAATTCAGCATCCAATTAAATGTGACAGGTACAGAGTTAATAAACAAGATTTTAATGACACTTACATTTCACATTCACTGGCTGTTTTTTAATGTGTTCATGTCTTGGAGAAGCCTTGGAAAAAAATGTCTGTGTTTTATTTTAAAACAAAACTGCTTGGTTTCTGACTAAGAATCAGATTGAAAGCATTTTGCTGTATTTTGTCTTTTTAAGACATGGTTGTCATGGTCACAAGGTGCTTTGCTCATGCATATTCATGTGCTGTGATGCACTTCTGCCAGAGCTAAAGCAAATGTGCGACTTCACCTTTCCTTTTCTTGCAATGGCAGCATGTAAGGATGTGAGATACTATTACACATCCTAATAACTGAATTCTTAAGTTTCTTGTTGGGCCTGGTTATGTTTTACTCACTCCATATATTTTTCATTTCATAATAATGTTATGAAAATGAACTGAAAATAAACAAGCCTGATGTATTTGCATGTTGGATCAAGACATGACATATGCCATTTTTAGCTGTTAAAACGGATTTCACAATTCATAGATACCAAGGATCTTCACTGACTCTTTTGGTGGATAAAGAGATTTTTATATTGTATAAAAGTGAGTGGTGCATTTTAAGCCTGGCCTGTTATAACCTGCATATATGATGCTTTTACTAATATTGAAGCCATTAAAAAAACATTATTAATGTATAGCATCAAATATACTTGTGGATTTTAACTATACTTAATATTATATTTTCACAGAATGATCTTGTATGAGATCAAACTGTTTAAGATCCCAGATTTATATTAGAGAAAACATTTTTACAAAATACAATTTTAATTTCAAACATTTTATATAATGCCAGATGCTGCCATGGTAATTTGTCTGTTCGTACCTCTAACAAACACACCTACTTTTATCTTTTGAACCTGTCAGCTTGCTGCAACCCTCACCTCTTGACCTGACAACAAATGGATCCCTATGGTTGTAACCTTTTTCTCTCATGTCTCTTAGTTGAGTATTATATAAAGTCAAATAAAAAAAGTTAACCTGTCAAATGAACATCCATACCTGCCCTGCATTCTGTAAAGCACACAGGATTATACACTGCATCAAGAAAGACTTAAAATGTCAGTTTAGGTTTCCATCAGTTCATGTTTATGTGGTGGTTTACCTGGTCCTGCAAAAGTGACGTTAGATGATTCTTAAAGACGTGATTAGAGCTTTGAGATAAGGACAGACACTGGACCGACACTTTTAACACGTGTTAAATATGGTGCATGTAAATGGATATAATGAACTTCATCTCAAAGGTCAGATAAGGTGTGAAAATCTATATCTATATGTGTTATGGAGGGAAAAATACATCCTCCTCACTTGACCCCCACAAACCCTACATAGTTAGCACAAAGCACAACTTATATATATACTGTGTGTGTATATATATATATTCAAATATAATCATCCACAAAGATTTAGACTTCAGATTCAAACAAATTAAAATATTAATCTAAGTGATTCTTTGTCAATCTTTTGTAATTTTTGTAATATGAAAGGAGAACAATTTGAATTAAATGTGAAATATTGAAGTACGAAAACAGAAAAATTATTTTCTTATTTACTTATTTACTGATAATATAATGTATTATTATTATTTTAATAATTTTTCTAAAATATGTATTATTATTATGGTTGCACTTTATTTTACAGTATGTGTACTTACATGTACTTATAGTGTACTTACAGTGTATTTATCTAAGAATGTTCTGGTAATACAAGGTGACTACGTGGGATAGGGTTAGGTTTAGGGTTAGTACCTAGTTATTACATAGTTATTGTAATTGCTACAATAAGTACATAGTATGTACATGAGGAACAGGACTGTAAAATAAAGTTCTACCATTATTATTATTATTTTAATAATTTTTATTTATTTTTGTTTTAGTTTTTTGCAGTATGCTTAACTCATTACAACGATATTTGGAATTAATTTATTCTGTTTGGTCAATTTTTTCTGAATATTGACTGCTGTCCATGGCAACAGAGTATAACTCTGCCGTGCAAAGGCAAAAGAACGTATACTTTGATTTTTGTCTAGAATGAGTTCAAGACATTCAAGACGTCATCACGTGTATAAGTATCTTGAGTCAATTTTGTTGTTTTTTCAGAGAAAATATTGCGTCATCTCAACCGTAACTTCGAAAAGCCCAGGAGAAACCAAGGCAGAGCACTGTATAACACCAGTTACAGCTCTTTCACTTGGAATGCTCAAAATGAGTTACAGCGTTCTGACTTTTTTTGTTTTCTGACTTCACGTCAATATGAAGTTACGGTGCACCCGGTTTAGAGTTATACAGTGTTCTCCCTTTGTTTCACTTTCCATTAAAGTATGCCGCATTTTAAATACGGTGTAGACATATGAATTAGATAGATCACGATTTACCAAACGGCTTCATATCACGAAGCACTGTAAAGACTAGATACCTTGGCAGGCTGGCAGCAATATGTAATTGTGAATAACCTTTAAAGATTTTTTTTTTTTTTTACTTCTTGCAATGCAGATTATTCGCCAGGGTGTCATTTCTTCTTCAACAACCATTGATCATGTGGAAGTTACTGCCTTTTGCCTTGGTGTGACTCCTCACGTTTTGCAGACAATGCAAAGGCGGAGTACATTAACCTCAAAATAGGGGTTAAAATCAAGTTTGAGCTCTCAATTTTTTTATGTAGATAATTTTGATTACTAAAACATGTAATTGTTAAATTTCCAGTGTCCTACCTATAATTAATTGGGCTGGACAAGTAAAAAACAAACAAGTAAAAAAAGTCGTAATGTCTTTGGCCTTAGTAAGGCAGAACTGACCACTCATTTGTGTTCTGTTCATTGTCTCTAAGATAACATTGGTGTCCTGATGACCATGTGTTTTGTGGTAATGCCTTTTTGCCTGTTATATTTAATATTAAAATAATATTGCCCCCTTTGGAAGTTTGCTGCGGTCCTCTAGGGGGCCGTTGAGAGACCCAAGCCCCAGGTTGAGAACCACTGCATTAAATTATCTAAAAGAGAGATTTATGAATAACAAATGGTTTTAGAAAATGTTGATGTGGTCATTCTGAGCATGTCTTTTTATTTAATTCTTTTAAAGCTTTTTTAGCTTGTCAAAAACTGTTAGGTAATTTGTAAGCGTTGTAAACGAGATACAATGAGTGTGTACACTTTTATGCATATCATTTACAAAACATCTAGCCACAAGAGTGATTATAATGATGTGCTGTGTTTCTCATAGATAAACACCTTATAATTGCAATATCAGTTTTGCATATTTTAATGAAGGAACGATGAAATAGGCTTTGATTGACGAGTGGAAATCTGATCCGGCGGAGAACAGTGGCAGCCAATGGGAAGCGGAGCGCCGGCTGTTTCTGAAGGGAGGCCCCTGGAGCAGCAGGCAGCGAGTGTGTGTTGACTTGAGCGCGGAGGAGAGGCACGAGAGCGCTTTTCTCACTCAGTCCGGCGACACATCCATGCATGAATGCGGTGCGATTACTGGGGAGAGTGCTAGCTTTAAGTTCTCCATCACCTTCGAAGCTTCAGTAAAACGTAACTAGAAACAGAAAAAAAAGAGTTTCCAAAAGTCCATTCCCTTCGGAGGATCGGTTCACTGCGTTACGCACGCAGAGTACCGCAAAAGGACATTTGCAACTTTATTTATAAAGTGTCACGGATCTGCTGCATTTATTGTCTGTTTCATAATAGTCAGCATGTAGTCAGTCAAATGAAAGAAATAGCCTATTTATGAATGGAGTTGCTGAAAGCGCTCGAGCGCGCAGCAGTTCATGTTGCATCTCCAATAAGTCAGTCTCCTCCTTCAAAGGGTGATCGGACGACGCGCTCAGAGTCCACTCGCTGCAGAATGGACGGACTTTACGACCAACAAGTGCCTTTCATAAAATCTCATGTAAGTCTGATGAAGGTAAATTGGTGCTCTCCGTGATTGTAAATATGTATCTGTCCCATAATTGAATGATGACGAGAATCTGCGTTTTTTAAACCGTAACGTGACAGGTCTGTCATCTGTATGTGTGCGATGCTTTACTTCAAGGGAAGCTTCTAGACTGATCTCGAAGACATTAATAACCATTGATAGTTTTAAAGTATTGATTATAATAGCTTTAAACCTTGCTATGGCGAGTCAACCTTCATACATGCCAGAATTGCTATATTTTAAGCTTTTTAACTTCCCCTGTAGAATACATTTAAATTGTGTTAAAACAAGGGAAATTATGTATTTAACTTTTTCCTAAGAAAATTATATTTTCAGTTCCGCTGGTATATTTATGTATAGTTTACTAAAAACAAAAAAAACAAAAATTACACAATGCACAAATGCATTTTACTAAATAATTGTTCCAAAATCAAACTGTTTAATGACAGAAATGAGATGTGACAGTGTGAAGATTAAAAATGTTTATTTTATTTTATTTTATTTTTTTATTTTTATTTTTTTTTACTTTTAAAACTAGGTACGATTAACAAACAGGTCAGTTTTTTGAGACTGGAAAAAAAATTATTAAACGCAATTAAAAACAACAATTAAAAAACAAACAAAACAAATATCTGTTGACTTTCTAACATGTTGGATTATTAAGTCAAAGACTTATTCAACACTTTCCTTGGAAAAAAAAATATTGCCATTAAAATAAAAACCACTGGAGAGTTCATCACGATCATATCTTTTATTCCAGGACATGAAAAACATAGTTTTATATTTCATTTTTAAAGATTCCTAACAAGTCAAAAGTGCCACTAACTAAATCACCTCTCATACATTAGCAGCAAGCGTGATGTGTGAAGGTAAAGCTGTGTGCTGCATGTCTTTCAAAAGCAAACTCAACACCCTCCATCTTCATTTGAGGCATTGATCTGTTGCTTTCTGCTTAGAATCCTCGGGGAAAGACGTCCAACACGAAACCAACGAAGGACAGGAAAAGAAAATTCATTAACTCTGACCTGGCTTTGGACACCGAGGGTAAGCACTCAGGTGTGGGTGAAAAAGACAATGTTCATTTCACGCCTTCTTAACATCTCGCAAAATGCAATATCGCTCATTGCCACCTGCACTCGAGGCTTTAAAATCTCAATCAGCAGCACTCGCCTCGGTCTTCAGAGGGCTTTGAGACCGAAATCGAGATGTGCTGAGGGTCAAAACTCATAATTAAAGCTTTGTACCTGTTGTTTCGCCCTCTCAAACTCTGCTGTCTCTGTTTTTAGAGCTGTTCCAAGATCTCAGTCAACTTCAGGAAACCTGGCTCGCTGAAGGTAAGCTGTGGTCTGTTTACTTCAGTCTCGCTCAAGGTTCTCAGTGGTTGATCGAGCTTTTGTTTCAGAGCTGAAGAGAGTGTGGGGGGAGATTTGGGGGAGGGGAGCAAATATGCCTCGAGTTACAGACCTAATCTGCAGTCCAATTAATGCATCTGTAGCGAAGGCACTTGGTGTGTCATGCATACATTAGTGCTTGAGAAGAGCAGGAGTCTAGAGGGAGACCGAGGAGGTTCTACTTTGAGTGTCATCACAGATTTCCAGAAGAACTTGCAGTCTCGCTCACTCTCTTCTCCTATCGTCCGCTTTTGGCAGGAGCTAAGGCAGACGAGCCTCCAACACTGCCACCTCTCTCTCTCTCTCTCTCTCGGATGCACGCACACGCGCACCTTCTATCCCTCACCCCTTTTCTTTTTGTATCCCTCTCTTTCTCGCCTGATACTTTCCATATTTTAAGTTCTAAGTGCTTTTTTCTTTACTTTTCTTTACTTTTGTAACTCTTTTTGTTAAAGAAATGGATTGATGGTAGATTGCTTCCAGAACTTCAACTTTCACCATTTAGTTTTTTTCCCTCAACTTTTTTTTGGGGGGGTTGTTTTGGATTTTTTTTTGTTTCTCATGGCAAGACATGCTGGTTGTGGTCTAACTCGAACGTGATGCTTCAGGAGTTAAGCGCGAGTGTCTTCCTCCCACCTTGCTTGCAGCACCGACCTTTAGGTTAGTAAATGGTTCATTCTTTGGTTGGTTGTTATTGTGTTTGGAAATATTTAAATGTGATATAAATTTTACATTAATTACAGTGTAACGTAAAAAATAAATAAATGGCAAACTGGCAATTTTGATGTTAAATTGTAAATATTTATTTTTTATAGTTCTAAAAATTTTATGTGAAAAATGGCAAGCTGGCATTTTTTTTTTCTTTTTTAATTTTTTTTTTTTTTTTTGGCTGCAAAAATAGTTTGAGAGGTTTTCAACATATTAACAATGTTGTTGAGGACATGTATACATTAAGGAAATGAACTAAACTGATGATGTGCATGCAATTTCAATGTTTAACTGTTTATCAGTCTTATTATTTGAGTTAACTTTTGTAGTCTTCTAAAAAGGAACAAATATTCGTCGGGGACAATTATACTGTGATGTTTCAATTTTTTTGTAGAATATAAATAAGCTTTGTGGGATTTTATTATTTTTATAAATTAATTTAGGCTGTGCAGAAGTTTAAAGTTGCAAATCATAATAGACATAACAGCCTTTGTCTGTTTATTATAAAAAGCAGTTTGGTTGCAAATCGAAAAAATAAATAAAAAAGCAGTTGGACAGCTGAAAGTCATGCAAAGCAGTTTGTAAAACCAATTCCAGCGCTTTGCATTTGTGAAATCCCAGCTGCCTTTCAGCCTTTGAAATGCATTTGCATGCACTTTGGACAAAAAGAGGAAATGAAGATGTGTGTGTGTCTGTTTTCTGTTAGTGATTGCACTACATCTGGCTTGTGTGAATGAATTTTTCAATGCCACATGAAAGTCAGACTAATGCAACTTAAGTATCTTTTTATTTAACATTATCTCAAATAACTTCACTGAAATATACTTTTTACAGCTGCACTACAGGACATTGTTGTGTGTACTAGTCACGTTTGTGCCAAACATCTGAAATATAAGGAAATGAACTGTTTAATACAGTAGGATTTGCCCATGCACCTGCATAAGGAAAGAGACTCTTCATTTTTTAATAGGCCACTTTCATGTATTCTTTAATATATTAAAAAACGCTTGCAGTATAATTGTGGATTTTAAAATTAAAAGTATGCTTTAGAACAGATTTCGGACTTTACTGTTCTTGTCGTGAGTTTGATTATGCCAAATCCACCCCAGGGCCTCTAAAAGAATAAGACATGACTTAAATATTTTAGTGTATCCGGCAGGGGTAAAAAAAAAGAAAAGTGTGCAGAAGAACAAAAAAAAAAAGAAGAAGTAGTCGCTGCAGTAGATATTAAAGTGAGGAGTACAATTCAACCTGTCTTACATCCATCAGCCGCAGCGCCCAAAGATTTGAGATAAATCACAGATAGATTTAATATATGACTTCCTGTCCATTAGAACCCAAACGAAGAACTAGAAGTTTCATTTCAGAGATTTATTAGCTCAGGTAATTGGAAAGAATACGACGTATGAGCGACGGACAGAATTTCCGGCAGCGTTGACTAAAGAGCTGATGGCTCGTCATTTGACATACATGCCATTTTGGCCAGAGACAGCTGAAAGTCATTTATTACATCGAGAAAACTTTTTTTTTATTATTATTTCATTGTTTTCTAAGGTGACTTTTATCTGATTTCTCTGTATCTTCCTCTTTGTTTGGCAGAGAAGTGATTATGAGTCTCTTTATGTAGTTCCTGGCCTGCACTGTTTGTGTGTTTCTGTTCTTCTCTTTTTTTCTTTAACTGGTGGACATGCACCAACACCTTCGCTAGCCTCAGGAGCAGTGCTGGGATCAGCTGTCCCATTCACAGGTTGACTTATTCACCCCACTGAGAATACTGGCTGCAGCTCAGTCTTTCCCTTCCTCTCACCTTTTCTCTCTTTAACGGATGTTTACGCTACTCTTAATGCACTTGGTCTTTCTTTCTTGTTCATTCTCTCCTGACCTGGTGAGGGGACTGTTTTATATTACTTTGTGTTTGCTTTGGAACCAGCCAGAGAAATGGCGGTGTTATTTCTTGTCGAGTTCAACCAGTAAAGACATCTGCTGCGGTTGTGCTCGACTTGCCTTTTCAAAACACTGACAAATACTGTAAAGATAAACTGGTTCTGATTACCAAACAAATATAGTGATGCATGCTTGGGGGCAGGTTGTCACACTTTTTAGTCAAGTGCATATTTTTTAGTTTTTATTTTTTTTGCTGTTTTTGTTGTTGTTTTTAATTAACGAAAGCCAATTTCTGCATATTCACACACATTTATATTTATTATTTGTGTATTTATATTTTACCCATTATTGCCCAGGAATAAAAGATACAGTTATTCGTAAACATGTGGGCCTCTATGGGCTAAGTTGTCATAGAAAAACCTGCAATTAAGTTTTTTTTTTTTTTGCAAACTTTACAATAAAATGAAGCAGAAAAAATGTAAAAAATAAAATAAAATAAAAAATAATAATAATAATAATATAAAAAGTGCTATTGTTTTGGAGTACAAATATTGTTGTCAATAAATAGTTCTAATTTATATGAATTAAAGCATATGTGAAAACCTGCCCTGACATGTCGTATATTAAAACACTTTTCAGTTACAATATATCTTAATTATACAGTTGTCTCTTGTTTGAATTAGATTTTTGACTTCAAAACCGAAAAAGGTACTAAAGAAAAAAAAACTTATGACAACTACTCTGAAAATAATTTGGTGTTTTTACTCAGAGATTGCTATTAAACTTTGCAAACAATTTCAAAGAAGTAGCAAGTTGTTACATTTTGAAGTAGAAAGACTACTAAAATAGTATTTTCTTGTGAAAATGTACATTTTACAGTGTAGTACGGTGTCATCTATATTTTTCCATTCACGAGCGGTTTTTCAGTTAAACATTCTTCCATATTTACATCATTTATGAATGCATTACAATTTACACAGACGTGAGAAAGCACTGCCCGTTTCCAAAAAGCCGAGCAAAACTTGTTGCCTTACACAAAGCAAATGCTGATTTGTGCGTGTTGCAACTTGTTACTGTTGTTGTGAAAATGAAAATCCAATTTTAGCACAGAGGAATAAATGTGCTAATAGCCCTGTGCAGCAAGGTCTCATGCTCTCCTCTGCCACAGTGCACCTTTGTGTCGAGCTGAACGAGCAATAATCAACAGAACTCTTGCAAGAGTGCAAACGCATGTGATATAAACATGAATGTGCTTAATTGAGCTCCATATGAAGGCTTCATTATTTTAGCATTATTATGAGAGAGGGAAAGGTAGGGGAACGTGCTCTGTTTGGACGGCAGCCGTCGCGGCAGGTACAGGTGCATTCACCAGTGGGGATGTGTCCCAATTAGACAGTGTGAACAATAGGTGTTTTCTCGCTGCATGGCTATCCTTATGAAGACACTGTGTAAAGCACATCTGATCACAAGGCAAGGTGTTTTTCTTTTGGTTTCCTGGTTTGTTTTATTTATTTATTTTTAATTCTCAAATTACTTTAATACACATACGTCAGTGCATTATGTAGCTGGATGTCAAAGCGAACTACTGAGACACATATGGGATGCGTTTCACACGCAAAAGCCTGCTTTGTCCAACAAATTAAGATGAAATTAAATTACTGACATAATTAGAGGATATGTTTTGTCCGTTTTGAACCAATTAATGTCTTTATGGGGTGGTCTGAGAACTTCAGATCATTAGTGTTTCAATTACAGAGGATTATTGGAGGAAATTACTCATTAAAGTGATTATTAGAGTAGAGACTGTGTTAGCTCAGTTTGTTGAAACCAAATATGTTTGTACCCTGGACCGCAAAACCAGTCTTAAGTCGCTGGGGCATATTTGTAGCAATAGACAAAAATAGCCAAAACTACATTTTATGGCTCAAAAATGTTTATTTTTCTTTTATGCCAAAAATCATTAGGATATTAAGTAAAAATCATGTTCCATGGAGATATTTTGTAAATTTCCTACTGTAAATATGTCAAAATTAAATTTTGGATGAGTAACATGCACTGTTAAGAACTTCATTTGGACAACTTTAAAGGCGATTTTCTCAATATTTCGATTTCTTTTGCACCCTCAGATTCCAGATTTTGTATCTAATTGTATCTCGGCCAAATAATGTCCGATCATAACAAACCAATCAATGGAAAGTTAATTTATTCCGCTTTCAGATGATCTATAAATCTTAATTTCGAAAAATAGACCCTTATGACTACTACTACTACACATATAATAACTATGAAGAAAAAAAAATCTTTTTATTTACCATTTTCTCTCTTTTTTTCTTCTCCCAGCTCAAGTTCCTGACAATGATGAGCAGTTTGTTCCAGACTTTCAGAGCGAAAACTGTAAGTGTGGCCTTTTTTTTTTTAACTGTGGCTCAAAATAGTAGCTTATATTTAGCAAAATGTCATCGTTTAGAAAGGCCTGACTAAAAGAAGCGTGTGAAAATTAGCTCACTTTTTCGCTCGTGTTTTCTTTCGCTGCTGTCGTTTCTGTGAATAAACAGAGAGAGAGCGCACGAGCGGCGTGTGTTCTCTAGGTTGTGTACCCTCTCAGCGAGTGCAGCCAGAAGCAATAGGCCTTTAAATGGGCATAGGAAGTAAAGTTGGCGCGCAGTGGTCGTGGCAGAGCCGGTGCCAGTGTCGGAAGTGGCATGGACTGAATGAAGCACAGTGGGGAGCGAGTCCAGCTTATGTCTTAAAGAGGAGCCAAAACAGACTCTGCTACAGAGGATGTAGAGGAGAAGAAGGGGGGCTTTGTCTTTCCCTATACAACTAAAGCTCATTAAGCAAATTAAAAATACTAGTGTTTGCTGATAATCGACTATTGTCCTGTATTCCTTCCTTAGTGTGAGCTAGACTTTATTGTGAGTGTAGTCCATGACAAAAGAGAAATTAAATGTCACTCAAGGAAGCCTTTTTGTTTGCATTTATATGAACATTGTTCTTTATTTTTGTTCTGTATTATTAAGTAAATTTTATTCCGTTCCAAAATGTATATTTAAGCAAAAACGTTGTAACTGCAGGGTGTTAGTTGGCGTTGCCGGCAGAACAGGGGAGGAGAGGAGGGACAGGCAGATGGAGGTAGAGTGAGGGCATCCTGGCCCTCCCATATGGGTCTGAGTCGACCGTGCCAGTGGATCACTTCCGTTTCATGTGGTCCTTTATCACAAAACACCTCGAAATGGGATATACAGGGATAACACAGCCAGAAAATACACCTCTCATACGGCTGCTGCTTCACACTAGACGTGCGTGGCCTGATGCACTGGTTGTTTGTGAAATTATTTGTATCATTTGAAGATTTGAAGTTACTTTTACCATTTAAAAGTTTGGGGACCATTGTTTATTTATTTGTTTTTTAAAGAAATTCATATTTTTAATTAGCAAGGATGCATTAAACTGATGAAAAGTAACAACAAAGTAAAAAAAAAAATAGTTTATTCTATTTCAAGTAAGTTATATTGAATAGTCTATTCATCAAAAAATCCTGAAAAGCAGTAACAACTGTTTTTAAACATTTATAAGGAGAAAATATCAAACTCAAATCAGCATATTTGGCATATGTGACACTCAAGACTGGAATAATACAAATATCTGAAAATGTATTTTTAAAACATTATTGTAATTGTAATAATATTTCACAAAATTACAGTTTTACTGTATTTTTGATCCGAAAAATGCTGCCTTGGTGAGCATTAAAAAAAAATCCTACCGACCCCACATTTTGAATTATATTGTGTATACTTTTATTTTAAATGCATTATTAATTGTTAAGAGAATCGTGTGTGTTACTGTAAAAATATCAATCGATTTAAACACTAGGATAGTACGGATTTTTTTGGCTGGGTAAGTGTTATCAAACAGTGTTTATATTTGAGATTTTTGTCCTTTTGTAAAGGCCATCATAATTCAAGCCCAGAGTGTTTAAGAAGAAGGTGTGACTGAATCTATTATCAGCGAGTAACAGTCAGCGAAGTGCTGAGAGTGAGAAAGAGAGAAGGGTGAGAAAACGCACGACCATCAGCACAGAAAAAAAGACACAGTTTGACACTTAGAAACAGTTGTGTTTTTACCCAAATGCACTTTCACGTAACACAAGGAGCAGTGAAAATAGTGTTCGGTAACATACATGGAATTTAGGTGGAGGTGCTACATTTAGCTATTGATTCCTGAAAATCAAATCTATAAGAGTGCAGCTTATAATGGAATACTATGGAAATAATTTGTGAAAATTTTGCATAAATTGAGATTCGAGAAATTAATATTTAGCTCTACTCAAGATGTCCTTTTGATTTTATAAGAGATCTTATTCAATGTACCGCAGCTCCTGTTCCTTTATTGCCCACTTCAGTTGACATCTGATGTACTCAGGAGTTTAAATGCATCTCATAAATTGCAAGGATACAACAATCTTTAAGTAAATGTCATAAACGACTTCTTGAAAATGTTGTCCATTAACACCAATCAATGCACGTGTAATTGTTGCAATTCTGGAATGACATCCTGCATGCAAGAGGTCCTGTGATGCTAACAGATTTTGTATCGATTCGTTTACTCGTATTCCTTTGCGTAAAATCAATTATGCCATTTTTTTCTTCGTCTGTCTACGTGCTTCTTAATATGGTCCATCAAGAACGTCTTCTCAAACATAAATTATTCATCCATACTGCTACTTTTAGAATCCACTATCATGAACAACGACACATCCTAACAAGACCATTTCAAATTTCAGAAGAAATCAATTAAGGTTTTTACTTTAGACATTATGATTTGTATTCGTTTTTTTAATTTTTGGTGAATGCATAAAAGAAGGTAAATGTTGTAGGTCACCTTAACTTCACCTGCAAATGCCTTGTGTGAGCAAAAGAATGATTGCAGTTTCAAATACCATTTCTTCTGCATCCTTTGAGTAATGAATATAGTGTTATATTCTTTAGCCATGATTTCATTTTGATGTTCTGTTTAAACATCCATACATTTGTCTCTTTCTCAGTGGCGTTCCACGGGCTGCAGTTGAGGATAAAGAAAGAGCCCCACAGTCCGTGCACTGATCTGGGCTCAGCCTGCAGTCAGGAGAGGCCCTTCAGACTCCACTATGGGGAGAAGTGCCTGTATAACATCAGGTACCCTAATGCAGAAACACATTCAAACAGAATCACACACACACACCACTTGTTCTTCTTTTAAATAATCAAATCGTGTATATAACACCAAGTTATTGCATAGACATGCTAGACTGCTAGACTGTTTGAGAGAAATGTGTGTGAAGCCGTAAGTGTTTTTGCACCAAAGCAGTGAAAATCAATTCTAAACTTTATATTTTCAGCTTTTAGAGCTTAACACTAACACTAACATCACATGGTTTTGCTTGCAAATTCAGCCTCGGCAGCAGGTGTGAAAGAGTTAAATAGGCTGAATATGTCTACATACTGTACATTTGCAATACAGAAATCATTTAACAAATAATTTTTAACCATTATTTGTCAATTAAGAGTGTGTTATTTTCCTAATTACAGATGTTTTGTGAAAAAAAAAAAACTATTTTCTGAATGCAAACGTGGGGTTTGTTAATCACGCTGCTTGTGACGCTGAATTTTCAGGTGTTCAAATAAAGCACTAAGGTGTTAAATTTGGTGTGTATTTCACCTTTTTATATGTGACTAAAGGCTGAATAAAAGCACAGACGTTCATTTGACAGAACAGCCCTAAAGCAGATGGGGTCTTGGCATAGATTTGAGCTAAGAATAGTCTTAAAGATTTATGAGGGAAAAAAGCACAATAATAATAGTTTTCCTTTAGTTATTTACTCAAAGGCAACTGTACAGCAGGTGCTGATCGAAATGATTTAAATGGGATACACCTGAAATTGGAAAGGGGGAACAAAACACAAAAAAGAAACAAGAAATTACGCTACGGTGCATTAAGTGCAATAAATGGCTTTTCCACTTGGACAAGCGTCTACCGCAAACACGGTTGCTTGGTTACAGTCATCTTCCTATTGATTTGATTTGAAATTTATGACATTTGACTTGTTTTATTTCGCTGGAGGAGCCAACCTGCCCTCATATTGCAGATGGCACTCAAGCTGAACCTACAACCTCTGTGATGATGTTCTCTTCAGAGGTGCTTTGGAGATTGTCAAGCCCCATAGAAGCCTGTTCCTTCCTTGTCTTTTAATGTTTCTGAATGGAGTGTAATTGCTTTAAGGTTTATATCTGACAAGATATCTGATGGTTTCTCTTTGGTACCCTGTCGATTGTGGGATGTGAGGGGTGGAGAGCCAGTAGCTGTATGGCTAGGGATAGATGATGGGAATTGTGGGAATTTTTTTATTGTTAGATTATGGAACATGGAAAAAAACATTAAATAGTTTCTAAAAAAATCTTAAGCAGCACTGTTGTTTTCAACATTGATATTATTTTGGCTATAATGTTTTGTGCATTTATTTATTTTTCATTAAAAACGTAATTCAGAAGATATACATAAAATTTTGAATTTTGAAATACGCGTTTAGCATGCATTATACAGTATTCTGCAGACAAAAGCTTTAACATTCATTTTTTTTTAATTTAAGTCTAGCACAGTCTAATGATCTCAGCAGCCTGAAAGGCCCTCAGGAAAGACTAACTTAAACTGCTCTTGTTCCCTGGTGTCTCCAGTGCCTACGAGCAGAAGCATCCCTCGGGAATGAAGGCCTCCAGCCCAGTGTCTACCCCCTGCAGCACGCCCGTGTCCCCTGGCCAGCATGGGTCTCCCACAGCCGCCCCCACCCCGAAACCAGACAGGACATACCCTCACCTCGCACCGCCACAGCCCCTCCCTGACAGTGCTTATCCCATGGACCACAGGTACTGCCAATTACCAAAACACTTCTGACAGACAGACAGATATATTTACATTTATGCATTTAGCAGACGCTTTTATCCAGAGTGAATTACAGTGCATTCGGGCTACACATATTTTTACCAGTATGTTATTCCCTGGGAATTGAACCCATTACCTTTAGTGCTGCTAACGCAATGCTCTACCACTGAGAGACAGAGAGACAGACAGACAGACAGAAAGACAGATCATGTGTGAGACTTATTCTATACAGTGTTTTGTTCAGATTTCGGCGGCAGTTGTCAGAGCCATGTCATTCCTTCCCCTCTCCTTCAATGTCGCGGGACGGACGGCCCATGTATCACAGACAGATGTCGGAACCCAGCATCCCCTTCCCTCCTCAGGGGTTCAAGCAGGAGTACGGCGACCCCCTCTTCGAACATCCGGCCATGGTGGGTGTGCAGCTTCCCCAGACGTACACGCACTCCATGATGATCAAACAAGAGCCTCGCGACTTCACCTATGACTCAGGTGAGTTTCGTTTCTATCTGTTTACATATCTGCTAATGCTGACAGAGCAGTATACTGCTTGATCTGTAACGTTTCTGCAAAATATTAAGCCGCTCAACTGTTTTCAATATTGATAATAAAAGGAAATGTATATTGAGCTCCAAGTCAGCATATTAGAATGGTTTCTGAAGAATCATGAGACACTAAAGACTAGTTATGACTGCTGAAAATTAAGCTTTGCCATCACAGGAAAAAATATTTATATATATATAAATTACAATAGAAAATGTTTTAAATTCTAAAAAATTGCTTTTTTTTTTTATGTACTTTGTGCTAATAAATGCAGCCACTTTCAAAAACATGAACAGACCCTAAAATAATTAAACAGAAAAATAAATAAATAGATTTTAATAAATAGGTGAGATGTTTTATAAAAAAAATTAATGCATGCCTTATAATGGTATGGAGACAGTATGTACATAACAGGAAATAGTCTGAACGTCCTTTTTCTGTTGTTTTCTTCTGGGTACACATATGGCCAGATAGCAACTTTTTTAGGGACGAGAGATTAATAGAATTAACGTGTTATTTAGGTCTGATCTCATTTCCTGAGGGCCTGGCTGGAAAAGACAAGGGGGCCCCTAATCTCTCCCCCAGGGACCCCCAGGCTGCCGGCCCAGCTCTGGCATGAATGAAGAGGCTTTTGGTTTTCATTCATAAAAATGGAGGTGGAAGCGGCAGCCTGTCTGGAAAGAATGCAGCACTGTTCTCAGCTGTTTCCTGTTGATTATGTAAATCTGTAAAACACAATCTGAGGATAATAGCAGTAATACCAGGGCCTTTTCTGTTTACTTAATATCAAAGCAACAAATGCTACGAACTGAAATTGATTTATTGTATGTACATACACTATAAATTTCACATTTTATGTTGGCATTACTATCTATAACTTATTGTCTAATTATTAGCTATAAATTAGACACACTAAAAGCCAATAAATAAAGTGATGAGGGCTTCATATGTGTGAGTGATTTGTCTGCATTAGTTCTTTACATCAGTGGAGGAGATCATTGACATGTTTTGCATCCCTCCCAGTCGTTTAGAAGCATTTATTCTGCCTCCTAAAGGAGTTTGTTTGTTGTGAGCTGTGTACGGACTGGGCAGTCAGTGGCTAATTAAATCAGTGGTAATTTCCTCGACAGGCCCATTACTTGAATGAAACCCAGAGAGATCTTTATAGGTCCAAATGAACTGGGTTAGATGTTTTATGGAGCATTCACTTAAACTGTCTTGCTTTGCTTTGATTGAATCCCAGCTCCAACAAACAACGCTACTGACGTGGAGCACTGTGGTTAATCCTCACAAATCTGTTGTCCAGAATGTTTTAACCTACTCTTTTGAATATTAAATGAGATGTTGTGCTGTATACATATTATATATATTGCCTTAAAATGGAAAATAATAAGCAAATAAATGCATACATACACACATGGGTTTTAGCTTTTAGCTGAGCCCATGCATTATTTTTAAAATGCTTGCTTTCTTCTTTTCCAGAAGTGCCTAGCTGTCACTCTGTATATCTTAGACAAGAAGGATATCTGGCCCACAATAACAGAACAGAGGGTAAGTATCCACAGTAATATTTGATCTTATATATTTTATTATTTAAAGTGTCTAATTTGAAGTTGTATTAAATGTATAAAATAAAATCTCAACGTCTTTATTCAATAGGATGTATGTTCGACAAAGTTGCAAGGCACTTCTATGATGACACCTGTGTGGTACCAGAGAAGGTTGAAGGTATGTTTTTATATTTATTTATTTATAAATATGTATTTATATTTTTTAAATTTATTTACTCATTCATCTATCTTTCTAAAACAATATCATTGTGTGTGTTGCCCCTAGGCATTATGAGATTTAATGCTTTTTATAATTTTCCCTCCCCCAGGTGATATAAAGCAGGAGGCGGGGCTGTACCGTGAAGGCCCAACCTATCAGAGACGAGGTTCGCTGCAGCTCTGGCAGTTTTTGGTTGCCCTATTGGATGACCCCTCAAATTCAAACTTCATTGCATGGACTGGCCGGGGCATGGAGTTTAAACTCATTGAGCCTGAGGAGGTACTAACTAGCCTCAATATTACATTTTTCAACCAAGATTTTATCTGTATGTGGCCTATTAAGTGTTATGTTTGGGCTATTTAATAAAAAATATTTTTGGACATTAATAATTTAATTTAAAGTAAGTAATTTATTATAAATAATTCAGCCCTGTAAAACCTGACATGAAATAAAAACATTTTAATTTTTTTTTACATTTAATTTAAAAAACATTTTATTGAGCATTTAGACTTTTTTGTCTAGATTATTATTATTATTTTTTTTTTTTGCTGAATATCATATTTGTTACTGAAGGCTTTTATGGTTGATATATTAAGATATTAAGATATAAGAGAATATATCCCAGCTTATACCTGAAAAAAAAAAAAAAACACTTTTATTCAGATGGCCAAATTGAGCAAATATATAATGCTGCAGTTGCTTTTCAGCTAAATTTTAATCATGCTGATACCATAGAGGCTTTTGAATTTTGTCTATCAAATATGATATGGTCGGCTTTATAGGGTTAAAATAATTTTAGGAGATTACATATTGCCTAAATGCATCGTTATCTGATTATGGTTATGAAATTGAAAGTATCTCAACCCTTTATGCAAGTTTTGATTCCTAGAGAGACTCTTCATTTGTTTGTTCGAAAGTGTCTGTTATGTCCATCCAAAAAACGAAGTATTTCAACATGTCGACTCTCCAAAAGGTCCGAAGTGTTTGGAAAGTGCGGACAGAGATTTGTTTGTGTAAAGTATCAGCAACAGTGGGATTTGTTAGTCCTGTATATATGTGTGTGCGTGTACTGGCGTTGGTCCACCGGGCAGCTGTAGAGAACAGGGGAGTCATTCAATCGTTGGGTTTGGCTGGGCGGGTGCAAGGCGTGAATGAAGCACAACAGAGTGAAAAAGGCCCACAGCGCGGGGCTCTGGGAGAGAGCGGTGGGAGGGAGATTTGAAAAGGAGGGGGCACAGGTGGGGGGTCATGTGGACAGGTGCAGGAACATCTGCCATGATCTGCTGTTTCTAATGAACACATCTCCGACTAGAGGTATGAGTACACGGCTGTGGCCAATGAGAGGACGCCGATTTGTATTTCACCCCTTGACAGGATTCAGCTGCAGATCCGTCAATGCTTTGTTTTTGCTGCCTGTCTAGTTTAGTAATGAGTGGGTGTTAGGTCTTATATTTACGTAATGTTTGGATATATTGCGTTCATTTGTGACAACATAGTTCTTTTGTTTCAAAGGTGGCACGGCGTTGGGGAATACAAAAGAATCGACCTGCTATGAACTACGACAAGCTTAGCCGATCACTGCGCTATTACTATGAAAAAGGCATCATGCAAAAGGTAATGTAGGCTAACAAGCTTAGCTACATCTTCTGACACATACTAAAACTCATCATAACCTCTTTTCAGAATACTTTCATTTTGGCATAAGTTTTCACTTTTTTTCATAATAAGCTGCTTTTTAATTATGATGATGCTAATATGCTAATAAGAAAATGTAAGTGAAGTCTGAATGCCCTCTTGTTCAAAAGGATGCATGGAATTTATTAAAAGTTACAATTAATTACAAATTATATGTATTTAAAATAAATAAACTTTTGTTTATCAAAGAGTATGTTGTATGTTGTCTTTTCACTGTTGAAATGTATAGTAATATTCCGGTTTCCTGATTCAAAGGTGGCAGGTGAAAGATACGTGTATAAGTTTGTCTGCGACCCCGAGGCTTTGTTCTCCATGGCCTTCCCCGACAATCAGCGTCCGGTGCTGAAGACCGACCTGGAGCGGCAGATCAACGAGGAAGACACCGTGCCCTTGTCACACTTCGATGAAAACATGGCGTACATCCAAGAGGGTGGCTACTGTAACCCGCACCCATACAACGAGGGCTACGTCTACTGAAAACTGCTACCGGCCGTTCGAAATCAAAACCAACTTTCAGACTTGTCCCTCGTTTCCTTCAGTCATTCCCCAGGACAAAAGAGAGCACTTTATGGACAGAGGATGATAGCAGTGTGTAAACCTACAAACGTACTGATGTAGTTATTTTAGATGCTCCTTTGGTGATGTTTGTCGCTACTGAAGGGGATGGGGTGTCTCAGCATGCCGTTTTCTCACTGCAAAAGACTCTTGAGGGCAACTGGCCTCTCTTCGGACAGATGTTTTGAACTATTTAGACAAATTAGAGTCTGGAGCACGAGAGTGGAAAAATCCCAACCTCTTTTACCATTGAATCTCTTGGATTGTTCGTGGAACGCTTTGTCATTTTCGCACATTTTCTCAACATTTGCATTTCTCTACCTTGGTGTTAAACTGAGTAAATAATACAGTGTATTACAATGGAAATAAAATCCTTAAAACTCTCCATCTCAAAGTGAGCACATATCTGAACTTATCTGAGTAAATGGCCCACATTATTTCTTGCCCATTCAAGACCCATAAAGTGATGAAATACTTGCACAGTTATAACAAACGACTGATTCGTGTTGTTTGTGGAAGAATATTATATACTAATATTCAAGTTATACCCTTATATATATATTCTCCTATGAATATGTCTTAGAAGAGGGAAGATGCAGGCAATTTTCTCAATGAACAACAGATTTTTAATAAAGATAAAAAAATAAACTGACATGACAGCATGATTTTGTAATACAGTACATGGTGTTTCAAATACTACTCTGATTTTTTTCTTAAGATCTATTTAAATAAAAATCTGTATACTTAAGTTACAATACAGTTTGACTGACACCATACTGTATTTTACTGAATATGACATTTTAACCAAATGCACCTTTATAGAAATCAAACCGTTCTTTTCAGAAAAGTCTTCAGACAGCTTCACGTGTTTCTATGACATCATTCTATGAAAGTTACATTTCTACTATTAGAGTGACAAATTGCATTTTTATTAGGAAAAAAGTGGATGTTGGTCCATTAATCGCTCCCCCATGCCATCATTGAAAATATGAAACGTGTATATTCAGGTTAATGCACCTCAATGCTGCTTTATGTGTAAATTTAAAGTATGATCAGACGGCAGCTATGCCCTGCAGTACGTTAATTTGTTGTTGTTTTTTTTACAAAAAAACGTCAGTGTTTATTGAATGTAAAAAAATATATACATAATTGCAAAGGGAATGGCAATAGCTACACTTCTGTAATAAAATAGTGTTGAAATACAATTGGGTTGTTTTTTAAATGCATTTTTTTATGTGCTTTTTGTCAATCTTTGTCTCATATTTCAATCACAAATGCAGTGTTGTTCCCTAGTAAATGATTTCATTCGGGTTCCAAATCCACAATAAAACTGACAAAAATAGAAGTTATTACTTGAAATTGAAAATACACACACACACACACACACACAAATTAAATGAAAAAGCAAAATGTTGTTTACATTTTCCTTTATTGTTTAATATCTTGACTTTTTGTACTGTGAAATGATACTTACATAAACAAACCATGATACCTTGGTTTATCCAACATATGTTTGAGTGGTGCAGACAAACCGCCATCCTTTATATGCTTATACAAACACTTCATCATCACAACAACACACTGGTAAACAAGCTTGACAACTGTGTCCCATAATATCAAGCACACACTGGCCCAAGGCTGTGGTCAAATTTGTCTGTTAAAACGACCGTCACGGTTACCAAAAAAGCACAAATGACTGTGGTTTATTCAAACATCTCCCATTAAAATCTCATGCAAAACCTCACGGCGCTCGAAGTATGTGGTGGAATAGCGAGGAAGTGTTCTGGAAAGAGAGTTGAAAAGAGGTCAGGGGGAAAAAAGGACCCATGTAAAGTTGGATAATCTCCGTGCTAATCTTGTTAAACAAGTATTTCAATGGGGCTACAGATGTCCTCTTTCTGTTATCTTGTACGCTGAATTGTTCTCAGATCTATTTGAATACTCTACGCCCAGAATAGACCGTTTTTATTTGTTTCGAAATGTACCATGTGAACCTGCATGGAAAAACACTGATTGTTTTTATTTTCACCGCTTCGTTTGTAATCTGTGCTTCTACGTTTGTGACATTAAACCTCTCTAAAATGGTCTTTAACCCATTAACCCAATAAATCATCTATTACCTGTAAGCAAATAACTACTAGATCCATTAGCAAAGTAGCTCCAGCAGTTTAGCTTGATTCTGTCTGTTTGCTTCGAGTCCAGCTCCCTTGCTTAGTTTTACGGCAGGCTGTGTTTACTCATGGGAAATGGTTTGTGTTGTCTGAGTGGTTGTGACACTCACATGTTTGACAAGTGAAATGAGACCAAATGTTCTCCTTGTAGCCGAAACGTCTTTGAAGCACTGGTTTTTAATATGGCGTGTTTACCTACGAAAAGACTCTCAGCCTTCAGCCATCCTAAGCCAAAGTAACTTAGCGGTGAACATAAATCATTCACGAGGTAATTCCAGGGAACAACTGCGCTGGAAACGTGGACTGATATAACGATGACCATTTAAACTGTTAACAGTCACCGAAAATAAACAGCAATTTGAAGTGTTACGCTTGAGCAAATATTTAAGATGGCGAACAAATGTTGTGTCTGTGGTATCTCATATACAACCCATTATAGGTGAGAGCTGTGCACATTTTAGTGTTTAAATGCTAATATTCTCTATTCTCTGATTTTAAGCAGTTAAAATATTTTGGCACTTTTTTCCATTGCATCTGTTGGCATGTATGGAAACACTCTGAACATAGACCTGATTTGCACACCTTTGATAATCGTATGTAGCGAGATGATCAAAGATGGGGGTAGTTGCTGCTGACTCTGGAAAGGATCACGGTGTTGGAACAATAATTGATGCTGAGCTGAGGCTGAACTCAGGCATTGCCACCGGTTGACACCCATTACATTGTTCAGCGTTGCTCACATTGCAGGTTCATGGCAGATAAAAACACAAAAGGGGTCTGGCTTTTGGGAGAGATGTCTGCAAGTACGACAGTGATAAATCGCTTTTGATGTGTGCTCAGAAAGCAGTGAAATTGGGTCGTGGTGCTGTGCTATAGCTCTGGGTCACATGCATCTGCGCCGGTTATAATCAGATGCTGGCAGACGGCGGGAGTCAGAAGTTAGTCTGGAGCGATCTTCGTCTTGATTAAAGTTCACATCAACAGAAATGTCTAAACTTTTTTTTTCATGTTACTCTACTAGATTTTTTGTGTGTGTGATTGTCCATGAATCTGAAATATAATGATAAATTAAGAACAACTTTTTTTGTGTACTATAATTGTACAGAAAGTCATTCTGTAATTGTATGCAAATTAGTATATAGGGAAGACCTGGGATGATTGCAAAACATTAAATATCTTAAGAAATTATGACACTCATTCAGTTCTTTCTCTTTTATCAGAACTGTGTGGTCAGTGGCTACATTAAAACTGTATGACTGCAAAGAAGGAGCATTTATGATTTAAAACGAACACTATTTCATTAAAGTAGCTTGTTGAAAACTGCCCTTGACTTACTAGCTGATAAATATATTTTAGTTGAAAGGATTTAACCCATTTAGCATAATAATAAAGTACTTATACTTTTGCTTTAAACACAAATTACTCATGAATGCTAAAACAATTAGTACGATATGGAGGTAATATTCACGAATTTTTCTGTATGCAAAAATAAATGTAATCGTTTTATTACAGTTAGAACATACAAATGTGTTTTATACTAAAATATAGCATGACATATTACATATTTACTATATATATATATGGCTTTTCAAAATACATTTTTATATTTTAATATTATGTTTTCCCGTGTGTAAATATTATAATAGGGACTTATAAATTTGTCTCCCCTGATAGTAATATGAGATGTCAAATGATGATGATGGACAGATGTTGATGCAGACAGTATTTTAGCACTCACTTCCACTCTGCCAGCTCACAGTGCTAGTGTTTTGTGTACTGATCAGGTTAGTAAGCAGTTTGACTCCCTGGTCAGTCAGGCTGCAACTGGCCTCTTCTGCCACGTGTCACACAGCGAAGCTGGCGAAAGGAAAGGCTCTTCACCTTCTACAATGTCGTTTGATCTCTGCCGTCCTGTCAGGCACAGACAGGTCCACATAACACTGTCCTCAGAGAGCTGGGCCAACCCATCTGTCACTAGAGAGACAGAGAAAGAGAGAGAGCAGACAGAGACAAAAGGAAAGGGTTAAGCAGGGAGAAATCAATGAGGAGAGGTCCAAAATATGATTCCCCTTGAGTTTTTTGTATGCTGTTTTGACAGAGATTAACCTTTTCATGCAATATATGTCTAAAAAATAATGTAGACATTCAACATGTTGATTATTATTCCAAAAGTGCATATTTTACATATGTCTTTGCATGTAATGCTTAAACCTTATAGTTTAAAAAACAAAACCTGTGTCCACAGAAAAGGCTCAGCAGATTTCCACAGACCTGAGATACATTCCAATTCACTCATTGGTCATATATAAAATCCATATTACTGGCCCATTGTGTGTTTGTCTGTTAAATATTTTAGCTAATTTGATTATGATTTTAGCTATAAAAAAATGACATATTTAACATACTTTGTGGCATGAAATAAAAATACGTAATAAAACACACACACACACACACACACACACACACACACACACACACACACACACACACACACACACACACACACACACACACACACATATATATATATATATATATATATATATATATATATATATATATATATATATATATATATATGTATGTACATATGTTGGTGTCTATGTACATATGAATACCCTTACACTTACAATTATTTATTTTAATTTTAAATAAAGTAATATATTTATTCAGCAAGTGATGCATTAAAATGATAAAAAATAACCTTATATACACTGACAATTTTAATAAACATTTTGACTTCAAATAAATGTTGTTCTTTTGAACATTATATTCATCAAAGACATTGTAAGCATCATTTTATTAAATGCATTATTTAGCAGTTTTGACACAGGAGCCATGTATTAACGCTGAGATCCATTTTCTGTAGAAAACATAGGCAAAGCAGATTTTAAAAGATCCATTTTAAAATATAATAAAATAGAAAACACATTTTTTTTTTACTGTAATTATATTTAGCAAAATTACTGTTTTCAGTATTTGATCCAGTAAATGTAACCTTTGGTGAGACTTATTTCAAACACACACACACAGTATATATATATATATCTTACAGAATGTGTAGAGTACATTTCAAAATTGCTATCATTACTTTTGTTCAAACTGTACAGCAAAGATAGGACAGAGACTGTACAGAAGCTTCAGAAAGTCATGACTGATTATGACAGCGAAGAACAAAAGAGGAGAAAAAGCTTCCCATGATCTACTGTTAAAAACGAGGAGCCACACAGCAGTCATGTCATCTCCACAGATGAAGTCTTGTCATCGCACTGCCTGGAAAATACACTAGTAGAGGTGGAGTCAAGACTAATGTTACTGAGGTAAATTTAGGCAGACACATTTATAACGCCCCTTGGCTCCTGAAATAGCCTTTAAAAAAGAAACCTAGAAATAGGCCCTCTGAATAATGACGTCTTTTTCTCTGCTTTGCTTAGTTTTTATACAGAAATTGGATCTCAGCATTAATGTATGGCCCCTGTGTCAAAATTCTTAAATAATGCATTTATTAAAATATACCTCAGCTCTTTAAGGATGATAATGGATACCTCCACCTTAAAAGTTATAACCGTTAATCTGCAGAACAGAGTCATTGTCCTTAAGTACATACAAAAAACAACTTTCGCAATTCAAAAACACCTCGAAATAGAGATCATGAGAATAAAAGCACCGTTCATTCAGCCCTCGCCACGTGTTGTAATTATATCGCAAAAACAAATTCACAGTTTGTGACATAAATGAAATGCTTAACTGTCTACCCAGCTAAACGGCAATGTTCTCTGAACTTTGGCTAATGTTCTGACAAGATTCTTTCAAAGTTAGAAACAAACACTCTTGCATTAACGATAATATAATGTTTCTTGTTAAAGTTATAATAAAGTCTTTAATAAAGTTCTAAAATTGTTAGCACAAAAAAAAATAATAAGTTGAAATGCTTCAGTTTGATGTTCATTTAATATATATATATATATATATATATATATATATATATATATATATATATATATATTCACTACATTTCAATACTTTTCTCAAAACGTTTAGAGGACATTTAAAAGTAATGTTCCCATAATGTTTGCAAACTGAAATGTTCTGGCAAGATTTAAGAACAAGTTATGAACAAAAACATTCTTCAAGTAAAGTTAAATGATGGTTCATTCCCAATTACGGTCTTTAATTACATTCTCAAAATGTTAGCACAAAAAAAAAAAACATTCCAAAATGTAAAGTTCTTATAGTGTTTGTAAAAATTAAGATTCTCTAATAGTTATGAACAAACATTCTCCAGTAACTTAGTTTTGAATAACGGTCTCACAACATTTATGAAATGATGGTCTCATTTTTTTAAACATTAATACTTAACCATTTTTAGAAAGTTTCGAGAACATTCAAAAGTAAAGTTCCCATTATATTTGCAAAATTTCCAGCCTGATCATATTTTATGAGGTGGCTAATTCATTGAATTTGTATGACCCCATTCATACAGATACATTTGATTTGTGCTAAATCGTATGTATTTTACGAGTTGCACAATTTGTATGAATTTGTACGAATGACCTACACCTAACCCCGTCCCTAAACCTACCCTTCACTGGGGTCTAGACAAATTGAAGAAAATCAGATGAGTGAGTTCATACAAATTCTTACGAATTTGCCACCACATAAAATAACATTGAAATTTCCCTTGATGTTTCTCTAACATTTGTATAACCAAAAATTTTTTTTTCATATTTTCCATTTTAAATGTTAAGAAAACATTTAGAAACTAACATTTTCATAACGTCATAAGAACGTTAACAAAACATTCGTTTAAAGAGCATGAGTTTGTAAAATTTGTAAAACTTCAGTCACACTGAATTACGCGGGAAAAAAACGGATGCCATCAAGAGTGCACGTGGTCAAGCATGAATAAAAACCTTTGTGAAAACATTTTTCTTTTATGCATCTATTTATGAGTGATGCACGGTGCGTGCAAGTGTGTATTGGGGTGCATGCATTTATTTATTTATTTTCTGCCTTAAAAACAGATGGGTCCTTGTGCTGAACGGAAGTTGTGTTGACTCGGTTGGCTCGTGATTGGTGGATGCCGTCCAACAGCAACACGGGGAGGGGTGTTAGTAGAAGTGCAGTTTGTCTACTTCAGATGTGCTGTGAACAGAACAGAAGGAAGTGAAGAGGTAGGTGCGCCATGCTCCACGTGTCTTAGCGATGCAGCACGGGCCACGATGGGCAACAACCCTCTCGCACTCTTGTGAGTCCAGACATATGTAACTGTGTAAACACTGCGTTGGAAGGAAAGCTGGTGTTGTCGGCTCCTTGTAGAGAAAGTCAGCCAAAGAGCTCATCATTAAGTCCTGCTGGGAAGAACATAGGGTGTTTATTTAGTGTGCGCTCTAGACCACTTGTGCCTCTTTGTGGTTTATTAGGCTAATATTTCAAGTGGAAACTGATTCCAGAACGGCATCTAGAATGTGACACTAATATCTGCATAGTTAGAAAACAAAGAGGAATATTATACGACACTAAGGAGGAACAGCAAGTAGCAAATTATAGTACTAAATAAAGCTTTTTTGCACACACATCACCTTTCTTATGCTTGAGGTAACCAAAGCTGTATTTGATTTATCAAAAATACATGAATAATCCATAATATAGTGAAATATTATTACAATCAAAAATAGCTGTTTTCTGTTTTAATTTATTTAAAAAAATTATTTATTCCTGTGATTTAAAGCTGAATTTTCAGCACCATTACTCCGGTCTTCAGTGTCACTTGATCCTTCGGAAATCATTCTAAAATGCCGATCGCCTGCTTAAGAAATATATTATTATTATTCATACTGAAAACAGTTGTGCTGCTTAATATTTAGCCTTTTGGGGAAACCAATAAATATTTCTGGATTATTTGATGAATACAAATTTTAATAAACATTATTATTATTATTATGTATTATTATTATTAATCAATTTGGTACAATATAAAATTTGGTTACATTTTTGTACAATTTATGGTAGTCTTCACTGACAATTTAATGCATCCTTGCTAAATAACAGTGTCAATTTCTTAAAAAAATAAATTCTGACTTGAAACTATATATATATATCTGTGTGTGTGTGTGTGTGTTGTTTTATAATATTCAATAGTAAATACATCAAGAAGAGACACTTATAGGACCTGTTGCATTGTGGGATTTTCTGAGGTAAATTCATGTTCTTTTCCACGACTCCTACTCAGATAACCTTATAATATCCTCAATATAAAATCACATATGTTAGAAGCACATCAACCAAAGTAAACCATCACAAAACATAATTTTTGTGACAATGTAAAATAGCCACCCCCTCTGTGCCATTTTTATCTTTTCGACATAAGTAAACAATGCTAACGGCGGCATTATGTTTTCAATTTTCCGCTGCTCTGCGCACGAGATTTGAAATCATTTATCTTGCATCCAAAAACAATGGGATCCCTCCATATGGTTTTATTTGTGTGCATCTGGCTCAGCAAGCGGCATACAGTTACCATCCTATATTTCCAGCTTTATTCGCACCTAGCAATGAAAGCCAAATGTGAAAATTGAAGGCAGAAGGATCGTGTGACGGGATTAATTAGACAAGGCCAAGTGAAGTCACACTCTTCATGGCAACACACTTGAACCTTCAATTACGCACTGCACAAAGCAATTAAAAACCTCCCTCTCTTTCTCTGTCCTATGGAGACTACCTGTTACTGCTGTTTGCTTTCTCTGTAGGGTCCCCCTGGGGCACCAGGCAGACTCCAGGTCCAATCCGCAGGTCGGTAATTACAATTGATCAATTGTTGTCGGGAGGTGAAATGACTTGGTTGTTTTAGCCAGAGCTCAATTTGAGGTGTCCATTTTTAACGGGTTATTTATATGGCAGGTGGTTAGGAAAAGAAAAGAAAAGGGGGAGGAGGTAGAGAGATGAAAAGAGTAGCTGGAGGAAGAGATTGGGAGAGAGAAGACAATTTAACAAATTCTAATCGCTGACAGATCTCAGCTTTTTCCTTTTCATTGTTTCTGGAGTCATCTGGTGGCTGGTTGGATGGATCTGGGCCGGAATTGGCCAATTTTGCACACCTTTCAGCCCAAACTGGTCAATTTCTCTTTCTGAAACGATTTCTATACATTTGTCATACCTTTAATCAATTTGGGTATAGTAACTTTTGTATTAAGGTTACACTCTGATAAATGCATTGTTGCTAAGTTAATGCAAGAAGAGTTCTACAAATGTTTCAGTCCCAACTTGAATTCTGCATGCAATGAACTTCAATTCGTAAAACAGAAGTTTAGCTAATCGATTTTAATTCTGTCTAAAAAAAAATCATAAAAAAATTGCTTGTTATTTCACAAATAATTACAAAGAAATGGAAAGTAACAGTGAATTAAACATGACATTTTGAAGTACAAAAGAATAATAATAAAATTCTATTATTGTATGTAAAACGTACTCTAAAGATCTGTGATTTGTTTGCCCTTTTTGCTTCTGCACAATTTTGAAAAAGCCAGAAGCTAAAAAATTTTAAACTGATAATAAATTGATGCATTAAAAATAAACATTAAAATTCGTAACAAAATAAACTAGCTGCAAAAAAATAAAAATAATAATAAGAAGAAGAATTCATAATTAACTACTATTTTACATATTACATTTATATATTTTTTGTATATATGTATTTTAAATGTATAGAGGAAAATTTTATTAAGTTCACCAAACATGTTTTTTGTTTTGTTTTGTTTTATAAAAAGAACAGCTTTTCCCCCCTTTGTTATAGCTTCACAACTTTTAATATTACCATCTTTGTTAAAAATCAGGACAGCGCCAGAGCTGTTAGTGCCAGCGAGACTCAAAAAGCTCAAGATGTCATCTAAATGACATCAAAAACCCATCACCATCTAAAATCACAGAAGAAACTGCAGTAAACAGGCTTATGGGTACATGGCCAAATCCATACCACACTTCCAGGAAAACACATTATACATTTATAAGACGCTTTTATCCAGAGAAACTTACAGGCTATACTTTTTTTATTCTCTTCCAGTACGTGTATTCCTTGGGAGTTGAACCCACAATCTGTTGCACTGCTAACGCAATGCTCTACCACTGAGCCACAGGAACACTACTATAATACTAATACTATTATAAAGCCATATCTTCTGTATGGCAATGACCACTGCACTTCCCAGAAAACGCTCAGCTACAGTATAATGCTGTATCTGCTCTAACAGAGAGTATCATTAATCTCATAATGATCTGACTGTGGTGGCAGACGGGGAGCGTATTTTTCTTTCCAGCTCACAGGCAGTCCTTTCACATGGATCACTCTGCTTTGCTTTGTTCCAGCCTCTGGGACGTCACCTCTTGGCACTGCTTGTATTTATATGGGACATTTGATTGATTTAGATTTATTCCCCACTCCTCAATAAATGTAGTGTAAGGCCACAATATTGTTTTCTAAGTGACAGGCCCTGAGCTGAGACTCTTTATCTTTGTTTTTCTCTCCCTACCTAGCGTTCTTGTCCTTAAGCAATCTTTAGCCTGAAGCTGTTTGCAAAAACTCAACCCACTACAAACAGAATGCTTCACAGAGAGATCTGCTTCACTTCCTTAAAGCTGTTGTGTCTCCTGTGGTTTCATCAGTTCTGGAGCTCAACCAAAACCCTCCACATTTCAGCCCGAGAAGATGCTGTTTGCACTGTTTCCCATTTACAGTCCAGATTTTTCACAGGAAAAAACTGTTTGTTTTTGATCGCGATTCCGCCGGGATGCACCAAACGTAATTGCAAAATACCGTCTTACCAAATAAGGTTTTTACAGTACCAACACAGTACCAAAAGTGTTTATCATACGGAAGGAAACAAAAAATGTCTGTAAAATCAAACAAAAATGCATTAAAATGACAATAACCAACGCTATCTCACAACCAATTTGTATGTATTTTACGAGGTGGCTTATTCGTACGAATTTGTACAACCTCATTCGTACGATTTTATACGACCCCAGTGACGGTTGGGTTTAGGGGCGGGGTTAGGTGTAGGTCATTCGTACAAATTCATACGAATTGTGCAACTCGTAAAATACATACGATTTGGCTACAATCGTATGAATTTGTACGAGTGTGGTCGTACAAATTCGTACGAATAAGCCACCTTGTGAAAATGTACGAATTGTCGTGAGATCGGGTTGCAATAACACATGGATATGACATGAAAAGGAAAATTGACAGTTTTGCACATTCATAAAGAACAGCAGAACTGTGATTTACAGCTTAAAATGCTGTCGAATGAGCACAACTTCAGATTGATGATTTCTATTGAAATTACCAGATTTCACTATTCAGTATTTTTGTGCCATGACCAACTATAACACTGCTTTTGGCCATAGACATATCTCAAAGCACTCTCCATGCAAATTGAAGTCACTTAAATATTCTAACACAAATATAGTATGCTAATATTCATGAGGACACAACAGCCACACTTATTTAGATTTCTTAAATGTAGCCAGTAGCTATAAACCTGAAAACATCTAATTCCCAGAATGCACTCTCATTTTAAGGGGACCAGGTATGTATCCTATCTAGGCTGAAGAATGCAGATGTCTCGGGCTCAGCCTCCGTTACTCTGTGGCCCTGGGTAACGAAGTTAGTCTCGTTTGAAAAACAGACTCTAGCTTGAGCAATACTTGCTTTAATTCTCATTGAGGCAGCAAATTGACAGGCCTCCCTTAAGATCTTGACAGGTAATGAAGATTTAATGTCAGAATTATGATCGTTAAAAACTAATGATTGATTTTTGGGGCAGATGATAAGCTATTAATTTAACCTTCTCTTCCTGTAATAATGCTGGTCAGTCTGCCAGTTATTAGATCACAATTAGCTTGTGCAATTTGCATGGAACCAGAGAAGCATGTAGTCAGGCTGTTGTTGTGTCTCAATATTTCTCCAGGGCTCTGTGGTAAAATGTGCTCTTATATCACAATCTGTTAAAAAAAAACAAAAACAAAAAAACAAGGATGGCCCAAAAGCCTATTTTTGTGGTTCTGCTTTTCTGTGTTGAACTAGAGGGATGAGAAATGATAAAATGCTGATTAAGCGTGTTTGCACGCGTGTGTATCTCTGGGTGAGCGCGTGAAGCTCTCCAGATGGCAGCCAGCCATATGGAAGCATGCTGAAATGAACTGGCCAGCACTTTGCTGTGACAATATGGCCACACAAACATCAAAGTTGAAATGAATGCTCTGATTAACAATGATTTTATAGATGTTAAGTGCTTTTATTCCAGCTAATTATTTTAGTCAAGAACAATTTTCATGCTTGTGTCCCTAATGATCTGCTTTTATTTGCTTGCATGTTTGTTCATGGGAGTGATGTTTGTGCCAGAATGTTTCCATGCAGGCCTGAGATATTATTAATGCTTAATGGTATTCATACATATCCAGCCATGTCTAGTTAAAATTAAGACTAAAACTAAAATGACAAAAGAAAAAGAAAGAAAGAAAGAAAGAAAACAGGAATCAAATTGAAATACCAGGAAAACTAGCTTACAGTACTAAACTATACTATAATATGTCATGGTT
Source organism: Carassius auratus (assembly GCF_003368295.1). Lineage (NCBI taxonomy): Eukaryota > Metazoa > Chordata > Actinopteri > Cypriniformes > Cyprinidae > Carassius > Carassius auratus. Next base: position 12,501,711 of record NC_039282.1, on the reverse strand, counting down.
AAAAAAAAATCATATTCACCACAAGGAAGTGTTTGTTTTATGCATATCTAATTTTTTATGTGTATTTAGATCAAATGTATGTTTGTATATTATGTGTGTGTGTGTGTGTGTGTGTGTGTACATATACAGAGAGAAATGTCTCTAGTAGTTCAGTAAAGGATTTAGTTTCTCTCTCTATAAGAAAAAAAATATTAAATTAAAATACCCAGAAAAGTACAGTAAAACTACAGTAACTAAAACTAAACTAAAATGCATTTCATGATTTATTTGTGACAATTATTCACCTTAATGTAGCATATTCTGTTTTATGCACATTTTGTAAAGTTTACGAGTATTTTTAAGCAGGATTCTATGTGTTATTCCAAAATTTGCATAAAACATGGAGAGAAATAGTTATTACTTTTCCCTAACAAAGACAAATTTCATAAAGTTTTTTTTATTATTATTATAATATGCAAAAAAAAACTCAGCTTCAGAATACTAAAACTAAAATAAAATTATAAATACTAAAACCAATAAACCAAAACTAAATAAAACTAACAATCATAGTGTGAAAAGAACTAGATGGAAATGAAAACTAAAATTCAAAACTATATTAACTTTGGTACTCTAAAGCCAAAAAGTACTCTGAAACTTTCTAATAAATAAATGCCACTTGGTTTGATATTTTTGTTGATGCAATGATTTTCATGTATTTTTAAGTGGGGCCTTATTTTCCCAATACTTTTAGGGCCCGTTGCATATCAGTTAACTTGCATATAACTGCTAACAAGTACAACAAGCGCAGACATGGATTGCAGTATCAATGCTAATAAGTGCACACACATGTGAGTGTGTCCTGTGCCAGCACTGTGCTAAGAATCTGCTCCCATAGTTTTCTCTCTCTCTCTCTTACACACACACACACACACACACACACACACACACACACTCCTGGCACTCTCCCCCCAGCGCCTCACAGTTCTGCTCCGGGTTCTACCTGTCCACCAACCTATTTATAGGCAACATATTTACTTTTCCGGCATGCACTCTCTGTGGCATTCTCCAGTATCTTACCCTTCAATAGGAGCAAACAAGTCCACTTCTACAAGAGGAAGTCACTGCTGTGACAGAGGTGTTCTGGCACCCAGGGGTCCCCAGCCCCCATCTCCAATGGGTGAGAAAAGAGAAGCTGAAAACTCCATAAACATACTGCAATGTAGGAGCCGAAAGCCCCCCTGTTTTGAACATGCCACTTCTTGTAATTAAATGCACTTGCTGTTTTTTTTCTTCCTGTCACAGCAGGAATTATACTATTGCAACTTGCACCAAATATAGCTAATTATAAAGAAGATGTTACAGCACTTTATGAGGCATAACAAGGTGATAAGCCATTTTTAAGGCTGGAAGTGAACTTTATCACCCAGACTGTCTGTGAATGTGTCAGCTGTACTCACTTTGATGAATAACAGATTTGTACACTGGGAAAACAAGAGGTGATTGGTTGTAATATTAAATTTGGGGTAACAAAAACTAACTGAAGGTTTAAACTAATTATATGAATGTTGGTGTTCATGAAAAAAAACTTGCTCTCCAATAAATGCTATAAAACAAAGATTTGATGGGAAAATGAAAGCAAACATCTGGCCTCACTTAGAGTGTTAAAAAGTGATCATTATAGATCTGAAAACTCCTTCTCTCTCTCTCTATGTATGTGTATACACACACAAACACACACACACACACACACACACACGTTTGTTTTTGTGAAAAGTGGGGACATCCCATAGGCGTAATGGTTTTTATACTGTACAAACTGTATATTCTATGGCCCTACACCAACCCTACACCTAACCCTAAACCTCACAGGAAACTTTGTGCATTTTTACTTTCTCAAAAAAAACTACCTGTGTCATACCCATGTCATTATACAGAGTTGTGCCCTGATAGGTCACAAAAACAAGAGTGCACGCACAAACACACACACACACACACACACACACACACACATATACGGTATATAGGGTACATTTTGTTCGGCAAGATTTTTAAATATTTTTTGTGAGAAATCTCTGATGCACGCCAAGGCTGCTTTTATTTGATAAAAAAATACAGTAAAATCAGTAATATTACAAAATATTATTGCCATTTAAAAGAACTTAATTTATCATCATATATATATATATATATATATATATATATATAATTTATTCATGTGATGGCAAAGCACAAAACTATTAGAGTCCTTCAGAAATCTTTCTAATATGCTGATTTGGTGCTGAAGAAACGTTTTATTGTTATTATTGAAAACAGTTGTCATATGTAAGATTTTTGTGAGAACATAATATATTTGTTTCACAATTCATAGTTCAAAAGAACAGCATTTTCTGTTTATTCAGTTCTTTATTGTCACTTTGAATGTATCCTTGATGATTATTTTATTTTATCTGATTGACCCCAGAGTTTTGGAAAATAATTTTTTTTTTGCCATTATTTAATCACTTTTGTGTCATTCCAGACCCTTATGTTGTTATTTTTTTCATCGAAAATTGTTCACACAACACCTTTAGATACACAGTTTGTTGTAACCTTGCTGAAAAATCTGACGACGAATACTATAAAAGTTAAAAAATGTAGTCCGTGGAACTTAAAAGAATTGAAAGCCTCATGACTGATTTGTATTGGAAACTTAAAGCTGAAACTTAAGTTACACACAGACAATATTCCCTTCTCAAATCTCACTGTCACCTAATGTTGTTGGAAACGATTGGTGAGAAGATTCTACAAAATTTCCCTTATTGGGTTCCATGAATAAAATAACAGCATACAGGTGTGTTAACTATTAATTAACAAAATAATTTTCATTTTGGGGGTGAACTATTCATTTAACTACGGTCAAATGAATAACATAAAAACGCCAGCCGCACAAAACTGTAACAGTGCATCTGTACGGCCAAGAAAGATACAGTTTGCAAAACACTGAGTTAAATGCCTGTACAAAACATTCCCACTCCTGTGAACATGATTCCTATGAGTGTTTTCTCGGCGGTGCAGAGAGTCATTGTTTAAAATAGCATTGGTGACAGCACTGAGTGCCGTGTCCTGTTGATTGGAGCTCTGATGGCCCACCGTTTGTCAGCGCGCTCTAAAGCCTCATCGGCAAACAGCAGGGCTCCCTGATTATTTAATTGCTTGTAAGAAGCTCATTAAGGCCTCCTATCCATCATAAGTTGTGCAGTGAGGAAGATCTGTGAGAGAAGAGAGAGAGAGGAAGATTAACTCAGCCCACTCTGTCCCCCGTCTAGACTGAGTTTTCACCCTGCAAATCTATAATAAAGCATCTTACAGCATTACATCTTCATAAGTGGGACTGTAATATTTCACATATGTTTCATGTTTAAACAAGTGCATATTTCAAATGTAAAGAAAACATATTATGGTGACAGAGAGTTTAAATCGTGAGCTGCGTATGTGCAATACGTCTGGCCGATTTCCAGTTGTACAGATGCAAGCGTGTCGTTTGGATATTGTCTTCTACCTTCAAATTTTAATTTGCATTGACCACAGTTTTAACTTCCTAAAATGGCTGACTGGAAATATGTAAATAGTTTTACAATGCTTACGCACAGGTGCTCATGCTTGGTTTTGTTCTTTTGTTCTGCTCCAGATTAAGAAGGTTCCCAATATGCCACTAGGCATGCCAGAGGACCACATGGACAACCTGGAAGCAAAAAAAAAAAAAAAAAAAAAAAAAAAAAAAAAAAATCTAATAAATGTATAAATATGCATTCAAATTATATATAAAAATAAATGCAAATGATATAAAATGCATATTGTTATTTTATACTTTTATTATGACTGTGTGTTTGTGTGTATAAACATACTGAAAAATACATATTTTCACATTTATAAACACATAAATATATAAAATATATTTTCATTCCTTGTCTAGGCTATAGAAATCCAAACTTGGACAAATCAACACAAATCTAAAGCACTGCAACCTTCAGTATATGGTGTAATGCATTTCACAAAGTTTAAACTTGCATGTAAACAGGTGCAACATAAGCTCTGGATGCTTGGCATATTAATTGCCGATCATTTGCAAAACGGGGTGGAAAAAGTCTTTTGCCAAAAACACGTCTTGCAAGCTTCCAGCTGGGATCGTCGGGGGCAGGCTTGTTGGCATCGTGGCAGCATATGTTTGGTGCCAAGAACACCAACGATTTGCATTTTCTTTATATCAATTTTACAAAGCCGAAATGCTCTCTCTTGTGTAAAAATGATCGGGATTTGAGTGTTGCAATTAATCACAAGTGAAATATATTTGCCGATGAAAAGCCCTAATTCTAGTCAAGATTTTTTTTTTCTATGAGAAAGAGAGAGCAATCAGTTACTTGCATTACATCTGCACAGAGCTCGCAGGCGCACTGTGATGAATGTGCCTTTAAGGCTGTATAGTTTGGCTTCATTTAGACTGGCTTGAAAGATAGAAAGAAAAATAGCACTGTGGTGTGTGTGGGGTACTGCAAACACAATCAGTCATTCGTGGGGTGAAGCAAAAAAAAAAAAAAAAAAAAACAGTTCCTTTGTCTCAAAGACTAAAATGCATGTTTTCACCTAAACCTAAAGCTGAATCGAGAATAGCAAAAGGCCCCATTTTCACTATGAAACGAGTGCTGCCAACAGAACTTTTGCGGTTTTGAAGCTGAAAACTGTTCTGAAGCATCTCTGAATGATTTCAAAGGGCACAGATATTATCCAGATGGCAGATTTATTGGGTTTTAAATGTACCATTTAAGTGGCAGTCCCCAAATTATTTTAGTCATGTATTTAGATTAACTGAAGTCAAACGGAATGGTTTATTCCAAACTAAAGTATACAGTACAGTATAAAAATGCACTCAGCCTACAGAAAATGCCACTCAAATTGACTTTCTTACTATTTTGCAAAGTAAAAAAAGCATTTGACATGAATAACATAAGAATACCACTACTCAAGCAATTCATCTTAAAGAGACAGCAACACAAAAATAAAATTTCAAACTGGCTAGAAAAGCATAAGCTGATACTGATAAAGTAAGATGAAATTTTGGATTAGTCACTTGCGTTTTTTGGCCAGTGCCACTAAAAATTTTACAGTCCTTCTTGTATATAAATTTTTTGCCTTGCAAAACGTTAATGTTTGGCTTTCTGATGGTGAAAATCTGCTGATTGATCATTAAAATTTAAAAATGACGTTAAAGTCTTGAAACCATAATTTATCATGTGTTCAAAAGTTTTGTTACAAATATCTTTTTTTTATAAAGAAAAAACTTCTGTTTTTATTTATTTATAAATGTCAAATATAAACATTTCAGATGAACAAATACAAATCTGAACCACTGACTACACCAGCAGAAAATAGTCCTTATTATTAAGCATTTTTGTTTTTATATTTTTTTTGTTGTTGTTTAAGGTGTGATGGAGATTTATGTCAGTCAAGTGCTTGTAGGAAGAGGACTTCATATTTTAATCTTCCATTTTGACTGTACATTCTATGAAGTACTCTAGAATGATTAAAGTCAATGAGAAGAGCCCTCAAACATCGCCGAAGGTTCATCGCTGAACTTCTGAATTTGTCTAATTAAGCACATTGTTTGCAATGGGCTGTATAATGTCCCAACTGAATTCCCGAAGTAACATTTAGATGCACTTTCAACAGACACAATAATTAATGACCCTAAAAAGAAAAACTTTCAATAATGACCAACAACTCAACGCTCAACTTTTTCCCCTTACATCTTGTGTTTTTAAGTTTAATGGGCAAAATGAGAACGTTTTTTTTTTTTCTCATAATGATTTACAAAATGCCTCTCATCAAAGAATTCATTAACAAAGAACATCAATTAAAAAATAAATGAGTAAACATCAATATCAAAACCTCAGCACTGTGGAAGTGAATACATTATGTGTGGTAATGATGTTTGAAAGGGATCCTAACACCTCAGTGGGACTCTTTTAAACCCCTTACCTCTCAGGCAGTTGCTTATTTTGCAATCCTTTGTTGTTAAACAACAAAGAGAATAGGCTCTCATAATGTTATATTAATCAGCGGATTAATATTTCAATTTGATTTTCTTTATAGTTGAGGTGCTGTTGGCATTTCCATTTTCCCTCCATATGTGCAGCGGTGTTAAGTAGTATCATTACCATTTCTACCTGGGGGTTCTGGAGATAACAGGCAGCCGTGATAGCTCTATTCGACGCAGCTAGAGCAGCGCTGGGTAGCACCTCATGCATTTTTAATGGCGCTGTTTGCTGCTGCTCTGCTGCCATTCTTTTATAACACACCTTACAAACAGCTGAGTCACAGACTTTGTGCTTTCCTCAACATCTAATTGGAAATGAAAGCTGTAATAAAGACACTGGCCCTCCACTTAAATTATGACGGCCAATGCATATAAATAGAGACAATCAAGACCTCAGCCATTAGATGATTTAAAGTGATAGTTCGACACAAATTAAAATTTTGTCATCATTTCTTCACCCTCATGTCTTTTGAAGCAGATCAGGATGTCCAAGCTGCTCTTTTTAATGCAAAGAAAGTGAATAGGGAATTGATTTAAGAGAATATTTACAATGAAAAATTCCTTCACACAGAAAACTTTGCACAATGCTATTATATAACTTCGGAAGACTTATAGTGCACAAGTCATATGGACTGCTTTTATTATGCTTTAATAATTATTTTTTTTTGGTGCCTGACAGCCCTGGTCCAAAATGAATATTTGCTGAAAATCCATTTACCCTCAGGCTTTTCAAGATGTAGATGAGTTTGTTTCTTCATTAAAACCCATTTGGAGAAATGAAGCATCACGTCACTTGTTCACCAGTGGATGCTCTGCAGTGAATGGGTGCCGTCAGAAAGAGAGTTGAAAGATCTGATAAAAAACATCACAATAATCCACAACATGACGAAAGCATCTGCGTGCTTGTAATCAACAAATCCTTCATCGAGACTATTTTAACGTCAAACCATTGCTTCTGGATAAAATGGAATTATTCTATCCATAATATATTCTGAATCAGGAAACACTCAGTTCTAAATAAATATCTTGGGGGATTTTTGTGTGAGAGGACAACAGGGGATGGACTCTTCCACTGGAGGAAGTGTTATTAGAGATTACGGACTTGTATTTTGGCCAGAAAAAAGTGAAAGTGATGTGACATACAGCCAAGTATGGTGACCCATACTCAGAATTCGTGCTCTGCATTTAACCCATCCGAAGTGCAAACACACAGAGCAGTGAACACACACCATGAACACACACCCGGAGCAGTGGGCAGCCATTTATGCTGCGGTGCCCGGGGAGCAGTTGGGTGTTCAGTCCCTTGCTCAAGGACACCTAAGTCATGGTATTGTCGGCCTGAGACAGAAACCCACAACCATAGGGTTAGGAGTCAAACTCTCTAACCACTAGGCCACGAAGCGATGGTTTAAAGTTAAAACACCATAGTGATGGATTTTTCTTACAAACATACAGCTTTTCAGTTCACAACAGTTTAGCCGGAGTCATGTTGTGATGTTTTTATCAGATCTTTCAACGCTCATTCTGACGGCACCCATTCACTGCAGAGCATCCACCAGTGAACAAGTGATGTGATGCTTCATTTCTCCAAATCTGTTTTAATGAAGAAACAAACTCATCTACATCTCGAATGTCCTGAGGGTGAATATATTTTCAGCAAATTTACATGGGTGAACAATTTTTGGTTGTCACAAATACATACTGGTCTGTTGCTGATGCACAGAGGCATACCTGTTTTAGTAACACCTAATTTTTAAAGTGTTACTCAGATTAATTTAATTTATAATTTCAAGGTAGTATTAAAAGCAGTGCTGTAGCTGTATACTGCATACATATCTTATGATAAATAACACTTGTTGTGTTATCCAGGCTTTTTTCTTCCCATTATCCTGGGAGTTCAGGAGTCAGTCGGTTCTCAGTCACACTGGAGGCTAGAGAGAACTCCTCTCAGGTAAATCTCACGGCAATTACATAAGACTGTATTTCTCATAAACATCAGCCAATTCAGAATTAAAAATAGCTTAATTGCAAAACACTTTTTTATGATTGACAGCTTGTGATTGACAAGCCATTAGGTAATTGTTCACGACAGCTGATTAGTCTATGACAAGTATTATTTAAATATCACAGCATCTCCCAGGAAACCAAAGCAAAGCAAGTTCTTGTCGGCATGCAAAGTGATACCTCTGTGTGACTAATATACGATTAGATTCATTACATGAAGTATTGACAAGTATGGAAATGATTTAACACTTTTCGCACAAATTACACAATGTGTAAATATTTTGCCTGTAGATTACAGGGGTTCGAGTACAAATTCTGGCAAAATCAGTGAAAGCTGATTGAATAATTATATAGTAAATAATTAGTCCTGAAAATAATTAAACCGTGAAGTCCTGAAAATAAATTTCTTCAGAATTAGTAAATGTAGATTATGAACACTACCATTCAAAAGTTTGTGCCTGCTTGAGTATTTTTTTTTACTTACATTACTCTTTAACTAAATTACAAACTTACACTTGAAATTAGTTTTGAAGCAAAAACCAATAATAAATAAATAAATAAACAATAATATAATAGTAATAAAATCAAATATTCAAGGAAAAGCAGCCAATCAGAATCCAACATACATCTGATCTGCAACAATACGGTTTAAAAAGGCATTAAGAAGTGTTTTTATAATTAATTAATAAGAAAATAAGAAAAAGACCCAGCATAACTTGAATTTCTTAAAGCAATCAAACAAATCAATTAAATAAAACTCAAGGAAAAACAGCCAACTGCAACAATACAGCATGTTTTTATAATTAATGAATAATGATACAAATCAATCAAAATAATTTTAAAAAAAAATCACTTAGTTCACATTTATACCCCTTAATAAAAATAAATAAATAAAATTCTGCATCCTTCAAATTATTTTGCTTTCCCTAACTGTCTTTAGATTTTCCAGTTCGCACAATGAAGCCCTAAGATACAGTACTTAAAGAACATTTAAAATGAAATAAAATTATTAGGTATATCAGAGGAGCCACTGAGGTGACTCAAAGATAAATGCACTCTTCCGGCTAACCAAACAGCATTTAGCACCTAATAAATGTTGTCAAATCAAACTCAAATCACTCGCTGACCCAGGGTCCACACAAATAATTATCCTCCAGTAGGACAGTTAGTGCTCCATACTATCAGTGACCTGCAGCACACTGGCACACAGCTCACCCTTTAACCAGCACACACACACACACACACTTCCACAGTGATAATGCACCGTGATAAAGGCCCATCAGGCTGAATTGCCCGCAGCTGCGGGGCCCCTTGTTGCGCTGGCAGCATTGCCCCTGTCATCGAGAGCATGCGCTTATCTGACCTGCTAATTTGGAGCATATGTAAGTGCTCTTAAAGTGCCGGGCCTTTTGACATGCCACAAACAGCAGCTGCCACAGCTGCCCTCCAGAAGCTTCATTTAATTCAATTACATCTCTGGGAGATATGTAAACGAGCCCAGGCTCAGAGAGAGGGTGCAGCCGTCAGGGGCTGGAGGGGGGGTAGGGGGTCTAAACCCTCCTCTCTCCAATGCACTATAGTCATTCACGCTGAAGCTTGCCTGAATTCGCAAGCTTGCGCTCCCCCCACCTCCTCCGAAGTGTCAAGGCCCAGGTGGCGCACATATCTCCCTCTGAACATCAGCGCCACCTTTGCAGGGAAGGCCAGGCACCGGGGTGTTTGGATGTGCCTGGGGGTTTAAGCAGGGTCATGGCGTCTCCTATCACTCTGATCAGTGTTACTCAGCCCCCGGGCAGCCCTGCAATTAATGCAACTTTCAAGAAAAGAAGGGGGAGATAAATATCCACCATCTGGCAATTAGGGTTCACAGGGCTGAACAACTGATTGTGAGACAATTCTTCATGACACTAGCAAGAAACGGTGCTTGATACTGGCCTGAAGCCCACGAGCGAGAGAGAGCGCTGTGGCTTTTGAAAGTGGCGTCCTGTAAAAGCCAAGGCTATTAAGGCGCATCTCTCATTCTTTCAATAGAGGTTTGATCATGGCTCTTCTGTAGTGTCTTTTTGGCGTGCGTTCGGGGCACCGACCCCTCCAGCTGTTGGCTGTGGTGGCACGTGGCTGAAAGAAGCCCAGATCTCAGTGATCAAATTAGCTCCCCCTCCTCACGGGGCACAAAGGTTGTCAAAATGTGCTCTGCATCACATTTCAGCGGCTCATTGATGTTATGATTACTCATTTAACCCAACAATGAATGCCAAACAGCCCTCGCTGAATGCCCTCTCGTGTGAATAGAGAGAGCTGCTTGTTGAAAGATAGTGATTTAATAGGAGAACTGATTCTTTTCAGCTTTTTTTCCCTTCTTCTCCTCCCCACGTATTGTGAAACATAAATGGAAGGAGAACAAATACTGTGATTAGCGAGACGATTAATCCGGATTATTTGAGTTGCAAATTCAATACCTTTGGCAACACCAAAATGTGGGTAACAAGAGGTCTGGGCAAAGTCAAGAGTGGCACCAAAAAAAAAATCAAAACATGACAGAAAGGGACCCTGAACTCAAGGTCGGACAAAATAAAGCAGCGAAACCTACTGTAGCATTACAATACAAATACATTCCATTTCAAAAGAGTCAATAGTAGGTATTAATAGTCTCTCAATGAGAAGAAAACATCAGTCTCAAGATAACAGACATAAAAGTGAATAAAATGAATGAAAGAAAATAGAAAAAAGTGACCCTGATATCAAGGTTGAACAATATAAAACAACAAAACCTAAAATTATTTTGCATTTCATTACCAAAGATATTTAAAGATTTTTCATAGTCAAAATTTTAAATTCAGTCATATTTATTTGAGCTCATATAAAATAAAATAAAATAAAAAGCCTGACAGAATCTAACATATATTTGAACAGCAAAAATAGTTTAAAAATCATTAGGAATTGTTGGTTTTTAAATAACCAATTAATTAACTATAAAATAATGTTTGCAACTTAAATAAAATTAATTTAACCCTCTGGAGTCTAAGGGTATTTTTGGGGCCTGGAGAAGTTTTGTCATGCCCTGACATTTGTACTTTTTTCAGTTTCTCATAAATACCTAACTGGCTAAAGTCTAATCTTACTGTAAGTAATCAGCACATACTTGGCTATAATAAAAGACTCCAGAGACATTATGATACTTTTTAAAAGGTTGGATGAGAAAATAAACCCATGAGCTGGATTAGTTTCCGAAACATTTTGCGACTAAAAAGAAGGATAAACAGGACAAGATTCAAATGTATTCTTTTTGAATGGTCCCCACCACACCCTTCACCCAGGTCCAGGTCTGATCTGTTGACCTCGATCTTGCACTCATTTCCAAAGTGCCTTCAGCATCTTGCTGTTGTGCTTCCCCATATAAGGATAATTACACACTTTGAATTATTAAGCATCATTATCAAAACTCACGCTTAACTTGTTTTGCTCTACTGTACGGTTCCTCTGATCTTCGGCAATCATTACTTATTAAAAGGACTGGATGCTTTCTCCCAGCTGGAATATGTAGAATGGTGACTAAATAAAGCAGCTATACTGCAAGCCCTCGGATCTAAACTTCAGTTAAGAGACAAGAAAATATTAGGGTTACTCGTCGCCACTGCCGCCCTGAATAACGAGAAGAAGTCTAGTTATTGGTTCAACTGGATTTATTATCATAGAGGCAGATTAATTAAACTAGTATTTTGAATTGCATGTGGGTGTTTCTCCAGGGCCATGGTGACAGCGGCGGCTGCTGACACAATCACATTTAGTCATTTATCATGCCGTTAGAAGAAAAGCTGTCAATGAAAAGTTTCAACTGAACGATCGAAGCAAACATTTGACAAGTCTTATGTTTGATAAATAATTTCTAGGAGGAAGGATAATGTTGGAGAAGTTTGAAACTGTAACTTATAACAAGCTAGTCGAGATTGTAGGCAATAAAAAAGCAGTTACAAGCTAATAGTTAACTGAAGCTATTTAAGCAGACAATATCTTTTTCAACATTTATTTGGCATATCTGGCACGAGAAGGTAAAAAAAAAAAAAAAACTCTTATTTGCATGATACTGTCAACTAATTATCTAAATTTGATGAATAAAACTTGAATCAGACTCAAATCAGTCATTTAAATGAATTCTCTAAAATGAATCAGATATCCTTTGAGAGCAGCAATTTAATTCCTAAAATTCATGAGTGTGTATCTATCTATCCATCCATCCAACTTCTTATTATCATATATTGATGGCTTTCAACCATGCAGGAAAAATATTAACTTTACAAGCCAAAACACACTTGTTAGCTTTGCTAAACATTTATTCTAACAGAATTACCACTCTCATGATAAACATAAAAAAAAAAAAAGTAAAAAAAAAATCAGGCAATAGGTGGTCTTGTCCGAGTGAAAAACATTAACACTTGCAACCTTTTTTTTTTAAACCCACAGGTGGTCATGTGTTGATATTTCTGGACCAAATGCTATAACAGACACCTGGACTTAAATTTAGAAACAGTGCAAATGTAATTAGTCCTACAAATAACAAGAAATCTGCCAGCATCAAAACCTGGAGCGAGAAGAGTCTATTTATGGCTCTTCTTGTGAGTTTTAGCACTAAGAATAACACATGGCTATGAAAGGCTACAACCAGAGTGGTTATTGCACATACAAACACCTTAAACTACATACTGAAGCAGGTTTTTTATGAGATTTCAGCACACAAACACAAGAAGCTGTTTATGCACGGGTCTGAACATGGGGTCAAGGTTTCACTGGTTAGCTTCAGAAATTTGCCCTTGCTGGTAGATGCCATAATTACACAATTCTGGACAATGGCAGTTCATATGGAGCAATGTAACACTTCAAATATAGCCTGATGAAATACAATCTTATTCAACGCATTAAATAATAGTAAAACAATATATGTTCAAATGACATTACAGACAACTAATTAATTAGTATCTATTTTCGAGGATGATTGTTTGACATTTTCATGCTATACCTTTTACACTGCTGCTGTAACTTTATAAATATTTATAAAGTGACATTTTTTGTATCACTTCATTTAAAAATGTATTAAATATACTACAAATTCAATAGCCAGTGGGACAACTTACCCCATAGAGTGTGACAACATGCTCTGCTAATGTTGACGAAAGTTTTAATTACTGCATATGTTTTCCTGGCCAGAAATGATGGAATTGTGCAATACTGTAGCTATTTGTGGTTATATTAAATGACTTTCAAAACAAAACCAGAGGGGGAAAAAGGCAGAACAAGTAGCTTCTGTCTCTGCTAGATGCTGTTACTACACCATTCTGGAGGCTAAAAAAAATCAATGATGGCAGTTAAAATATAGCTGTATATTCTGGTAAAATACAATTTTACACAGCATATTAACTGCATTTATTCATAACATAATAAATCACATAACATATTTCAATCTTCAATTATATAAAAACATTCTTTTTTTTTTACCAATGTCAGAGGCTCTTAAAATTTTAATAAGTAAAAAAATGTTTTTGATTTTTTTTTATGTACCTTTTGTTCCTTACCAGTTCACAGTTCAGGACAGTAACTTGCAAAGGTTTTGGATCTGTGCACGTTTTTGTGTTCTTCTTGTGGTTACGGAGTAAAAAAAGAGAAAAGTTTCCAGTGTCACAGAAGATGCCTTTCCTCCACAAAATCCTTCATTCCAGAAAAATATATGAATCTTAATAACATATCTGGTCATAACTTATTACAATAGCTTTTCTTAACCTGTTAGCACTATGCTATGCTAAAGGGCTGAGCTGTTAGCTTGCTTACCAAAGGCTAACTGAAAACACAAATAGGAAGATGTTTCATTTAATTTTAGCTTTAGTAATATGTGATATTACCAAATAATGTCTTCATTTAAACAACATTAACATTTTCATTAATAAGACTAAATATACAGTAAAACAATGAATGGCAATGCAAAAATGAACAGCTCTGTACATGTATAGGCCTTCTTGGGTCTGAAGGCCTAATATTAAATTAAGGACTGAGTTCAGTGAACTTGTTTGTAATGCAGTGTGCAGTGATTGTGTACAATCTGACTGCGTATGTGCATTTCTCTTTATCTCTAGGCCAGAGAAATAGCAAAAGAGGCTGCATGCCGTAAACGTGTGCTAGCCCTCTTCCACATCTGCTTCGGCACGCAATCGTAGCCAAAATAAACACTGCGTTATCCTCAGCCAACACGTGTCAGGCACCTCACCTGTAGATCAGTTTCCATCCGAAAAGTTCAACAACAACAAAAAAAAAAAACACCACTTTGTCCCTCTCTGTCCCTTCCTCTTAAAGAGCAGTGCGTGAGTCAGATTAAATAATCATTGGGACCAGGGTGCATTTCACCTTGGGGACATATTGTCCCCCGTCAGTGGAACCTTCGGGGACAGAAGGCGGCTCGGCGGGGGAGCGTGGTGGGGAGCGCTCCGCTCTGATGAAATGGAGCTGGCTTAATGAAGGCATGGCCCGTGGCTTCCGCAGCTCTGCCATATGTTTCGCCAAATGCAAATGGCCCCCCAATTCAAACAACTTTTTCATCTTGATCTATGCAAATGTGTTTATAAATACAGGCTTATAAATATGGCATTTCACGTTTTAAAGAGTGGACTAAAATCTTCGATACCCCCTCCCTCAACCAATGAAAATGGCCGACGGATGTGCGAAGGATTAATGGCATCCCGTGGGACGGGTATGGGCTGGGGCACATGCGAACACGTGAATGCAGAAACATGCGTGTTGTCGGTGCATTAGTTTAAACAAAAAATAAATACAAATCAAGAGTTGTTAATGGGGTCAAATAGTTAACCTAGTTTTAACTTAAAAAAAAAAATGTCTTTACAAACATTACATAACACTTAACTTTTATTACACATGCACTCAATAGTTTTGCAGCACTTTGTGGATTTAATATGTCTTTATATTTATAGTAATGTAGCATGATATGATTCTACATTATTCTATTTTAGGTTAAATAATCATTCTATTAAAATCACATTGGATTTTTGAAAAGAATCTTATTTTTTTTGTTAACTGCACAGTTTAACTGAAATATTAGCTCGTCTTATAGTTTTAGGTATACAAGAAAATAATATTTCCTAAAATGATTCTACAGGATGACATATTTGCTTTATTTTTCTGTTACTCTCTCTGTGCAGTTGGCAGGCACAGAGGTGATCAGACTGTCTGAGATGCAGCAGAAACAGCACCTGAGGCTCCATCTGGGCGCCAATGTCTTTGTCAAAACCATCCTGCCCACCTTGTTCCAGTCCTGTGTCCAATGATAAACACATTTAATATGGCAATTAATCCAGTTTTGTACAGAAACTTTCAAGAAATTAGAACATTTGAAAGTCTCAGCATAACGGAGTTTCAGAATGACGGGTTTATGAGACCTAAATTCTGATGATATGAAGCTGTGGCACAAATAAAGCACTAATTGCATTATTATTAAGCACAAAAATTGTTACAGTGTTAAGGAATGCTGACACAATGACTCATTTTGTTATGTCTAGCAACACATGTATGTTTGAATGTTGGGCAAACTGGGGCTAATATATCCTAATAGAAAATCAATCTCTGTATAAGATACTCATGCAGGATTTCTCCAGATGTGTTGTTTACAAAGTAAAAAAAAAATATCACACTGTAAATAAGAAAAATGTTAATATTATTTATATTATATATATATATATATATATATATATATATATATATACATACATACATTTTTGTAAACTAATGAATGATATTTCATGAAGTTATACATACAAATCTAATATTGTCACAACTTTATGCAGTGTGACAACATGCCCTACGACAGGTCAACATGTGTTCAGTAAATATTTGAGGTCTAACAAATGGTGGAAATATTCAATGGCTTTTTTGACCTTATACAGTAACTGACTTTCAAAAACAAACCAGATTAAAAGTGTGACAAGTAACTTTGGTCCTATTTAATTATCAGTCAGTCTCATTGTGACAACTTTCGTGCGCATCTACTGTAGCATGAGCGCAGTCCGAGGCGCAGTGTCTGATGGAGCTATTGTAACCCACAGGATCACAGCGAGCTCATTAGCTCCGGCGCTAATCTGGGAGCGGGTTACAAACTGGATGCTAATTAATCACAAGGCTGGCAGAAAGCGATGGCCAAGCGTGCGGCTGTGAACGTGCATAACAAGCAGGCTGCCGCGCGCCCGAGCAAGTGTTGTGAGAGAGCGCGCGCGCGCTGCGAGCTGCGAAGTGTTATTTGTGTAGAGTAAGAAAGAGAGGACGAGGGAGAGGAAAACTTATTTCAGGCAGACATTATTTGTAAAGTTATCTAATGACATGTGGCCTTGCAGTTACTTTAATATTTTTGGTCACTATTCAGACTTTGCATCATTGAGCCAATTCAAAGAATGTAACGAATCCACAAATGATCTCAAAACGCAGTATATTTTCAGTAATCAAGCATCAAATGAAGTAGTCATGTACCATGTTTTGGCAATATATAAATACTACGTTTTTCTCCACACTGAATTATATTAGACTACACTTTTGACAATATAATTGTTTTTTAGTTTTTTGTCAGAAGTTGCTTTCTTTTGAGACGCAATGGCGCCATCTGGAGTATGGAATTATGCAGGTGCACCATGTGTTTTACACTGCCATAAATATTTGCAAGCAGTATTAAGTCATGCAGACAAATTAAAGCACATTTAAATTAGATTTCCCCCCGCTGTTAAACTTTTTAAAGGAAAAAAAGAGGGAATTGTCTTTAGAATTATCTATATGAAAATAAAAGTGGCTTAATTGAAAACAATTCATCCCGCTGTGTTTTTTCAACTTAAATTGGGTGAAGAAATCAATTATCATGGGAAGTCACACTAAAGATGTTAACAAGATACACCTGGGTGTTCATTTCAAGATCAACCTATGCTCAATTCATGAGAACAGTAAATCTCACTCATGACTTAAACAGTGGTAGTTAGAAAGAGAATGTTGGAAAGGTTTGGGGAAAATACAGATGCTACAAAAGTCAGGCCACAACAGCTGTAATGGGAGAAACTGACATCTGTGGACACTTTAGAGCTTTACAGATTCATCTTCTTTGAAAAGCTACAGAAAGCCACAATTAACCCATGTGGCAAAAGACATTTGGAAGAAAACTAGTTTCATGAGACTAAAGCAGAACTCATTGGCTTGAAAGTAATTGTTTTTGGCACAAACCAATTATAGCACAACACCAAAGTAGCACAACTCCTACTGTTAAACAGAATTGAGAATATATAAAAGCATTTTTTGTGTTAATCTTGGATTCTTAGAATTTTTTATACTAATTAGAAGAAAAAAAATAGTAGTACCTTCTTAACTGCTTTCAACCTTTCCATTAAAGGATTTTAATTCAGTGAATAATTAAACAGTTTACAGCAAATTAGAAGAAAGTACTGACAATTTATCACCAGTAGGGAGCAATGCAACTTTCTACTACAGCAATAAACACCATAATCACTGTTATCTTTTATCACAGTGTTAAGTTCAATAAAAAGTTATTCTATTCATAACACGTTACAGAAAATAACGTGTAATCGAGAATAGTCCCATGAAAGCAAGACTAATACCAAACAAAAACACTGTCTCAAGAGTAAAGCATGATTTATTGCCTAAAAAAAAAGTTAAAATGCAAAAGCCTACTCTGTGTGAGGAGGCTGTAAATGCAGGTTTAACTGTACTGCAGCAATGACGTTGATAGTCTAATCAGCCAAATTAAGAGGCAAAAGAATCAGAGAGATGTAATTATTATTAGCATATAGCGTAATTGCTTTGGGGACTGCAGTAACTTTAATCCCTGGAGGACGTCACAGTGCACTGTTGAGACTAGTGAAGATGTTTGCCCACGCTCATGGCTTCAAAGCACACAGCACTAATTATATCCTGAACAAAATCAACATTTATTACAGCAAAACTGCTCACTGTAAACAGGAGACTCCGGTCTCCAGGGGGTCTTTATCAGAGCTGAGGAAATGTAGTTATGTCTGGATCCTGGTAGGGTGCTCGCTGATCAGGCTTACACTGTACTGTAATTCTGGAAAGAAAGAAAAAAAACATGTATTTAATTGTTGAGTAAATCTTTTGCATTACTTAAAAAATATATTTGGTGCTACATTATCTATAAAATAAAGCAAGCTACAAATTCCATAGAAATACATAGATCCATGTGTGCTTTTACCATAGAGGCCTGAATAATAACATTTCACTGCAATCCATGAGAAAGTTTTAGAAGAAGAAATCCCACTTCAGAAAATGTATGGAATTCGTAGTGTCAAACATTTATGTTATATGATACATGCGCTGCTTTGGGGGTTTTACAGAGTAAAACTAACCTAATCGTCGTCACATCTTTTTTTCCTGTACAAAACAAACATTGAACTTTTCGATATGACTTCATAGCTTTGGTTATGTTCATTTATAAATACACTTGCAATGCTCAGTGTTAGTTCATGAATAAAACTTTAAATATAAAAAAATAAATGAGATTATGTAGGAAATAAAATCTAATACTACTAAAATCGTTAGTTGATGTTTACTGCTGTATTAAAGGAATAGTACACTCAAAAATGAATATTGGCTGAAAATGTACTCACCATCAGGTTAGGTGAGTTTGTTTCTTTATCAGGAAATAGTTTACCTCTTAAGTGAATGTGTGCCGTCAGAAGGAGAGTCCAAACAGTGGATAAAAACATCACAATAATACCCCAGCTGCATGATCACAATAACCAAATCCATCATTAATACATTTTGAACTTCAAACATTACTTCCGGCTACTATACGAGTCCTCTATAATATTGATTTCTCTAGTAAAAAAAAAACAAAAAAAAACAAAGTCTCGTCTGAATCAGGAAAGAAATGTGCACAGATCAAGCACCATTTTACAAGCAAACAGTCCAAAACAGTTCTAAAAAAATACTGTATGTGGGTTGATTTTGATGTGAGAGTACAACAGGTAATGGACGTTTTCAATAATGAAGCACTACTGTGGATTATGGAGTCATATTTTGGCCAGAAGCGACAGTTCAAAGTTAAAACATCTTGATGGATTTGATTCTTACAAATACACAGCTTTTTGCTTCACAAGACATTACTTGATGGATTAGAGTCGGGGGAATTATTGTGATGTTTTTATCAACTGTTTAAACTCTTTTTCTGACAGCACTCATTCACTGCAGAGGATCTACTGGTGATCAAGTGATGTGGATTTCTCTAAAACTGTTCAGATGAAGAAACAAACTCATCTACATCTTGGATTTTGTCAGGATTCTGAGAGCAGCTGAATGTAGCATATACTGTATGGTCATATGTAAGAAAGCTATGTTTTTAAAATAATGCTAAGCTCACTTTCTTTATGAATATTATGTGGTTACAGCTTACCGTAGAATGGTCTAGAATGAACTGTGTCCCTTATTTTTCACATTTAGCAGCTGCATCCTCTCCAGTAAGGGGAAAGTATACTGCAGGCACGGTGTACACTGTGGGGCGTCTGACAGAACATCATGTCAGAAATCTCTTTCCCTTAATTGTATCAGAGTGTGCGAGTGTGTGCATGTGTGTGGCTCTAATCAAGTCATGTTCACCACGTGTAACATCCTCAAAGGAAATGAGTCACTGGTAATGAAGACCTGTTAACATGGCAGGATGTTGCAGAAACAGGATCAGAGTCATTACTTAAAACTGACTGATAGGGATGTTTTCCCCCTTTTTGTTTGTCGTTTAGAAAATAGGGTTCAAAATTGTGTTATAGCTAAAGATGTTTGTGGTCACTGTTATTTTGGTCTTCATGTGTCCATCACTGGTTATTGTGAGAGTGTCAGATTGTAGGAAATGAGTGTATATACAGTAAAAGGAGTGCATATGACACAGCAAAAAAATTAAATGAAACAGCTGTTTTCTGTGTATGCTCAGTTCAGTTAAATAATATTAAAATGCACAACTTTTGATTTTAATAATATATTGGTAGTAGTCAAAATTAACATTAAGATAAATAAATGCTTTAGAACTATTTTTCATTGTTAGTTCATGTTTACTTATGTAGATAAAAACGTTAATAAGATGTAAACAAACAAAAAGATGTAAACATTTAATTACTAAAATAAATATACTTTTATATAATGTTCACAAAAAAAAAGAATAAATAAATCTATGTTTGATGAAAATAAATTAATTTAGATATGCTGTATCAAGTAAAATATTACGTTTTTTTAGGCTTAAAAACAAACAATTTTATGTAGTCACATTTCTGTATTAACAAAAGAGAACTACTATCCAATCTTCTCTTAGTCACATTTTATTAGCCCTTGATAATCAAATTTGTTCTCATAAGATGCAATGAAGCAAAAGATTCAACTTAAGTGTTATCAGATGAGAAACCAGATGAGAATGCAAACTGGAAGTCATGCAGTCATGAAGATTATTTACATGACAGATTGTTTACAAATGGTGTGCTTATTTACACAAGTCATGTGAC
Source organism: Carassius auratus (assembly GCF_003368295.1). NCBI lineage: Eukaryota > Metazoa > Chordata > Actinopteri > Cypriniformes > Cyprinidae > Carassius > Carassius auratus. The sequence continues at coordinate 12,481,113 of NC_039282.1, read as the reverse complement.
CAAATCCCAATGGACAGGATTTCCTTCTTGTGACAATGCAGTTTTAGATAATTTGCCCTAAAATGATCATGCAATTTAACATTCTGATATGATTTTGAAACTCTGAATCCAGGTAGGTTGGACTGACCTTAGAACAGCATTTAGGGTAAGTGTGTATCCGACAGAGAAAGATTCCTGTTATCCATGTGATCACGGTTTATTCTTCACTGAGAGAGAGAGTTGCTGATAACACGGCGTTGATCGGAACACCTCAGGTTTCCTCAGAAGGAAGCACCTGCACCCTGTGGAAAACAAGGTTTTGCCACAGCACACAGAAAATCACAATATTGCCCTCATCACCGAGTCCCCCAAAGGACTCTTGGATTCTGTTTGCACCAGCAAGCGAGCTCAAGTAGTTCACAGCTCCAGAGCTGAGAACAGCAGTCTGTTCCTCAGGGCTGGAAAAGGCCTGCAAACAGCTGCACTTTAGAAAGTGAGAGGGAAAACATTGTTGTGCTTTAAGTGTTCTAGTTAGAAGGTAAACATGATATACCCTTTGAGAATAGTATACAGAACAAAGATACGCTGCACTTTTGGCTTGGATGACTGAGTTCCTGTCTTTCCTGCAGCATGTTTATCTTACAAGCACAGTACATGCATACATTCTACTGAAGATGTTATGATTTTATACAGATTTCTTTATTAAAATTTTAAGCTAAAGCTACATTTTCCATGCAAAAAAAAAAAAAAAAAAAAAAAAAAAAAAGTCAATTACTCACCCTCATGTCATTCATGTCATGATTTCTGGAGATTATCCTATGTTTTTCCAATGTAAAGTGAAAGAGGACTGGGATAATGAAAACACCAGCATGACAAAAAATAAATGGAAAAGTAATCATAAAAATCACAAATGTACATATGATTCTCTGAAGTCTTCTTATGCAACTAAAGCAAATTTAAGTTACAAAGTGATTACATTTTTTTTTAGATTAAAACTTTAATTCAACAAGGATGCATAACCTGATTAAAAGTAACAGTAGACAAGTCACAAAATATTTATGTTTCTTATTTTCTATCAATCAAGGAATACTAAAGAGGTATCACAGTTTCTACAAAAATATTAAATAGCACAACTGTCTTAAACATTGATATATATATATATATATATATATATATATATATATATATATATATATATATATATATATATATATATATATATATATATATATATATATATATAAGCTTTGCCATCACAGGAATAAATTACAATTTAAAATATATTAAACTAGAAATCATTTAAAAAAACATTTTAAATTGTAATAATATTTCACCACATTACTGTTTTTACTCTATTTTAATCAAATAAAAGACTTTAAGACTTCTTATTTAGACTATGTTGTTATTTATTTTAAAACCACAAAATGTTCTACAAAGCAAGTAAGTAATCCAATTAACTAATAAACAACAGTTTGTGATTGAACAGACTGCTGAAAACAGGGAGTAATCTCACCAAGACATTCACTTGAATGTTCTCTCAGATAAAGAGATTGTACAGGTATCCAAAACCCTTTGATACACAAACCTGTGGACTATTTTGGCACTGTTGTGTAAAATTATTTAAAGTTTATTGTGTAGTTGTCAGCAAGTTTCTGCATGCATGCTGACTCATTCTTAAAGTAAATTTCTATTGCAAAATATTGTAAAATACATGGTATTTCTCAGACTTGTTGAGACCTGTCTGAGCAGTCTTATTAACCAACAGAAAAAACAAAAACCTCAGTTTACTGTTTTGCACTTTTTAAAAACATTGCCACATTGTGGAAGTAAGGCTATGCACATCGGTTTTCCATGGAAAAAGTTGTGATGTCATTCCTTTGATGGCATGCTCATTTATTTTTTTCATCTAACCTTTTGACTTCTTTTGAACTAAATGTCTATAAATATACAGTACTGTACTTTCAGAGAATGTGCCAGTTATCAGCTTAACCAATTTTAGCATGGCATTGTACATAAACAGTGAGGAGAAAAAAGGGGGAGGGGGATGCACACCACAAGTAGCACGTTCCTCTGAAGAATAAAACTAGTATGACTAGAGTGAGTTGTTCTTTTACTCACAGGAGACTCTGTTTGCGCAACTATTCTTTCCTTAATGTGCACAAATACTTTACTCATACTACAACTTTAATTCATCATTTAAATGCATGCTTTTCAGCAAATATGTGGCATCACAGATTGAGTAACTCACAGTCAAGAACTATTACTATCTAGAAATAAGGGCAAAAGCAGCACTATATAGTGTGCACTGTATAAACAACGATTGCAAAGAAAAACTTATTTACTTCCTTTCTTCAATGGAAATATGGAAATACTGTAAATACAGGATTCAGGAAACACTACCTTTACTGAGTGAGATATTTCAGAAAATGGACATTTCATGTTGTAAATGTTTATGCCAGTATAAAAAGGGACAGAGGCTGTCAAGAAAGCTATAAATTGTCCTCTGAAGCCATGCAATGTACATTGTTACTGAAAACATTGCCTTTCAATTCAAATTAAATGTAAAAATATATATAATAATTACAAATACACTACTGTTCCAAAAACTGGATATTTTTACAGAAGTTATGGTGTATATATATATATATATATATATATATATATATATATATATATATATATATATATATATATATATATATATATATATATATACATATATTTATTTTTTAAGAAATTAATACTTAAATACTAATACTTTTATAAAGCATGGATGCATTAAATTGATCAAAAGAGACAGCAAAGACTTTTCAATTATTATGAATTTCAACATTGCTATTTCAAATAAAGGCTGCTCTCTTAAACTTTCTTTTCATCAAAGACTCCACCCAAAAGAAAAAAAAAAAATTAGCACAACAATAATTAAAAACAAAAATAAATCAGCAAATCATCATATTAGGATGATTTCAGAAAGAATCATGTTACACTAAAAAATCAGCTTTGCCATCACAGGAATAATTTGTATTTTAAAATATATGAAAACAGAAAACATTCATTTTAAAATTGCAGTAATATTTTGCTGTCCATATTTTATATCTAATAAATGCAGCCAGGTTGAGCATAAGCTTTAAAAAAAAAAAAAAAAAAAAAAAAAAAATTACCCCAAAATTCTAAGAGTTTCGAGCCAAATTAATATTTTCAAGCAATTATATAGCTTTGGGAAAAATACAAATAACTTAGATATACCATTAAAATTCATTAGATGTTTCAACTAAATTTCATGACTTAAACAGGATCAGAAATCAGAATTTAAAAAAACTTTTCCATGACCGTGGGAACTCAGGTACCAATGATTCTTAGAGACATGCACCAGCTAGTTTCTCAATGCAGTAATTTATCGCAGAGGCTCGATCAGACATGGCTGGACCTACAAGCATCAGGATGAATACAGTCCTTATGACAACTAAACCCATAGGGATTAAACACAATCAGTATTTACCACACTAAACATGATTAAGAACTTTGCAGTGATCACATTATCTGTGGAAGCACACTGATATAAACCAGACCATTGCAGTTACAGAACACAATGTTTACTTAGTTCTAAAACACCAAAACATTACTTATTTAGCCCATAAAGTCTCCTAATCTAATAATGTTTGTCAGAATGAACACTTGACAAGGTCTAACATGAGTGCAGCACCCGTTTGAACCCACTGAGAAATTATTTTTTAGACAAAAGGACAGAAAAAACAGCTAGACCCCCCATCTACCCTGACCTCATCCTTCAAGCTGGAATGAGATGAGAGCAAAGCTGAACAAAAGCAGTCTGCCAACACACTGTCATCAGATACAGACTCAGGGGAGTGAGAAGGGATCTGCATGGAGAGCCAGGTCACTACACCTCTCTCTTTCCCACACAATCTCACTGCAGGGTTCCTGAGAGAACTGAACACAAGCTCATCGCTTTCCTTGAAACAATGTCTAAAACTGATTTTGACCAGTGAAAGTACCAACAATGGGAAAAAGGCATTGGGAATCAGGAGAAAACTAGCTAGAAAACTGCTATGTATCAAAACAAAGAAAACTCCCTGTTTCTGTACATTGTATTCTTTACCAAAGAGTGGTTCAGAGAAAAGAAAAGAGGGGATTCACATAATCTCTAAACAAAAGGTTGCAGAGAAATAGATTTTGCATAAAATCTGCACTGTGAACCTAGTAAGGAAACTTGCTTCCACAATGGGATTCCGAGAAAAGTCCGAACTGTGGGATGAAACCTCAAAATTCTAGAAAAAAGTCAGAATTGTGGGGGGAAAAAAGTCAGGATTTTGAAATAAAAATACAGTGAACTAACAGGTTTCCAAAGCCTGCAGGTGTGAAACTGACTTGAAGTTCAGTATCTGTCGAAAGTGTGGGAAAGGAAACTGCACAGCAGATTTTTTCCAGTCCGTCACCATCCCAGCTGAGCATTACTGACATTAATGGAACGGGGAGGGAAGAGTCCCAGTCGCTCTGGATTTACGAGGCAGGACTGGAATTTAGAGGAGCATGTGATAGATACACAGCAGATAAATCCTACAAATCCCCGTCCAGTTGAGCTCTTTCAGTGTTTCTAATGGCTGCAAGGTGATGCATCATAGGTGCGTTTCTAATCTGATAACAGACAGAGGGGGCTAAGGTTTCGTAATGTATGAGGCATTTGCTTTTTATTCTCACCTTAGTATTACTAAACCAAAGAAGAATGTGGTGGTACAAGGCTCCAAGCAATTTTAAAGGAATGTGTTAAAGGGATAGTTCAACCAAAACTAACATTTTGGTCATTTACTCACCAACCTGTATGACTTACTTTTGTAAAACACAAAAGACTAAAAAATTACAATGAATAGGGATTGAATCATTAATCCTCCAAAAGTGTCACAAAGGCATCATAAAGTTATCAGAAAAGCAATCCATATAACTTGTGCTTTACATTGTACATTTTCTAATTGGAATATGATTAGGAATATATCGTATTAAAATACTGCGCCATACTAATAAGCTAATAATTATTTAGATATCATGTTATGGACAATAATCGCTAAATCTATATTAAAAATCTTTATCGAAAGTTTTAATAATAAAAAATAAATAAAAATTAAACAACTAAAATCAATTTAAGCACCACAACATTATAATGTACAGCATGAAAGACTTATATTCCAATTGATTGGCTAAAGATTACATTTAATGGTGATTACATATTTTGTGTTGTTAAAAATTAACTTGAATTAAGCATGAGATTACTTCAAATATAATCTAAATATAAACTAAAGAGCATGCACAATTTAATACCCCCCAAAAATCTTGACCTTTAACTGATATGAAACTGATATTGTGCATGCCTATAGTTTTGTGCAAAAATAAATGAAATTCAAGTAATTATTCAGGGAGAAACATGAACATAAAATTATGTAAATAAGTTTTCATTCACAGGTTTTTCTTGGGCGAGTTATTCTTTTTAACACCTTAATACCTGACCCTAAAATGACAAGATTTGGCAGATGTACTGTATATGTGTTAAAATATTACATATAACAATTTTAGAATTAACACAGAAAGCCCTTTTATTGCAAATAAAAATTTGAAATAAACCTTCAACACAAATCACTTTTCAGTGTATTAAAATATCTTTATATTAGGTTTATATTATTTCTAAGTCTATGACCAGAAGTAAACAACTAGAGTAGTAAACAAGAAAGTAAACAACTTGTTGGTTCTAACCAACTCGGGGCACGTAAAAATGACAGTTTACAACTATCAACTTGTATAGTCCTTTTTCCCCCCTTTTATATACGGTCTATTTTTTCTTTTTTTGCTGTTTGAGCATCTTTCTTCGTTTTAGGATCATGTCATGAAGTCTTTCGAGTCCCTCTTTGAGACCGTCACCAATGATGGCACAGGTGGACTGCAGGTGCCACGGCGTAGAGGGTCCCAGTTCTTTGAGTGCCAGCATGGTCTCTATCTGTGACAGTGACAGAGCCTGTCTCAAGTCCTGCTTGTTAGCAATAATCAACACAGGCACTCCTTGATTTTCAGAGGATCGGGCGATTTTGTAAAGCTCCGTCTTTGCCTCTTCCATTCTCTCCGCATCCAAAGAGTCCACAACAAACACGATGCCATCTGTGCCACGTGTATAGGACTTCCAAAGAGGGCGCAGTTTCTCCTGCCCGCCAACGTCCCAAAAGTGAAACGTCACCGTTTGTGAGTCCCCAAGAGGTACTCTGACTTTCTCTGCATTGAAACCTTTGGTGGGGACAGTGTTGACAAACTCATTGAACTGCAGACGGTACAGGACCGTCGTTTTGCCTGCAAAGTCCAGACCCAGAATAGCGATGTGAAGAGAATTACAGAACGGAAGACTGGATAGAAAGCTGGGCTGCTCTGAAATTCCGTTCCCCATTTCTCTCAGGAGTATAAGAATATGAGTTTAGGATGATGTTCCATAGGTCCAAAATACCAGATGCAAATCCAGTGCTTGCCTAAAAGTTCATACACAAAAATATGATGTTTTTTTAAATGTCTTTTGATTGATCTAATACAATCTGCCTGACTGCAAAACCACAATTAATAATTTTTTGAGGGTCTGATTTAAAAACGGACCACTTCACATGCCAAACAAAACGAGACTTTCAGGTAAAGCGGCTTATTTTTAAGAACTTCGCTGATGGATTACGATCATCAATCAAACTGTTTTGAGCTATCATAGGCCATATCATAAAACATTTACAGCTTTTAAGGTTGTCTTATCATCGATTTACTAGATGAAGAATGGACTTTCAGCTGATGGGGCTGACACTAAAAAGGTAGATCTTGATCAAGCTGGTAAGAGCTAGAAAACACCCCTAAATAACCTGCTCCAAACCAGCCTGACTACCTTAAGCTCATGACATGGCTTGCAGTAGTAACTAAATTCCAACGTTTACCATTTTTCATTTGCAAAATAAAGACATTTTGTAATATTTTAATAACTTTTCAACTTTTTTTTTTCGGTCACACTTTTACTGAAAGGAATTTAAAAGCAGTGTCTAAACGTGTACATTAATAAACATTATTTCTATAAATGTACAGGTATAGAAACATTAAAAACGAAAAGTCTCAGAATATATTACATAAAACCGCGCACATTTTGGCATAAATTACGAATTGCTAGGAATAAAAAATATATTAACTTGAACAGGAGTCTGTAAACCCACAGGAGCAAACCGCTCTGAAATGAAGCTCAATTATGCAATATTTCCTAGGAACAGATAAATAGAGTGGTCTAACAATAAAAGTGAGCGTGATAACAGAGCTCCGCTGACGCGGTGAGGGCATTCATCCGGAAGTCACACGCGTCCACCTGTCGAATCGAAACTTTTCTGAATTAACCCAAAGTCCACGTAGACCTCCTATTTCTCCAACCTAAACGAACTATATCCGTATTTAATGAAAGTATAAACTTAATCTATGTGACCGCATCTTAAGAGAAAATCTGTGGATGCTTAAAACGCGTGAACTGCAGCTCGCGTTTTGGGCCAACATGAATTAATTATTGACGCGCTGACAAAACCTACTTTTACCTAAGATACAGCGGAGCCTATATTCCTCATTGTTAGTTAAATGGTTTAAAACTAAACTCTTACCACAGTCGCCCATTTAACTTACCGTTCAGACTTCATACTTCGCAAGAAAGCGTGATTCAACGACACCCTCGCTCTGCTCTGCGCGTTACTGACCGACCCAGCACGCGCGCAGCAGCAGCTCATTTGTTTATCTTTAAAATGATTGGTCAACGGAGGTCATGCGCCCATAATGTATGCAAAAAGAGAAACACAATAAGAAAGCTACAAAATTGCTTCATTTATTACGTCTTTGTTGTTGGTATTTCTCAAGATATATTAATAATTAATTTATTAATTCATTTAATAACAAAATATAATTAATCATTCTAACATTTTCTTTGTAGCATTGTTCTGTAAGCTGACAATTTATCTAAAAAATGAAAAGACAAAATAAAAAAGGAAAAAAAGAAAAGTTTGTGTTTACAATAAAGTGGGGTTCTCCATAAAACAGTAGGACTCATTAGACAAAACAGAAAATTGATGTTTAAACTAGCCTTATCTGCACACCACAACACAAAATTATTATTATTTATTTATTCTTTTTTTTTGTCTTAAAACAGATTAATTTCCTCCAGGAGTTGGTCAACTTTTCTATTTACTTAGAAAAGGCACTGTTTACTCTTCTTCTGTGGTGATGTCTCTATAACACAAGAAGTAAAGTGTTACAAGATAAATATGAGAGTTCACTCTGTGCTCACTGTATAAGAAGCTGATTTTGGAGGCCGTGGCATGAGTATTTTAGTACGAGTCTTTAAGCTCTGCTGGTTTGAAAGTATCCATTTTGCTTACTGTGTGTCTATGAAAAGATTGAAATAAAATGAAATCAAGCCATAAAGTATTTGACCTTTGTTCTATATAATGGATTTTATGACTGTTATTAGATACGTACTAAAAGATTGATTACAGTGGTAAAACAAGGGCAACCATATGCAACACAGTTTATGCCAACCCAATTTTAAGTGTTTAAAAAAAAAAAAAAAAAAAAAACCATTCATATTTCTCTCTGTTTTTAATTAGGATGTCTTGATGAAAGTTATTTTGTTTGGGGACTGATATTCTAAGATCAAGTACAGCCAGGATCCTTTTCTAAAGAAGTCAATGTATCTGACATTCCCTCAGCACACTGCAGTCACATTAAGAGTGTTTAAATGTCTTATAAAGACTGTCATCTAGTGTTGATGTTGTGCAATGCAGATAATGTGTGCCATAAACTTATTACAAATTTACAAGTCTGAAGTTATGAAGATTTGGTTCTTTGTAAGGCCCCACTGGATACATCCCTGCTGATCACTAGAGAGAACGTGATAAATGTTGTTGCTGTACATCCCTTTTGCTCAAGTCCAGGCAAAACTATAAGGGAGTAACATCATTAATCTTTTCCAAAATAAAATATTTTTTCTTCCACAGTATTATTTGATTTAACCAGGTGAATGTTTTTGCTCTTGATCTGTGGCAAACTCAAAGATCTGTACAGTTTTGGGGTAAAGTCAGGGGCTTTTATATTCCATGGATCAACGGGAATTACTGGGTGTGGGGGGGACGAGTCCACAACTCCTGCTTGAGATCAAGTTTTGACTCACAGAAAAGAGCTGCTTTCTTCTGAAGTCAACACACATGGGAGTTTGTGATTTTGTGATTTTAATGCTCAGAGCAATAATCTGAGACCAAACCATACACAATTAGTAGATTAAACAATGATCATCGGAGTACCTTTTACAAGAAAATAGTATTTCAGTCTTTCTACTTCAAAATTTCACTTTTAATTCAGTGTGTTCCCTGCAGATTCTTTGTAATTATTTGAGAAATTTATTAGAAATTTCGGAGTGCAAATTATTATTATGCAATTTTTTTTAGTGATATGTACGATATATAAAATTGTTCATTAACAACCTCATACATGTAATATTATCTTAATTAAGGATCTATAAATGCATTTCATATGCAAAAGTAGGCATAAGATTACATTTAGGTGATAGACGTAATTATATAACATTAAATTAATAATAAGACATAATATAACAACACAATTAAGAAAAAAAAAACGTATAAAATAAATAAATAATTTATATCTATTTCTATCAACCTTACAATTTAAATGAAGAATTGCTAAAATCACTTACATTTCTTACAGCAGAGTGGCTGTCATTCAGCCATGACAAAGTAGATAGTAAAGAGTTCAAATTGATGTGTGTGATACAATTTATTTATTTATTTATTTATTAAAGCCAGCTCAGCATAGAGTACTGGATACAACAAGGTTTCCAAGCAGCAAAAGTTCTCATTCAGAGACTCTGTGTGTGATGGACAGAGCACAGTGGGGACATTGTTGAGGAAACAAAGAGACGTCTTAGCAACCATCTAACTATGAATTAAAGTCACTTTAAATACCTATGAGACATATCTTCAATCAGTTATTTTAAGTGATAAAAAATAATCCTGACCGTAAAAACGTGGGGGGTGGGGTGCAGGTTATAGGCTATTAATGCTTTCTGAAGTTTTTAGCAACAAATATCACACGTTCATAATTTAATTTCTTTAATTCTCAATTTGGCTTTAAATTATTCCTCTTTAATTGATGTTATAATTAAGTTTCTTTTGTCTTTTATAAGTTAATGCAAAAGTTCAAATCTTTCAAATCACAACCAGCAGAGGTTAGCAAACAACTCATTTAAATATACCAACTCTCTCGATTTCCATTTTTATACAGATCAAATCTAATCCTCTTATAATATCACATAATTTATAGAAAAGATAACTTGAGTAATAGAGATAAAGATTACTTTTCTATAACGATCTGTAATAAAAGCAGCAGTCACTGGAAATTAATAATTTACTTAAATTTTTTATGGTTTCTTTTGCATTTTAAGATCAAGGTTGAGGATGGGAATAGATGAAGAAAACAGATAAAGCTAACATATTGTGAATACATTACGAGCAAATACAATTTCACTAACAGACCAGAAAAAATGTTTCTGAAAGATTAAGCAGTTATAATAATAAAAAGCCTTCAATGTGATTACAGTGGAGGGTACTGAGGGAATTGGTATTGGTGTTGGTATTTATTAAGAGTGTAAGCCCCGTTCAACAGCAAGAACGATAACTATAAAGATAACGATATTAGAGTACACCAGCGAACGATATCTGTTTTTTTTTCTAACACTTTAGTTCATCTTTATTTATTTGCAGCATTTAGACTTTGTGTTATTTTAATTGCTAATTGCACCTTTAGGTCATGGAAAAGTTTTGCTACTGATGACTGTTTACCGTCTGCTTTTCTCATTAGGAGTCACAGCTGTCTTACAGCATTCCCTCTTTTATCCATCTCAAAGTAAAAACGCTGGGATGCTATGTTGTGGTTTCGTTCTGCCTAATGAGTATCATTCAGTAAAAATATACAGTGTGGAGGAAAAATTTAATTATTTCATACAGACTGTCACCACCTCTCGTAGAGAAACATATGGTGTTATGCCACTGCTCAATCTTCATCCCGTGAATGTTATTCACATCTTCTTTGAGAAGGAGTGGCCTTGATAAAAACAGTTTAACAGATGGCCTCTGGTTATGTGATTTCTTCACAAAGTCTCGCAGGCATCACACAACAGATTGTGTTTAACTTTCTCAGAGTAGAACTTTGGCTTATTTACATTATGCTGATGCCCAGCAGTGGAGAGTCAGTGGAGAATAATTCTCGTTAATACTCCGTAAGGTCACCATAAGCAGAGCCATATCTTGTGGATAATGACACAGAAGAGCAAAAACACATATCTTCTCTAAAAGATGTAGGCTACTGAAAATATTAACCTCTGGTTATCTATTCAGGCAGTAAGTAAGATCAATTTTGCAAATCATGGGTGTTTCTTCTGTGGGCACTTCTATCCCTGTGGACATTTAGAAAATAAACTCTCTTAAAAACCATTTTCAGACTAGTAGGCCAACTATTTTTTTTAACAACTAACAAAAGTCACAAGTTTCCTCTACACTAAATTTTTTTCATCATGTGTAGCATTCTGTGATGATGTGATGATTTATTTTATATATTTTTTTACATTTTTATAAATGGCTCCAATCTTCTTTGTTTTGCTACTCCTAATTTCATAGGCAGCATTTTAATGTCTATTTGATCAAATGCTTGACTGAAGATGAAGACACTACTTAAAAATAGCCTACTTTCAACTGATTTTTCATACACTTTAGTGTGTTTAATTTCATCTTAAATATATAACTCACTTTCAACTTCCCCGGTAAATAAGAGCAATAACATTTTGAAATACTTGATAGGTCGCAAAATTGTTTGTCTCTGTGGTGGAAATGAAGGTTATTTACATAGTTCTGAGAAAGGAGCGTCTTTCATTTGCAGATGCTATTTGGTGCGATATTTTTTTAATGAAATGCATATCTTAATTTAATTTTTCCAATAATATTTTTTATGGCATCTGTTCTTCTGTCAGAGTTCTTGGTCAAGGCTTTAAAAAGTCCTACAAGCTCAAGTGCATTGTGAAGGAAAAGGTGACAAACCACACAAGCACTGAACTGCCAAATCAAAGTGATTAAGTTCTAAACTAAAAGTGTATTCAGTATTACTTACAAACTGGTTGAAAATGATCTGTTTATCCGTTTTGTAGATGTATATGATGGACACTGATTCTTTTTGATGGCCCTTGTCAGATTTGTACAGTCAGCACCTCGGTTATCTGCTCACTAAAGGTCTGTGCCATCCATTCTCTTTCAATTCGGCTTTGGTTTGGATACACACTCTCTTGGTACACAGCATCTGATGATATTGTCAGGTCCTAGTCCCATTAATCACAATTGACCACCAAATGTAAAGATGTTTCATTAATAAAGTCCATTTTAGAGATTTACTGTAGATCTCTATCATTTTAGTCCAGAACAAGCTCAGTATATTGATAAGACACATAGGCCTACTGTAAACACACTCATACAGCACAGAGAGCATGTTTCCTCATGTTTATTTAGGTTATTAAACTACTTTCCCAAGAGGGAAAAAGTCTTTATTGTTTCACTGTGATCTTTTTCTTTTTGGTTTAAGTCTTTAAAGTTCACATAGACGAATGGAAATACTGTCTTGTGTGTGCAATGTTGTCCACAAGGTGGCGCCAAAAGGCTTCCAAAAACATTTTAGAATCCTTACCTCAGTATACCAGTTTTATCATGTTTAATTGGTAATAATTATATATTTAATAGGTACATATATAAGAATTCGATCAAAAACGGTAAAGACATTTAAATGTTATCTTTCTGCTTTCTGTTCATCAAAATATGCTGGAATTGCTCAAAGACTGTTTTAATGTTGTATACAATAAATTATGTTGTGACTTGAATAGTAATCTTGGGACTCTCTAGTAATATTCCGAAGGATTGATACTGTGGAAGCCCATTTCTGCCACATACGAAAAAAAAAATCATGCTAAGGTAAACCATAATTATGGCAAAAAGATGGAATTCTAAAATCCCCTACCGAGTAAATAAAAAAAAGTTAAAATCATGACATATGAAGTCTCAAGTATGAGATGAAACCACAAGTCATAATTTACATTAAAACAATTATGACATATGACATGAAATGGACCAAGCGCAAGCTAAGCTAGCGATTACAGTTTATAAAGTTTTAAAGATGGATATTTTTCTTACAAAAAGACATCGCTTTGTTTCAGATGGCCTTTATTAACTCCCAGAGCCATGTGGAGCACTTTTTATATTGGATGGATTAATTTTTGGAGGGCTTCAAAATCTTTACCCCCATTCACTGGTTAAAATTTACTTTTCAAAATTCTGTCTTCATTTACTCACCCTCAAACCTGTACGCATTCCTTTCTTCTTTTTTTTTACGTTTTTTTAAACGTAAGTTTAGACCTTCATTCTCCCAGAAAAATGAGAAGTGAAAAAATATTGCAGTCTTACAGGTTGGAAAATTCCAAAATATGAATTAATACAACATTTCCATAAACTCCATTTCCATTTCTGAAAGCTGGCATGTTGATGTTAACACCATACTCAAAAAAAATCAAGAGTTACTGCTCCGCGAAGAGCTACATAACCATAAAATAAGCATGATCAAATGGAAATTGCAGCAAGCTGTTTAACATTACAAAACAAATGCACAGGAAAAAATACAATTGTAACGAAGTAGTCAAAGTGGTTTGCAGCTCTATGTAAAATATTCAGCTGCTCTCATCCCTTTTCCCAAAATGTACTAAAGTGCTTCTGTCTATCCAAGCAAAACCTTCAGCGCTGTGCTAAAGAATCGATAATGATGGTGTAGAAAGACATCAGAGCTCTGGCTGAAACTTCCTGATCAATCTTGTTGTCACCCTACAGTGTAGACTTCATCATCTGCCATTTGTTTCACGACATGGGAACAAGACGGACTGTGGGTCATACGGAGCGCCGTCACTGTATCACATTCATGTGTCCACGTGAAGATGTGGTGTTTGAGCCACAGTCCACGTACAGGTACTTCTCCAGAGACACCTGCTCAGCGTGGCCAAAGTACAAGACAGTTACAGTCATCCTGGAGAGACGAGAACATAGTATCAATCATGTAATATTCATATTTATTTATTATATAATATTATAATACTTTGGTTAATGCTTATTTTATCTAATAAAGAGCTACCATTCTTTTCAACAACAACAAAACACTGAATAACAAAAAAATACAGTAACATTTTTCTAAAAAAAAAAAACTCTTTCAACAAACAACTAAAATTAAAAATTAATCAGATTTTTCATTAAAGAATACTTACTGCATCATGACAACAATGTTATGCACTTTAATTGACGGCATGGTACAGTAGTCACTGTAAAAACAGATGCACAATCAGTAAGATAAAAGTTTTAGGTCTAATGTAAGACCTGACTGGCAAATACTCACAATATGTAGCTCATCTCATTTGCTATGATCGTGGGAACAGTGAAATCAACCTAAAAATGAAACACTGACATTAATAGCAGTTGTTATCTTAGAAATCACACATATGCAGGGCACTTATTTCTTTCTGTTCTCTTAAAGTGTTAAACTGAATGTGATTTTCCTCACCATGTATATAAATTTGAAACAGTAAGGATATGGATTGGTATGGTTGTATTATACACTATTATATTTCATATTTTTATAGAGCACCATACTATAACAAATATTACATGACTAATAATTTTATATTATATTTTAATTATTAATTGTATAATTACTACGAAGTTAAAATGCTGCAGATTTATTTGGGTTTATAATGAAAAATATTATTATTGAAATATGTATTAACATACAATTATTATTCATTAATTAATATATCTGAATAAATTAACATGTACCTGACGCATATCCAGGGGGGTGATGGTGGTGACATTGCTGACAACAGACTTTCCGATAACAGTCTTGTAGAACTGCACCTGTGCTGTGATGTTGGCAACGCTAATTGAGTAGTAATTATTGTTGGTGATGTTCAGGGTATTCTGAGAAAGTCAAAAAATACTATTATTAAATACAGTTAATTATATACACGGCAACAAAAAAAACATGACTTTTCCAAAAAGTCCCATCTGATCTCACTATCAAGTCCAATCCCTCCACACAAAAAATAGAATAATAGATAATATTTGATCAACAAACCTGAAATACTAATCAAAAGGGTTTTCTATAGATATTACCGTGATATTTAGATAAATTATCCGCCGGTCTCGGTCGAATGTGACGTAGGCTGACTTCACCCCAACATAAGAAACGTCAATAGTTTGAGGGAACAGGAAGAATACAGCCAAGCCAGAAAGTAGCAGACACAGAACGACTGATAAAGACACGTACAATGTCCTGTGATAGTGCAAGAATATCCAGTCAGTTATCAAATAGATACCGTAGTATATATCCAATGCTGATTTGAAACGGATATTGAAATTAACTTACGTTCGTCTTGGCTTCAGCCTCTGGTCACTGTATGGTATTAGAGCAACTAGTTGGTTTTCTAGGTCTGTGAGAATGTCCAGGATAGGAAGGAAGTGCACATCATTACATCTTTACAAGTCCAAATAATGATTCATTCAAGCAATTTATTGATGCCACTAAGATTAAGAACAATTTGTTAAGTTGCAGCTATATGTTGATATTACATATATAGTATTGGATGGTAAATGGATGGATGGAAAGATCTGTTCTCACCTCTAGGTATCCTCCCCGTCCCTTGACAAGTAGGACAGGTGATGCTGTCTCTACCTGTGAATTCAACATATGGAAACTGTGACACTTCATGTTTATTGTCCTCAATAGGAGACTCTGTGCTTTCAATCAGATTCTCCTGCTCCTCTTTTTGCTTCGGCAAGGAAAACAGAGACTTCCCCATGGTTTGGCCTGCCTTCAAAGAGAGAAATCATCTGTCAAATTTAGTGAATTACAGTACAAGTCATTAAAGATCACTCATATCTATATGTTTATGCAGTGGTGAACTTAAACATATATCTTCCACGTGACAAAATATGATAGTGCAGGCTGTTTTAAAATGTCATTCTGTCTATAAAATATACGTGATGTTAATGTCTTATGGTGTTATCAAAATATTCTGACTTTCAACAACTAAACAATATATTGTCAGTATCCCTCAACCTGGTAAACCTGCTTAATGTTTAACAGATACGCAAATAATAACAGCCGATGCGAGGACACGAAAATCTCGAGTTCTTGATAGGGACGTTATATTTATGCCATAGCAATGCAAAATTGAAATGCACTTACTTGACTTCAGATTAACGCATTTAGATCGATGCATTCAGAGAGCATTATTAATACGCACATGACGAACATGCATCGTGATGTAAGAGCAAACGGGCCTAAAAACAGGTTAAACACCATACAAAATGACTCTTATTTTAAGGTTCGATATGAAAATATAGTGGATAGGATAAGAATCAATGTATTTGTACCTTCAACTGAAGGGTTCTGCCTTCTGTTTATATAAAATTGCGGTTGCTATATTGTTACTCTGTTCCAACACTGTTGTTCTTTCCCCCAGTATTCTAAGAAGCCCCGCCTCCTGCATTAATAAGCGGCATGATGGTACATTGTTGACGTTGTGTGATTGGACGACAGCTACGAGCGATTCTCGTACAAGCCAATCATATTGGATAAGGCGGGATTGCAACTAAGCCCCGCCCACTGTTTATAGTTGCAACTCGAGTCTCAAGGCCGTGTGTGAATTGTTTTGCTCTGGGCGTAATTTCCTTTATTTAGTCTAAAACGACTGTTCATATGCGCTTTGCGCTAGATATGCTCATGATTACAAATAAAAATTAAAACACTGCATCTTAAAAGTAAAATAATTAATTTACGAAACTTTAATAAGGAGCCTTACAACATATGAAATATCTGTACAGGCATAATGATTGACAGCTCTAATCAAATATGCTGCGACATGAAGGGAAATATGTGGCTGGACAGATAGAATGGAACACTACAGATACGTTTTTTGTTCATAATATAATGGGTGGGGGCTGGAACAATTATATGACCCGTGAGTTGTTTGTGCACTCAAAATTAGAAAAATGTTCAACCAACAAGCAGACTTGTGGTTAACACTTCTCAAATTGATTTCCTGATGATAGTTATCATCAGAAAATCCATCAAAAATGTGACAGTATACACACATAATGAAGAGGAAATTTATAATTTTCAAATAGTATATACATATAAGTGTAGACCAAAACAATGTTTGCTTGTATTTGTACTTTAAATTTAAAAAATAATTTGTAATGAAAATGTAAAAGTTATCTGATGTTGTAACTTTCGAAATACATCAAGACAGGTAGACTACTTTAGGATAAACAAAAATATATAAATAATGTATTATTATGTATAATAATAATAATAATAATAATAATAATAATAGTAATAATAATAAAAAATCAAAGGTTATAGACAAAGTTTAAAAACATTAAAACTTACAGCGTTCTTATTCTTCATATATATATATATATATATATATATATATATATATATATATATATATATATATATAGCTGAACATCTTTAAAATGAAAATTAAATAATAAAAATGTAAAACAACAACAACAACCACGTCAGTGTTCCTCTGTATAGGCCTATACAATTATAACAATGTGTTCGATCATCATGAAACTGAAACTGTTTTCCATGGCCACATGGCGAATGAACTCATCTGTGTTTTACTAACAAAATAACTTTAGTAGTGCACCGAGAAATTGGCAGTGGAATAAATCATTTCTCTCACCAAAGGTGAGTTACAGGGCGTTGTTTTGGGAATAACCTTTTGGGTTATTCTCGTCAAACCGGATATGCAGTCACAGAATACTGTTCCACAATATCGTAGCTATATTATTGTCCAGGAACCAAAAGAAATGTATAAAAGTCCTCATTTTTAAATACGCAAACTATTGTTGTCTTTTGGACCCCTATGATTTTACGCGTATTTTTCTTCCAGTGGCCGCAGAGCTCACCTGAGTCTCGAGTTTCGAGTGACGTTCATTCCTTCCTCACTACAAAAGGATACGGAGGGCACACCTGCCTGACAAAATACAGCCGCTGTGTCGACACTTACTCGGATTTCTTTACCTTTTTTTTTTTTTTTTTTTTTTTTGAGGAACTTAAAGTTAGATGTTTTAAAGCTCATATGTTTTGAAAGATTTTGAGTAAATATGTCGCAGGATAAAGTCTTCTTTACCCTCCTCTTGTTCACAGGTGGGGCGTTTCTTCTTATGCTAATGCTATGCGTTCACTTCTTCGTCAGTTATTGTATGTGTATAGAAAAGTGTCAATAGATGATCAGATTTTATTTTATTACAGCGCTGGAATTCAATGAGGCCACATTAACCTATCAGTTGATATAGGTTTTGTCTATTTTTTTTTTAATTGACTGGCCAGGTCTATTGATTGTGCATTATTAATCGTTTACTCGTAATCACATAACTATTTGATATGAGTATGTTAAGGGTTTTCAGGTCTAGCAACAGGAATATGCTTATAAATCATTAATACATTTTGTATTTACATCTACTGTAGCAGTACTTCTGTATAGATAGCAACCATAACCCTCAGAGAGTCGTGTATGTAAATATATATTTTCCCTAGAGAGCCTTTTTAATTAATCAAAAGTGTATAAAAATACAGTTCAAATGAATATATAAATATGTTCCTTCCAAAATGATGATACTTTTCAGATTTGAGCAGCTTTTGTTTATAATTTGAACTCTTATTCAGTTAAAAATATTGATCAAGATATTATGCTTTGATTTTAGTCTGAGCAAATAAATACAGACTATCTCTATACAGACTATTGACAGCTAGTATGTTGATTTAAACCGCTATTATAATGACTTTTTAGTGATTGATTTTAATGACTAAAAGAAAGTTTTCAAGGGAACCGCTTGCTCCCTGAGCTTTCAGAACACTTCTAAGCCCAATTGAAAGCTCAATAGAAGTTAGTTTATTATTTGAATAGACGAAATATAAATTTGACATCTTCACAGGCACAATCAATTTTCATGTGGTTCACCTGGTTTATTATAATCTGTTCCATTTGTGTATAAGAATATTTTTAACAGAAAGTCTTAAGAGCCTTTTAATGTCATTTGACATGGTTTGCGTCTTTGTTATACATGAAAGGACTTTTAGTCCAGTCTGGATGTTATTTGATCTCCACTGTATTCTTAATTCCTGTCTAGGTTCATGGAAATGTCTTAAATATCCCTATGTGTTTCATTTATTTGTGTATGCGGTTATGTTCAAATGTGTTTCCTCTCCTACAGGCTGCACCACAGCAGTCAACGTGGTCTGCCCTTACCCACGGTACGTGGTCATATTATTCCAGCCGGTCACACTCCGCTGTGATTTCTCTACCACGGGTCAAAGCCAACCAGTGATCAGCTGGAAATACAAGTCCCACTGCAGAGACCCGATACAAGCTGCATTAAACCCCAGTAGTGTTGACAATGTCATCGCTCAGTCCAACCCAAGCTACGACCCCAACAGAGAGTGTTCAGACAGTACCAGGACCGTTCACATAGTAGCTTCAAAACAAATGGAGGTCACACTTGGGAGCGCGTACCAGGGCCGTCAGATCAGCATCACAAATAGTAAGTTGACTTTAGATTGTGAAAGTATTTTGTGTCCGTTTTTTTATTTATTATTATTTAATGTACATTATTAATTTATTACATTTTAATTTAATGTCTTTATTTTATATATTATTATAATTGTTTATGTTATTATTTATTTTAACTGTATATATATATTAGTTTTTTTTTTTTTTTTTTATCTTCATTACCACCACACCTGTGTAAATGTGCCTGGTTTAGCCTGGCTAAATTCTGTTTGCCATGAAACTTGCAAAGCTTTCAAATATGTACATATGATTTTATTTATTTTTTAAATTTATAGATGCAGACCTTAACATTGCTCAGACCGCGTGGGGTGACAGTGGAGTGTACGTCTGTAGTGTTGTTTCATCCCAGGACCTTTCAGGAAATGGCGAGTGTTATACAGAACTCATTGTGCTTGGTAGGTGTTTACCTTCTCACTAGGGATGCATCTATCTGATATTCCGTATCTGTATCTGCTCCGTTACTGGCATTTTCAGCTGGATCAGGTATCAGTCTGATGAGACCGATCCGAAAATGATTTTGTGCGTATACTATTCTGTGTAATTGTTGAGCCCCACGAAAGCAAGAACATGATAAAGCACCTAAATGCTAATCTTTCCATTGATGTATGGTTTGCTAGGATAGGACAATATTTGGACGAGATATAACTATTTTAAAATCTGGAATCTGAGGGTGCAAAAAAATCAAAATATTCAGAAAATCACATTTAAAGTTATCTAAATGAAGTTCTTAGCAATGCATATTACTTATCAAAAATGAAGTTTCAATATATTTACATTTGGAAATTTACTAATTATCTTCAGGGACATTGATATTTTCTTAATATAATGATATTTGGCATTAAAAATCTATAATTTTGACCAATACAATGTATTTTTGGCTATTGCTACAAATATACCCCAGCGACTTAAGACTGCTTTTGTGGTCCAGGGTCACACATATTTTTTTCATTTGTTATTTTTCATTAAAATGAAGTTGTCTATATGTAGTATATTGTGTTTAACACACAAAAGAGTGACGAACAGGTCATCACAGAGAAGTATAGAAATTCTACACTGATTAAAAAAAAACAACTGTGACTGTGTTGGTATCGGATTGAATAGTTATCGGCAGATACTCAGAATTTTCCGGATCGGATCGCTTCTGAAAAAAATGGTATCCTTGCATCCCTACTTCCCACAAACAAACTCACACTAACAGGCACCAAACATTTAAATTTCATCACACACAAGCACTTGGTCACTAATTCAGATTTTGTAGTGTCTGATGGATTTTAGCGTATGTGAGGAATTAGGGCTGTGTTTAATTGGAAATTGTTGATGAATTATATGAATTATAATATTTTGTAATATATCATATATTTTTTTATTCTACCTGGAAGATCAACTGTTTGCTTGTGAAGGATTCAAGTCCATTTCTGTCTTGGCATAGAAAGCAATAATATATTGATTAATGCTAATATTAATAATATAGTAGCAGTAAAAGTAGTAAAGTAATGTTAACCTAACGGACAGTTTTTTTCTCTCTTTTTGGGCTGATACTGTATGGCCTTTTTCAGTAATTATGGCTTTGTCTTTTTTTCACAGAGAGAAAGTCAAATACTACAGACCTGCTGCCTGGCATCAATTTACTGGTCATGGAAGGTAGAATAAGTGCTTCTTTCTAGAGGTCTGGTTAAGTTTTTAACAAAGTCTCTTATGCTCATCAAAGCTGCATTTATTTGATTAAAAAAAAATAATAATAAAAAAACAGTAATAATCAAATAAAATTGTAATTTCTAAAAAAAAAAAAAAAAAAAAATTACTGGTCACAAACTTTTTAACTGTGGTGTATATTGTTAGAAAATATTTTTCTTTTAAATAAATGCTCTTCTTTTTTTTTTTCATCAAACATTCCTGAAAGAAAGTATCACATGTTCCAAAAAAATATGAAGCAGCCCAACAGCTTCCAGCACTGATAATAAATCAGGATATTAGAATGATTTCTGAAGGATCATGTGATACTGAAGACTGGAATAATGATGCTGAAAATTCAGCTTTGCATCACTGGAATGAATTCGATTTTAATGTATAATAAAATTGAAAAACGCTATATTACATCATGATAATATTTCACAATATAACATTTTTTCCTGTATTTTTGATCAAATAAATGCAGCCTTGATAAGCATAAGAAACTATTTTAAAATATTAAAATTCATTCTGATCCTAAACTTTTGCCTGGTTGTGTTTGTGTGTGTGTGTGTGTGTGTGAATATATATATATATTTTTTAATAAACAAGGTTTTAATGGGATGGAAGAACAGTATGTTCAAAATGTTGTGTAATTGTGTCCCTTAAAGAGATAGTTCACTGAATAATGAAATTTACCCCATGATTTTAAGGTCTATTTGACTTTGTTCTTTAAGATAAATATAGGCAGAGTTATATTAAATAATGTCCAGGCTAATCCATGCTTTATAATGGGAGTGGATGGAAGCCCAAAGTTTTAAATCCAAAAAATTGCACCCATCCATTATAAAAGAAGTCCAAACAGCTGCAGGGGGTTAATAAAGGCCTTCTGAAGCAACGTGATGTGTTTGTGTAAGAAAAATATCCATATTTACAACTTTATATATAGCTTAATCTCTAGCTTCCGCTAACTGTTGTACATTAGTTCATGAGAGAGTGGTGTCCAGCGGATGACATAGGACGTAGAAAACACGGTGATAAATGTGGAAGTGACAAACATGGAAGTGCAGAGGAGAGAGCAAAACAAAACACTGGTCATGATTTGGTACAAAACGAGGATTTGTAAAGAAAAATGTTAAGCCAAGAGGACACTTGTTTTCCTTTGCTGTAAATAAACTTGTGTCTCGCGAGACTAGCATATTCTCACCGGAGCTTATGCTACGCCTACATCCTACATTATCCACAGGACGCTACTCTCTCCTGAACGCATGTACGACATTTAGCGGAAGCTAGCGATTACAGTTTCAAATTTCTATATTTTTCTTACACATACGCATCGCAGAGCCATGTGGAATTATTTTATAATAGATGGTTGCCATTTTTATGGACTTTAAATTTTGGGTTTCCATCCACTCCCATTATAAATCACGGATTAGCCTCCAGCAGATAAAACACTGAAAATGAGATTTTACAACATATTGAATGAAATGTACTTCTGTCACCTACAGCCTTGTTTTTATTTGTGTCAAATTAAGTATGTTGTGTACACCGAATGAGATCAGGTGCTAATTGTTAAGCATCTTATTTGAATGCTTGATTCCTATTGGCAGCATTCTGTGGTTAAATATCTTTGCATAATGCCTGAGACAACAGTTTCATATCTAGTTTCATATCTCTATCATCACTCCACAACCTCCTACTTCTCACATAATAAACCAATTTCTGCTCAAAACAATATTAAAGATCCATTTATTTATTTATTTTGTACGCAGTCGTTAAAAAGAAGGGCAATTTGCAGTTAGCCAACTGACTATTTATTATTGCATACTTGGCTAGATTTGCATAATCCTATAATTTGGTTGAGATTTTTATGGATATTCTAACTGAACAAATTGGAGAAGTATTGGATTTTATTTTGATGGTTTGCTTCCTCCATCAAGATCGTGGAATAGATTCTAAGATCTGCGTTTGCACATGATTCATGCTGTGTCTGTGAATGTAGGATGTTGTTGTGGTGCATGCTGGAATCGAGCCCTGGCAGAGTGTTGTGAGGCAAAACCTGTTCGGCTGGTTTTTCTTTATGTGTGTCATATACTTTTTTTTTTCTTTTTCTTTTTTTAATTTTTGATTGCAGAACTGACAGACATGTGCACACATTTAGATGAATGCACACATCTCATGACATTTAACATCAGGGATGGGGGGAAAGCACTAAAATAAGCTATGAGGCCGAAATAAAATCTCATGGAACAGAAATTAAGCCAGTATTGCATTTACACATTTTTATTTTTAGTATTTTCTGTTTAATGCCTTCATTTCTTATTTAGTATCTGATGCAAGAGATTTGACTCTTTCCTCCAAATGTTTAATTATTTTTTCCTCTTCTCGTTCTCCAGACTGGTTGTTAGTGGTGTTGGTGGCCCTGGGATTCCTCCTGTTGTTGTTCCTGATTGGTATCTGCTGGTGTCAGTGTTGCCCTCACACCTGCTGCTGTTATGTTAGCTGCCCTTGCTGCTCGGAGCGCTGCTGCTGTCCCCGCGCATGTGAGTCCACACCACTTTCACTTCCACTTCCCCTTTAGCCAGAAATGCCCTGTTTAGGAAGATCAAACTAAATGAAATGCAAAAAAAATAGGGGTGCACGATATATATCGGCCGATGATTAATGCACATTAGTGTTATTTTCATGTTATTTATATTCTATTTTATTCTTTATTTTTCAGTTTAAATTTTAGTTAAATATTTAGTAATTTTGCTATTTTCTTCTGTCATTTTTATTAGTTTTGTTTTACTATTATGATTATTTTAAGGTTTATTTTAGTTTTTGCTTTAGTTCAGTTTTAGTTTTTATTTCCAATTTGTAGTAAACTTTCGCCTTTTTCTTTAGTTTGTTTCTCATCTAATATTTATATTTTATTTTATTTCCGCTTTAACAAAACTTTTCAATAGTTTTTATTTTTATTTTTTTATAGTTAACGATAACTCTGAACGTGGTAAAATGTTTTCCCGAAAAGTTTAGCAAAATTCTTTTTTGTGTGAATTGTTTTTATTAGGGCTTTCGGTTGATTAACAATGTATAATCTACAGTAATTAATTACATGATATAATGAATTAATAAAATGAATTGTAAAAAAAATGCATGTATGAATATTTGCAAAGAAAAGCCTCCATATGTTAACATGAATTTAATTTGGCATTGTTGCTTTAAATTATTAGTTGTGCTAAATTAACATGTTAAATTAACATCTTCCCAGTGTATGAGGCTGGTAAAATGTCAAAGTCTGGCATCCCCAGTCAGTATGCACACACCGTCTATGCCCAAAGCATGCATGGCCAGCCAACTTATGGAGTTGGTGGAGCTGCGCCGGGCATACCCCTGCTCCCTATGCAGGTGGGTGTCGCTGGTCCTCCCTTCAATGGCTATGGCAAAGACTTTGACAGAGCCAACTCAGGTAGACTCATCCTCTATTTTCCTTAAAAAAAAATGCAGTTTGACAACACTCTTTACTTCAATAAGTGTAATTGTTTGATCATTTGTTTGTCCTGCTCCAATCTCAAACGCTGCTCCTGCTACACCACAATGGTGCAGGAAGTAAGTGAGAGATCTTCACTACGTCACTATATCGATCCATCTATAACATTTTAAGTGACTTCATCCCTTTGAAGCCTTCTGATTCACAGCTAATGTTGGTGTTGTTTTTCAGACCGTAGTGGATACCGTGTTCAGGCCGACCAAGATGGAAACCCAACTCAGGTGCATTACTATATGGAGCAAGATCTGGCCAACCTCGACCCCAGTCGCCCAGTGAACACTCCAGGCAGATACAGTCATCGTGAGTTCTGGAGATGGGCACTATCTTTCACTCCGAGGGTTGGGTTATAACAAAGTGTTGGCTTGTGTAGAACATGGTCCTGGATCAAGATTCTCTACAGTTTCCTGAACATTTAAATCAACCCATTTTTGACAGGATTAGGGATTCACAAACATGTCCTACCTGTGTGTGTGTTAAAGTCCATAGGCAATCTAAAGGAAACAAACTCTGTTTAAACTTTGTTTCCTGTAGATTCTCTGTTTTTCCAAGGTTGGGGGATGGTTTGTTGGTGTTCAATATATTACAACCTTTTTAATCTTTTCCCATCTATCCAACAGTGGATGGTATGAGTAATGTGAGCTCTCGGCACATCCGACGGGATGAGCCCAGACGGGGACCTGACTATCGAGGACATGAATACGCCACAGAAAATTTTGATGATAACAGCCACAATTACGGAGATAGAGATGACTATGTGCCAGCATGCCGAGATGGCAGAAGAGGGTAAGTGACTGAATCGTTTCGAAATCATGCTAAATGAATGCATTGACTTGACAGTCCTTCTTGACCCATGACTTTTCTCTGTCCAGATCGGATGAGGAGTGGAGCAGCAGTGGACGAGGATACGACCGTGTCTTTGATGATCATCGGCGTCGTGATTACTCTCATGATGCTCGTCCGCAGCGTAGAGACTCATCCCATGGGGCCGGTTTTCAGGGCCGGCGTAGCCATAGTCGTGATGACCTGATGGATCTGGAGCGTGATCGTGGTCGTGGAGGCCGGGATGCATACGATGGCAGCCTTCTGAGGGAAGCCATGGAAAAAAGAAGCTGGTCGAGCAGCAGAGAGGCCGCAGCCGTGAGCGGCTTGATAGTGAGACCGACCGTTCTGACCGCTACAGCGGGCCACACGGTGGACCACCACCTCTGCCGCTCATCCCACCCTCCGGAGACCCTAACCGTCATGGAAACCATAGCAACTCCACACCTCCTCCCCCTCCCTACACTGAGGACAGTGACAGTTTGCCATCGTCCAAGAAGAGCAAATTAAAAAAGGTAAGAGCCAGATTCAAAAGAGCTTATTAAAACATATGTATTGTTTATTTCATTCTTATATTTTAGGTTGTTGTTGTTTTGACAATGAATTTCCAAACTGAAAACGCCTTTTGAAGATCCAGCTAAAACCGGGTGGCTTTGCTGGTGTTGTTAATGTTTACTAATACTAAACCTATTAAAAATAGTTTTTGTTTATGAAAATGATAAATAAATGCTAATTCAAAATGTTAATAAATATTATAATAGTTTATAAATAATACTTAACTGGTTTATTAGTACCTGGCTGAGTTTAACTTTTATTTAAATTCATATTAAACTATAGTTCAGTTGATCATTGTTGTGCAATAATCATGTTATGTAATGTGTTTTAGAATAGTACAGAATTTGAAGTATTCTATATGTAAACAATATGCAAGCAAATAACATATTGTGTATATGTAAGTAAATACGAGTAAGAATGATGCAGAATAGCAAAATATTCAAAAAGCAGGGTGAAGCAGGGATACTAGAAAGAAACAAGTATGCAGAATGACAAGAGGGTTATTCACAGCTGAATGGCAAGAACCTGAATGTTTAGTTAGCTATTTTATGTGCCTAGGTTCAGAGTTAAGCAAGACCGGAGTCAAAGGCACTGCTGAAAAAAAAAAATAACTGGGACATGCTGTTATGATTAAAACAAGCTTCCTTCTTTAGGTGAAACATTCAAAAAAATTATGAAAATAAAAATGTTCTGGTCACTGCACTTCCATTGCAAATTCTTTGTCAGTGTTAAGTTAAGCTGAGCACATAAGGATACTGTACTTTAATGTTCAGTCATTTTATATATTTATAATAATACAAAGTTCTGCTGTGTTTTCTTTGTCCAGAATGGAGCTGTGAGCAGGGAGAGTATGGTGGTGTGACGCTCTGGTGGAAATGATGTGTGTGTGTGTGTTTCCTCTGCCAGTTCATGCCACTTACATGTGTGTATTTGTTTGGCTTGAATGCTGAGAGGATTTTTGGTCCATATTTAGATGTCTTGAATTTTTATGGGATATCTGAATGTAAAAATGGCTAATTTATTAATATGTAATGGCAACTGATGTATTTATGGTTTTAATAGTTTGGTTCCTCCCATTAATTATTTTCTTCTTTTTTTCACTATAATCTCACATTTCATACAGTGGTTCATAATTGTTCTATTTTTGTACAGTCATGTAATGTACATTTTCAATAAAACTTTTCTATTTTATTTAGGTTTGTTGTCTTGTTAGGGATCAAAGTGACATACATTAACATTGTTTGGTGTTTCTGGATTGCGACCACTAGATGGCAATTTACTATCCATGTACAATAATGTCAGGAAATGCCATACTGATTCCATATGCACATTCAAGTATTTCTTTTTATTTCTTCATTATCACTGAGCCAAGGTATTTTATTTCTATGTTTACAATATGAATATGCATTCAAATGTAGCTTGTTCTTAAGTTAAAGTTCTTGTTTTTAGCTGCCAGTTTAGATGCTGAATATTGCCGTCTCTACAGTCTAGAAGCCTAATTAGTTTTTTACACATTTTAACATGTGTATATAAAAGAGTGCTTTCTTTTAGGTGTTAGCACATCTAGTCTGTTATCTTGATGCTGCCTGCCTGGTTTAACATAAAAAAGCATCTTTTCTAACCCAGATGGAGAAGGACCAACAACTGCCTCAGTCTCAGAGTGAAACGTACTTTCTGAAATCCAACATTGGTGGCCTGCCAAGATCACAGCAGAGAAGTAGCCATCGAAGCTTTCATCCATCTGGTGTCTTAAAGCAGCCATTCCTTCAGATAGACAGCCAGTTAGGTGAGAGCTACTTAAGAAACTGCACCAGCTAAAGGGCAGCTGACCCCCACGGTTCAGACAGCTGTTTAAAAGCAGATCTGTTTGTACTTAAGTGGTCTTGTTAAAACATCAGAGTAATTAACATTTGTTAATTGTTTAATAGTTTTCTCTAACAATTACATTGCAGGGTTGAGTGTAACACTACATGAGAAGCATATTCAAACCAACATGGGCTGGTGGTATGTGAATAATTTTGCAAAACAGGCCAGAATAAATGATAAAATGATCATTTTCAAGTTTCTCTTTAAAATACAGTAACATTTGTAGTGATTCAGATTACTGCAGTGGTGTTTTTCTGTTTGTTAAATCGAGTCATTACTAATCAGGGTGCTAATGTGAAACCACAATAACAATCATGTGTCAGCGGCACATGGCATCAGATAGAGAGAGGGGTGGCAGAGAGAAAGAGAGAGAGAGAGAGAGGCAGGCTGGGAGGGTTTGAGATTCAATAGGAAAAGAAACTGGCATTGCTCTTGAGTTATCTGCATTCTGTCTGCTTGTTTACACACAAGAACATCTGATAAGGTAAGTCTGATATTTTTAAGCCAGCATCCATAAATGACATGACAAGCACATATATGTGAGGTCAAGAAATGTTAGAATTATTTGGCATTATTTGGCATGTTGTGATTTATAGTGAGAATTACATTACTTTTTTCTTTTTACTATTTTTTTTTTTTTTGACATTTTACTGCTTTATTTAATATTTAACATTTTATGTTATTTAACAATATTTTATTATCAGATATTAGAAAAACTATTTTAATATATTTTATTTAGTGTATTTACATATTGGAAGGCTGTGTGCATCTACTTTATAGACAGAAGTGCTAAACACCTATTATTTATTACTTTATTATGTTATTGTTAAACTTTACTAAATCAGCCTTTTCCCCCAAACACAAGAGGTGCTCAGTTGTTTGCATTACAGTACTGAATATCAGAGAATGTGATGTAATGGCACTGTGGTTCATAGAAGGAATGACGTTTATTCTCAAAATAATTATGTATGCAAACCAGGGAAATGCATTGAGATCTAATGTTTTGGTCATACAAAATGTTTTAGTCAAGGCCTAAAATGATTTAATCTCTTAAGTAGGATAATGTTTGCCTGTTTCTCTCTTGGCTACCTGCCAGTGAATCAAACCCTGCTGTGGATGAATGTCCAGTAGTTTTTGTAGATGTGAAGTGTGTTGTCATCTGGCATTTGCACTTTTCCAAGTGCACAATATTAATTGTATGTCCCATGACTCTCAGTGCCAGCTGCCTCATTCGCAATTTCTATTCTTGTGTTTGTGGACTGTAGATCAGTTTAGTTGTTACAATTAATGAAGTAGTATTTCATGCTTTGTAAAAGTATTCGTGCATTCAACCCACACTTAATCATGTGCCAATGTCATTATAGTGGATTGTAGTAGATTTCAAACCAAATGGTGTTTCTTTTTTAAGAAAACAGCATAAAACACATATAGCAAAACAATTATAAGTTTGTTAGGGTTTTAAAAGATCATTTAAAAAAAAGTAACTTTTTCTAAATTAAGTACTCTTTGTGGCACTTGTTCATAATTAATATGTTTCTTTACACCTGTGGTTACTCTGCTTATAGAACTTCTCAGAGCCATTGAAAATTGGACCTTTTGGCTAAAAAAAATAAAATAAAAAATAAATTATTTGCAGATGCCATTTGGATTGATATTTATTATCTCATCCAATGGCATCTTTAAGTGTCCAAAAACATTTTAAGGTCACTAGGTTATCCTTAATGAGAATTGTAAAAAATATATGGAATAATGTTGTAAAATGCATCTTGTTTCTATTGATTTTAGGCTAGTCATGGTTGTTAGCACACTGTGTTCTTGTATAAAGTTTTACAAACTAGCTTTGAAGCAACCAAGATTATTATAATCTGGCAGTTGCTCAACTGAATATCTAGTCACTATTTCCTTTGATTTGAGTAAAAATATTCCATTGAAACAGGCATAAGTTATAGTAGTGTAATAAGTGTATCATTCGTTCTTTCGTTTTTCTAATTTAAACTTGACTTGTTTTTTTTTTTTATTTGTTCCAAAACCAAAATGAAAAAATCGGATAACGCCTCATTTTCTGATTTCCTATTTTGTGCTTATATCATAAATCTATAAAACGTTTCACTTTGGTGTTTTCTTCTGATGCCAGTAAGTGATGGGTCATTCTTGAACGATTTCTTTCATTTTTAACGAATTTTTAATGTGACTCGGGTCGGGGAGTGATTCGTCCAGTCGGTCATTTGCAAATTCTATAGGTTCTGTACTGGAATTAGTCTAGTTCACCTGTTTCAGTCAATGCAGTCTGAGCCGGAAAGAGAA
Organism: Carassius auratus; assembly: GCF_003368295.1. Taxonomy (NCBI): domain Eukaryota; kingdom Metazoa; phylum Chordata; class Actinopteri; order Cypriniformes; family Cyprinidae; genus Carassius; species Carassius auratus. The sequence goes on along the minus strand of NC_039282.1, from coordinate 12,450,607 downwards.
TTGATTACAGTAGTTCATCTCATGAGTCTTTCGGGTTCTCGAGTCATTCCTTAATCACGTGACTGACCCATAAGCGTAACCAATGCAGTCTGAGCCAGAAAGAGAATTGATTAGTTTTTTTTTTTTTTTTTTATTATTAATGCCAAGATACCAAAGATAAATGTACAGAGAATGTCAATACCTCATACAAAGAAGTGGCATTACATGCAAAGCACCATTTACAACCATAGGATTTTGATAAGTGAATTTACTGTGGTGAATATGAAATTTAGCAAGAAGTCATAATAGGTTTATAATAAAATATTAATTAATTTTGTCTTTTTGAATATTAATTTAAAGATGCCAAACAGTACATCCTTAAAAAACAGAGAGAAACCCTGTAGCACACTGGTGGATAACATTGGAGAATTCAATCCAAAATAGCTTTGTGAGGACAATCCCAAATGACATGTATATCAGTTTCATTAGTGTCCCCACAAAAAGAACGGCTTGTCTGATTTAAACCTTTTCAAACACACTTTAGCTGGGTAAAATCTGTGTAACAATTTGAATGAGATGTCTCTAACCTTGTTGGTTATTATATATTCCGAAAACAGAGTCCATACTTTTTTCCAATCAATATGATCAACCACATATCCAATAAGACACCACATATGATGTTGTTACAAGCTCCTTTTGAAGGATGTGACAAAAAGCAGTTTTCCTCCTGGGATTTCATATGGGTCTAAAGATTAATTGCTGGATGATCTAATGAGTCCCTTAAAAGCATAAACCACTCCTTTAAGAATGACTTCCATGACAATGGAGAATTCTTTGGGAGTTACTGGAAAATTACATTTACATAAGAATTCTTTGTGATTTAAAATAAGACCTTCCGAGTTAAATAAATGGGGAAACCAAAAAATGAATAATAATAATAATAATTCTCAAACCAGTTATTAAAAAACAAAGCGTTTACATAGAAAACCAAAAGAAGAGGAGTGAAGCAGAAAGAAAACTTTTATATGAATCTAAAATGCATTATATATGTATGTATTGTATGTGTGAGTTTACAGATCTTAAACCCACATGAGTCAGGCTTTTCACCAATACTGCTGCATCTATGATCACGCTGCTCCAGTCACACACACACAAACACACACACACTGGCCCACAGCGGGCCTCGGTTCGAGCCATGAGGTCAGCGTGCCTGGAGGCCTGAGCTCTTGACCTGCTGTAGATATGGGGTGAGGGCACTTAGTGCTGGGAAAGAAAAAAAAGGATCCATTGTCCTCCTACAGTCTTTGGGGAGACAGACAATATAGATGGCTATGACACTATAGAATGGCCCCATTAATAATATTAAATATATATATATTGACATTAACTTATATATTTCTTTAATGAAATTTGTAGGCAATTAGCAGACCCCCTTTTGAAGACCAATTTCCTGGCTTAAGAATGTTGCTTGTTTAAATTTATTTTGTAGTAACGTCATCGTGCGTTGTGTTTATATCAGCCCCAAAATGAAAATTATGTCATCATTTATTCAGTCGTGTCATTCCAAACTTGTATGACTTTTGATATGACTTCATAAAGATGTTAATGTCGGTAACCAAAAAGTCCCATTGACTTCCACAGTATTTTTTGTCCCAAAAGTTCGGATACCGACATGCTTCAAAATATCTTTTGTGTACCACAGAAAAAAGAGATGTATACAGATTTGAAACATCATGAGGATGAGTAAATGATGCCAGAGTGTTTATTTTTGGGTGAACTCTTCCTTTAATCTCAAGTATTTTTACAATCACATCCTCGTGTATGTTTGACATATTAATTATGACTGTAATGCTCACAAGAGAAAGGTAGTGAAATGGAAGGTGTGAATGGGTGATTGTGATTTTTAAGACAATTAGCTGTGCGCATCAACTTCCCTGTGTTGTGCGGTGTCAGGCTCCAGCCTGGCCGTTCTGTTCTCTCCCCGGGACGACCTAAACAATAGCCACTGTGCACAGAAGCACAAGGGGCAGGAGTGTCTGTGTGTGTGTGGTGTTTGTTGAAGCTCTGGAGCATTTAAGTGTATACTGATTGACTTATTTCTCTGGTGGCAGAGTGTTGTAACTGGAATAACTGGAACAGGGTGTTTTCATCAAGACGGCTGGACACAGTGCTGTTTAATGGAAACTCAACAGGCTTTAACATATTTTAGTTCATGAAGTTTGAGTTTCTGTCATATTAGATTTTATTTTTTTACTATATTTTTGGAGAAGTACTATGGTTAGTTCTGTGGCCACACATTCCTAAAAAACCAAAGTGCCTGTTAGAATCAAAAAGTTTGTGGAAGCCAAATCACATAATAATCTTAAGAAATACCATCTATGCACTGGTGCTTTAAAGAACTTAGATATGGTGCTATGTTGATTAGAAGAACTTAAATGTCAAAGGAACTATCTTTAAATGTTCTACAGAGGTTCTCCAAAGGCCTCACTGCTTATCAAGAGCCATTTTTGCTTTAAAGGGTTACTTACTTTGGAGATGGGATGTTTTTGATTTTACATTTAAAAGTTATTTTAAAGGCTTTAAGGTACATAAGATGTACAGTATTGTTCAAAATAATAGCAGTACAATGTGACTAACCAGAATAATCAAGGTTTTTCGTATATTTTTTTATTGCTACGTGGCAAACAAGTTACCAGTAGGTTCAGTAGATTCTCAGAAAACAAATGAGACCCAGCATTCATGATATGCACGCTCTTAAGGCTGTGCAATTGGGCAATTAGTTGAATTAGTTGAAAGGGGTGTGTTCAAAAAAATAGCAGTGTGGCATTCAATCACTGAGGTCATCAATTTTGTGAAGAAACAGGTGTGAATCAGGTGGCCCCTATTTAAGGATGAAGCCAACACTTGTTGAACATGCATTTGAAAGCTGAGGAAAATGGGTCGTTCAAGACATTGTTCAGAAGAACAGCGTACTTTGATTAAAAAATTGATTAGAGAGGGGAAAACCTATAAAGAGGTGCAAAAAATGATAGGCTGTTCAGCTAAAATGATCTCCAATGCCTTAAAATGGAGAGCAAAACCAGAGAGACGTGGAAGAAAACGGAAGACAACCATCAAAATGGATAGAAGAATAACCAGAATGGCAAAGGCTCAGCCAATGATCACCTCCAGGATGATCAAAGACAGTCTGGAGTTACCTGTAAGTACTGTGACAGTTAGAAGACGTCTGTGTGAAGCTAATCTATTTTCAAGAATCCCCCGCAAAGTCCCTCTGTTAAAAAAAGGCATGTGCAGAAGAGGTTACAATTTGCCAAAGAACACATCAACTGGCCTAAAGAGAAATGGAGGAACATTTTGTGGACTGATGAGAGTAAAATTGTTCTTTTTGGGTCCAAGGGCCACAGGCAGTTTGTGAGACGACCCCCAAACTCTGAATTCAAGCCACAGTACACAGTGAAGACAGTGAAGCATGGAGGTGCAAGCATCATGATATGGGCATGTTTCTCCTACTATGGTGTTGGGCCTATTTATCGCATACCAGGGATCATGGATCAGTTTGCATATGTTAAAATACTTGAAGAGGTCATGTTGCCCTATGCTGAAGAGGACATGCCCTTGAAATGGTTGTTTCAACAAGACAATGACCCAAAACACACTAGTAAACGGGCAAAGTCTTGGTTCCAAACCAACAAAATTAATGTTATGGAGTGGCCAGCCCAATCTCCAGACCTTAATCCAATTGAGAACTTGTGGGGTGATATCAAAAATGCTGTTTCTGAAGCAAAACCAAGAAATGTGAATGAATTGTGGAATGTTGTTAAAGAATCATGGAGTGGAATAACAGCTGAGAGGTGCCACAAGTTGGTTGACTCCATGCCACACAGATGTCAAGCAGTTTTAAAAAACTGTGGTCATACAACTAAATATTAGTTTAGTGATTCACAGGATTGTTAAATCCCAGAGAAAAAAAAATGTTTGTACAAAATAGTTTTGAGTTTGTACAGTCAAAGGTAGACACTGCTATTTTTTTGAACACACCCCTTTCAACTAATTCCCCAATTGCACAGCCTTAAGAGCGTGCATATCATGAATGCTGGGTCTTGTTTGTTTTCTGACAATCTACTGAACCTACTGGTAACTTGTTTGCCACGTAGCAATAAAAAATATACTAAAAACCTTGATTATTCTGGTTAGTCACATTGTACTGCTATTATTTTGAACAATACTGTATTAAATGTTCTTCAGATCAACAAATTGATTTCTGTTTCCTAAAAAGACCTTTTCTTTTTCTTAGTGTGAAGAACGTTTGAACAATCTGAAGAACCTTTTTCCACTATAAAGAACCTTATGTGCTATGGAAATGTTTCATGGATGTTAAAGGTTCTTTAATTTCATAGTTCTTCGATTAACAGTGTGTTTCAAAGAGCCACTTTCCATCACAGGAACACTCTCCAAGCAGCCCTCTAATGTAAATGCTTGCATTCCTCTCATAATATCCAGTGTAAATGATGCATTGTGTGTGGGGGCATCTTCATTCTCGGTTGCATTGACCTTGGCTGTGCTGCCACATCCATGTGCTTTCGGCCAGGAGGAACAGTGCACTGCATTGTGGGTTGAGCAGAGTGGGTGTCCGTTTATGAATGGCCTGAGTGGATGAAACAATGCTCCCTGCTCTGAGCCTTTGACATTTTCACATAGAATGGAAGAGTTGAAAGGATGAGAGAAACGAGCCCACCTCCTCTTCCTTCTCCCCCCGTCCAGCCTGCCCCGCCTGGAGCATGGTACAGAAGGTAGCAAGAGAGGCCTCCATCCCATCCGTATGTGTGCGTGTCATTGTGAGCGCCTGTCATGCCACGGTTTCTATCTGCTGATTAATTCTTGTTTTGAGCTGAGAAGCTCCGGAACCTTTTGACTGGTGAGTCTTATTGCATTTTAGATCATTTCAGGTGATTTTAATGCCTTTTTCTATTATTCTCAAGTATGGTTTTTAGGGGAGTCTTTCAAATGCTTTGCTGCACAGATACGTTTATAAGAGTATATTGGATATATGACGAAACTAGAGATCTTAGTATATTAACTAGTAAATCGAGGCTGATCATGGCTGTATGTGAATTTCATGCTGTTGTTGTCAGCAAATGAGTTGTATTCTTAATAACATAAAAAATTTGATGCAAAGACAGAGCTGTTCAGGTACAGAAGGAGAGGGAATAATAGTTCAGTTATGCATGGTTACATGTGTCATGCTGTGCCCGTGTCAACATTTTCCTGCCAAACACTCAATCAAGTAGTAGGGCTTCATCACATCCCACTTTAGGTTAGCAGCAGAGTGGCGTGATGTTGGATTTATTCCGAATTACTCATAAACATACTTTGCCATAGAACAACAGCTTTTGTTGTGAAGAATCTAAGGATCTTCAAATGCAAGCTGTGTGTGTGTTTTGCTTCAGGAGAGCAACCACACATTTGTGTTGTGTTTTACTTCCTTCATTTTTGATTCATTTAATCTTCCTTAATTTATAATTTTTTTATATATTATTTTTCCATTGGTGTGTAGTCTTATGATGTGTGGTTTCAAGAGATATTTGTCTTCATGACCAAGAGATAAGAGAATATCTCCATTTCGAGATTTTTAACATCACTGGATGTTGGCGTGAAGCAGTGATTTTCCGTTGCTATTGTTATATCACTATAATAACACTTCCTGGATTTGTGCTGGTCAGACAAATGACCCATGAACATAATGGTTATGAAATAATGAGCATGCCAAGAAGTTCAAAATGCTCTCACAGCCATTGTCAGCAAAAAATAAATTAATAAAAACTTATTAAAAAAATAAGGAGTAACTTCAGTGGATTAGCGTGGATTTTCCCCAAAGAGTGTGGGACGGCCTAGCCTACTAAATTGGATCTGGGCCTCTGTCTTCACAGTCTGAAACATGGACAGGAAGCTGCTATAGTGAAGGTAGACCACTGAGACTGCCATCTGCCCCTATGCCTGTGGAATATTTATCTATAAGGCACAGTTGCTATGTTCATATATATCTATTAACATATCTAAGATTACATCCAATTGTATTAACTTTTATTATCCAGAAATGTTGACTATTTTTTTTTATTTCATGTGATAAATTTTTTTAATGTTATTATTATTTTATTATTTATGTTATAGTAATAGATATGCAATAAAAAAATATTAAATATATACAAATAAGCATATACATATGTGTGTGTCTATATATATATGTGTCTATATATACACACACACACACACACACAAATATATATACATCCACAAAACACATCCACATGTTTGAAGATAGCCATGTGTAAATATGTATAAAATGTTTTTGTTTAATTTAATAAAAATGTATATATATATATATATATATATATATATATATATATATATATATATGAGCAATATCAAGCAAGTAGCAGTGTGATATGTCTGTATATCAACATGGCTATGATTCTGCCGTAGGTAATCACAATATGCTGATACAAAGCCATATCACACGGCTACGAGTGTGTGGTATTGCATTTATACAAAAGTTTGACAGCATGAGTGTGTAAATTAAAAAGGGTTAGCAATGGAGGTGGTATTGAAATGGTTCTTTTGTGTAGAACTACTTCCGCCAAATATTTAAATCTCAGTGACAGTTCAACAGCTGAGCCCAGGAACGTTGAATTGCTTCATTAAAAGCTCACTGTAAATATAACCTTGTTTACAACTCATGTGACATCAGAGCAAATTCCAGAAGAATTGGCCGAGGTCAGGCTGCTCTCAGAAAAATATTTAATAACAAACTGCATATTTAATGTCTAAACAACTACATTCTCACTTAAAAAACTACATTCTGTGACACAAAAACAGTATTATTTATAGATTATAGTAAATTTGGGTGTCCACCATGACACTCTTGAGTGATACAAATGGTTCTATTATCAATGCAATGTCATATTGCTTGGAGAAGGCTCTCTCTCTGTTTGTGTGTGTGTGTGTGTGTGTGTGTGTTTACACACACACATAACATTTAAAAATAACAAAACAATAAAAATATCCATTTCGTTCATAAATTTCAATAGAGAGTCTATCCATTTTTTTAATCTTGTGGATTGCAGCTCTTCTGAGTGATTCAGGTAAACTTAATAACACAACAGGATATTGTTGCAAGTAGTGGACATTTTGGCAATTAACATCCCCCGTCCTGGCAGCGTTCTTGTGGGTCCCGGATGTGGGTAGGCTGCTTCATGAAATTTTACACACACCTGGATCAGATCATTTTGAATCTGAGCGACGTTTACAATCTGACTCGATTGATTGATTCTCACTTTAGCCATTTATCAATTATTGCCTTGCTAATCTATGAGCTGTGTGAGCTCTGTTTTGAGGTTTGACGACGTGGGTTTATTAATTATCCCAAAGTAGTTACTCCATACTGAAACTGGTGATGATACTAATATTTTTATCTTAGTATGTTGTGTGTTTTGACTCACAGGCATTTGTAATCCCTCCCACCAAAATTATGCAACTATGAGAATATGCCCTACTAAGTGCACATTCATAAACCGCAAACAGTGTGGGAGGGCCAGCAGTCGTGTTTTTACCACCATCTGCTCCTCTGGTAAATTTAGAGGGTGGCCAGGCTTATGGACGCAGGGCGCGTCACAGGCTGACAGCAAAGCATGCTGTGAACAGACCTGTTCTGAAGAGATCTAAAGCACAAGGTGCATGTCTATACAGAACCTGTTAAAGACTTGAGTCATGTCTAAAGGTGCAGTCCGTAATTTTCCTTAAATTATGTTATTTATCTCAATCATACATAAACAAAATGCACAATATTTTTTAACATTTGTTTTAAATCATTGAATAAAGACTCCAATAAATATTATATCAGTAGTCCAGTAAAAAGTGTTATAATTTACATATAGAGACTTGCCTCGTGGAGGCGGATATTTTAAAGGGGTCATATGATGCGATTTCAAGTTTTCCTTTCTCTTTGGAGTGTTACAAACTCTTGGTGCATAAAGAAGATTTGCAAATTTGCAAAGACTAAAGTCTCAAATCCAAAGAGATATTCTTTATAAAAGTTAAGAGTCAACCACACCCCCCAAAACGGCTCGTTCTAACATACCCCCACATGTCTATGTCACGATGTGGCAAGATTTGCATAACGCAGCCCAAATGTTTACGCAAAGAAAAAAGGCATAACTTTTAATCTCTCTGTTGTGGAGAAGCTGTGTTTTTCGATGGGAAAGCGAAACTACTTTGTTTGGCCTTCCAAAAGAGGACACAACTCGAAATCAGTGGATAAGCTGTATTTACAACACTATTTCGAACACAGCCCAAATATGTCTCCGATGCTGAACTCGGAGCCCTCTCCCTGGGCAGCAAGCCAAATTAATATACTATTCTTCTCTCTTTGTTACAAGTGAAAGTGACTTGACATACAGCCAAGTATGTTGACCCATACTCAGAATTTGTGCTTTGCATTTAACCCATCCAAAGTACACACACATACAGCAGTGAACACACACCTGGAGCAATGGGCAGCCATTTATGCTGCGGCGCCCGGGGAGCATTTGGGGGTTCAGTGCCTTGCTAAAGTCATGGTATTGAAAGCCCAAGACTTGAACCCACAACCTAAGGGTTAGGAGTCAAACCCTCTAACCACTAGGCCACGACTTTCCCCTTATGTTATCTGGAAGACAAAATCGTGAAACCGGTGTCTGTTTCTATAAAATGGGGCAGATCCATATTTGCAAGGACAGTCTGGTGCTTCTGACTCACAGTATGTAAGTATGTTTAGATATTTAAAAGATTTGCCACTGATGATTCAAACGCGAGTTCTGAGCAGATCACAAATGCAGACATGTTTACGCTGTGCAATATGGAACGCAAAATAAGACCGTGTAAGTTATTAAAATCAGTATTTATATTCCCACTGGATGCAACAAATGCCTCGTTTGTAATGGGTTTTTATTGGGTTTATTTATTGCTGTGGCATGATGTATGTCTTGATGTCACACAGGATTTTGTGCATTTGTTTCGCATGGCCCCTTCCACAAACTATGGGAGTCTCTGTAGCAACTGTACAATATATATAATTGTGATTTAGACTAAATAATATTAATATGCAAAATATTGACTGTGGGTTTGCAAAACCAATGACTATTTGTTAACAAATCTATTGGCCTACTGTATGTGACGTCAATTCAGTTACATTTTGATGAAAGTTTACAGACTTTGGTATAACATACACTGATGAATCATTCATAATAAGACAAGGAATGTGCATTAAGAAATAAATAGGGTTCATTATGGTTTCATGTTGAGTTAAAATGAACCACATAAACACATAGATTTAGCTCACAAGGTGAGTCATGCGAAGATGAATTTCTGCCGCTGCAGCTGAAACCAGTCCAAACTCATTCACAACAGTATCTTATGACCAATATCAGAAATACAACCAAAGACCATATGAGGAACAGTGTTACCCAGACAGGCTGGAATAAGAGGCTTTGACCAGGGTAGAAAGCAGAGATGTCATGAAGAAGAATGCACGATGTGGGCTAGAGAAGAAGAATGCACTGAGGGAAATGTCTGCATATTCAAGGCTGCCCACGGCACACGTTTACCCAGCTTATAGCTAAAAGTCTCTATCCTCTCCTCTCCCTATCTGTCTATCTCCGTCACCCACCCTCTTTGCCCCCCCCCCCATTATTGCACCTCTGAAAAAGGACAAAGAAAGAGCAGTAGGACTTTGAAGAACCAGAAGGAGCCGAGAGACCAGTTCTTCCCCTTCAGGAAAGCCCAAGAGTGGAATCTGGATCTGGTATGAGGCAAGTATCTTGGATGGTCCAAGGCTTGTTTGTGGAGTATGAATGGTTCGTTTGTTTGGTTTGGGAATTGCTTCATCCTTTCTAACGCGGACTGCCAGGGGTTTCAGTTCCAAGCAACAGCCCTTTACTGGCTCTTAGATCTTGTGTGATGGGCATATAAATTAGTTCAGTTTTTTTCTGGAACAGCTGGTGTCATTATAATTATTCGGTTATGATTAAAAAGAATAAAAAAGGCTGCTAGGGATGTTTGTTTGATGAGCCATTTCCGGAAGGCTTCAACTGTTACAATATGCACTGTTAAATAATATTGCCAGGATGGATAAGATTCAACAGACATTATAAGAAAATACTGTATATTTTTGTGAAATATTTCTGAAATGAGAAAAAAATTGACATAAAGAAAATTGTAAGACTACTGTGTTGAAGTATTAAAGTATTTTTCTTTATTTGAGTTGTTGTACTGTATTTGTTTCTTTCATAGCACAAAAATACCGTAAAAAGCGAAAATGCATTGGATATTTGGATAATAAGTGTTAGTAAGTAGTTGTTGTTGTTTTTTGTCACCATTATGGTGATTAGTCTTGAACATTGTTCAGGCCTATTATAAATTAATTGTACTTTTTTAACTGGTCTCATTGTGGTAAATAAGTTCAAGGATACAATGATTTTCATTATTCACTGTCTGCATGCTGTTCTAAACCTTTATAACTTTTCTGTGGGGGAAAAAATTATTTTAAGGAATATGTCATCCATTTTTGTCCATGCACTATAAATCAGTGGTTTTTATGAGGGTGAGAAAATGATAACAGAATATATTTAGAAGGTGACATATCCCTTTAAATCCTATCATAACTTGCACTCAACAATAGGCATATATGTAGTAAATTGCGTGAAACAGTAGGCTATAGAAATAATATAATATTTTACACATAAGAAAGGTAGTGGGGTACCACCATATACAATTAGGCTATTATTTGATTTAAAAATAAATAAATAAATAACTACTGCAAAAATAGCCTACTGCTACCTGTATCTATATATACTGTAAATTCAAACTACAATTGTGTGCGGAGCATTCTTTCGACAACCTATAAAAGTTGGATTAACAGTCGTTTTAGTAAAGTTCATTCGTTCAATAACTCCATCAAACTCATTTGAGCTATCAAGGGGAATCTTCGAATATAATAGTCTTGGAGATTTCTAGAACAATCCATTTATCAGCCACCATCTGTACTCCCCATCTGCTCTGAAGTCTTGAGGAGATGTTTAAGCGCGCACGCTGCTGACAAGCGCTCGTGAATGAAGTCATCAGAAGCAGCTGTGTGACGCTGTGAACGTGGACGAATGTTCTGTGGATGATGCGTCATATCATGAACAGTGCTGCTGCCTGTATGTGCGCCAAACACGCAAGGGTTGACGTCGTACACTCATAATGAGCAATTCTCCTCTCCCACACACTGCGGTCCTGTACGGCGTGCGTGAGTCTGTTGAAGAGAGTGTGTCAGTGTGGGTTAAGAGAGCTAATGTTGCTTCTTGATACTGATGTCATTTCTTTGTTGATGTTTAAAGACAATACAGAAGAGAGGCTGAGTTGATGTGCTTTGAGAAAACGCCCCCTTGTTTGTGAGGGAAGGACAGCAGCGGCTAGTAAACCGTTGGAGAGGGAGTTGGTTGTGGTTCAGCACACTCTGCCAGCAGTTCAAGGTATTGCCTGAAAGGTGGCCTAAAACAAATGCAAACAGACATTTTAGAAGTGTCCAAAATGAATATTTGAAAAGTAGCAGTGATTCTCTCTCCCTCTCTCTTAGTTTATACTAATTAAGAGAGAGCATATCTTAAATAGTACTAAATAAAATATATTCGCCTAATTCTGACTATCACAACCCAAGGGGCTTAGGTTATCATAGAATTCTGCAGAAACATATCTAGGTCACATATGTGACAAAAGGGAAAACCAGTCATCGAAATTGAGATTTATACATCATCTGACAGCCGAATAAATAAGCTTTCTATTGATGAATGGTTTGTTAGGATCAGACAATATTTGGCTGAGAAAATCTGGAATCTGAGGGTGAAAAAAATAAAAAATGAGAAAACTAAGAAAAATCGCCTTTAAAGTTGTCCAAATTAAGTTCTTAGCAATGCAAATTACTATTCAAAAATTTTGTTTTGATATATTTATGGTAGAAAATTTACAAAATATCTTCATATGTAACACACATGCACACACACACAATTTGCTTAATATCTTTATGGAACATGGTCTTTATTTAATACCATTATGATTTTTGACATAAAAGAAAAATCAATAATTTTGACCCATACAATGTATTTTTGGCTATTGCTACAAATATACTCCAACGACTGGTTTTGTGATACAGAGTCATATATACATATAACACCAAAGGAAAATAATGAATGAATTATACTTTTTACATATTTCCAAATACTTTTGAGTATGAGTGAAACTACTACCAAAGAGAGAGAGAGAGAGAGAGAGAGAGAGAGAGAGAGAGACCAAGCAGTTGGTCGAGACTGTCTGTCTTGCTGATGCATGTGCTGGTTTTGTAACAGAGGATAAACTGAGACCATGAAGAGCTTGGAGCTGCTGCTGTTGCCTCTGCTGCTTATCCTGAAAGGTGAGCAAGCTGTTACTCCTGTTCCTTTGGCTAATGCTAAGGTAATATGGTACATATTCAACAACATTATATCCTTATAGAACACATCCAAGAGACATGGTGAGATAATGGTATTGTTTTAATAATTAAATTACCTGCGCTCTTCTCGCTTTCTCTGAACAGATGTAAGTGCTCAGTGGAATGTATGGATGCCCAGAGACATTTCAGCCATGACAAACTCCTGTGTGGTTATACCCTGTTCATTCACATACCCCTCTGGCGTCAGGCCTTACAGAGGGATCCATGGGATCTGGTATTTCGGCCACCCCTACCCCCAGCTTTTCCCCCCAGTGGTGTATAAGTCACGCACAGATATTGTCCATGAAAGCTACAAGGGACGGACCAGGCTCCTTGGTGACTTGACTCAAAAAAACTGTACCCTGATGATAAGTAATGTTGGCGTGGAACATTCTGGGAGGTATTACTTCAGGGCAGACCTGGGTGGTGCAAACATCTACACTTTTCCTGACTTTACAAAACTACAGGTGTTGGGTAAGGCCATTTTTTGTCTCCCAGTAATAACATCTAAAAATCCTTACAACATCCAAAAATCATTCAAAAATGTTCATTCTGTCATCATATATTCACCTTTTTGTTGTTCCAAAACTCTATGAAAGAAGATATAAAAAAAAAATGTCTCAGTTTTGCTGTGGTCAAAATTTACTTTCAATGTATGAACAAAACACTTACAACATTCTTCAGAATATTTTATTTTGTGTTCCACAGAAGAAAGTAATAAAGGTACTATACAGAAAGGCATAAGGGCAAGTAAATGATAACAGAATTTTCATTTCTGGGTGAACAATTATTTTTTTTTTTTTTAGATATTTACCTGAAAGTAAGTCTAAAAAACATGTTAAGAATAGAATTCTTTGCAATCTGCTTATGGAAACATTGTTGGTCTAACATTTTGGAGTCAACATGAAACAGCATTTTCAACCACAACTAATTCATTTTCATAATGAGATGTATTTCTGGATCAAACAGCATATTTAATACGTGGGGTGGGACTTTGTATGTAGAAAAATGGGTGTTCTATAGAAAAATGGATCTAGTTTGCTAAAAATAAAGCATAAATAGCTGTTTTGCTTGATAAAAAGTAAGTAAGTCAAGTCAAGTCACCTTTATTTACATAGCGCTTTAAACAAAAAAGATTGTGTCAAAGCAACTGAACTACATTAAATAGGAAAACAGTGTGTCAATAATGCAAAATGACAGTTAAAGGTAGTTCATCATTGAATTCAGTGATGTCATCATCCCAGTTCAGTTTAAATAGTATCTGTGCAATCATTTGCAATCAAGTCAATGATATCGCTGTAAATTAAGTGTTCCGAACTGAGCAAGAACGGAAAGGACAACGGCAAGGAACCAAAACTCCATCGTTGACATAATGGAGAAAAAACCTTGGGAGAAACCAGGTTCAGTCGGGGGGCCAACTCTCCTCTGACCAGACGAAACCAGTAGTTCAATTGCATATTAAGAAAGTATTATATTAAGAAAATGCACATTAAGAAAGTAAAAAATGTCTATTATAATTTCATATTGACTTCAGATGTCTCTTTCTCCTCTAGATCAGCCCAACATCGATGTTCCAGAGGAGATTGTTAGTGACCAAAGCCTGGATTTGACCTGTTACGTCCCAGACAATTGTCCAGACATGAGTCCACAGATCCAGTGGATGTACACAGAGGACCTGCCCAACCCTCTATTTAACCCTGACAATGTTGAGGACAGCAACACTGCGGTACTGTCCAGCACCCTCACCTTCACACCCAAACCCATGCACAATGGCCAGCTGCTGGGCTGCAGGGTACACTACGAAAACACCACCTTTGTCTATGAACGCCTCATTTCACTGGACATCAAGTGTGAGTTCCACCGAATCGCTATTTTATTTGATCAAAAATACATCATTTGTACAGAGACAATATGTACTGACTTATCCTTTTATCTCTAGATGCCCCTCGATTTGCGTGGGTGAATGTGTCTCAAGAGGTAATGGAGGGAAGCTCGGTGGTCCTGCACTGTGATGTGGACAGTAATCCAACCCCCACAATAACCTGGTATTTTGGAGACACAGAGCTGAGGTCGGAAGTTGCTTCAAACTCTTCGCTGCCTCTGGACAACCTAACCCCAGAGGAGGATGGTGTCTATACTTGCGTTGGTGACAATGGCTACGGCAGCATGAACGCATCCATGTATTTGGCAGTAAATTGTAAGAAAAACTTCATGCACTCTTGTGTATTGCAATATAAACCACTTAAAGTTACCACAAGCCATTTTTGGGAATAGGAGGTGTTTTTGGACCCCAATGGCTATTTTTGTTTTGTGTAAATATGTTGTATGTGTGGCAGCATAAACAGTATGCTAGTAGTCCATTATCCATCTTGAACATTCTCATTTATTTTCTCTCCAACTGGAAGATCCTCCACGGGAGCCGTGGATCAATGAATCTCAAACATTGTTGGAGGGATCTTCAGTTGCTCTACAGTGCATCAGCAAAGGTAACCCAATGCCCACGCTGACCTGGCTGAAGGATGGGAAACTGGTGGGCACTATCACAGCAGAGGAGGGGTCTGTGCTTGAGCTGCAGAAAGTCACGCCTCAGGACCACGGAGTCTACCGCTGTCTAGCTGAGAATGAACACGGACGGGCCAGTAACTCACTTAACATTACTGTAGAATGTAAGTCAATTTAAAAGTTCGACCAGTTGTGACACTGAGCTAGTCCATGATTATGCTCAGGGACAGTTTATGGAAACGTTTTCTCAAAAGAAAAGTTGGTTTTTGGTTTGTGTTCAGCTTGGGTGAAGTCTTAAGATGGCAAGATGGGTAGATCACATGTGTTAAACTCCGGTTCTGTAGGGCCACTCAGCTCCAAAACACCCGCCTGAAGGTTTCTAGTAATCCTGAAGACCTTGATTAGCTGTTTCAGGTTTAATTAGGGTTGGATTGTGGCCCTCTAGAAACTGAATTTAACACCCTTGTCCTAGATGTGTAGAACAAGTGAAAGATAGATGCCAGTGTTATGGACAAACCTGACTAACCGGTACCAGCTCATTGGAATCCAAGTGCAGGTTGAGTCCAAATGCTCCTCAAAAATTTGATTGGAAATAAGACTTGAGTCTCATGAGAATGGATTTGCGTTGTAGTAGTGCTACAACACTGATAGATGTGCTTTTTGACTATTTCTGTTCAATTTTCCCAGTTGCCCCTGTCCTCCTTGACGACTCTAAATGCACCATTGTACGTGAGGGCGTTCAGTGTGTCTGTATTGCCTCTGGAAACCCTGAGCCTGTGATTGAGTTCTTCCTGCCTGACCTCAACATCACCATCAATGACTACAATAACACATTTAACTACCACACATACTCAGATGGGTACACGTCCACGGGCATCATCAAGCTCCAGGACAAGGGTGAAAGGGGGAACAATGGTGATACCGCTGTCCATGTGCACTGCAGCATCAGCAACACATATGGCTCTGAGACCATCCCTTTGGGACTGCAGCAAGAGAGTAAGTACCTTTACTAAAACCATTTGTGCAACCATTTATATGATTTTGAGGTATCATCAATGAACCCTGTGCACACTTTCAGAAAAGTTCATGATGGCTGTCATAGTGGGGACTATTGGAGGTGTGGCAGTAATCGCCTTCATCATTGCAGCTGTGCGATACGTTGGTCAGAATAATAAAAAGTGAGTATTCTTCACAAGTAAGACCCATGGAAGAATAACATTTAGGTGGAGTTTGTAGGTTGGGACTGGGGTTTGTATGTATCAAAACACCCAAGCCTAGTCATCCATGTTCTGTTTTGTTTTGTTTCTTTGGCATGTGGTTTTCAAGCCATAACCCACTCACAGATGATCCAATTTGATTGCTTTGTAAGGTAGTAAACATGCCACATTGTGCACAAAATTGCAGACTAACAAATCTATTGCAGGTTCAATGTCCCCATACCATTGCTTTTCAGCCTCAAAACCATTGAGCTCTGCAGCAAACACCCTGCTCCTATCTCATTTTGCAAGAAAAAATAAAACGTCCCAGACAAAACACTCCCAAACTTGACACTGTGGCACAATGCCAGTTTTATTTAAGGGGTCGCAATGATCCCCTTGTGTTAAAATGGATGCCCAGGCTTAAAGGAATAGTTGACCTAAAAATTTAAATTCTGTTTTTTACCCACCTTATGGTTTTCATTCTTCTTAAGGAACACAAGCAAAAATATTTTGCTGAATGTCCAAGTAGTTCTTTTCAATACAATGTAAATGAACAAGGTCTGTTAACCTCTGAAAGAGATACAAATATATTACATAAAAATGTTCACAGGTAAAAAATGTAAAAATATATATATATATTATTAATATATAGATATTAAGATTACAAATTATTCACAATCATATTTATTGTTTTTTTTTCATGTCTTGTGACCAATAATCATTTAAATCAATTGAAGCATACAATTTTTTGAAGGTCGACCCCAGTCTCAATTCACTGAATGGAAAAGAGCAGCTTAGACTTAAAGAATTGTTTGGAAAAGAGCAGCTAAGACATTCTGCAAAATGTGTTGGTTTGTGTTCCACTGAAGAAAGTCCATCATAGAGGTTTGCAATGTCATAAAAATGAGTAAAAATGACAGAAGTTTGATTTTTGGATCAACTATCCCTTTAAAGTGTTGCCAGTTAGTTTACAGTATGGTTGAGTGTGAGACAGAGTCTGATTCTCTGACTCCACCCCCCAGAGAGAATGGTAACCCTGGGCAGGACGTGGGATCTAAAGTGGAGAATCCCTCAATGTTCTACAGCGCAGTCAAGAAGGACAAACAGAGTCTCAGGAAAAAAGTGGTGAGATTTATAATAATAATTAATAAATCACCTACACAGTATATACAGTACTTGCACTTTAAGTGATAGTACAAAATAAAAGCGTGCACACAGTACAATAAAACAATCAACAATCTGTGTTTTTTTTTTCTTGCATATCTGTGGCAAATTATATTAAATACTGGCTCTTCTCTAGTTGTAATTAGCTTTCCACACTTAGCCTTAGCATTAAAAAAATCAGGAACCAAATATTAAAAATAATTTCTTACATACTTTTAGAGGATGAATTAAAGAGGAACTCTGAGGTGCAGCTTTATGATTTACTACACAGACCTGGCTGCCATCTGCTTTGATCAGAATGGTTTGCTCACTGCTTAGAATGGCTAGCTCACTGCTTAGAGATTGTTGCACAGTATACACTTTAATCCTATTTTTTTTTTTTTTATTATAGTAAGTGCAAGTGATTATTGCATTGTGGAATACAGTGTGCTTTGTTGTATACTGCATATTTTGGCAAATGTGTTGTCTGCATAGTTTCCAGGGGTGTCAAAATCAGTTCCGTGGGGGCTGCTGTCCTGCAGAGTTTAGCTTCAACCCTAATTAAACACACCTAAGCCAGCTAATTAAGGTCTTTAGGATTACTAGAAACTTCCACACAGGTGTTTTGGAGCTGGTTTGAGCTACACTCTGCAGGACAGTAGCCCTCTAAGACCGTAGTTTGATACATGGTCTATGCTTAAAAAATAAATAAATAAATAAAATGTGCATATTGTCACGGTATACATACTGCATTCTGCAGAAACAGAAGTATGCTGGTATGCTATTCTGAATAAAGCCACTGTCACAAAGCCAAGTGTGGATGGTACGTCACAACTGAGAGTTCCAGTGTAGGCCTATGCTTAGAGCATTTCCTGACCTCTATTCTCCCCTCTTTCATTGCTTTCTATGCATTCTCTGTCTCTTTTTCTTCCCTTAACATAGCTTAAGACTGAGCTCCTGGGCTCAAAGTTTAACTCCATCCTAGAAGAAGGCACGGTAAGGCTGAATTTAAGATGAGCATGTAAACAAATGGGTGGAGGTGAAATAAACTAGCAACAGACAGCAATAAAAGCAAAACATTTTGAGAAAAAAATCCAGTTGCTACAAAACTTATTTACGTTTATTTCTGTTTTAACAATGCTGTTCACTGCTGCCCTGAAGCTAATGGTTCATATGCTGGCTACCTCATTCTGTTTAGCCGCTTAATGCTAACAACTGCTTTTGAGTGTATTGTTAAGGACTTTTATTTTGACATGACCAAAGTTTTCCTGCTCTGCCTCCAAATATTGTGACTAAATATCTTGTATAAATTATTTTAACAGGGAGACGACAGTGATTACCAATCTGTTGGCCCAATTGCAGGCATGGAGAGGCAAGAGCTGAACTATGCCACCCTAGAGTTTCTACATGGACGACATCTGGAGGGAGGCTTCAGGAGGGCTAATGGTGACAGCGGTGACTACACTGAAATTAAGGCCAAATGAACCGCGATTCTTCCCTGATGCCTCAACCAAACGGGACACAGTGGCCACTAGGGCCCAATAATTCCCACTGCCCCACAAATTTCCTATTTCACCCATTTTAAATGTGGCCTTTTCAAGGGACAGTGGTCTCGGACAGTTAACAGACAATGAGTCTGAGGCTGTTTTAGATTGCATTCTCTTATGTCTTCAAGGTTCTGGGAAATATATGTTCCCTTTTCAGTGAAAGATACTGTACAGCAGAGTTTCTTTATATATTTATTAATGATTTTGTTTATTTACACCCATTCTTGACTGTAACCATACCATATATGTTGTCTTTCAATCAGATATGAGAGGTTTTAGTATTCTCCTGGTTTCAAAGACAATACTTTCCAAAAGGAAGGGTGTTTTTCCCAAGAGTTACAGTAGAGCTTATAGTCTGAAGCAAGCTTATGGGAAATGGTATGGTTTGCAGGTGAGTCTCAGTCACTAGTGGTCCTTTTAACTGTGTCCGCTGTAAGTCGAAGCATCAGGGAACGAGGTGCTATGTGCGCCTCGACATAATTTATAAGCACTATCCCAACTCTGGGTACGTCTTGAAGGCCTAACACTCTCTAAAATACAGCAGTTGTTTCAGTCTTTTTCTGAGTGTATCGGTCTTCATCCACATTTCAATATTCATCCACTGAAACTTTTATCACATGCCCAGAAGTGTTTGTTAAAGGAATAGTTCACTTAAAAAAATGAAAATTCCGTGATTTCACCCTCATTTTGTTCCAAAGAATTTCACAAGAAACCTGTGTAGTTCCAAACCGGTATGATATTCTTTCTTACGTAAACGTAAAAGAAGATATTTTTTAGAATGTTGGTAACCCAATGATTGCTGGCAGCCAATGACTTCCACACTGTAGAAAAAATACTACAGAAGTCAATGTCTACCATCAACTAAAATATCCTCTTTTGTGTTCGGCAGAAGAAAGAAACTCATACAGGTTTGGAACAACATGAGGGTTAGTAAATGATGACACAATGTTCATTTTTGGGTGAATTATTCCTTTAAATTAATACTCGTTTTATTTTTCATTTATACTGTATCTTCACTTATTTGTATTTGTAAATGAAAACAGGCCAGTAACTGGATTGAAAACTGGTTTATTGAATGGTTGCTGGATTTTGTTTGTCCAAACTACTTTGTACCCTTTTATTCAGACATATATTTGTTTTAAATGTTCCAAGTACAGTACATTAAGGAGCAAACTCCCCCTGATAATAATCCAGTCAATCTGATAGGATGTAGTCGGCTATATGATAATGCCTGAAGGTCATCCCTGCTCCAGCACACATTGCAATCTAATACGGTTATCAAGCTGACATTTGATAAAGCAGAAAGTCCGATTAAATAATGGATGATTGTTGCTCATCCTTTGAAACTGAATAAGAAATAAGCACCATTTAGGAAGGTATCACTTTACCTAAGGTGCTTGAAATAAATGTAATGGTTCATGTAATCATGTAATCCTCTGGTAAGGTTGTGTTGATAGTTGTTTGTTAGATGGTCAGTATATGCGATTAGCCCTTGAAATGCAATTTGACTAACAGATTAATGAGTCATTATGATCTTAAATTAATCAAGTTTAACATTTCTAAAGCATTCAAGGCACCTTGGTAGGATACCAATTTATGTAAATACTCTGCATGATATATAGTTCTGTGTTGTGAACCTTTGACCACACAACAAGAACATACATTGTGCAACAATGGTGTATATTTTGCAGAAAATCACACACACAAAGGCATTATATGTGCATATACAATTAGTAACAAAGACGGTCCAAGTTTGAAGATGTATACACAGATATTTATTTGTAAGCAAACCGATTCAGGGGCGCATTAGTTGGTCAAACCTAATTTTTCACTTTGAGTGTTGTAAAGAATATTTGTATGTTTCTCACTGTGTGATGGCAATAATAATGAACACATAATGTTGTTTCCTTATTGACATAATAATGCAGAAAAGAAAATCTCCAATCATTATTTAAATAATAATTTATATGATGTTCTTTGCTTGCTTTCTTTTTGTTTAATAAAAGTCTGCCACCTCAAATGACGCCAGTCTTCTTTAAAAAAGAAACAAAAAACTAAGTCAGGGTTTATACAGAGATTCTTAAATTGAATTTACTACCTTTTTACCACCTATTTTACTACCATCACAATATTTTTACTACCAACACGGCTTCAAACTTCAACTGTAGCAGTGTTAAGTGTTAAGTAAAGTGACAAGTAAAGACATGAAATATCTTTCCAAAATGAATGAATAACATATTTAATCACAATTTAATGAGGCAATTATAACTTAATTTCAACACTGGGAGGGAGAGAGAGCGAGAAAGAGAAAGTCAGGAGAGGTTCTGTAGGTGTATGTGAGTGTGCATGTGTGTTAGAGCGAGTGAGCGAGCTACATTCAAGTAAGGGGGAACTCTACCATAGGACTTGGATTAATCAAGATATCACAACAGGCCTTGGTCCATAGGATTTACTCAATATGTCAAAGAATAACAATTACATAAAAATTTGAATACAGACTGGACCTTTAGAATGAACAGCTACACAATGTGTAATAATATAATATAATATAATATAATATAATATAATATAATATAATATAATATAATATAATATAATATAATATAATATAATATAATATAATATAATATAATATAATACTTATCGTCTTCTTGCAAACGTTGCAAAAAGCTTCTCGACTGTTTCCAACTACTGGCCTAAGCCAGTCTTTAAACCGAGCGTCCTCCAGCCAGAGGTCTGAAAACTTGCACTTGCCCATATTTACTTGGTTGAGAACGCGTAATATCCATGAATATCCATGGGGTGGAAAAACTCCAACTTGCTAAGAGAACAATGAAGATTTTCATAAGAGAAGTGATTTGTATAAAATGCACATTATGATTGCGTCCTGCCTAGCTTTTGGTTTTCCAGCATGATCGTGCACTTGGATTTCCATTTTTGTCATACCAGTTAGATTCTCACTGACACATTCAATGGTAGTGTTGACGTTCCTGAAACCAGGAACTTATGCTGCTGATGTTCTCTACTGAAACAGCACTGAAGTATTTAGTGGTACCATGCACTTCAATTTCCATTATTGCCAGTCCTATGAGATTTTTACTGACACAAAAGGTAGCATTGAGGTTCCCAAAACTAGCAATGGAAATGGTGATGATGCTTATAATGTTGTCTGTGGAAAAAAGCACTGTAATATTCACTAGCATCATCCGGTATTAGCCAGTATATCTGGGGTAACGGCACACAACTGCTGACACACATGCAACTCAGTTCATCACCCCACATGAAACAACGCCAGCAGTCCAGGATTGCTGGTGCATCTGAAAGGAAGTTACAGTGAATTATCATTTAATGGCAATTATGATTAATAATATTAGCATTGATTATTATGAAGGATAATTGCTATTAGGGCAGTTTTGTCAACATCAATCTTGTGATGTGCTATGCTGTGTGTGAGTGAAATGATACATATGTCTTACTTTGAGGATGACAGTACTTTCAGTCTGGATGTTTCCTTGAAAAGTGACTGTACATGTGAGGTTAGTATTGTGATTTTTAAGCTCAGGATGGAAAGTCAATGTTGAAGTCTCGGCAAAATTATCTTGACCAATCACACTTTCAATTCTCCTTTGAACTCAGTCAGGCTCAATCCCTTCCCATTCAGCATTTGTTGTGGGATTTATGCAGTCCCCTGGAACTTTATCTCCTTCTGTGAGTGGTGGGACGTTTATTGTTGGCTTCTGGGTTCTTAGTTCTTAAAAATGAGTTCTTAAAAATCTCGAGAATGACCCATAAACTACATAGTACTTGTTCTCTATGAATCAGAGTAATCATATGGTGAAATTGCATTACAGAACATAACACACACCAACATTTGATGCCATTTGAATGCTGGTCAAGATGCATCTCAGACTAATGTAATGAGTCCCTGGAAATTATGTCTGTTGATACCATAACACAACTATGACAATAATAAATAATACACATATAGTGAGGGGTCATTCTTATTTGATATTATTGGTAATGAAAAAAGAATCAATAACTACATCTTTATTTCCAGAATTGTTCAAATGGTCACTTACCTAATATTTCAAGAGTTCAGAGCTGATATGACAGCAATTTTTCTTTTAATCCACTTGGTGCTTTTTATTTGATCTGACTGATTTTCTCAAGTTTCAGAAATGACTCATCATGATAATCATTACCATAGAGATATGTGTACTTGACAACTAGACTAATACAGAAACCAATATTGTTAGCACTAAAATAATTTTTCCCCAAAAATAATATTATCTTTATTCCTAATACATTTGATTCATTTTTGAATAATGAAGTATCATAATATCATTAGATTGTTATTTTTATTATAAGCCATCCACTGTTGATTGAGTGTTTTTTAAACATTTAATCAAACAATCTACTTCAATGGACTGAGCAACAAACAAACCAACAGAAACATTCCAGAAGAAATTGTTAAAGACAATAAATGTTATATTGAATCCTAGGCCTTTCCGCCGTGCAAGAGCCCTGTTCAGAAGTTGTGAATAACCACAGCCTGGCGTAGCTGATGGCAGATGACTTCGTCTATATATAGAGAGTTGGTCTTGACCTGGATCTCCTCCTCTAGGCTCAACTGGCGCCTTGCTAGAGCCTTCAGTTCCATCTCTGACAGTTCAAGAGCCTCGGTCAGTCTAATGGAGAGACACGGGAAGATGCTTTTATTGGGGACATACTAGCATATGAGACGCATGTTTCTGAATCTCTTCCCCTACCTCTCAATGTTGCCTGCGAGCTCCTTGACCTCTTCCAGCAGTCGGATCTGAGCTGGGTCATGGCAGAGCTCAACGTTGGGCCTTTGGCTGCGAGTGGACAGTCGAGTCTGAGCAACTTTGAGTGGGGCTTCTTTCTCTGCGATTGCCACTC
Organism: Carassius auratus; assembly: GCF_003368295.1. Classification (NCBI taxonomy): domain Eukaryota; kingdom Metazoa; phylum Chordata; class Actinopteri; order Cypriniformes; family Cyprinidae; genus Carassius; species Carassius auratus. The sequence goes on along the minus strand of NC_039282.1, from coordinate 12,426,779 downwards.
GTAGAGACTCCAGATTCTTCTCCTGATTTGCCGTCTCTGCTAGCAGCTGTAATTCCAATTAATATTTAGTAATCAATTAAGACTCACTTAAATATTTAATGATGAGATCTTATTTAATATAACATGTAATATAAAATAGTAATAATTAAAACAATTTATTGACAAATCTCAAAATAAATACATGATTTGTATTATTAAAATGTTGCTGTGCCTTAAAGGGATACACCACCCTAAAATTAAAATTTTGTCATTAATCACTTACCCCCATTTTGTTTACAAACCTGTAAAAGCTTTGTTCATCTTTGGAGCACAATTTAAGATATTTTGGATGAAAACCAGGAGGCTTGTGACTGTCCCATAGACTGCTAAGTAAAATAAACTGTCAAGGTCCATAAAAGTATGAAAGACATCATCAGAATAGTCCATCTGCCATCAGTAGTTCAACCGTAATGTTATGAATCGACAAGAATGCTGTATGGGACAGTCACAAGCCTCCAGGTTTTCATCCAAATTTACTTAAATTGTGTTTTAAATTAAGTGTATTATATTAAATTAAGACGAACTTAGCTGTTGCAAGTTAAGAACGACATGGGGGTTAGTGATTAATGGCAAAATTGTCATTTTGGGGTGGAGTATCCCTTTAATTAACTAGTGAAAATGACTTGATTCTTTGATTTGAATTGATGCAGTGCTACAAGTGCAACTGACCTCATTGAGCTGGTTCTCCAGCTGTGCTTTGGCTGTTTTGGTCTCCTCTATGCGCAGCTCAAAAGCCCTTTCCGTGGCCTTGTTCTGTCTGTGCATGTCTGCAGCCGTCTGCTCTAGCAGGCTATCCACTAGAGCTCTTAGTGAAAGAGAGTTGTTCTTCTCTTTCTCAGCTTTGCTAATGTTTAAGTTGCAGAGGCTCTCCCATTCCTCAGGAGTCACTGCAGATCTGGAAATAGTAAAAGCAATGATGTTTATACACGCACACACATAAATATATATTCACAGAAGAGAGAAGATTAAAAATCTTCTCTTAACACATAAATAGTATAGACACTTTTCTTACCCAAGACTAGAAAAGTCTGAATTCCCTCCGTTTAAACCGGGTGATGCATTAGTGAGAAGAGAACAGAAATCATCAATGCGCTCGGCCTGAAATTTGTCCTGCAGGTCCTTTTCCAGATAGTATTTCACTGAACGAAGGAGCCTGAAAAGCACAGGGAAAATGTACTAGCTAAAATTATAGTGTTCGTGTAGCTCAATTGGTAGAGCATTGCATTATCAAGCGTTGTGGGTTCAATTCCCTTGGAACACATTATAAGTAAAAATTGATAGCCTGAATGCACTGTAAGTCGCTTTGGACAAAAAGGGGTCTGCTAAATGCATTAATTTAATTTAATTTAATTTAATTTAATTTAATTTAATTTAATTTAATTTAATTTAATTTAATTTAATTTAATTTAATTTAATTTAATTTAATTTTTGGGCAAATTGATATTATATAACAAGCATTTCATCTTGTTAGAAATAACATTTTTATAATATAAAAAAACAATACATCAATAATACAGGGATTTAGTGCCATATTTTTTAAGCATTTTTCTTGTCATTTTCTGTGTAGCTCAAAAAAGAAAGAAATTATTATTATTTATTTTTTATAGTGTTGAATAATCATCGTCATTTAACGGTTTAATTAATATTAAATTTAAATTAAAAAATAATAATAATTTATGAATTCAGCAGGCGCCTTTATCCAAACACATTTTTACCCCCAACTTTACCCCCGCTTGATAGCACAATGCTCTACCAGTTGAGCTACAGGAACACTATTATTAATTTTTAATTTTTAATTTTACTACAGGTTTGACAGATGCTTCCACATGAAACGTCAATAAAAAATCAGACCCCCTTAAGTCAGTCACTGGGTTCACAAATCAGTCTGGTCACTGTCTCACCGACCTGATCTGCTCATTGATCTGCTCCAGGGTTCGCTGAAGCAGGACCATCACTCCTTCAATCACCTCCTTCTCCTTCAACAGCTCCTCTTCCACCTCATCATGCACCAGGTCAATCGCCACCCGCTTCTGTCTGAGGAATAGACATGTTTCAAAAGTTTAAAAGAATGGAAAATCAATTTGGTTTTGTAGTTCAATTAAAACGCTTGATTTTAGTAATGTCTTGTACTGGCTGTGCTCTACAGTGAGAAGTACCTCTCAGACAGACATTGCAAAGTCACTTGGAGAGGCTCAGAGCAGCTTTCTAATGCTCTTTCTACACGGCTCTTGAAAACGACGAGGGTCTCAATCTCCTGTACAATCTCCTCAAACTTCCGGTTCAGTTCCTGCCTCCAGAATTTGATGTCCTGGATTCTCTGCTCTAAAGAGGAGATGAAGGAACATAAATTGGCCAGAACTGTTTTCTGAAAGAACTTCCTCTCATCATTTCTATCACTTATCTTTAACTGATCAAGTATCACCATGGACACTTCCTGTGTTACTGCAGCTCTAATGCAAGGCCATTAATCTTCTTTGCATCCTGTCACATGTGTTTGGTGTTTTGCTCACCCAGCTTCTTTAGAGCGTCCTGTTGCATGTATTTGGTAGATCTGTCACTCTCCTCTACGAGTCTCTGGCACTCTGCTGTCAGTCTCTGTGAGTGTGATCGTTCTGTCTCCGAGCTCCTGAACTGCATCTGGTTTGCATGTTTCCACTCAGATGGCAGAAACTTATCAGGGGGTCGCATCAGCCGAGACATTTTTGTTTTCCTATTGAGAAAAGAAATATTTTTATGGTTTAGATTATTGTTTTATGATTACTATATGATAACTAACGCCGTAAACTAATATAGCACTTGGATTAAAGCATACTGTCGCCAAAAACAACTATCATAAAATGATAATACATAAAAGAGCAAAATAATGACAATTTAGACATACTGTCAGGAATTCTACTCTTTTCCCATCAACTCGTCATTAAGCAATCTAACTTTACTCAGCGTTTTTAAACTAAACAAACATTATATAACTAGCGTTAAAACACTGAAACTAAATAAAGTGGTTTACCTGTCAGATCTAAACACCTGTGTACTGCAGCTCACTAAAACACGACCGATGACGAGCTGCCGAGCGACAAGTAAACACACTGTTACTGTGGCAACGGAACAGTTTCAACCATAGACATCATATGATGTCTATGGTTTCAACGCTAGAGGGCTGTAGACGACTTTTATTTGTCATGATTGAAAACGAGGCTGAGTGGATTGTGTAGTGTAGTCTATGTGTACCCCAATGCTATCTATCTATCTATCTATCTATCTATCTATCTATCTATATAAATATTTTATTTACTATTTTTTTACATCAAATATATGTGACCATGGATCACAAAAGCATCTTACGTGTACATTTTTCGAAATTGAGATTCATACATCATCTGAAACCTGAATAAATGTGTTTTTCATTGATGTAAGGTTTATTAAGATCGGACAATATTTGGCCGAGATAAAGCTATTTCAAAATCTGGAATCTGAAGGTGCAAAAAAAATAAATAAATAAATAAATGAAAAAATCTAAATATTGAGGAGATCGTATTTGAAGTTGTCCAAATGAATTCTTAGCAATGCATATCACTAATCAAAAATTCAGTTTTGATATATATACGGTAGGAAATTTACAAAATATCTTCATAGAACATGATCTTTACTCAATATCCTTATGACTTTGGGCATAAAATAAAAATTGATCATTTTGACCCCTACAATGTTTTTTTAACTATTGCTAAAAATATACCCCTGTGATTTAAAACTGGTTTTGTGGTCCAGGGTGGTCACGTGTGTGTGTGTGTGTGTGTATATCTAGACGTAAAACGTTTTTTAGTATATTGCTATGAGGATAATCAACAAAACCAAATTTAACAAGACTGTTTTCCTTTTTAATTTAGTAACATTTATTTCATGTCATCAGTATGCATTTGTTAGAAAATAAAAAGCTCTTCCTTTACAGAGAAATTTTTCTTTACAGTCTTTTACCTTCTATGCAGTGTAATTTGATACAAATATATTATATTTATACATTAACATTAGTCTAACATTACAGCAAAAAAACACATTCTTCAGCCAAAAGAGGATATTTTGCTATACCTGCTTATCCTTAAAATGAAAGTAATATCAAACTGTACTGACCACAAACATACCCTTAGTCAAACTATAGCATTTCTGCATATCCTTATTCACACTCAATTTCAGTGAGACAAAAATAATATAATAATACCACTTCAGTATGAGTTATAGACATAAATAGATCCACATAAAGCAAACATGTCCCATAAAAATACTAAATTAAATTGTGCAAATGCAGCCTTATCTTGACAGTGTAAGTCTGCAATGGAGTGAATACACAAGGATAAGATTAGCAGTAACCATAAAGACAGTAGATGAATAAAACATTTTGTTACAGTTACAAGATAAATACATACTAAATGTTTTGAGGGAATGTGGTAATAGTAAGGCTCTGGTGTGAATTTATTCATTTAATTAATCAATAAATAAATAAAATATATATTTTAAATTTGTAACAACCATTTTTAAAGACTTTTTAGAATAAATTTTAATAATAAGAGTACAAATTTAAATCTGGTTACTTAAAATACCATCTTTTTGGGACTGGTCCCATCAACTGGCTGCGATTTAGAATATTTTTTGGATTAAAAAAATAAAAGAGAAAACACACTGTAGACACTGTATCACATACCAGTGAAACCTTAAATCAACTTTTGGATAAAAATTGCACTTGCTTGAATTCAAAGGTATGTTTGGTTTGACATCTGAGCTGTGGCTGAGCTGTGGCTCGACAGCATCTGAAACAATGTGCATTTTAAACTTGGTCTTAACCGGCTACTGTTTCGTCTAGTCTGTTGATATTTTCAGCCACTAAACCCTCTTCAATCGCTGCTCTGGATTCCTGCACCTAAAGTGAAAGACGGTTAAAAAAAAATTTTATAATAAAAAAGTAGGAAAACCTGCCTTTTAAAACAGCCAATAATGATTAAAAATTAATTATTTAAATAAACACTGGTTAAATACAGTGGTACCATACATATATATATATATATATATATATATATATATATATATATATATATATATATATATATATATATATATAATTGAGTAAAAAAAAATAATTAAAATATAACTAACCTTGAAAGGTTGACTAATACCCACAATGCACTGCAAGCTGCTGCTATAATAGCATAGCACACATTCACCCCCAAGAACTGGAATTTCATCTTTGTTCACATAAACCTGTGTGGAAAGAAAATGTATTTCCTAATCAGTTGCTTATTTCTTTTTTGACAAAATTATTCCTCAGCCTTTAAAGAAACATGGATAGCAAATGTTGCATACCTGAAAGAGCTCATCACTGAAAGACACCTGGTCATCCTTCACCCAGGTGTACGTGATATAGTCGGAAACACTTTTAAATCCAACCTGCGAAGTGACAAGCACAAGGTCTACGTTAAAAACACTCTGGATAAAATCTACTTTACAACACAGTATTTTAGTATCACTATTGTAACCATACACATTTATATACCGTATTTTTCTGACTATAAGTCACACCTGAGTATTAGTCGCATCAGTCCAAAAATACGTCATGACGAGGAAAAAAACATATTTATTTAGAACCAAGAACCAAGAGAAAGCATTACCGTCTCCAGGCGCGAGAGGGCACTCTATGCTGCTCAGTGTAGACTACAGGAGCACTGGCAGCATAGAGTGCCCTCTGGTGGCTGTAGACGGTAATGTTTTCTTGGTTCATTTCTCTCAGTTCATGTCAAATTAATTTTGATAAAGAAGTCGCACCTGACTATTAGTCGCAGGACCAGCCAAACTATGAAAAAAAATTGCGACTTATAGTCCGGAAAATATGGTAGTTAGTTCTGTTTTATTATTGGCAGTCTGTGATCTTATCTTTTGGGAACCTCTCTCACCTTATATAAACCGATCCAGTCCCAGGAGCTGGAGGGAAAGGTCTGAAGAAGGCTGTAGGTTATGAGGGCATCAAAGTCAGCACTCCACTCTCCTTCAGCGGACACCTGCACCAACGGCGTCTCATACATCTTTTTCAACTAATTGTGGAGAAGCAAATGATCACACTTTTAGTATTTTATAGAACAAGAAGTGGCTATTATTTTAGCCGAAACTCCACCTCCCCACCTCCAAGCGGAAGATGCTAACGACGGGCTTATGGTCGCTAATGCCGTACTCCATTTTACTCGTGTAATCCACCTGCATCAGTTTTAGAGGGAACTCGTCTTTATGTTCCTCCTGCAGTTGTTTCTTTGACTCCTCTTCATTGTGATCATCTTCATTAGCTTTCTCTGTTGGCGAGGACCAGGGTTTCACTCTCCAGAGAATCCTGTCACACCACGCAGGCTTGCGTTTCTTACCACTAGCCAATCACAAAGACAGGAAAACAAGTTTGAATCCATTATTAACACACAGTACATTAAAGTTTCCAGAACTGCACTGCTTTCAACTGGAAGAACATTGGCATGTCTTTCTGTATGGCCATCCTTCATTTTGTGAAAATAAATTAATGTGGCATGATTTTTTAACTAAGAAAGTCATGTTTGTGTCCAAGTCCCAAACTCCTCCCAGCAAATACACAAAGGAGAAAATGGTTTTATATAGGTTTCTGGCATTGACACAAAGTTGATCTAAAACAGCGGTTTACAAACCAGGGATTTTAGGGGGCTGTGAGAGAACAGCAACAAATAAAAAAATAATAAGCATAAGATTTTACAAATAAAAACTTGCAATGTTCCTTGTGATTTGAAGTGATAAAAAAATTATATACAAATACATTTTAATTCAAACTAAAATATTTCTGTAATATTCTAATATAAGGTATAGAAAACAAAATTATTTTCAAGATTTAAATCACTTCAATTTAATACAAACTTAAAATCGTACAGATCTTTTTTTGTAAATTTGTTTTGGGTTTATAATTTAATATATACATATATGATTAAATATATGACAATTTTTTATTTTTTTTTGGTCAAAATAAAGTAATACTTTTAATCAGCAGGGATATGCTGAATTGGTCAAAAATGGCAGTAAAAACATTTATATTGTTAGAAAAAAATTATATATCAAATAAATTCAGCTTTGATCACAGGAATAAATTACATTGAATAGAAAACAGTTCCTCTACATTGTAATAATATTTAACAAAATCACTGTTTGTAATGTATTTTTGATCAAACAAATGCATCCTTGTTGAACAAAATTTATATATAAAATAAAACTAATCTTACAGACCCCAAACATTTGAATGGTAGTGGCCCTTTTTTATTTTAGGAAAGGGGGTCAAATACAAGAGGATCCTCATATTTTGTAGGTCCCTATGTTCAAAAAGCTCTAAAACACAAGTCCTCAAGCGTCTGTGATGCCAGTTCAAAAAGCATTTTCACTAAGCGAGCCGATTCGTCCACATGCTTGATGACCGTGTGTGTGTGTTACAAAGATGAACAGCTACTGGAACCACAGAAACAACACACAACATTAACTACATGTAAACGGACTGGATCTATATGAATGTTACTGGTTTATGTATGGTGCTTCATTTCAGCAATAGGTTAATGGGTGTTACAGGACGGGATGGGTGGAACACAATGCACTGGTCTGCATTAAAGTATGAATGAGGTCCGTCAGCTCTAGGGCAAAGAAAAAGGCTTTCCGCAGCCTGACAGAAGTGCTACAATCAGGGAAAGGAATGATGGTGGAAATCTAGATAAGCAGGGTAGGAATATTCAAGTTAAGGAGCACATGGGAATTTTATAGCTTACTTAAAACCGAACCATGTCTTCTGTACCCTGCAGGGGTGAAAAAAAAGCATGTGTGAACATCTGACAGTTTAAAACAGCCCTGGAAGAGGAGCTGCGGGAGATTCAGGATTTTATAGTGATTACTGTTGCCTTGACTGCTACTGTTAAGAAATGCACTATAGCTGAAACCAACATGAAATTCTTTTTTATCCCATAATCAAGTGTGTGTGTGGGTGTGTGTGTGTGTGAAACTAAATATTCAAAAGAGGACAAAACTAAGAACAGAACTTGATTTTATCCCTCAGGAACTGACTGATTATTAAAAAAGGGAAAAAAATGAAAGTACTTTCAAAAGAATTAGATTATAATGAAAGATTTTTCTTTGAAATAATGAACAACAATTAAATAATTGACAGTAAGACTAGGAATATGCATTAAGAAATGGTGATTTCGATAGCGGATGATTTAGTTTCAAAACAAAATGCAAATGCGCCTATTTGGAAATATTTTGGAATTTGAAAAGCCTGTTGACTTTTGCTGTTAAAAAGTCAATCTAAATTGATTGTGGAAGTTTTTTTTTTTTTAAACATTTGTTTCTAATGTAATTGGTTCCACATTGTTTTTTCATTTATTTTATTTGACATCAAGGTGTATAGCGTGCCTCCAAGATTTCTTACTAGTTTTGCTAATAAACGCTCTACGTAAATATGTGCCTGGCACTAAGCTGTTTAAAAGCGATGGAAAGCGAGTAAAAGAGGGACAATTAAAACTGACCCAAACAAACATTTGCTTTAGCTTTACGCCGAATTGCCGCTATTTGAAAGTGAAAGTAAAATGTGCACGCCGCTTTTACACACTATTTGAAGCGATGAAAAGAAGGAACGCCCCCACCCCCACGGTGATACCCGTATAACCGGTGTTGTCACACATCGATTAACCGGTGGGAAATTTTCCCCACCGCCACAACCCTAATATACGGCAGGATAGATGTTGTATAATTTATAGTACCTTGAGTCATAGTTATCTGAGTGCAAATCAAATTTATAGCTGGGCTGAAAGTCTAGAGGTCCCTCTTCAAACTTCTGCAAAGTAGCTTCCTTCTGCTTCATCATGGTGAGCTGGTGAGATATTAAGACATGTACAGATGCAAACTATCATTACTGCATAAAATGTAGTTACTAATTCTGGAACGGCAGATAAATGATTCATATGTTAGTACATTTTTCATTAATATATATAGACAATGTTACTACATCTATTGATCAGTACCTGATCTTTGGGCCAAAGAAGATTGAAACGCTGGCTGGTGATGCAGCTCCTTAAAAAGTGCATCCCATGGTCCTCAATACGAAAATTCAAATCCCCAAACCAGAACACCACCCTAGAATATGTATGCAGAAAAGAGCAATGTAGATAAATGCTAAGGAATACTGACCAAAAACTTTTATGTGGTTATTATTCATGACTGGGACTAACTTGTGATCCAAAATGCGGGGTGTGTTTTTGGTGTCAAAGGTCTGAGCATCTAAAATATACTCAAACTCATCCACCCGCTGAGAGGCGTAGTTCATGTGGGCGGTCAGGTGGCAGTTCAGGAAGCAGAGCATGTGACCGTAGAAAGACAGACGGATGGATACACCTCCTTTATTACCCTTTCATTTGAAGAAAATAGAGATTAATTTTTGTTTCAATTTTCATTAGGTTTATCAAAAGTTCCTCTCAAAACTATAACTTCCTTTGTCTTACCCAGTAGCCGTACAGTCCCGTGCGGGTGTAAGTGACCTGAATGTCTCTGATAAATGGGACGTGTTCCAGCTTGGAAAAGAAAAGCAAGAGTAGACCCTGCATCCGTATGGAGGACACCTGAATGGGGCACAATAAATACATTTATATCACTCAATTAAACATTTAAATTATACATATAAATTATAATAGATTTAATAAATAACAAATCTAACTGTAATAAGAGATTATGCATTGTATAGTTCATGGTAAGACTTTATTTTCAGGACCAATTCTCACTATTAACTTGTTGCTTATTAGAGATCTCTAAATTTAGATCTACTAATCATACCCCATACCTTAACTTAACAACCAACTAACCCTAAGTACATTAAGGAAAATGTAATGAAATATATAAATAATGTTTATATATTATAAATTATATTATACCACAATGTATATTAATTACATATAATTATTAAATTGAATACATTTAAATTATTTAAATGCTTTATTTAATATTATTTAAAATTAAATATATAATTATATACAAATATAAATGTATAAAATAATTGTAATTACAAATGATGTATTATTATAACTGTAATTACATAAGTGTGTATATATATATATATATATATATATATATATATACATTTACATAGCATTATTAACACAGCATTATTAACATAGTTTAACAATTTAAATATATATTATAAATTCATAGCAAAAAAAAAAAAAGAAAAACTGTAAACTTCATCATTAAATAAATAAATACAATTTCCCATGCATATCTACCAGTCAAAGCTTCTCTATAAGCTAAGAAATCAGTCAGTCCACCAGATCATTGGTATAATCCACTGTTTCATAGTGAATCACATAATTAGTATGATAACGAACAAAAGAATCTTCTTATAAGTCTACAATCAGCACCTTGATATATCCCAAAGGGGCCAATGTGTTCATGAAGATGTGACTCCAGGAGTCCTCGAAGGCCAAATCTGTGACAAACTTGAGAGGTGCAGCCCTCACCTCCTGCAGCCTGAACAGATGTTAGGACACTCAGACCACATGCTTCTGAGGTGAGATAGCCATCATTATTATTTCCTTTACCGTGTGTCTCTTGATTCAAACATTGAAACTCACCCGATCACATAGAGGTCGGGTTTCTTCAGTGAGTCGAGCTGAAGCAGAGAGTTCACATCATCAGGAGGCTCAGCTGTGGCCACATTCCACGTGACGACGTACAGCCTGCGGGTAAAAGAAAGATTCAGTTCAATAAAATAACAGTTCTACTTGTCCTTACATAACTCCTTAGATTAACAATAACCCCATTTCAACTAATCACCCAAGAAATCCAAACCATACCACACTGCAGCTTACCATCTTAAACAGCTCAATCCATTTTTAAGAATTACAGGCTAACATCAAAAGTTTCAAATGTCTCATTCCCTGAAGACCATTAACTCAGATACAATGACACTTATATTCATTTCTCTGGAAAAACTGATAAAAAGGTGCTCAGTCGCCACATAACCAAGCTAGACACATGCAGTCAGGTTTAGATCGGCCAGACACGACAACAAGGGAAGCGAAAGACAAAACATGAACCGGTCTTTCTTAGGTCTGCCTCCAGACGAGAAAAGCCTCAATGTTTTAGCCACCTGGATGTGGAGTTTATTGTGGGGGTTCAGATCATCCACGCAGGTCATGAACACAGCCAGACACTGTCGCACATACAGACGGCTCCTGGTGGACTCTGTGAGTGTTATAATGTGTCTTGATAGATAGATAGTTGATAGTTCCAGGGAAGCAATGTCAGTTGTTCCAATAAAAATACAATAAAGTTTGTGATATAGGCTGCAGGGGGACTAAAAGGAGGGTTTAGTGGAAGCAGACTTTTAGATTTAAAGATTAAAACCCTAATCTGGTTTAACAAAAGCCTATGTGGCCCACCCAACACATTCAATCTAAACTACAATAGTGACCCTCAATATGCCATTTACACAAAACACTGGATAAACTATTTTTCTGACATCAATTGTTATTCTGATCTTTTCATGCCATTATTAATTTGTTTATCATACAGTATTTATAAATATATAAATATGTGGGTGTGTAATCATATTTATAAAATAATATATATATATATATATATATATATATATATAGATAGATATAAAAAAAAAAATTCTATAATATAGTGTGATGAATAAAAATTCTTGCATCCTGTTAAATCTTAAATAGATATTTTATGCATACTATTTACTATATAGTTAGGAAACTGGGGGGCAAAATATGGAGCCGTAAAAACAGTTTGTTTCTCCATACACTACCGAATCCCCCCACATGAACCTGTTGTAAAACCAAAGTGTGTTTAGAAAGCTGATCCCAATGTGCTTATCCCTGCTTCATGCCTTCACCATTCAGCAAACAAGAGACTAAACTCTTCACCTTATAGAATTCTGGATGTTGAAACAGAAAAGGCGCTTTAGGTCTTTAATCGACAACCTTGTGACGAACTTACAACACGTGTTCAAGTTCCATGAGAAGAAAATCTGAATGGATAATTGTACAGAAATAGCAATAGCTGCACATTGACAGAATACGTTCAAATCTTAGTTGTGTGACTCAGTGATTAAAGAGATTATGGAAATCCATCCGATGATGGTTGTAGGTTTAAACCCCAAATGATCACTATTGTAGCTTGAACAATAGTAAAATATCAATAACTTAGAATAAGAAAGCATAATCTAAATGAAGAATTAGATGAGATATATACCCAAAAGTGTCCATCTTGCTGTCTTTCTGCTCCAGACTGACAGAATTCAAAGCCTGTGACAGATCTAACTCCATCCTCTCCAAGCTGTCAAACACAAGAGAACATGTTTTTCTCATAAACCTGCTCTGCATCTCATGTGCATCAAAATGCTACTAATATTCTCTTTCAAAGCACAGAATCGATGCTGTTAATGCAACACGTGTAAGACATGTCATAATATTATCACAATTATACGATCAATTCACTGGCTCGTATATTTTGCTGTGGTTCTAAAGTCTTAAATATACATTATGACGATGCCATAGTGTCAAAAGTTGCATGAATACTCTTAGTTCAGATTAAAGCAACACTTCTCATATCACTGTACATGCAGAAATAGCAAAAATGATGTAACGTAACATATATAATTGAGAAATCTAGGATGAATGTGTTTAAAACTGTTTTTAGACTACCTGCTAAAGCTCGTTGTCTTCGCTTCCGCAGTCTCAAAATCTCTGTGGTGTAAAACGATTAGTGGAGGCAAAAATATCCTGTAACATCATCACGAGCTGTGCACTGTATTTACATGAGAGAGGGGCTGTGTGTGAATCTACACGCAAACTTAACCGAACAGTTCATGGCTGCTGGTAAGTCAAAATAAAAGTCCTTAAGACGGCGCTACTCATGGCAGCCAGCTACTACAGGTTTTACTTTAGTTCAATTTAAACTTTACCATATATATATATATATATATATATATATATATATATATATATATATATATATATATATATATATATATATATATATATATAAATTGTACTGTGCCTTTAACCGTTCAACTTTTTAGATTATGCGTTTAGCATGATCTTATTAAAATGCATACTTGCAACAACAACAACAACAACAATAACAACAACTGGGATTTAGATAGATACATTGAATAATAAACATGCTTCATGATTTATTTATTTAATAATAATAATAATAATAATAATAATAATAATTATTATTATTATTATTATTATTATTATTATTATTATTATTATTATCATTATTATTATCATTTATTTATTTGTTTGTTGTTGATGTCATTTAATTTAGTTACAAATTATTTTTTCATAAAAAATATATTTTGTCCATTTTGCAGCCGTTGTTAAAGGCGCCAAAAACGGTTGTAGTTATTTCAGCATTTGTAGCCTAGTTAAAAAGTATATGCATTTTCCTCTTTAAATAAAAAAAGTCAGATTGTTTCAAAATACATTTCTTAATCCTCTGGGATTTTGTAGAGCCCTTTGAAGCTGCACTGAAACTGCAGTTTGGACCTTCAACCTGTTGGCCATTACTAAAGTCCATTTTATGGAGAAAATCCTGGAATGTTTTTCTCAAAAACCTTCATTTCTTTGAAACTAAAGAAAGACATAAACATATTGGATGACATGGGGATGAGGAAATTATCAGGACATTTTTAATCTGGAACTGAACTAATCCTTTAATCATATCCAGCAAATAACGCTTTGATCACAAGTGGGTGGTTCCTTCCCAACATCCCCTTCCTCATACATCACCCCTGCAGATTTCTGACATGATCCACATTTCCGACCTGGGAAGTTCCCCATGGTCTCATTTTAATATGATTCACACTCATTCAGCATGTTTGCACATATTTACAGTTCCATAATAGCTCTCACTCCTTTTTCAGCAAGTCTAAGATGTAGGATGCCATCATTTTGAAAAATGTATTGCATTGCATCATAGACATCATGTCATTTACATCCACAATTTTTAGAGACATAATGCATAATTTAGAGTATCATAATGTATTCTTAGCTTTTTATCATATACATAATAATAAATATAGACCTCAAGGCTGGATGTGAGGGTTTACTTTTTTCCACTGAAGTATATGATCTAAGCTTAATTTAAGATGCCCATCATCTTGTTGACAACAAAGGAGTTCAATGTATCTCCTGTGTTAACATAGAGCCTGCAGATTTTGGCCTCAGGTCATGATCGACTTGAATTCCGTCTATCATCCTGATGCAACAATGTATTTTTTTTTTCTTTAGTCAGTATTTTTTGTTGTACATGACATGTTTGCTTCTTTGTAAAACAGATGAGTAAATAAAATTTGAATCTTTGTGGTTTACACTGAAAAGAACTTACATTAATATATGATTTTATGATTTGTTATTAATATAATGTAAATCAACCTGATTATAATTGCTTACACCAATATATATATATATATATATATATATATATATATATATATATATATATATATATATATATATATAAGAAAAATCTGAAACAATATGGATAACACTTTTCAGTTCAGTTCGTTTAAAGCAATTGTATATAGATAGTATTTTTGCAACTTTCATGGAATTTCATATCTGCTCACCAAACTTACTGTACATAGTCGCAGATCAGACATTTGTTGGGGTGTGATACAGAAGCCATTTACTTTATTAGATGTCATTGAACCAAAAAAATTTTTTTAAACTGATATTTCAAGTAAAAAAAAAAAAAAAGGAAAAAAAAAATTTCTTAAACCATTCCGGTCAAAATGTTTGACTGGAATTGAAGTCACATTCACATTTCCACTGTTCGCTCAAGATTTGTATACTTTTGTGCAGCTGGCAGAAAAAAGTGAAATATTGTATAATGCCCATAGTGCTCATTTTTTACATACCTGCCTGATCACCTATAATTGTGACAACTGCTTTGAAAACAAAAGTGCATTATATTTGTTGAAGCATTATGTCTCAAGAGCTTTTGAGCAGTGGTTTTATTTACAAACCTGTAAAATTGGTGTAATTAGAAAACTAGACACTTGTCTGTTTAATAATGTGTACTTTACACAGGTGTGGAGTAGCAAAGTCACATTTTAAGAATTCTTTCACTGTATTACTGTGTTATATGGGGGACAGCTGCCATTAACAGGACATGTCTACACTTGCAGCCCTGAAGATATTTTGTTCCTCGCACCCCTGGACCTAATCATACATTTAATGCTATTTTGTTTTCTTAATACACGTTAATGTATAAATAAATGTTAAGATAAAACAAACTATGAAAAAAAAAATGAACTGGATATTAATAGTCTTTCATGTACAGTGTCTTTTCTTTGTGCTTTTTAACTGGGTTCAGGTTGCACCACAGGAAAACCAACAGATTGACTATGTTTTTCATGTGATGACGCTTCAAAACTGCAAAAAAAAAGCCCCTAACAGCTGTGCAAAACATGCAGAGCATTTCTGATTAAACAAGTCAAGTCAAGTCACGTCAAGTCATCTTTATTTGTATAGCACTTTATACACTACTTGTTGTGGCAAAGCAGCTTTTGACCTTTTGACCAATTGACCTTGAGTTTTTGACAGGAATAAAAAAGGGGCTTTGAGGATGTTAAATGGATTGTAAATGTGTTGTTTAATATAACATACCGATGGTTCAGCTGACAAAACATCTTTCCCAAAAAAATTTTTTTTAAAGTTGTGAGAATTACATGTACTTGGACAATTAGAGAGTGTGTGCAAAAATAAAGTAAAACCTAATATTGTTAAATATTAGTACAATTTGAAATACAATAACTGTTTATTTTAATATATTTTAAGATTTATGGCAAAGCTGAATAAAATAACGAATGCCTTTACAAACGTTTTAACAGTAATACTTTTTAGTGTAATTCGTTTTGATAAGTCATCAGCAATGATATTTATTGGTAATTGTGTATAGTGAAAGATTTGTTGACAAGACCTGTTTTGGTGTCTGTGTGTTTAAACTCTATAGCTGCTAAATTTCCTCTATGTCTTAACGTCTGTACAGGTTTAGAAGTCATATGCCGGGTCTTAGTCAAAACTGAATGGCTATGATTCATAATCCAGAAGTCTGGAAATATTAATAGTCGCCTTGAAATTAAGCCAAGAGAGTTTGCATCAAGGCTCGCCACCATATAGGCCTAAAAATAGATTTCTTGTGTTTTTCTTCTTAAATCATGAGCAAGTCTCAGAGGTATGTTGTTCAATTAGTGCTTCTAAAACTCTAAAATCACACAAGACAAATCAAAACAAGAAGTACTAACAAGACTTCATGACCTTTCATTACTCATGTCCTTTACCAAGATGAGTCAACAAATCACTTGCAGCCAAAAGTAGCACCGCAGCAGTGATTTCATTGCTAACTCAGGTGTCCTAAAAGCAGTTTTTAACCGCATTCTGCTGGGTGTGTGGTTAGAGGAAGTGGCACACTGGCCAAGGTACTTTTTACATGAATCACAAACAATTTTTGACAGGACAGAGCACTATAAAGATCCCAGTCAGACCGAGCAGAACATCATCCGGTCAACATGGAGCTCACAGCTGTGGTATTGCTGGTGATTGCTGCACACGCTTTAGCAAAACCTATTGCAACCGAAGAGAAAGACGACTTGTTATTAGCAGAGGTATGAAGAGCATTTTTTTTCTTGATAAAAGATAACTGTTTTTTAATGTTCATGTTTTAATGTTTCATTTGTATCTTGTAGAAATATCTCCGAAGGTACTATGGCATGGCAGCTGGTTTTCAGGGAAAAGGAAAAGCATCCGATCTCATGCACCAGAAGATTCGAGAGATGCAAGCGTTCTTCAAGTTGGAAGTGACAGGAAAGCTGGACGACAACACCTTGGAGGTCATGGAAATGGCTCGCTGTGGAGTTCCAGATGTGGCTGAATATAATCACTTTCCTCGAGACCTCAAATGGAAAAACTCAAATGTGACCTTCAGGTGTGTGTTTGTACATTAAAGAACCGAATACGGTAAAAAGCGGCAGTTTTGATTTCAAAACACGTCTTTCATTCACAGGATTCTGAACTATACTCCTGACCTGAAGAAGGCGGATGTGGACAAAGCTGTTCGAAATGCTTTCAATGTCTGGAGCAGGGTGACTCCACTCAGGTTTAGGAAACTGTATGAGGGGAACGCTGATATCATGATCAGCTTTGGAGCAAAAGGTATTAGCATTTAGATCTTTTTATTCAAGTGGGGAATAAATTGCAGGATGTTTATTTCTGGTTGTCTTTCTGTTAATCACCATCCTTTTTTTGTATGCAAATAACAGAACATGGAGACCACAACCCGTTTGATGGACCCGAGGGACTTCTTGCTCATGCTTATCCACCTGGAAACGGCATTGGTGGTGATACACACTTTGATGAGGATGAAACATGGACCAAAGACTTCCACTGTACAAATGTTTTTTCATTTTTGTTATATTTTTTGAAAAGAAATCTCTTTTGCTCACAAAGGCTGAATTTACGGTAGAAATACAGTAAAAACATCAATATAGTTAAGTATCATTGCAATTTAAAATAGCTGTTTCCTGTGATGCAAAGCTGAATTTTCAGCATCATTACTCCAGTCTTTAGTGTTACGTGATCCTTCAGAAATCATTCTAATATGCTGATTTGGTGCTGAGGTTAGAAAGGCATTTATTTGAGAATCTTTTGTTAAATTATAAATGTCTTTACTCTCATCAATGTAATTTAACCTTGCTGACTATAAGTTTAAAAATTAGTAATGTTAACTATGTTTTTTGCAGCATTCAATCTGTTCTTGGTTGCGGCCCATGAGTTCGGTCATGCTCTCGGTATGGCCCATTCCTCTGATCCAGGGTCACTGATGTACCCAGTGTACTCCTATGGCAAGGGTTACCCTCTTTCTGAGGATGACATCAAGGGAATCCAGTCTCTCTATGGTGAGTAACATAACATTTTGATCGAAAGGTCATTCCAGAAAGCTTCATAGTCCTGATTCAGCCTTTGCTTTCGGGTTAATTGCAGGTGACAACCCAGACCACGGAAGAGTCAAGCCCAAACCAGACGCTCCAACTAAGTGTGACCCTGAACTGAGTTTTGATGCCATCACTGAACTCCGTGGAGAGACAATCATTTTCAAAGACAGGTGCAAAAATAGTTCACTGTTCATTGATGGGATAGAAATTGCCTTGACTCCACTACCACATATTTTAACTGTTGTATAATGTGTTATATCCTATAAATGGTTCCTTTTTTTGTTTTTGTTGGCAGGTTTTACTGGCGACTTCATCCACAAATGCCTGAGCCTGAACAAACTCTCATTAAAAGCACCTGGCCTGAATTACCAAACCAAGTAGATGCTGCCTACGAGAACCCAGAGAAAGATATTGTCATCATATTCAGTGGTTAGTTTTGAAATGTAAATCAAATCGTTAGTCATGCTATTTTATCTTTGTTTTGCAAAGATAAAATATGTTTTATTCTCACACACACACACACACACACACACACACACACACACACACACACACACACACACACACACACACACACACACACACACACAGTATATATATTGTTTTATACTGATATAGTACTTATTCATATGTTATCTTAGCTTTTATTTTCATATTTTCTGTTTTCCATTTAATTTTAGCTAGAGTTAATAATTATATTAAGTGTTTTTGTCATATGTTCTTTTTTATGGATTTTGTTTATTCCGTTTTTTTGTACTTCCTGTAAAATGAGAAGGGTTGCCTTAGAAATATTATATTTTATTTATAAAGTTCATTTTATATCAAGTAATGACATTTTCTATGGCTTTAGTTTTAGTTAATGATAAAACCCTGACTTAAACTTAAAAAGAAAATTCAGTTAGCTGCCAAGATAACATTTCTCATTTTCATTAAGTTTAAAGTTAAATTACTAAAACAACCAAAATTAAATAAACTAAAATGTAAAAAATCTAACTTAATAAAAACTATATACAGATGTTTTTAAAAAACGAATATAAATGGCAAAAACAAAAACAATACAATTAATGAAACTTTAACTAAAATTTTAATTAGAACAAAATATAAATATGGCTAATGTAAAATAATGCTTATTTAAAATATTAATAAATACTGTCAATTTTTGTTTCTAATCTGCTGTTTATATTTCTTTTATCTCATCTTGATCTCACTAAACTAAATATTTTAATATTTGAAACACCTACAGATACAATATTTTTATAACTGTAAAAAAATTATTACAGGGATCCGCATGTGGGCTCTCAATGGCTACAATCTGGTTGACGGCTATCCAAAATACATCCACAAGCTGGGCCTCCCGAAGACCGTCCGCAAAATAGATGCAGCAGTTAACATCCGAGACACGGGCAAGACTCTACTTTTCACAGATGAAGAGTACTGGAGGTATGTTACAATCTTGTAGGGAAATAAAACTCTAAAACATCCAAATATTGAATTGCATTTTGAGTATTTTGCACCTATGAACAAATACAACACTCAATAAAATGCCAGAAGCTAATGTGAGCTGCATCTCACCTCCAGTTATGATGAGGAGAAAGGCACCATGGACAGTGGATACCCACGATCCATTGAGAAAGACTTTCCTGGAATAGGAGACGAAGTCGATGCTGTTTCATATCATTATGGTATGTGTAATTTAATAACGTTGCATAACTTTCTTCTTGTGTCAGTTATTGTATTTGAACTGATTTAACAAAGCAAGAATGCTTGAATTAAAATAACAGTTGTTTCTGTTTTTTTAACAGGATATTTGAGCTTCTATCATGACCAAACACAGTTTGAATACAGTTACAGTTCTCGGAAAGTCATGCGCATCTTGAGGACCAACTCCATACTCAACTGCTGAGCGCTTCTGATGTGGCCAGAAACTGTCAGTTATTATCAATTGCAGTGAAAAATAGCATTCATTTTTAGTTGAGTTTTGAACTACTGAGCCGGTTAATCAGTAGAAATTCTCCATTCTTTTAAAAGTATTTATAGATCATGATTCAGGAATCATGTTTGGGATATTTTGGTAATATTAACTTCTGGATGATTATGATTATGTATATGCATCCAGTGGGAATCGAAGAAAGTGTGTTACTGTGTTATGACCTCTTTAATACCACTGTCTAATAAATAAATAAACAGAAAAGTTCTTGTGAAATATTTTGGGTGAGTTTAATAAATACAGTGAATAAATGATAAGGAAAAGATGTTAAAATGAATGCATAGAGGAATTTAATATGAATTAGAGTATGCAACTAAATAAACAGCCTGTACTTACAATCAGCAAAATAATAAAAACCATGTAAAGTGTGCATAATGACAATTCATCATCAGTGTAAAAAAAAAGAAAAAAAAAGAATTAAGAATGAATATGTCTCTGCCATGACTAATAAACACATGAAAACCTTAAGTTCCTTCTTGGTTCTGGGTCAAACTATGGACACATGTTGTGTTTTATTCTCTTCTTTTCATAGCATCCAACCCACTTGATGGTATCTGTGACTAGACTAAACGCTTTTGGCAGTGAGATGACTGAAAACATTCTCAAAAGCTGCTCTGATTTACTCTCACCAGTCATGGTGTTTGGCTACATATAGTGTTTACAGGGGATTTCAGTTAAAACCCACATATGTTTGCATATGTGCCTGCAAACCTTTCCTGTTGTGAGAGAAGTTGGGGATTTTACAGGAAAACACAGTATTTTTAGGTTCAAAAATGAAGATGAATTTAAGAAGTAAAAATGTCCTAGTCTATGTTCAGTATTTAGTGAAAGGGTGGATTGCCACAGTATACATGGAAATGATCCACAAACAGCTTGAAAAGGACAGAAATGCACTTATTCAAAGGCAGTTTGGGTTGGTTTACCACAAGTGGATCTGAAGAGTCCAATTCCTGATGCATATTCCCATTGTGTATTTTATATGTCTGTTAAATCATCCATCAATACAAAATATGGTTTTGGCAGTTAATTAGGACTCAAACTTCATGCTTCTTCACAGAAGAGGTAAGTGGTAGTAACTTAGACATTGTGTTGTTAAGCATTGTGAGTTTTCACTTCTGGTTTATTTGAAATATGTAATTATGGTATACTGTTTTTGTTGACAGTATCCTACCAATTCACTGAAACATGCACAATAACATAAATTACAACATAAACTATATTTATATTATTTCATATCATGTTCAATATTTTCCATCAGCAAGGACCCATTGATTAGATCAACAGTAAAGGCATTTATAATGTAACAAATGTATTTATTACAAATAAATGACGTTCCTTTGATTTTAATATGCATCAAAGAATGCTGAAAAAAAAAAAAAAAAATATATATATATATATATATATATATATATATATATATATATATATTATGGTTTCCACAAAAATATGAACTGTTTTTAACATTGTTTCTGAAAGATCGTTTGATAGGGAAGACTGGGGTAACGGATGCTAAAAACGTAATTTAATGTAATGTAATGTAAATGTAAAAGAAAAAAATCACGGTATTAATGTTCGTTTTTTTGTATTTAATTTTATTTTATTTTTTTACATTTTATTTTATTTATTTTATTTTATTTTTCGTACGGAGACTTTTATTTTGAACTCTCACACTTCCCTTTTCTGGTGTTATGTTTGTCTAGGGGCCTGGGTTCTCGCTAACGTCAGATTACCGTATTAGCAGATATGTCAATGATGAACGTTTGATTACCCAGAACATAGTGTTTACAGGTTTTTTTTACTCGTCAGGTAAAGCTTTTCACCGTAACTTGATAGATTTAATAAAATATCATGCGAAAATTATGTAACGTTGAAACATGAACCTCGTGGCTTCCGTCATTTTAAATTGCATTTTGTGAACTAGTAAATGATGGTAGTAGTCAACAGACCGCTATAAACGTCAGTACAGTCTTATAATGAGTAATAAACGGTTGCCTGACTAATGTTATTCCATTCATCTTTGTACAAAAAATAATCAACGAATTTACATAATGTTGTCTTGCTATGTGGTTTAAGTCACTGTGTGGTTTTATTCTTCTTTACAGATGCCAAATGTCAATGCCAGTGAGTCTACTTCTCCACCTGATGGTGGAAATGTAGAGGAACGAAATGAAAGCACACCACAAACAAAAACTCTTTCAGATGGTGTCAAAGTAACACCAGTGGCTAAATCATCCAATAACCAGACAAACAATAGAACTGACTTAGCTATTTTACCTGATAGAAGTCACTTCAATACTCAAAAGGATGTGAATCCAGATGGTGGACAACTGGATCCTTCATCACAAATACAGCCGGACACTAATGTGCCAGAAGTTACCAACACTGAGAACACAAGCCAAACACTGAGAGGACGTGTCATTGGAGAGTTGGGTATCACTAGTACTTCATTTATTGGGCCTGTGTGTCGTCCTGAGCCATTCATTGAGCAGGAGCTTTGCGAATTTTACAAAGAGCTTGAGGAAGTCGATAAGGTTGACGTCAATGCAGACACCACACCAGTTGACCGGCATGATCTCCATCCCTCCAACAAGCCCAAAAGCGGCCAACCTAACAATACAGTCATTCCTGTTGTCGTAACTGATCACGGCAGAGCCTATAGACCTTACCCAAATCCACATGAGCGCAACCAACAAGATCAGAAGAGATGGAGACCTCACGTACAATGTGCATCGGATGACTTTGGTAGAGGAAGATATCCACAGCCATGTTATCCTCCTCCACCATGGGTTCCTCTGGACCAGAGGGTGCAGTTCTTCCCTCCCCCAACCTCTGGAGGGGCTATCATTTATCCTCCAGACATGAGACCTCAGGAGAGCATCTTCCACAGTCTCCATGCCAACAACAACATCTGGGGCCCATGGGAAGGACCACCATTACCTTCAAACAGATGGCATGAACAAAACAGCGGTTTCCAGTCACACGAGCATCCTGGATTCTCTGGGGAATATGAAACGGAGCAGCATTATCATGAAAAGGACCAATATCAGTATTATAATAATATTGCTTTAGTGCTCATACTGTTGAGAGGAGTCCCAGGATCTGGAAAATCCACTTTGGCCAGGTGAGCAAACCTCAAAATATAGAGAAAAGACCTTATTGATGTTTATGCACCACATAAGTGCTCAGATGTTTGATTAAATATTGAAGACATAAGCATTCTAAGCAATGCGTTTACTGATTGGTTAAGTTGTGCTAACATTGTCCTAATGGCATGTTTTGATTAGTTTATGTAAGCAGAGAAATAGAGATCTGATATTGCACTGTATGTCTCTCAGAGAGCTCCTGTCCACTGGTCCCAGCGGTGTAATACTGAGCACAGATGACTTTTTTTTCCAAGACAACAGATATGTGTATGATTCTGCTCTGCTTGGGGATGCACATGACTGGAATCAGAAGAGAGGTGAGGACAGGCTGAGTTACATCTGGGACACTGGAATGTTAAATAATTAATTTATATACAAATATAGTATGCATGTGTGTGTGTGTGTGTGTGTATATATATATATATATATATATATATATATATATATATATATATATATATGTGTGTGTGTGTTTGTGTGTGTGAGATTTTAACATGTCTAGGCTATAAGAAATATGTATATATATATTTATATATATATATATATATATATATATATATATATATATATATATATATATATATATTTTTTTTTTTTTTATACATTTTATTTTATGTATACATAGTACATAGTTGGGAGACTCCAGGTCATATTTCAGCCCTAAAATAAATGTTATATATATTTTAATGGATTATATTTAGTAAATGATAATTATTTTTATAATTATTTTCAGTGTTGATTCACTTGATTCCTAATGCTTCAATGCATTCATTTTCACTACTACAGTTTTCACTATTAAAGTTAAAAAAATTTTTTTATCAAACATCAATTCTGTATAAATACATATAATTCAATTCGAATGGCAATAATAGGATTAATATGCATTACATTAAATAGAAATATATATAAAGTCCTTGTGTGTGTATATATATATATATATATATATATATATATATATATATATATATATATATATATATATATATATTTTAACCAATTCTTTATGGCTTTGTCATTTCTAAGCTGAACAGGTGATGTTGGAGGGCCGATCACCTGTTATCATCGACAACACTAATGTTAAAGCCTGGGAAATGAAGCCATATGTTCAAATGGTGAGTTGGCATCTTTAAATAATGCCAGGGATTGGAATATTTTTGTGAAATGCAAGTTAGGCTTTAAATCTGCTCTGAACACTGGCTGAAAGTTTTATTAGCAGTGCTTTACAACATTTCCATATGTTTGCATTCAGCGATTTGTATTTCAATGCAAGGATTTCTCCAGCTATTTGCTAAATGAACTATATCTGCTCACTAATTAGTAACACATTTTTATTCATTTACTTTATTTCACACAGGCTTTAGACAATGGATACAGAGTGGACTTTGTTGAGCCAGATACTCGCTGGAAATATGATCCTGCCCAGTTAGAAAAGTAAGTCTGTTAATAGTTTTGGTTCTCAGGAACACTGTGACTTTTATTAATCACTGTATGAGAAACACTATTGACTTTGGATCATATTTTGGCTTACGGTACAGAGGTAGAGATTTCAGTTGTGAGTAAGTGGATAAAACGTTTTATAGTCTAGGATCAGTAAGTATCTTTCATATCCCTATGAATAAGACCAGGTCAGATTAAGAGCCATTGTTACTTTCATTAATTAGTTTTATTTTCAACTGGCTTAGTATAGCCTTCTAATAGAGCTTGGCTGTCCTGGTAATTTCCTGTCTATTCATTTAATCAACAGGAGGAACAAGCACGGAGTCCCTCGAGAAACAATAGCAAAGATGCTGGATGGTTTCGAGCGGCCAGTGACTGTTGACATTGTGATGAATTCTGTAGTGCCTCACCATAAAAAGAAAGGCAATTAACAGAACCAGTGATTTTTAGCTGTTCTTAAATTAGAAATATTGCCATGTTATCATTCTTAATGATAGTAGGTATATAATATGGTTTATTTTTATATACATACTGATGCAGCTAAAGGTGTTTTTAATGACTGTTTGGTGATTTTAATGTTTTAATGACCATTGGTCAAAACATTTAAAAAAAGAAAGAGAATGTCTGTTTAAATGGTATCACTTTCTTTTGTATTTTTTGTCATTTTGCTTAGTGCACATATGAAAGTGTTCTTTGCTGGTTTTGTCCATTGTAAATGACCACATTGATACCTGTGAAATATTGGCAGGATAAGACCATTATAGTCTGTCTGATAAATCCTTTGAAATTTAGACAGTCTGACACATAAAATTAATGATGAGCTTCCAGATAGATGGAAGACCAAATGTATCTATAGTGATAGAACAAATATGTATCTGTAGTGTCATGCTGAATTAGGAGCATTTTTAAAGCATGATTCTTATTTTCCATTTTTTCAAAAGACCAGCAGCTCAGTCTAGACACTGATCTAATCTCAGGGTTTATATTTTATGCGTATGCTGGTGCGGTACATTGTTGATGGCTCATGTTCTAAACAAGACACTGTTTTCTGAAGTGCTGATTTTTATTTTTTTTGTAAATGTTGATTTGTTTTGATAAAATGGAAATAATAAATTTCTACAATTGGGTGTTTTTCACTGTGGGTTGATAAAAGGTTTCTTTTTTTAAGCACATTTCACGTAATTTAAAATTGTAATTTGTTGGAAAGCATTAAAAGTGCGTGCTAAAAACATTCGTCTTCTACATTATTTCGCTACAGGTAAATGTAAATGATTAGATAACTAATGCTTCCCACTCAGGGTAAGAAGTGTTGTTATTAACTAAAATGATTAAAAATGGTTTTCATTAACTGAAATAAAATAATAAATGGAAAAACAACATTAAAATTATAAATGCTGCCTTGTCAGTAGAAAAAAAAAACAACAACTGTAAATTGAAGTATTTAAATGGCTGAAAAAAAGATAAATCAAAGGTTAATAGACAATTATAAGAAATGACAAAAGCACACTAATATAAATAATATAATATTTATATTAAAAGCAAAAATTACTTTATCATGTTCTTTTAATTGCAAATCCTTGACTTAAAAACTATGTTTTTTTTTTATGTCCCCCAGTGCAGTTTTATTTATATGGATAATTTATTATTATTTAGATTTGTTTTTGTTTTTGTTTTTATATTTTCTGGTTTAATTATTATTTAGTATTATTTTTATGTGCTTTTGTTATTTTTAATATTTCTAAATAGCTTTAATTAATTTGAGTTTAGCTTTAGTTGCTTTACTTCGACTTATTTAAGTTAACATTTCTGAAGTCTTCAAAGTAAGAATTGTTCACCTAATATTTCTATTTTAATTTATTTATTTTAACGACACTGGTGCAGTGCCTTTATCAATTGAAACCATACAAAGGCGGAGACCCGCTGTCATGCTCCTCATGGCCTATGGGAGTCACTGTTGCACCACAATCCAACCCGCTAGCAATCGAACAGAAACGCTCGTTTGTACACTAGCCATTTACATCATTATTATAGCAGTTTGTTTCTTTTTCCAAACCCAAACCACTAATATAGCCACAAGAAATACAGTCATGCCCTTAAATAAATAAACTCTATCGGAGAAGGTTAGTGAAGGGTCTGTATTGAGCGGAGCTGCACTGACTGGTGTAGATAGGGACAAATTGGCGCCATTTTGAAGCCGACTGGAGGATCACAGCGGTGGGAGAAGCGAGTGGAGCGCGCACTTTTTCCCCAATAAGGCAAGTTAAACGTCTGTTTGAATTTAAACCGCACGTATATGGAATATTCCCACGCCGAGTGGAGTCCGTTAACGGGAATTAGAATTCCGTGGCTTTTTAATAGGCGCTTTTTCCCTTTTTCGGTGGTTGGTTTTCTATTCTTCTGTTAACCCATGCGATGATCTTGCACTCTCACTCTCTTTCTCCTCAATTTGTCTCCTCAGAACGCAGATTGCAATGACAGTTGTTGTTAGTTTACGTGTAACGTGTGTTTTCGTGGCCGTTTTCATTGCTAAAGAGGGCCGTGCACTTTCCTGTTGCCTCGTGTGTGTAACGTTACATGCATATGAGTGTTTGTGTTTAGCTCTGTTAGCTTAGCATAGCTGCTCGTAAACCGCTTCGGCCACTTTTTAAAATACGATTAAAAACGTATTTCAGATTCTACCTTTGTAGTTTGCATTCATTTTTTTTCTTGTGGTATAATTTAGTCCATTGCATGTTGAGATGGGACGTGCTGTTGTGCATTGGCTCTAGATAGTAACAGAGGAGCTGTTAGTGGTGTGCAATGCATTTTGGCTTGTAAACACCCCCTTAGGGGTGTTATCCCGGTTTCTATGGGATAAACCACTGTAAAGGGAATGAAATGACAGCTGCTGTGTGATCAAGGTTGTATTTTGTTCTGGTTGAGCTGCACAAAGACATCAGTTGAGAAAGTCAACCTGCTGTCAGGGTGTGAGTATTTTTTCCCCCGTGCAAAATCGTTGTGAGGATGTAATGGTGTCTGTAAATAGCTGGAAAGACGATGCATTGTTTACTAATCGCATGCAAAGAGGTGTTGTAAAATACGGTATGTGTTTGGCGATTGTGAAACACTTGCACTGTGTTGAACCTGCTTATTTTCACCTTACCTTGCATTATTAATTTCTTGCTTAATAACTTTCATGGATCGCTCTTAAAGGTAATACGAAGCACCAATAATGCATTTATTTGCGTTTTGACTAATTTCTTAATCTACTGCGTATTTAAAGACCACATAAAATCCAAATCAATGTAGTTTTTTAAAATAATGTATTAGTAATGTTTTTATTTTATTGTTAATAATCATTTTGCGTGTACAATGTAGTCTACACGAAACATGAAAATTAACATAAAAAATGCTAATACATAATACTAATTATCAAAAAAACTTACTTTTGTAAATATCTATTTCTACCTGTTATTTTCAGATTATATATATATATATATATATATATATATATATATATATATATATATATATATATATATATATATATAAATTGTGAAGGGATATTTTTTAAGTCTGCATGAAATAAAAATTGACCTAATTTTTAAATTAATATTATAGATCTTATTGTGAATGATATGTGTATTTCTCATTAAAATGTTTATAAATGGATATTTCACGTTTAGAAATTATGTAGAAATATGATAACTCATCAAATATTGATTTTGTTCAATCAAAGCAAAAAAAATACAAGTCCTTAAATACTTCCTGCTCTAATTTCCTGTTGATGAAGTTGAGGTCTTAATTCATTTTTATGGCCGTAGGATAAATTTTGCTGATTAAAACTATGAATTACAGCTGATTATTACTTATTATGCATTCGTTTTAATTAGCATTTTGTCATGTCTGTTTTGATTGGGCTTGTTATTGTAATTTACTTGTGGGAGTTGTTTTAGATTACTAAACAATAAAACCTCTGTGCACATGAACGAAATTGAAAGTATAGCTTTTGAATTGAAATTTGTCTGTGGCAAAAAGACTGCTCTTTCTAAAATGGGGGTTTTGTCACCGTCAATATTTAACCGTCCAGAGGAAGTGATGTTTTGGCCAGCATCCTGCAGTTTTTGAAGAAGGGGGTGGGGGGGTATAGCCACAGTCAAATCCATATCGAGGGTCCATTGGATAATTTCTTTATCGTTACATTCTTTTCCAAAAGAGTAATTGCTAGAAATTTCTTGTTCATTTGTAAGCATTGTGCGCTGACACAGTGATGTGTTTTTTTTTTTGGACCCGTTTGCAGCGAGCGTTGATTGGAGAGCATGGCTCACTCCAAGAATCGAGCCACGGATGGCAAAATCACCTACCCGCCGGGGGTGAAGGAGATCTCCGATAAGATCTCCAAGGAGGAGATGGTTCGGAGACTGAAGGTGAGAAGAAAAAATTTGTCAATCACCCAAGTTGAAACAATTTGTTATTAGTGATGTATGTTTTTTTTTCTTGTTTGTTTTCTATGTAATTACAGTGAATAATGAGTACTGAAGCTTGTCCATACACCTCTTTGGATAGATATAGCCTACAAGTTTTCTGATGCCATTGAGTAATCAGTGTTATTTAATATTTATGTGCAATTGAAATAGCTTTTATTTTATTTTTTTCTGTTTTCATTTTAATATTTTTTATTTTATTATAAAGCTTAAAGCTGCAGTAGGTAACTTTTGATGCTCTAGCGGTTAATAAACAGAACTGCTTGCGTCTTGCGTTAGAACATCGTAGCCGGAACTACTTCTCTCTGTTTATGTCTATGAAGAATCACAAAGGTACTGGGTTACTCCGCCGTGGTACCCCTGAAGCAATCTAAAATAGTCCGAATATAAACACTTATTATAGGAGCACCTTAGTGATTCAGGACAAGCTAAAAACACGGTTTGGAAAATGGATTCATGGTGTACTCGCTTATTATATACAATTTTCTACATTTTGAACACAAACAAAGTTACGGACCGCAGCTCTGATTGGTTATTTTTTACCGGGAGTGATGGAGTTTCTGCAAATGGCAATAGGACCACTGGGAGGAGCCAGCGGAGCTTGATTTTTTTCACAGATTATCTGTCTCATATTCTACTGTCAGGACATAATGACAGGTTTAACAAATATGTAAAAAATATTTTTTTACAAAAGTTCCCTACAGCGCCTTTAAATTCAGTTAAGTTTTAGTAATCTTATTTTTTTAGCAAGTTTTTTAGGAACTTTTAAAAAACAATGAAATAAATTCAAATTTAGCTTTTATTTCTGTGTTAAACAGAAATTATTTAATTTGTTTCGCAACATTTTAGTAATTTTATATTTTTTAAGTATTTATATTTATCTTTACTTTTTTGTAATTTTTGAATTTGACTAAAATGTTGTGCATTTTATAGTCTAATATTTATATCTTGTTTTATTTGTTAACAAAACCAATTATTTTATAGTTTTGGTTTTATTGAACAATATCAAAACTGTCAATAAACAAAAATAATAAGTAATTTGTTTTTATTTGTGTTGATTGATCTTTATTTTGTCAGGAATTTTTCTCCTTGGTTATCTTAGCAGTATTTTGCGCAAATATTATAGTGTTTAGTGATTTATTCTTTAAACCTTAGCTGAGATTTTATTACACAGAATGAAATGATAGTTTTTCTGCTCATATTTCAAGCTGTTTTTACAGCTTGTAGAATCTGTTTCCTCTCTCTGTGGCTTTGTCACTTATGTCTATTTTTAAGTAAGAATGCCAAGTGAAAGTGTGTTTCCCATTAGAGTGTCTTGCATCACACTCTACATGTCAGTTGGATGCGAGGTTGACATACGACTTTATGGTGCTTTTCAAAATCAGATGGTGGTGAAAACCTTCATGGACATGGACCAGGACTCAGAGGAAGAGAAAGAACTCTATCTGAACTTGGCCTTGCATCTCGCCTCAGATTTTTTCCTCAAACACCCAGACAAAGACGTCAGACTACTTGTGGCCTGCTGTCTTGCAGATATATTTCGCATCTATGCCCCTGAAGCACCATACACATCACCCGATAAACTTAAGGTTGGAAAACTCAACATCTATTGATTTTACTGCAGTGTTAGTTCCATATGTCAGTGAAGAACTATAAATGTTTATATCTTTAATAACATTTTAAATTCCCACCATGATGACTACCATGTTGAGATCACATGACCAGTCTAATACTTTTGAGGCTGTTATGACTCCATTAAGTACAATTGGGTTTTGTTTTTTGGAAAAAAGTTTAATTATATTAGTATGTATTAAAATTGATGCGCTCAAATTTTAAAGGTGATATTTGTGTCTCAGTATTTCTTCACCTTGAACAAAAGACATCAACTGATCGTGTTGTTCAGCAGAAAATACTAAAATAGCACTGTGGTCTCTCATGCATTGCCTTTACAGGTGCTTAAAATATTTAAACACTCTGCTCTTCTTTTCTACTCAGGATATTTTTATGTTCATAACTCGGCAGCTGAAAGGGCTGGAAGACACCAAGAGTGCCCAGTTTAATCGATATTTTTATCTACTGGAGGTATGGCACTCAACTAAAATAGAAAAGCAAGGTCTAACAATGGTTTTTGAACCAGCAGCTGACCTTGTCTTTTTCCTTTCTGGCTCTCTAGAACATCGCTTGGGTGAAGTCCTACAACATCTGCTTTGAATTGGAGGACAGCAATGAGATCTTTACTCAGCTCTACAGAACGCTGTTCCAAGTGATAAAGTGAGTCTGTTGTTTATGTCTGTCCATTCAAGAGTGCAATACAGACAAAACAAAACATTACTTTTTATACTTTAACTCACACACACACATCTATATATCCATCTATATTATATAGATGGATAGATAGTACAATATCACAATAAGTACAATATCACACTAGTGCAAATGTGATACTCTGCTTATACAACAGTTCATTAAGAAGTTAATATTGTGTTATTTTAGGCCCCGTCCACACGGAGACGGAGCTTACCCCAATCCGATCTTTTTTTTCCTCGTCTCAAGAAATATCCGCGTCCACATGAAACCGCATAATGATGTAGGATACATGCCAGACCAGTATGTGGCGCTGTAATTCTGCCACAGAGATACACTAAAAACAGAGAAGAATACTTGGACTATGCTCATAAACCTTGCGCGTGGTACACAAACGAACATGGAACAATACATTTATTAATCAGTGTTAATGTTAGTTAATAAAAAGACAATCGTTCAGTGTTTGTTCATGTTTTTGTTGCTGTTAGGTGACGTAGAGGTGTCTGACTAGGGGGGAGACGTGGGCTGATGACGTCATCGTTTCAGAAAATATACGGATTAGCCGTCCAGACGAAAACGCAAAGACGCCGTTTTCAAATTTATCCACTCTGGGACCCGGTTTCAAAAAATAGCGGTTTCACCTTGCGAAAAAGCTGGATCCGTGTGGACGAAACGCCTATCCGATAAAAAATTTGTGTGTATTCACAGAAACGCGTCTCCGTGTGGACGGGGCCTAAGACACAATGTTGTCTGTTTTGCTCAATTTTGCCAACCAGAAGATAAAGACAAAGCAGAACTGTCCATCTCCGAGCAACCCACAGCGACGTTTAATTTCTTTATCCATGTTTTGAATGAATTTGGTGAACCATTTGGCGCGTTGAACCATTGGCCTATGCGTTGGCTTTGAAGTGGCAGTGTATGACATCAAAGCACCGCAAAAGCGATTCAAAAGCACAAGGAGTCGTCTGCTCTATAAGCTCACCGATTGGCCTGATGGTGATGATCCACTTCAAGTTCAACAAGCCTAATCTTTCAATGAACCATTCATTAAGAACAATTTACTTCACTCCTGAATGAATCAGCCATTTGAACATTTATTAAAACTAATGAATAAATAACTCGATGCCTAAATCATTAAGACATTTACCACCACCTACTGGCAGTTTTAGTTTACTATTTAGAGTATTATTTCATTAAATAAATAATTTTATTTTCATTTACTATGAAAATATGAAATTAAGAAAATAATTGATTAAAGTTGTAGTTCACCCAACCGAAAATGACAATTCTGTCATTTACTCACATGGTCCATAAGAGTAGGCTATATGTAATACATTTTCTCAAACAAAATATTTATTGCTGAACCTACTTTTTGTAATGCCTGATGCTTTAATTAAAAATTTATTTCAATTTGGTGTGCGATTTAATTCGATTAATTAATCACCACATCATGTAATTATAATCGCTGATGCTTTTATATATATATATATATATATATATATATATATATATATATATATATATATATATATATATATATATAATATGCGTGTATGTATATATATATACACAGAGAGAGAGAGACACACACACACTTTTCCTTATATTTTCACTTTTCCAAGTAATGAAGTTGGTCTTTTGGTCATGTCTATAAATTCAAGAGTTTGATGTAGCCAATTTAGTTTATTATATCTAAACTAGGGCATCTAAACAGAAATGTCTGTGCCTGTGCACAAATACAATGTGCGATCAGTGCGTCAAGAGCACTCATGCACGCATTATAACGGACTCATGCGTGCTTACTGTATGACTCCTGTATGCCACCGCAATTATCTTTACTTTGATTGCAGTCTTCATGCATCAAAACTTTACTAGCGAGACTGGTTATCCAGTCGAGAAAATGTAGTTTGCTTCTTATCTGGACATATAGCGGTGGGATGTCGAAATTTTGTTCAGTCTGTATTAGACATCCGTGTTAATTTTGGCAGGCATTTTTGATTTTGTCTTAGTCTTAGTCTTGAGACGAAAATGCTTAATAGTCTTAGTCACATTTTAGTCATTTGAGTCTTTCATAGTTTTAGTCGATGAAAAGTCACAGAAAAAATGTTTGTTAACGAGTATTTTTCATCTTTGTTAACTAAATTAACAAATAATGCAAAATATCACCGTAATGAATATGCATTATATTGTTATTGTGGGCACTTCTAAATACCATGAATAATTATATATCACAAATTATTCCGAATTTGTAATGTATTTTTAAGAATACTATTCCCATCAAGTGGTCAAAATGCACAACACCGCTGTATGCTGCTTGAAAGAGTGTGTTCTCTAATGTAAACAAAGTGCATGAGAAGCACATGGGGGAACACGTGAGAGACACGCTGAATGAAAGCACATTCACTCTCTGACAGCAGATGACGCTGAACTGCAGAAAATGCAGCCTTTAGCCTGGAAACCCCATAAATAATGCAACTCCACTACTTTATAAAACATATTTAAATTAAGGATGTCAAATTTCGATTATTTCCATGATCGAGCTTTGTTTAAATTAACGATCAATTAAACGATCAATCGTTAACAGTAATGCTGCATGCACGCAGTCCATATGCATGACCAGATGTGCAAAAGCCACACAGACAAAATGCTTTCTCACTTGAATTATGCTAGTAGCAGGATTATAAAATGAATAGATGTGATTATGATCATTTCATAAAATAAAGAGAGCGAGCCATACGTTTGAGGGCATACGTTTTGCGCTGCACATTAAGTGAACTGCTTTCATTGGCGCCGCTGTAATAACTTTAAAATATAAAATGATGATTTGAAAAAATCACCAAAAATATTGTTGTTTGAGATCATCTAGTTCTTTTTCTAGTCTCATAATAGTGCTGCCGTTTGGTTGGAGAGCTCATCAGTGATTCTTGCAGTAGCGACTGTCATAATACAGTAAAGCATCTCCTTGGTGTACTGTTTTCTGTTTGAGATGTAGATGTGAAGCTGCAGCCTATTTATGTCATGTCCTAATGATTTGTCAGCCTCCTGCTCGCTGATATTAGTTCCCTGCATTCGGTCAGATGACAATGATATCTGCGAATCCCAGGTGGAAACCCTTTATTGCATGTGCGCTATAAAGACTGCACATGGGGGTGATCCATCTCAGCCAGTGATGTTCACTCAGTTGGAAATGTCCTTTATGAGTGGGACACTGCAGCGCTCAGCTCTCATGTGTAAACTGAAAAACATAAAGTATTTCTGTTTTCTCTGCCTCATTACGTTTTATTCCCATCTTCCACTCCCTCACTTTGACTGCCTGATGTTCCTGTGTTTATCATTATTTTATTTTTTATTTTTTTATTTTTTTGTTAGCAATGGACACAACCAGAAAGTCCACATGCATATGGTGGATCTCATGAGCTCAATAGTATGTGAGGGCGACTCTGTCTCACAGGAACTCCTGGATACTGTTCTGGTTAACCTGGTCCCAGCACACAAGGTAACGAGAACTCATACACTTCAATTTCACACACACACACAAAACAATCCAGGTCATCCAAGGACAATATTAATAAATGTAAAAAAAAAAAACATACACACACACACACTTTATTTAGAGAGCAGTTTCTTCAACCGCTTTATAGAGCCAGAGGTATATTATGTACTTATGTTGCATTTTAAGCTCGGCTTATGATAACATGTCTTTAATATTGTATTTAACTTGCATTTCAGAGCCATTTAAGAAGCCATAAAGTCATATAATTGTGCATTACATTTAATGTGGGTGGGACAATGCAGCATTTAGCAGAACTTTAGCCTCCTAGGTTTAGTTTGAAGTTATCTTCATATTGTTTTTGTTTAATGCATATGTAAATGCAGTGATTTAACTTTAATTGCATGATTTAAATGATAAAATACTTATTTGTATTTATTTTAGTCAGTACAAAAATACTACCATAATGTGTACTTATTTTAATTTTTGTTGTTGTTATCCTTTATGTATTTATTAATTTATTTCTTGTAAACCAAAACAAGTCTAAACAGGTTTAATTTTATTTGGTGTTCGTTTCTTGACACGTCTCATGAGATTTATATAAAACAAAAATTTTAAATTTGAATTTCTCCATCTCGTCTTACAGAACCTCAACAAGCAAGCATACGATCTGGCTAAAGCCTTGCTGAAGAGAACTGCTCAGGCCATAGAGCCATACATTACCAACGTAAGTAAACATGATATATTATAGTCACATTTACATAGAATATACACCCTACCTCTCGTCGGCTGTGCCAAAATCATGCTGACTTACAAAGGTACAAGAAAGGTCTTCTCATTTATTTAAATCGTGAGTAATCCCTAATAAACCTCCATGATTTGACTCCAGACCTTTTGCTTTTGAAAACTCGTTGAGGCTTGCAACATTAACCGGAGATCAAGAGTGCCTTTCCATGCTCATACAGCATGTTGAGCTTAAATACGTTCATCAGTAACACCCGCAGAAGCGTTGAACACTGTTATGCTATGAATTTTATTCCCTGCAGTGCTCATTAAAAGCACTAGAGATAGTGAGAATAAGTGTGGAGGACAATCCTTCTCAGTAAATCCTAATTTATTTTCTGTTCTGTACAAGCACTCTGTTGTAGATGGCCTCTCCCACCAATATTTAAAGCCACTTACTCTTTAATTTTGATCTAATACCAGCTTTCTAAAACTAATCTTTAATCAACGCTATATGAAATGTTGATGCCAGATGGTTCTGCAGTGGGTTTAAAGGGGTGCAGTTTTCCAGTGCCGTGTGGTGGACACTTACAGATGCCAGTGTGTGATGGACAGTTTGGTGTCTCTCAGTTCTTTAACCAGGTGCTGATGCTGGGGAAGACTTCAGTTAGTGATCTGTCAGAACATGTCTTTGACCTAATCCTGGAGCTGTACAACATCGACAGCCATCTACTGCTGTCTGTCCTGCCGCAGCTGGAGTTCAAGCTCAAGGTAAGATGGCTTGGTGATGATACATGGCATTTGGTCGTCTTTAGGGATATTAGAGAAATGTTTTGCACGTTTGTAAAGAACTCATGATTGATTTCATGATCAAGTTTTTCGGTTTCCTTCAGTTTTCCTTCAGTTCCTTTTTCTATTTTATAAAAATTTCATGTAAATGGTTAGCCTGTTTTATTTGTTTTGGATTTAATTTACTATATGACAAAATGACAAATTTTTTATTATTATAATTTTTTTCATTATTATATTTATTATATCAGCCATTGGCCCTTTTACTCAATACACTAGCCACTAAAAACATGCTTAGCATGTGTGTTTTTTAAACTATTCTATACATTGTCTCAGCCTCTGTTTGCATGATATTGGCATTTAAAAAAAATATATATATATTTTTTTTAAATGTTATGTACTTTGGCTGTCACTAACGATTATCTTGTTGATCGAGCGATCGGTGAATTATTCTGATGATTAGTCAAGTAATCTCATAATTATAATACATTTAATTTTGAGGTAATCAAAACCGATCTAAGCAAGCAATAGCTTTTAAATGACTTGAAATATATATTATAATAGCAGTGAGGCAATAATAATTGGTTCAGATGGAGCTTTTAAAAGCAAGTAATCATGGTTTTATTGAATAAAACTGTAAAAATATATAATGTATTGTAAACAATAGGACTAACGTACATTATGCATTATATCAAAGGCTTGCAGAGACCCCAGTGGCCTGTTTGTTTTTACACTTTACAGAGTGATCTAATCCTTGTTTAATATTGACTAAACTACATTCTTTAATATTTCTTCACAACATTATGTGGACATCAAAACATGTAACTCAGAGTGAGGGTTTGAGCTCTTATTTTGAAATCGATATGAACAGCAAGCGTATAAAGATAATGATGTATTCTTCTGTGTTGGCTAAGGTTTATAAATTATTTACCTTACAAATCTGATGAAATGGCACACGCTGTATTTAAATAAACACAAACTCACAACAATATGCAGAGATGGAATTTGAGACGCTCCACACGTGTAAATGATAGCAGTTTGTGTGGATCAGCATTTCCTGTAAACGGAGCCACACATACACAACTTATAGACATGTTAATAATTAAAGCACATTTATCAAATCTGCATCGCAAATATTTAATTGATTCATAGCGTTTGTTAATTATTAGGCTTTATAATTATTTTTAAATGGGATTAATATATCAGGCAGCCTTAGACAGCCAACTAATAATGCATTTCATGGATTTTCGTCTGTGGAATACGTTACTTTCCGGTTACTCAACATGGGCAAAATGCAATCAAAGATTTTTTTTTATAATCAAATATTCAAATTGAATCCAGGAATCATTTCATCTCTATTATGTTTGTAATATCAGTCATTTGGCCCTCCAGCTTTCTTGGTATTGGCCCTGGCCATAGACAAAACACCAGATGATAGGTGTTTTTTTAAAGTGGTTTGAACTTACCCATTGAGGTAATTAAAAACATGAAATGGATGATAATTGTTTATATTGATACTTGTAACTCCATTTTCTTTTTAAAAAATGGTTTAAAGGCTGAAAAGTGAAGTTTATCGTTTTATAAAACTTTGTTTTTGTGAAAATGTAAACTTTTATCTGAACTGAAAATCAATCTTGTTGCAGTCATTTCAAAATCATAATTTTTATGGTCTGGCAAAAACCATCAATGTTTTTAGGCATATCGGCTGATGAAATGAGTTTATTACTGGACCTCAAGCTATTTTATTTTACCCCTGCTCTAGGACGTCTGTAATAGCTCATGATTAATATCTTATAATAGCATCGAAGCAGTACTTTGTTTATGACATTTTTTGCTTCCTGTGGGGTTGAAAAACCTCTTCAAAACCTTGAGTATATTAGCTGTGGTCAGAACCTGATGACACACATGGTGTTTTAATGGCCAAATAAATTCTGCCCTTTAGTGACTTACTTTACTTTTCCTGTGTTATAACAATGGAAAACTTGGTTCTGTTGTTTGTGAGTTAACTGAAAGGTAATAGATGCAAATTCTTTCTGCTTAAAAGTTAGGGGTTTCTAATAAACGGATATACCATTCCTGAGCGAAAAGATGCTGACACGCTGCATAAAAATAATTACACTTCAGCCGAGTCAGATTTAATCCAGCATGGCCTGAAAGCATGTTTAGCATTTTTCAAAAACTAGCAAAGGCGATTACTTTCTTTTGTGTTGGCCATGTTATTAAACTTGTATACATTTTGACAAAAGCAGGTTGAGTTTGCAATTTATGTTTGAATGGATGTTATTGGTTTGTTAGGAGCTGCCTGTTCCATGTACCTTATTTAACCTCACAAATGTATTCTTTTGTTTTTCTGCAAAGCACAATGACGATGAGGTTAAATCACCTAAATGGGTTCATTCAATCTTTGTGCTGTAATTAATGGCCACAGGCCTCGCTTTCTGCAATTATATCACCATGTGTGTTTTGTAGAGCAATGATAATGATGAGCGCCTGCAAGTTGTGAAGCTCCTGGCCAAGATGTTTGGTGCGAAGGATTCAGAGCTCGCTTCACAGAACAAACCTCTCTGGCAGTGCTACCTTGGGAGGTACAACTCACGTACAACATGTCCAATTACCTGTTCGTCTCTACACAAACTGAGAAAAGATTCAACTGCTAGATCAAGCTGAAAGATTTTGACCATTTTCGTTTTCTGTGGTTTCTTAGGTTTAATGACATCCATGTCCCTGTTCGACTGGAATGTGTTAAGTTTGCCAGCCATTGCTTGATGAACCATCCAGACCTGGCAAAAGATCTCACAGGTACAAACTGTTCCCCTTCTTACTTTGACTTCCATTATACTTCACGACTGAGCATAAAAGTCAGCATGAAACTGAAATTGACCCTCTTTACTTTTTTAATACATGTTTTTAGTCTTATTGTGCATAGTTTTAAAGAAAAGATATTTATCCTAAATAAAGTAACAAAAATGGCAATTTTCTAGTTAGGTATTGTTTAGTATAATGCAACCAGTCAAAAGCTTCTTCAGAAGTGGGTGCCTGTGATTTAAGTAAATTTTATTTATATAGCACATTTAAAAGCCGCGTAGCTGACTAAAGTGCTGAACAGAGTATTAAAAAACAATAATAATAAATAAACATAAAATAAGAATAAAACAACATGGAAGGCAGTATACTAAAAAAACACAGTACTAATATTAAAACGCCTGGGAGAAAAGATGTTTTCAGCCTCTTTTTAAAAATGATAATAGAAGGTGCAAGGCGAATATCCAGTGGCAGCTGATTCCATAAGCGAGGGGCAGCAACTGAAAAAGCTCGCCCCTTGGTTTTTAAATGTGATCGAGGGACATATAAAAGATACTGATCAGCAGAACTTAAGGATCTACTAGATGAATGTGGGATAATAAGATATTTTAAATAAGAGGGGGCTTGATCATTAAGAGCTTTAAAAACAAACAAAATAATTTTAAACTGAATTCTGAAATGGACTGGGAGCCAATGAAGCGATGTTAAGATCGGGGTGACATGGTCAAATTTCTTTGCTCTGGTTAACATCCTTGCAGCTGCATTTTGACCAATCTGGAGGTGAGAAATGGTTGACTGAGGAAGGCCCAAATACAAGGAGTTGCAATGATCTAAACACAATGTGATAAAAGCATGAATGACCTTCTCCAAATCTTGAAACGACAAGAATGACTTAAGTTTAGAAATAATCCGTAGTTGATAAAAACTATTTTTAACAACTGATTTTATTTGCTTGGTTAAGCATAATTCATAGTCCAAGATGACACCTAGTCTCCTGACCTGAGAAAAAACTGAGGGGAAATGATTGCCAAGTTCCTTAATAAGCCTGTTTCTCAATTTCGTGGGACCAAAAACACGTTTTAGAGTAATTTGGAGAAAGTTATTTTTTAAACATTTCTTGACATCATCGAGACAGTCCAACAAATGTTGAATGGAATCAGCAGCTTTCAATGGGATATGCAACTGGGTATCATCAGCTTATAGATGAAATGAAACATTGTGCCCTCTAGTAATATTCCCTAATGGAAGCATATATAAGTTAAAAAGGAGCGGGCCCAAAATGGAACCCTGAGGGACACCACTAATAATAGGAGCTGAAGAAGAGAAAAATTTACCCAATGATACAGAAAAGGACCTGTCTCTAAGATATGAAGTGAACCACTCTAAGGGAGTAACCTTGATACCAATCAAATGCTCTAAACGCCAAAGAAGTACATCATGATCAACTGTATCAAATGCAGCTGTAAGATCTAGTAGAATTAAAACAGCATTTTTACCAGCATCAACTGCAAGTATAATATCATTAGAGACCTTTAACAAAGCAGACTCTGTGCTATGATAAGCAGTGAAGCCAGATTGGAAAGGTTCCAATAAACTAGCTGAATTTAAAAACGGGATCAATTGTGATTGCACAACTTTTTCTAACAACTTTGATAAGAAAGACAGCTTAGAAACAGGGCGATAATTATTTAAAGAACCTTCATCTAAATCCTGTTTCCTAAGCAAAGGTTGAACAACAGCATGCTTAAAACAATTTGGCACTAACCCAGCATCCAAAGATGAATTTATCAACTTGGATACTGGGGCCAACTTAATAGAAAGATGCTTTTATAATCTCTGAGGGAAAGACATCAAGTTAGGTGGAAGTTATTTTTTATTTTTCTCTCATATTTTTCATTTGGTTGACCAGATCACCCAGAAGAAGGATGTAATTTCCACAATTTATCCACTGCAAACATGTTTTTAATAAAAACATTTTTTTTAAATGTATAATATTTATGTAATATATTATTTTATTAATTTATCATTATATATATATATATATATATATATATATATATATATATATATATATATATATATTTATATATATATATATATATATATATATATATATATATATATATATATATATATATATATATATAATTTTTATTTTAGCAATTTATTTATTGATAAAATGTTTATATAAAATGCATCACAATGCCAGGAAAAATTTGAATGCACATTAAACCAAATTTTGCAAGAAAGTAGTAACCACAATCCACAATCCAATCCACCTTTGTCTAATTTATTGAATGTATGTATATGTATTTTCATAAATATAATAGTGTTTATATGTGTATATATTTTTTTAGTGTTTGTATGTATAAAATGTATTCACATTTATTTAAATGCATTCCAATTTTTATATATATATTGAATGCATGACACAGTGAAAGTGATGCATTTTCACAATACACCAAATTGTGCATGTTTTCTTTTCTCCTGCAGAGTATTTGAAAGTAAGGTCACATGATCCAGAGGAGGCAATTCGACACGACGTCATTGTGTCCATTGTGACAGCTTCCAAAAAGGACCTCTCTCTCGTCAATGATCACCTGCTGAACTTTGTGAGGGAGAGAACTCTGGATAAAAGGGTACGTGCCAGGCTCTCTTTATGCTTGTTTGTTTGCTGTCTCTTAAACATTCTTTATTAGTGCTGCAGTCATTTTATTTCATGCATATTATCTTAGGGCCTTTTCTCCCATTAGTACCCCAAATGAACCAGAGACTGACATCACTGCATTCAGGGCAGAGCCGAGCTGGAATACATTAGCTTCTTGTTTCTTTCCAGGCACGCTCCATTTCTTCTCCCTATAATTTAATCAGCAGTCTCCTTTAGCCACCCGAGCTAGAGGGGATGGAATAATATAAATTGGACTATAACTCACATATAACCATTCCTCAGCCTTTTCAAAATGCTTTTAGGGAGGAATTTAATTGAAGGCCCCTCTGTGTTCCTAGACAAATGACACCGCAGTATTCAAGGTGTATGTCCATCTTGTCCTCTTACACCTTGTTTGCTTCTGCTTGCCATACGTAAGATGTGGTTTGATGCAGGAACTGACAGGCTTTTCAGCTTTAGCTAGAGGGATGTTCTGTAATTTTTGTGTCTTGGTAAAACCTCAAAAAACCTCTTTGACAATTCATGCTGAGGCAAAATGTGACTAGATTCAGTAATGTCTCCCTTTTAATTATTATTATTATTATTTTTTTTACTTTTTTTTGGTAGCATTTTTCAAAATTTTAGTAAACTGCCAATCTATGAATGGAAGACAGTTCAAAAGTTTGGGGTTAGGAAGAACTTTTTTTTTTTATTGAAAGAAATTAATACTTATTTTGTAATAATTACAAAAGTTTGCAGTTACATGTTCCTTTTTTGGACGTTCTGCAAATTCTTCTGGGAAAGTATGATTGAATTTGAAAAATGCAATATTCCTGATATTTTCAAATTTTACATAGTCGTCAAAATTATTCAGATATTATTGCTAATATTCAATATATCACCCAGCCTTAATTTAAAGTAAATTTTGCTTCAGAAACCACCCCAAGCAACAACAAAAAAAAAAAAACAACATGACATCTTGTACCTGTAAAATATCTGTTTTCTATCTTACATGGGCTGCTGACAAAGTCAATGTATTAATGCTGGCTCTAGTCATATAATTTTTACACCAGATCAACAGAATCTCACTGAGTAGAGCTTCCCGTTGTGTTGTCTTGCAGTGGCGGGTCCGTAAGGAGGCTATGATGGGTCTGGCTCAGATCTATAAGAAGTACGCCTTACAGGCGGAGGCCGGCAAAGAGGCAGCCAAGCAGATCTCCTGGATCAAAGACAAACTGCTTCACATTTACTACCAGAACAGCATCGATGACCGGTGAGTAACTGTCCATAAGGAGGTACATAAGGCATAGTGAATGCATTATAATGCACAAAGACCACCTTTTGTAATGATTTATTATATACATGCCTCAAATAAACTGTTACCACAGATTCGCCCCACACTGAACCCAAAACTGAAGCCACTGGATAAGAGAAATGCAGAGATGGTTGTAATTTGTGGCTTGCAACTCCTTTCATTTGTAATGTGAATGCATATGCTGAGTTCATTTGTGGTCTTTTTTTGTTTGAAACATGATTCTCTATCCTAGTGTCTTGTGCTTTGCAACAAGTACTATTTATTTTCAAGCCTTCCTGGTGTGTTGCAAAAAGCTTGTTCAAATTGTGCCCATTTTGAACTCCTGACGGATGAGTTGGTTTATAATGTTATTGTATCATTAAAACATGTAATGACAACTGTGCAAATGCAATTCTATGTTATGATTGGCTCATCAATATGAGATTTGAGCTCACTTGAATGTTGTCTTAAGATAATTTAAATGTGGGTAATAACATATTAAACTATATATATATATATATATATTAATTTTTATGAAATGAAATGATTTTTTTTTTATTTTTTCCCTAAGGTTGCTTGTGGAGAGAATCTTCGCCCAATATCTCGTGCCTCACAATCTAGAGACTACAGAGCGAATGAAGTGTCTGTATTACTTGTATGCCACATTGGATGGAAATGCTGTC
The DNA here is from genome assembly GCF_003368295.1 of Carassius auratus. Taxonomy (NCBI): domain Eukaryota; kingdom Metazoa; phylum Chordata; class Actinopteri; order Cypriniformes; family Cyprinidae; genus Carassius; species Carassius auratus. The sequence goes on along the minus strand of NC_039282.1, from coordinate 12,382,944 downwards.
AAGTAGGTGCAGTAATTCTTGTTTTATTTTAAAACAGAGATGCCCAAACCAAAGTCTGCAGGCCAAAGTTGGCACCTAGTGACCTTTGTTATGCCCCTCCCCCCCATGCAATTAAAAAAATAAAAAACATTCTATTAACGCATATTCATTTTTTCACTTTTGGGATCAATTTATTTTAAAAGGGCGATAATGTCATTTGCAAATATTGTGATTGCGTTTTAAAGTACAGCAACGAGCACTGTGAAACCATTTAAAAAGGTGCATTCAGCGGTCTCTGTGACAGGATATAAAACAGCCAACAAAGTAAAATAATCCCAAACGTAACTGATCATAATCACATCTATTCATTTTGCACTCCTACTACAAGCCTTTTATTTAGACTAAAAACCCCTGTCATTATGGTGAGGAAGCTGGTGTTTTGAGTAGAATTTGCACATCCTGTCATGCCGGTGACTATATACCACTGCAAAAGACACATTTTGCAGTATTAAGGTTAACGGTTAATAATTGTTATTGATCTCAAAATGTTTAAATGTAATACATTATTATAAAATATTGTTGGATTTAAGTTACATTTACTTTTGGTTCACAGCCCTCAATCAGGTTTTGTATCAAAAGGTTTGGGCACCTCTGATCTAAAAGATCTGCTTTGCTTGTTCGGAAATTGAAAAGCTGATTTTAAACCATGCAGCCTGTAAACAAAAAGTCCCTCCCTTGGAAATATGTCATTATGGAGAGAAAACAGTCATTTCTTGTTGTATTTAAGTATTTTATGAAGTGCCTATGAGCCTGAAAAGAGATTATTGGACCTATTAAGATGTATTTGCAGCCTTGGAATGTTGATTGTGGTTGTTGTGGTCAATCTCTCTTATAGAGCTCTGAATGAAATGTGGAAGTGTCAGAACATGCTGAGACACCACGTCAAAGACCTTCTGGATCTTATAAAACAGCCAAAAGTTGGTTTTCCCTCACAGTTATTTTGTCTTAGTTCTAGCTTTTCTAGTTTTGAATATTCTTGAATATGTTTTCTTTATTCCCCCAGTCTGATTCTTACAGTAAGGCCGTGTTCTCAAAGGTCATGGTTATCACAAGTAAGTCGTGTTATTAAAACGATTCTCCAATCGAGTGCAATCTGCCTATTTTGTAGTAGTATCATGAAACATTCACCGAGAGGGAAACATCTCTTCATCTTTGCGTTGAAGGAAACCTGCCAGACCCGGGCAAGACGCAAGACTTTGTGAAGAAGCTCGCTCAGGTTCTTGAGGAGGACGAGAAGGTCAGAAAGCAACTGGAGACTCTTGTGAGCCCATCCTGTTCATGCAAACAGGCCGAAGTCTGTGTGGTAAGTACCATATTGCTTCACCTCACAGGATACTCATGTTTTTACCGTAGCATTTGAAGTTAGTGGCTGTGTTTACACCTCACAGAAAGAAATCACCAAAAAACTGGGCAGCCCCAAACAGCCCAGCAATCCTTTCCTAGAGATGGTGAAGTTTTTATTGGAGAGGATAGCGCCTGTTCATATCGACACAGAATCCATCAGGTACATTAAGACTTTTAAATACCGGTAGTAAATGTACTATCATTTATACACACCGTCTCACTCCTTCCTCTCTCTCTGCAGTGCACTTATCAAACAGGTAAACAAATCTATAGAAGGAACTGCCGATGATGAAGATGAAGGAGTCCCGACCGAGCAAGCAATCAGAGCTGGCCTGGAGCTGCTGAAGGTGAAGAAGTCTTTAGATGTGTTAAAAACAATGGATTGTGTCCATGTTGGAAATGAGTCAAACTTACCAGTGCTATGGCATTTTCATTACTGAAGTTTAAGTCAGGGATGCCATTAAACAGATTTGAGAAACAGATTGTTTTTTGTTTTTTTTTAGGGATCTTAGCCCAATAAACTGACAACAAACTGTATCGCTCAGCCCTATTACAAATATGTAAAATTACAAAGTAACCTTTTTTATCATAAGTTTGATGTATGTGTCTTTACACTCCTCAGGTCCTGTCCTTCACCCACCCTGTGTCATTCCACTCTGCTGAGACCTTCGAGTCTTTGCTTGGCTGTCTGAAAATGGATGATGAGAAGGTTGCAGAAGCTGCACTGCAGATCTTTAAAAACACCGGCAGCAAATTGGAGGAGAGCTTCCCACACATCAAATCGTAAGTTTGAGTCCGTCTCATGGCCCGCACTGATCAGAAAAGCACATCTGGGCTTTATTCAAGAGGAGAAACGCTGCTTGATTTGCTCCATCAATTTAAATGTTTTCAAACATGCTTATGTTAATTGAAGAATTGTTTTGTATTTCTTGATTTCTGAGATGTTCTGTCACTTTTAGGCAAAACTAATTTCTGTTGTGCTGTACAGTCATCCATAAAGTTGGATGGTGCCATTCACTCCTGCTTATTTGACTTTGTTTTGCCCCCTAGAGTCCTTTTATCAGTACTACAGCACAAAGCAAAGAAGGGTCCACCTCGCCAGGCCAAATATGCCATCCATTGCATCCATGCAATGTTTGCCAACAGAGACACACACTTTGCACAGATATTTGAGGTAAGATCTGTAATCATGTTTTTATCATTTTTCTGTGCTTCTGAATTGAACTTTCCTTTCGCCACAGAAAACTTCACATACACACTTTAAAACTTTCTCTGGAGCTCTGGAATTCTAACCAATTGATTTCTATTTGCCACAGCCTTTGCATAAGAGTCTAGACACAGACAACATGGAACAGCTCATCACCCCTTTAACGACGCTGGGACACCTGGCCATGCTGGCCCCAGAACAGTTTGCAGCGCCGCTCAAATCTTTGGTGGCCAATTTCATCGTTAAAGACCTGCTAATGAACGACCGGGTTAGTGATAGCATTGATCATTACAATGACTACGTTTACAAGCTGTTAAAATTCGGGTTATGGTCGGGTTAAGGTCACTATATGCGTAATTTCCGATTCTTCTTCCTGTATCCAAAGACTCAAAAGACCAAGATTCCTTGCGAATAGAACATGCGCAGAACACACATTTTGATGGGGATATGCCGAAACGCGTTTACAAGACCAAATATTCGGGTTAGAAAAGGGGTTCCCCAGGTATAATATCCCGGTTTTTAAAAATGGGTTATTGGCTGCATGTAAACGTAGTCAATGAGAAGACAAAGCAATCAATGTGATGCACTTTGTTAAAATGCATTTTTATGTTTTGCCTTCTGGTGAAGTAGTGCATTATGCGGCAATCAAAATTACTCTGAATTGCGCAAGTGTGCATGATGTACTTAATGTGCATTGTGAACACAATGGTGTCTTTTTTCTTTTCTTTTTTTTTTCTTTTTTTTTTATTTGTGTATTTTTAGCTGATACAGGATGTGCCTAAATGATGTGTTTATAAATAAGATTTAAAAAAAAATATATATTACTGTTCTAATATAACATGTTCAGTTCCAGTAGTAAAAGCAGTATATTCCAATATTATAATGTCAATAAAAAAGCCTATATTTAAAAATGTATTAAATATTAATGTATTATTTTTTATGAAGCCTTAAAGGCTTTTTAAAAAGCTGTATTAAAAAAATAATAATAATAAAATAGCAAAAACCATTAGACATTTAAATCATTAATCATGATAATAGAAATCATAGCTGATCTAGAGAACAGCATTAAATATGCATGTTGTTTATTTGCCTCTAGCATTAACTAATTTAGACTTATTGAATTAATGTGATTTCATGGGGATGTGCTTGCTTAAGGCTTAAATCAACCCAGTATATAATTATAAGAGTAAATGGGTGAGGAAAAAAGAAGAGATCCTTTTTATTTATCTCAGTTGATTGACCTTGTGGGCATAGCTTTATTTTCATTTTGCAGTGGTTTTAAAGCAAGTTGTGTGCTTTAATTCACATAGACGTGCGACACGTCACTTTTGTAACATAAAGTGTTTATTTTTTACTGGTAACCTTGTTAGCAAACTTCAGACCAAGCAATAAAGGATCCTCCACACTCTCTGGTTTTGAGGCATTTGATACTGATCTAGATTTTCTGTTTGCTGCAAAGATTCCTGGCAAGAAAACCACCAAGCTGTGGGTTCCGGATGATGAAGTCTCTCCTGAAACATTGGCTAAGGTAAGACTAAGCTATGATTTGACTTGCCATTTATTATTCATTTTTATATTGAAGAAAGTACCAGTGATTCACTTCTCAGCCAGTATTGCATAGATTCCCAACAGAAATGGATAGATGGGTTCTTTTTTTTTCTCTCCTTTACATTGTAAATAGATGGCACCTCAGCTTGCACTCACAGGAGATGATACCGAGGAGTGAAGTATGTTCAGTGTTTCTGTGTCTCTGTGTGTCTCAGATTCAGGGTCTGAAACTGATGGTCAGATGGCTGCTCGGTGTGAAGAACAACCAGAGTAAATCTGGCAACTCCACTCTGAGAATGCTGACGGCTATCCTGAGCAGCGACGGTGACCTGACGGAGCAGGGCAAGATGGGGTGAGTGACATTTCCAACACTTTTGACAAATATACTGTTCAGTAGTTGAAGGTCTGTAAACAAAATGCTGTTTTTGAAAGGAGTCTTTATGCTCACCAAGGCTGCATTTATTTGATTGAAATCCAGTAATTATAGTAATATTGTGAAATAGTTTTACAATTTAAAACCACTGTTTTCTAATTTAATATATTTTACTGTCTAGTTTATTCCCTGGATTGTCAGCAGCCAGAACTCAAGTCTTTAGTGACAACATGGTCTTTCAGAAATCATTGTGATATGCTGATTTAGTGATAAAGTTGTGCTGCTTAATATTACATAATTTTTTTGTGGAAACTGGTAAAAAAAAAGTTTCAGCATTCTTTTGTCATATTGTTATTATAATTAAATAGAAAACTCAATGCCCAAATAAATTAATGAACCCCTTATACTGTAAAATGATTGCATACATGGCACATTTTTATTGTATTTATCTGTCTGTAATATGGGAGTGATTTCATGTGCTGATTTTCTGTGATTACAGTAAGCCGGACATGTCTCGTCTGCGGCTGGCAGCCGGCTGTGCCATACTTCGTCTCGCTCAGGAGCCGTGCTACCATGAGATCATCACCCTGGAGCAGTACCAGCTCTGCGCCCTTGTCATCAACGTAAGACCCATCGCCAGGCTCCTTGTCTGACTCCATATTGGCCTTATGGACTTATATTTCATCTTAATGGCAAAAAGAAAATCCCTTAACATCATTTTAATGGGTTACTCTGGTTTGACTAACAGGCTGGTAGTGTAGTGATTCGCTGTCTTCCTGGTCACCAGTCATGCTCAGTCATTGTCCAGTTTATCTGACTGATAAAATCAGAAGTCCGCTTCAGTACCCCAGATTAAATCCATTGAAAACAATATCTTTCTTACTGCAGATAGAAGGTGTAGCCTCATTCAAAAACCTGTTACTCTTTCGGATATTTAATTGATTTAATTGAGTTTTGGTTGTCTGTCACCAGTAGAAAAATGGTTTCAGAGGAAGTGATTCATCTTTGACAATAAGATGAGGAATGTGCATTAAAAAAGTCAATGGGGTCAGTTTGTATTTAATGATGACCTATACAGTAAACCAAAAAGTTGTAGGTTCAAACCCAAAAAAAAAAGACTGGACACCATTGCACAAGCCTGATGGTGGCATTTAACCCCAGACTACTCTAGAGTATGTTTCCTTGAAGTGTTTCGTAAGCCATTGAATAAAAGCATAAGCTAAACTATTCATGAGGAACTAATGAATCCTGTCTTTCTCAGGACGAGTGCTACCAGGTGCGACAGGCCTTCGCTCAGAAGCTACACAAAGGTCTGTGCAGATTGCGTCTACCACTGGAATATCTGGCCGTGTTCACGTTGTGTGCCAAAGACCCAGTGAAGGAGCGCAGGGCACATGCCCGCCAGTGCCTGGTCAAAAACATCAACCTGCGCAGGGAATACCTGAAACAGCATGCAGCAGTCAGCGGTAAGAAGAGCCTGTCTAAATACTGCTCGGAAGGCAAGGGCTAGGAATGAAGAACAGTTCATATTAGGGATGTCAACGATTAATCGATGATCGATTAATTGTCGATAAGAGATGCAATCGATTAAGGCTATCGATGGTCGGTTAACCGATTCAATGTTGGGCTGCGTGCGGCTCATGCGCACTCAACACGTGCGAGCGGCTGTGAGTGACAGTGACGATATATAAAAGCATCATCATTCATTCACAATGTACAAATTAAGCTTTTAATGTGATTTAAACTTTAAAGTAGGCTACATTAAAATAGAAACAACATAAAAGTTCTTCAACATTAAATGCAATAGAAATGTAGTTACTAATCATTTCATCAGATAACTGTTTTATATCGTGCGCTTTGCAGGGCTGCGGGACACAGTGACAGGACAGGTAGTCTATTCATTCCTACAACTTGTTAATTCATTCCTACGAATTATTAATGTGGCAATTGTCCATGTTTCATTAATTTTGTTCCCTAAATAACCCATGATTTAAGTGAAATAAGGGAACAAATTAATAAATCGAACGAATTCTTAATTCATGAAATCTTTAATTTCCCTTCCCATGTTTACCACAGTAAGAGATGCGAAAACAGTTATTAAAAGCTAAAGATAATAAAATAAACCTGGGAAATTAGAGGGTTAGACTATGAAGATTTAGGAAAAGAAACAATGCCTAAATATACTGAATTTGTGGAAATTCGTGACCAACCGGCAAACCAGAACAAAGCCGCGTAAAAGAAGACTATGGGGTCCAAAAGCATGGTCGCGATGTAACATTTTCCAGTTAACCTATTATTCCTCTAATAAACAAAGCTTTTATACCACACTTGTCATAATCAGATCTTATCATTTCTAAATAAATAATTGCTGGATTCAAAACAGCGATAGGCGCTGTGACCGACACATTCCTGGAGCATTCAGTTTAAATAGACCGTAGTATACCGGTCCACTCTGCTGTTATGCCAAGGACGTTTTTGCTCATATGAAGAGGATCATCTTTTCCGTCTATATGCGAATGCGTGTTAAGTACAAGCCTAGTTTACATTATAAATAATAGTTTAACATTCAAATACATTGCGAATATGGAAACATTTCGATTTGTGCCGAATGAGACATGAGCAATAACCTCCAAGCCGCGCTCGCTCATCCTCGTCTGCACGCATGCACTGTCACGATCTAATGCGCTGTATGCCGGATTTTTAAAAATCTGGGACAGATTTCTAGGACAGAATCCAGCAAGATCAAATTAATGTGAGCAACTGTGTTTTGGTGCAGCAGCGCCGATGTAGTTCACTTAATGTGCAGCGCAGTCACACGCGCTCCACATTTCGGATAATTTTATACAATAATGTCAGTTGAAAACATTGCAATTGTGCTTTAAAATACAACAACGAGCACCACAAAACCATTTAAAGAGGCGCGTTCAGCGTTCTCCGTGCGGGATTGGAAACTGTCAACAAAGTAAAATTACCTCAAAAGTATGGCGCGCTCTCTTCACTTTATCAAATGATCATAATCGCATCTATTCATTTTATAATCCTGCTACTAGCATTTTATTCAGACTAAAACCTCTTTAATTCAAGTGAGAAAGCGTTTTGTGTGTGTGTGTGTGTGTGTGTGTGTGTGTGTGGCTTTTGCACATCCTGTCATACCGCTGACTGCGTGCCTGCAATAGACGCATTTTGCAGTATTATGGTTAACGATTAATCGATTAATTGATCGTTAATTTAAACGACGATCGATCATGGAAATAATCGAAATTTGACATCCCTAGTTCATATTTAGTTTATATTAAAAAGTACTTTAATTGACTGGTTTGTTGTTTGTTGTGTCGCATGAAACAACAACCATATGTCTTGTTTGAATTAGTAACTCTTCTGAGTTGATTTTTTATTTTATTTTATTATTAATCTGTACAAAAAAATCCTGTTCAATTTAGGGAGTCAAAATCTAATTCCAAAATGATTCTCAGTGCACAGTAATTGACAGGCTCGTGGTGCAGTTCCATGGATTTTGCCCTGCAGGTCTTCACCCCAGTCACATGACTAAAAACTATGAATTTTTAGTAATTAATTTAAAATTCATTATAAATTAAAGAAATGATTCTCCAGTTCATATACATGTTAGGTTCTTTATTTTGTAGTAAAAAATGTTTTTTAAGTGTGCCGTTTACCACCATGTTTTCATTCGGCTTATATAGACTGTCAGATGTCGTTTTGTGTAATGAATCGCTGAAGAAAAAAACCCTCATGTCTAACTCTAACCACTGCTGTATTATAAAACTGGAAATATTTAGGCACCTCACAATTAATTTAGATTTGATTCAAGGACTCACAATTCCATTCCATATTGATTCACAATGCATTTTAATGCATTTTTCAAATATTGAAAGCGTCATTTAGGAATCAGAAGCAGAATCAAATTCCCTGTTAGATAGTGATCTTTTTAGTTAATATTCATGCATCTTCTGGTACATTGAAATCTTTAGCTGCTGAGTTGAACGGTTCATCAGGATCATTATGCAGAAGAGCCGGTTGTTATGCCTGTCCTGTCAAGTGGATTCGCCGGTCCATTGTGTTGGTTTCTTCATCTGTTGCTCATAAATGAATTCTTTGCACGTCATGAATTCCAATCGTAATTCATACTCATGAGCCACAGGACAAACTTTGGCTATTGTAAAATATTGTGAGTCTGGGAATATGTCTAGGTTTTATAACACTGATATTAATAATAAAGCATGTATTTGTGTACTGCAGAAAAGCTGATCTCGCTCCTGCCGGAGTATGTGGTGCCATATGCAATTCACCTTTTGGTCCACGACCCAGACTACGTGAAAGTCCAGGACATCGAACAGCTCAAAGACATCAAAGAGTGAGTCCACACAAACTCCTTACGCTGCTCTTCCATCTTTAATTGGAGAATGTTTCTCTCTTCATTGGGTTGTCCGTTGATGCTTTGAAAATGTCAGATGCGTAATTTGAGCTAGATATTTGTTACAAATATGTTGCCTGTCAAATTTTAATAAACAGTGGAGAAAATGTGCAGCTTGTTAGATGTTTGGCTGGCTGCCGAAAACACTGATAAATGGTGTTCCAGAGCTGCCATCTGCCATCTGCCTTTAATCTTGAGAATGATGTTTCTCTCTCATATCTTCCCTTTTCCTTCAGGGCTTTGTGGTTTGTTTTGGAGATCCTAATGGCCAAAAATGAAAACAACAGCCATGCATTTATCAGGAAAATGGTGGAAAACATAAAACAGACAAAAGATGGACAGTGTCCGGATGATCCCAAAATTAATGAGGTCCGTCTTGTTTTAGAGTGATGTTTTGTTTTTCTTATATGGTTATTCAAAAGTTATTCTAACTAACAACATGTCTATTATATAAAATGAATCAGTACTTTTTATTCAGAAAGGAAGGCATTAAATTGATCAAAAGTGACAGAAATATCTTATAAGATTATACAATTCTATTTAAAATAAATGCTGTTCTTTTAAACTTTCTATTCACATACTCCTTTCTTTTTCCACAAAAAAGCAGCAAAATGTTTACAGAAATAGATTATATTTTAAAATATATACAAATAAAATGCATCACAATATCACTGTTTTCACTGTATTATTGACCATATTAATGCAAGCTTATTTTAAAAACATTTAATATTAAAACCTTACCTACCCCTAACTTTTAGAAGATAAACATGAGGAGTCATTGGAATGCTTTGACCCTTGTTTCATATTTACATTATTGTTCTACTGGTGTCTTCTAGTGGCATTATGAACAGTTGACTATTTAGTATCTTGCTGTGTGAAAATGATCACACACAAATTGATGAAACACTTCTCAATTCTCTATCTCTCTCTTTCTCTCTCTCTCCCCTTGCAGAAATTGTACACAGTGTGTGATGTAGCCATGAACATCGTCATCTCCAAGAGTACCACATACAGTCTAGAGTCACCTAAAGATCCTGTACTGCCTGCGCGCTACTTCACACAACCGGACAAGGTGCTTAACTATTTCCTTTGTTGAACTGCTGCAGGGCTTCCAGTTATAGACATATCAGGGAATTATTTTAGTTTTTTTTTTTTTGTGCTTAAAAAGGGACTGGAAAGAGGCTGTATAGGATTATGACTGGATTTGAACCCATATCTCCCATGTACAGCAGCTTTTTATTTGTGTATCATTATGTATACATAATGTCTGTAGTGTAGATACAATTTTCTTAAGAAAAATAAAATATAAGTCTTGATCTAGTCAGAAGTCATAGAAAGTGATTGGTCAGTAGGTGTGGAAGCCCTGCAGTAGGCACAACTTTAACTCCATTTGCAGATTTGACATCTGAATTAAATTGTTCAAGTAAAAAAAAAAAATGTTATCTTTCAGAATTTCAGTAACACGAAAAACTATCTGCCGGCTGAGATGAAGTCATTCTTTACCCCAGGAAAGGTATGTATTTGCCCTCTATTCTGTGCTTTTAGCCTTCTTGGGTCTAACAGGAGTGTGAAATTGACTGCTTGATTCTCTCTGCAGCCCAAGGCAGCAAACGTGCTGGGAGCCGTGAACAAGCCCTTGTCTGCCACAGGAAAACTGCAGACCAAACTCTCTCGCATGGAGACCATGAGCAATGCCAGCAGTAACTCAAACCCCAGCTCCCCTGGCCGCAGTAAAGGACGGTTAGTGTCACAAACCCACGTACATGTGAGCTCATTCATATACACTACCATTTTAAAGGTAAAAGTAAGATCTGTTAAATAAAAAATCATATTCAACAAGGACTCATTCATTTGATGTGACATTAAACACATTTATTCATTAAACGCAGTTAAAAAAAGATTTCAGTTTCAGATCAGTGCTGCTACTTTTTTTTTTATTGCTTCACAACTGTTTTCCACAATAATATTAAATGTTTCTTGCACAGCAAATCAGTATATTAGAATGATTTCTGAAAGATCATGTGACACTGAAGAATGGAGTAATGATGCTGAAAATTCAACTTTACCATCACAGGAAATATTAACATTTAAAAATATATTAAAAGTTATTTAAAAATTTTGATATTACTGTATTTTTTATCAAATAAATGCATTGGTGAGCATGGGAGACATCTTTTAAAAACATTTAAAAAAAGCTTTCGAACAGTAGTGTATATGGATGATTACACTGTGTTTCAAGAAAATTTTCTCAAGTTACATTTGCATGTAAATTGCACAAAAATGGTTTATAGGTCTTTTTTTTTTTTTTGTTCTTTTAAGCAAATTTATGGTTCAAATATACTGCTTATCTCGATTTTTTTTTTATTTTAGTTTATAAATAGTTATATAAAGTTATTTATTATTTTCATGAGGTTTATGAATGGTTAGTAATTTGGGTAAAGTAATAACCAACTTGAATGAGATGTTCAATCCGGACTCAATATTGCTATATTGAAAAACAATGTCATGGCTAGAGATGGCTTTCACACTCTAATCTGTCTGCCGCTTTGGAAAATATGTAGTATAGCACCTCCCCAAAAAACGACATATTTGTAGCTTTATCTATTCAGCAGCATAAATTTGTTTCAGATGTCCCATTAAACCAATGGTGGTGAGCATGAACACACAAGCATTATAAATAACATGAGACACACTGCCTCTCCTCGGACTGTAATATTGTCATGCCTCCTACTGTGGACTAAACAGGCTCTTTTGAGGCCACAGTGCTCAGTAATCATCCCGCCTTTCAACATCCCTGCTCGAGTGAAAGCAGGGAGGATAGGTGTGCGATGGTTATCTCCAAATAGGTGTCATTGAAATTCTTTTGAATGGAGTGTTTCATGGATCAGCGTCACGAAAGCACAATAATTTCAGTTTTCAGGGATGTACTGCTTGATGGCATTGAGATGACTCATGGCATCCATCAAGACTTTTAATCTCTTTATTATTTTATTAATTTATAAAGCCAAACTCATAGGTGTCCTTATATTCAAAGACAAACAAATGAAAAATTACTTCTTTTTTATATATATTATATTTATTGTTAATTTTATTAATCTATTTCAATACAATATTATTTATATATATATATATATATATATATATATATATATATATATATATATATATATATATATATATATATATATATATATATATATATATATATAATACAAGAGTAGACAACAACCTAAATATCTTTTTTCAACCCAGGCTGGACTCTGCTGATGTGGACCACAGTGAGAATGAAGACATTTCAATGAAGAGCCCATCTGAGACAGAAAAGCCCAGCAGGGGGCGCAAGCGGGGTGCTGCAGCCAACCAGGATGACAAGGGCCAGGAGTCCAAGCCCAAACGGGGCCGAAAGAAAGCAGCCAACACGAGCACTGATGATGCCGAGGACCAGTGGGGCGAAGACGGCAGCATGGCAGAGGCCAGCATGGAGACCGAAGATGAACAGAACAGTCCACCCAAGAAAGGGCGACGAGGACGGCCCCCCCAAATCAGCAGCCTCAAAGGACGAGACACCCAGCAAGGGCAGGAGGGGTCGAAGGAAGACTGCTCCACCTGCAGATGAAGAAAATGAGGAAGAGCTGGAGGAAGAGGAGGATGATGAGGATGATGCAGGCAGTGAAAATATGGAGGTGAAGCCCAAAGGCAGAAGAGGACGCAAACCAAGGTGAGTGGCTGCCTGTATGCCCTAATATTCTTCCTCATGTGTATGTATATGTGTGTTTGTATATATATTAAGGTCATACATATATATGACCTTATAGGTGAACTGGTACTAAACTTACTGAATACCCACAATCCCTTTATTCTTAACATGTGTATTTGAAATGGTTTTTCACAGAGGAGAGGCAGATACCACCAGCGATTCTGTGGAATCCACACCTCAGAAAAGAAGAGGACGACCTCCAAAGTCACAGACAGCAGCTAAGAAAGCCAGGTACAAAGCTTTCTGGCATTTACCCTTGATGCTGACTGGAGTATATACTTGTGATTAGGTCTGTTTCATGGGTTTTTTCTGACTCATACAATCTGTTTTAGCGGTGGGAGATCAAGAGCTGCTGCCAACCAGGAAGAGGAGTCTGAAGAGGAGATGGGCATAGCCCAGCAGAGTGAGGACGAAGAGGATGAGGCAATGGACTCTTCACCTAAAGTGAGTTTCCTTTCTCCTGAAACTCTTACCACATATTAAGATTATATGTTTGTCAGTGGTTCAGAGGATCTGTAAATCTTTCACCATCATCATCAGTCATTTCTCCTTAAGTCGTGTCTACTCCAGACTAGGGATGGGTATCGTTAAGGTTTTAACAGTATTACTACTCTTACCGATACTGCTTAACAGTCCGGTACTTTAACGGTATTCTTATCGGTACTTTGTGTTGTGTTAGGCAGTCGAAAACTTTGCATTTCTCTGTCTGCACATAATGCACTTTTTAAAGAAGCTTTAACAGATTGCTTGTGCTTCCGCCCTTAAATGCAAAACATTTGTTGCACTAATGACAACCAGCGTTGTCTGCATCAACTCTAGTGAAGTATAATCACACATTGGAATGTTTTGCTGTCTCCGCCATCGTCAATCTTTTATTAAGCAGGAGTTTTCGTAATGTAAGGGGCCGTTCACATATTGCATCTAAAAAAACGCGTGGAAAACTCTAGGCACGCCGCTTTCTGATTTTTTTTCACCAAAGCCTTCGGGCACTTGCTAAGCAACTATGACCTGCTCTCTCCATGAAGACGCTATCAGCTGTTCCTTCATCTTGGCTGAGCTTTCAACGTTGTTACGGAAAAGGTGAGGAAGTTACATGACCTGCAGTGCGCTTGTGGCATTCTGAAACGTTGAGATGTTTTTAACTCAATGCGGTGTGGACGCGCCTGGAAAAAGTAGCTCGTCACAGCGCGTGCACGTCGGGACCACGTGGATTTCATTATGAGCGCACATACTGCGTGCCTACATTTGAAATAACGAACTTGAGCACGCAAAAGACGCGATATGTGAACGGCCCCTTATGCGTGTGCGTGCGCCGCGCTCGTTCTTGTTGTGTGTGTGTGTGTGTGTGTGTGTGTGTGACTGACAGACAGCCTCTGTCTGAGAGATCTTGCAGATTTTACAGACAAACGTCTTAATATCGCAAATTAGAAATGTTTGGTAAGATAAAATTTGCACAATAACATTATTAAGCAAAAATACATAGTACATTACATTTTTCCCCTCCAGTACCGAAAGCAGAACTGATACTGTCAGATCTTACTGATACTACGGTCTTTCGTAATTTAGCCCCGGGCCATTTTAGTACCGGGTTTCGGTACCCATCCCTACTCCAGACTCGAAAGTTGTCATGTGGCGCCGTGCTGCATCAGCTAAAGACTGTCTACACTGGACGCCACAAAGGGACCTTTGAAAATCATCTGAATTGAGTGTCAGCATGTCATAAATAGAATGCGGCAGCAGTTTACAGTCAGGTATTTGTGGTGTCATGCCGTGCCGCTTCAAGTGTAGACAGCATCACTGATAATACTGAGTTCTATTGACTGATCTATATATAATGAATCTGTATTCCAGATCAGTGGTTCTGTTGTATTTTGTCACGCCGTTCGCGTCTGGTGTAGACACAGTGTTTGGAATCGTTAGTTGTTTTCCCTTATAAGGATTGATGCTTTGGGCACAATTCCCCCAGTCCCCTCCACTCGCACCCGCTGATGTCATCATCCATCACAATGTTTAATTTTGTGAAAAAAAAAAAATAAATAAAATAAAAATATATATATATATATATATATATATATATATATATATATATATATATATATATATATATATATATATATATATATATATATATATATATGATCCATTCAAGTATAATAATGGTTCAAATTATATTATTTCTATGTAGAAATCTGTTCCAAAAATCTGAATGAAGGTTAAAAAAATCTTTCTTATAACCATGAGTGATGTAAAGTCATAAATTCATTCAGCTAAGAGCTTGAAAATCATCAATTTAAATATTACTTAAATGCAGAAATGTTCAAAAAATTAGATTTTTTTTCTTTTTATCTTTATCTTGTAATAATGAATGACAAATAAATAAAAATGTGTAAGAAATCTTGAAAGTTCTGAGTATATATGCTAATATCTTTTTGTAGGTGCGACGAAAGGTGGGGAGAAGAGACCGAAGATGAGTGCTTACAGAGACAAAATGCAAGATTGATTGGAGATTGCTATACTTAAGGGAAAAGTCCCCATGAGAGGAGTGAACTTCTGGAAAGTTTGGACTTTTTGGAGCCATGCATCTGCTTCAGCTGTATTTTGCCGTCTTTTACTGCCATATGCTTCTGCCCCACCTATCCACCATGACCTGTGGTTCGTTTCCATTGTTATGTGTGCCGACCATGTGATCGTAATCTTATGAGAAAGAAAGTGTAAATAGTTTTCAGGCTCTTACTTTCCCCCACCCAAGGTTAGGGAGACAACTTGTATAGCTTTTACCTCCAGCTTTAAATATATTGCACCAGCTGATGTGTCCAAGTAAAAGAAAAAAAAGAAAAATCGGAACAACTTTTAGCAGTACTGCGTGTCCCGTGTGTCTTCTGTATATCATTCTGTACTGTGCTACATGAATAACCATTTTGTAGTTCCCTTTTTTATTTGTTCGTCATTTTATCCTTTCCTTTTTTAACCCTTCTCATTTGTGTAATTCTTGTGTGTATATGGTTGTGCATGTGCAAATGTGCCTCTGCAGATAAAAGGAACACTGGTCTGATGATAAATTCACGTATTTGTTACATTTTACAGCCCAGTATTGATTTTCTCAGTTTGAAACTAGGAGGAGATGGTACAGAGCATTGGTTTTTAATATTAGCCGTGTTGGGAAACTATTGAAGATTCTCCCCCACCACCCAAATGAGTTTTTCAGTCTGCTAAACCAATAAAATATTCTGTATAAATAACTTGCATATTTGTTATTGGTAATGTGTTCGTTTAACCAGGGGTTTTCAAACATTTGATGCAAAAGACCTCAAAATATTAGGATTCCCTTTTGACAAATCATCTTTAAAATATAAAGGCAGTGATGTATTTTCATGTATATGCATTTGTGATCTACATTAAGGTGTATTTTTAGTGAAATATTCTCTTAATTTAATTTAGTTACATTTTGCCACCCACCATTAGAGTACTAATTTAGACTTTTTAAAAATATAAAGATACTTTTTGCATCAATTAATCCATTCATAGTTTGGAGAAATGTAACAGTCATGTGAAATGTTTTATTTGTAATGATAATGCTAGTCAAACATCACTTTACTGATGACAGAGGTGAAATTAATACATTTGAAGTTATACAGGATCTGTATGTACTAAAGATTTAAATAAATCTGGCTCAGTTTCTCATGCAATATATTCTTTACAGGCAAAAACGGATTCAATACATTCGAGTGCACTTAAAATCTCATGACTGACGGCTGGATACAGATATTTTGCTTTCCTCGTCCTTTCTGTTGCTTTATAAATCTGCATACATCATTTCAAGTTTTATAACATTTGGTTATGAATGATCACTTAACAACATATTTTTGTAAGATGCAGCACTCTCTTTGGGTCCACCATCTGCTGAATAGCTGGAACTGGAAATCCATTACTGCATTGACTGCATTCAACTGAGCAACACGAAGCAGTTTTTCTACTATTATACCAGCTTTGTGGAGAGCAGTAATTTGCATGTTTTCATACACACCCACACTATGGAAAAACTCTACTTTGTGCCAACTGGAACTGAGAAATATGACAAACAATTCAGTGTTGGTCTAAGCAAAAACTCTTCCACACTTGTCGGTATTCTTGGAGTGATAAGCTATAATTGTTTTTTATTTTGGTTAAAAATCTATATTAGAAATCTATCTATTGTTCTGTCATCTTTTAAAAGTCACTGTGGGATTTTGTTAAACTATTAACACCCTGCTCCTTTGTCTCGCATATCACGCTGTAATCTGAATCAAATGGAAATCCTGCTTAGCCTCAATCGTTGGCCATGTGCCAGGATGTGTTTATTGTATTGGGGTCACGTGCCTGTGCCGACCAATCGGAGTGGCGGACGTTACGCCACACACTAGCCCTTTTATGTTCCCTGCGCCTTCATTAAATTCACTCGACCGTCTAGTTGCATAGGGAAATCAGATTGGTCAAAGCGAGTCGATTCTTTCGAACGGATTGTTGAACTCTTTTGACTCGTTTGGGTCATTACAGTTTTTCTAAAGTCTCGCGTGTGGCATTTGCATTAATCACCGTTTTTGTCTAAATTTAATAATTAGCTCGTAGTTTAGTAGTTATTCATCCATTCTGATGCAGGTCGTGAACTGTTTTAAAATCTGCTTGAAAAATATTATGCCAAAAGCTGCGTTTTTAAGTCTTCAGCATATACGTCAGATACACATCTCTATTTTGACTCCCGCACAAAGTTTTCTTCCAATATACTCTTGAGAGATTAATGAATCGATTGAGAATCGGTTCGAGCGAGTCATCAAAAAGAACCGGTTCAGAAGAATTCATCGTTCGCGAATCGAACATCACACCAGACTAGGGGTCGACTGTAGTGAGCATGTATTTATTAACACATCCCTAGTGTGCGTCCTGAGCCGGTGTATTGCACACAGTCGGTGTGTGGTGTTGATGTTTTATCGCCGTCTTTTACATTAAAGTTAATATAATGCCGCCAATTAAACAAACAACCTCCCGTCGGATTTGATGTCTCCACGACTGCAGCCTTGATAGAGAGGAAAGGTAGGTTTGATTTATAGAATGCATACGACGCTGTTTCTTGTGTTGCAAATAAACATGAGATACAACTTTCAATTGGAACATATAACGCTGAACGAGTTCTGTGTGTAGTTTGCGCGTGGAGAAATCAGTTACGCAGGTGTGTGAAATGCATGTCATGAAGATAACCTCTGAAGATTTTTTCTTTTGGCGTTTTAAACTTTTTATACATCAAGATCAACAGGATGTGCTTCATAGTGTAGTGATTCCCGAGAAACATGAATGAATGAACAAGTATTTCCTGTTACTAACTGAGATCATATATAAACATGAGCACACGTGTGCTTGTATATATGCTGTTTATGTGCATCGGTCTATGGAGGTCTTTTCCTAACAAATAATAATAATAATAATTCAAATGTCTAATCATCAAATTCCCAAAACAACTGTTCTAATGAGATCTCAAATTTTCGAATGCAATTTAATTTATACGTTCGGGGAAGCATGAATTGTATAAAAAATAATTTGTATTTGATATTTAATTTTCATTATCAACCCAGTATTAGCATGTCATAATTAAATTTATGATTCAGTGCTCGTAATAAATCAAATGGTCAAACTAACATCATTTTATCTATCTATCTATCTATCTATCTATCTATCTATCTATCTATCTATCTATCTATCTATCTATCTATCTATAACACACATACACACACTAGTCTGCTGCATACTATACTACTACCAAGTTCTTATAGAAATAAGAAATGTTAAAAATGTACTGTATCTGTTATGGGATGCTTGCATGGAGTAGTAAATCTATCAACAGATATATACTAAACAGTGAAACCCTTTATCGTTCATTCCATGTTTCCGTTAGTACTGAACCAGACCTGCTTTTTCTCTGTAAGAGAATAGTGGTCTGGTGGGTATTGTTTGTTTCTAAATTTAGATGCTGCTGTTCAGTATTCTCACAACATCCAGCTTGCAGGTGCTTACATAATGCCTGTCGAGATGAGCATTTTAATGAATTGAAGGGACAGTCGGATGCAGTCTGAGTCTCTTTAGGGTTGTGCGATGTGATTACGCTCTAGCGCTTCTCTCCCATCCTTCTGTCAGCGGGTGTGATCTTAAAATAGTCTCGTAATGAGGGACCCTCAGAGATCTCGACAGTATGGAGCTGACTGCAGGGTCCGAAGGGTGATGAAGTCACAACGCTCAAAACAGAAGGCCTCCAGAAAGTCACGATTTTGCTTTGACCGAGGTTTGATATTTTTTAAAGGTATGCTGGAGCGACACCAGGCAGTTGACATCTTTCAGTTAGGTGACATTTCTAAGGTCACCGTCCGCTATCGCTTTATTTGATGCAGTGCGGGCTGGACGACCTTTAATATTGCTTGCTCGTTGAATAGACACTCAAGGCCAGAGGGTCGGTGCAAGTCTAAAATGACTTCTCAGAAAACAATTGTTTTGAGGATAATTTGCCATGGAGAGAGAATCTATGTGAATGCAGCCCTTGCAGTAATTTATTATTGCATTTAATTTCCAGAAAGGCCCAATTGAATGTTTTGTGACCACAAATGGCCATAATAACCTTTTGAAAGACCATCTGGAATTGATTAAATGCTGAGAAATGGATTTTACAAGCAGTTTACTAAAACAATGCATATAGCTGGGAGCACACATAATTTCTTTGGATACTGTGAACATTGTCTTGCGCTGCTGTGTTGTGTTGTCTCTCATGGCTCATCTGGATTTCAGTTGTGGAGTTTCCGATTTAGGGCTACATGTATTTCAACCGAAGAACCTTTTTGATCGAAGAACATTTCCAAACCACAGAGGCATTATGAAATAACAAGATAATCTTGTTTTCATTGTAATATCCCAAAAGGTCAGTTGCTCCTTCACAATGCTTTATGCAACCAAAACCCACACTTTATGGATTCTGGTCATTTGTTTAGTAATAGTAAAATAGGATCAAATGGTTATTGTATTATATTCATAGTTTGCAGACTTGTCTAAACACTTCTGGCATGGAACATGAAAGTCTCATTGATTTGCTGGCCGGACCATGAGAGTATTGACTGAACACTGTCGTTTGAATGCACGAGAGTAGATCAGCATTGAATGTGGATTTGCTTCGAAATGTTCTCTTATTGATCCATGACTTCAGTTCTCAACAACCCATCCAGTTGAAATGCAATTAGTCTAGTTCTACAGCTGAACGCATCCCTGTTTCAAATTCATGTGGTGTTATAGGTCATACACTTGACAATAAGTAAAGAAAGCAAAACCTGTAAAGCTGATGCGTTTAGTTTCAAGAGTAGCTGTTATATGACATCCGAGACTTTGAAGCAGATCAGAGGTTTTTTTGTTTTTTACAGATTTTTATAGAAAAAAAAAAAAAAAAAAAAAAAATATATATATATATATATAATTTTTTGAATATTCCAATTAACCATTTCTGTTTTTACATTTAGTTAAACATTAACTATATTTATACATTTATTTGTTTTGAAATAATAAAGATAATTTATGTTCTACTTATTTCTAATAAGGATAATAATTTGTGTTCCACTTATTTCACTAAAATAAAATGTTTTACTGAAATAAATAAAAATACTAAAGTAAAGTATTTTACATTTGTTATTTAAATTATAGAATGAATGAAATTATTATAACAATGAAAGAGGGCCCCATTTTATTCACCCAGGTATATTCTCCAAGCTCTTACTGCTGTATAGAGACAACCAATCAAAATGGTATATTGAATTGAATTCTTTTTTTTTTCTTTTTTTAGAAATGGATGTGGAACCAAAGCATTAAGCAGAGGGTGACTCAATCTTTAGGTCTCATGTCATGTCTCTCCTCTCCTCCTCTGTTCCTCTCTCTGTCTGGCTGAAGTGGTGAAGATGCTCCGTGGAGTTTAATAGAGAGCAGCATGGACGAGGCTGCCAGCCAGCTGGAGAGAGACCATGTTCACAGCGTGTACGAGAGGATCGCACCCTACTTCAACGACAGCCGCTACAAAGCTTGGCCCAAGGTCAAACAGTTCCTGCTAGAGCAGGAGCCCGGCAGCATTGTGGCTGATGTCGGTAATGCTTCATCTTCTGTCTTTAATGTCCCGAATAGAGGACTAAAACTCTCAGAATGGCAAGATCAAAGTCACGCTTTCTCTGTAAACAACCATTGGCACATTTTTATCTGAAGATTTGCACTGTTGAAAAAAACCCATGTAATATAGTCTTTATTCATTTGCTTGGAAAAATGTAATGGCCCGTTATCACATACAGACTAAGCTGACAGCATTTAGGAAATGCAATTATTCATATTAAAGTTATTACAGAATGCAATGAAAAACAGCCCAGTTAATCATCCATGAGGGAAAATCAATTTTTATGACATGCACCGATTATTTTTTTATTATTGCAGGATGTGGCGATGGCAAATATCTACACATCAATGAGGATATCTTTAAGTTGGGCTGTGACGTGTGTCGGCCGTTGGTGGACTCCGCGTGGAGTCGAGGTCACGAGGTGCAGCTTTGCGATGGCCTGCGTTTGCCCTACAGAGACGGCTGTTTTGATGCAGTGCTCTCCATCGCAGGTAAAGCGTCAAAGAAATATTCTAAAACATTTGGATTCATTCTGATTCTCATTTAGATTCCATTTAACAAATCAGTTACTTAAATATTACATTAATGATTATTTTAACAATAATGATTTTGGATAACCAAACAAAGTATTTTCGCTTTCACAATGAAACTCTGTTTCCACAACATGGTGCCGGCGGTTATAGCGAGAATCAAAGTTTATGTCTTCTTTCTTTGCGTGAACTTTTTTATGAAAATCGCCCCACACAGTGACGTAGACGTGGGGGCGTTTAAAGGGGGGGTGAAATGCTCGTTTTCACTCAATATCCTGTTAATCTTGAGTACCTATAGAGTAGTACTGCATCCTTCATAACTCCAAAAAGTCTTTATTTTTATTATATTTATAAGAGAAAGATAGTCTGTACCGATTTTTCCCGGAAAAACACGAGCGCCTAGAGGCGTGACGTGTGGGCGGAGCTAAAGAATCACGAGCGCCAGTAGGCTTTTCAGCAAAGAGCAAGAGCAGCATCAGCAAAGAAAGGCGGTATGCTATGTGGTATGTACTGAAATGGTCTATATTTGCTTAGCGGTTTTGGAAAATGACTAAGTTCCACTTTATGTCGTCTTTTTTTTTTTTTTTTTTTTTTTTTTAAGCTGTACATGTGGAAAGTGCAGTTTGATGACAACATCGCATGTTGTTTACTTTATGTGCTTACGCGCTGATAGCTAAGTAAACAACACAGAGATATTTGAAGCAGTTTTACTCACCGCATGCGGTTCCAACACACAATCGTGACCCTTTTCCATTGGGACTGCATTATCCTTAAGAAATAAACGACGTGCAATCCGAAATGCAGGGAACAAACAAAAACACTTGCACAACTCCGTTGATGCTCTGTAAAAATAAACTCCATCCACTGGTCCCTTAATGCTGTTTCTCTTTTGGTAATCTGTGCAGGGTTGTCTTGCCCTGGCAACCAAAAACACACTTCTTTTGTGACTTTTCGCGACGCTCTCGCTCTGATCAGGCTCTGCTCAGCCTCTCTCTGCTCTGCTATACTGGAGCGCGCTCTTCCGGCAGAAGAGCGCGCACTTAGGACCCATATAAGGAAATTCCGCTCCATCTAACGTCACACAGAGCCATACTCGAAAAAAACTTTCCGAAACTTGTGACAAACCGGAAGAGGTTTTTTTGGAACAAAAATACTCCTTCAAACGTACAACTTAATTTTTGAAACTTTGTCCACGTTTAGCATGGGAATCCAACTCTTTAACAGTGTAAAAAACTCAGTATGCATGAAATAGCATTTCACCCCCCCTTTAAACAAGGTGTTTTAGGAGGGCATGGACAAGTCTTGACTTTTATAAAGAATATCTCTTTAGGTTTGAGACTTTAGTCTTTGCAACTTTAGGGATCTTATCTTTTCACGAACAGCTTGTAACACTCCAGAGAGAAAGGAAAACTTGAAATCGCATAATACGACCCCTTTAACATACTAGTATTACCATGATCAAACCATTTAATTTCAATCAGCTGGTGGTGATGCTGTTAACTTCAAATGGAGTGGCTACATGGGTGTATTTAAGCTTTATAAGGTGGAGGACAAAGGGGTGTTACTAGGCTACAGGAGATTAGTGTTTCTTGGAGGAGGTCTGGGAGTATTTGTTGTCAGGGTGTACAGCTGGGTCACCTGGCAACCCCTCGTGAATCCTCAGAGAGAAAATGAATGTGCCTATTGATGATATCAGAGTCTCATAATTGTTTAAAATCTCTGAAAGCCCCCAATAAATGCAGGAACCCACCCACCACTATGAGATGGGCTTTCTACATTGACTTTGGTAGTATATTGTTCAGATATTCATTCTATATAAGGACACTGTTACAGTTGCCTTACTCCAGTTTTTAAACCTGTAATTTTACTTCTTCATTGGAAAACAATGATTTTCTATATATTATTTTATATGAATATATATATGTGTGTATGTTATATTAAAACTATATTTAGTTTGATTCAATAATTTCAAATGTTTTCAGTATGCATATTTTTGTTTTTAATTTGATATTATTTTATTGATATATTGTTAAATGGACTTACAAATATTTAATATCAACAAACTAATTAATTCTCTACTTTGTAAAACCTAACAATTATATTATATATTAAAAATACATTATTAAAAAAGGTGTATAGCTTTATAGTTGACTAAATGATGCATATTCGTGATAACATTTATTGCGTACATGTAAAAGTATGGGTTTTATGGGACTGCGTAGGGTGAGTAACAAATTTAATTCTGGGTTGAACTGTTCCTTGAAATCACTTGATTGTATATCAATGACCTATGAATACAACTTCTTCCAATTGCTTAGTCATCCACCACATGTCCACAAAAGAACGGCGTATCCGAGCAATAAAAGAGATGGCGCGCACCCTGCGTGTAGGAGGCCGGATCATGATTTACGTGTGGGCCATGGAGCAGAAGAGGCGCAAATTTGAGAAGCAAGACATCTTTGTTCCCTGGAACCCCAATCCCCCTTTATCTCCCGCCTTAAGACAGCGAGGCAATGGATCACAAAGCATCAGCGATGGCACCGCTTCCAACAACAAGCACAGGAAAGTGAAAAGCACATCCTCCATGGTGGACGAGGGTGACTCAGTTGGCCCCAGCAAACAGAAACAACAGAGGTTTTGGTTCTTCTCCAGATCTTTAGATTCGGTGCTGGACTTCACCAGCCTGACCATGTCCCGTTCCTCTTCCAACACTATACAAACCCCTGTCAATGAAGCGAAGAAAAGCAGAAGCCGGCGAACTAGTAGTAGAGGTCTCATCAGGCAGATGTCCAGCCTTTTTTCATCCTCTTCCAGGACCAGTCTAGAAGAAGACGTCTTCATTTCAGATCCCAATGACCAGGTCCATAAAAACAACAACAGAAGTTCTGGGAATGGAAATGAGACTTCTCCTGTGGAGCTTGTCCATGATTGTTCCTCAGTACCACTGCCTGACTTGGTGTCCTATCAGAGGATCAATCAACTCTTGAAGGACACGTGGAGGTAGATGGTAAATCGAGCTTAAAAGAGCCCTTGCAGAGGCGGGATAGCACAGTGTCTCTTTTGGAAAGCGACGAGTTGAAAGGAAAGAGCAGTGAACAGCTGAAGGACTCTTGTCTGAGGTACTACCACGTATTCAGGGAAGGAGAACTGACACAGTTGATCCAAAACCATGTTGATGAGCTCCATGTTCTGCACTCGTACTTGGACCATGCCAATTGGTGCGTGGTGGCTGAGAAGGTCCAAGTCTGGAAGGGTTTAAATCTAATTTTAAATGTTTTAATTTATAACCTCTGTTTTACTGTCTCTAAAAGTTTTAGTTTGAGATTTTAAGTATTGGGACCAGAGAGCTAATATTAAACATTAGCTATTCAGTATCAATGGCAATAACAAGCAAGGTACTGATGCTTTGACAAGACGTTCAAATCGTAACACTAAAGCTAGTCGTACAATGAAATTTGCTATACTAAATTTAGCTTTACTCTCCATTCATTCTTTGTGATGTCTTAGTTTTGAGTGGAAAATAATTGATTTAACTTGCACTGATTTTAATGGTGTATCACTGTTAAGCAATGCCTGCCTGAAACGGGAATCATAGCACATCTTTAAACCATACGATGTGAGCACATACCTAGTGTTTTCTTATTGGACACTCTTCAGGAGTTTGTCTGTGTGTTGTGTTGTGTGGTTAGTATTAGCCTTTGTGTTGTGGTCTGAAGCTTTTAAACAAGATTTTAACTAATCGACTGCACATGATGAATTCCCAGCTGAAACATGTTTGTGCTGCTGTTGTAGATTGTGTATGTTTATATTGGTGTAACTTGACCATGTCAGAATGTCACAACAAAGGACTTTAATTTTCCCTTAAACTTGAACCATTTTTATGTGTATTTTTGACTTAAATATAATAAAATCAGTATATTAAATTTTATCTGACCCATTGGTGCAAATTCATGTCTTTATAGTGAAACCGGTCAAATTTTCCAGTTACTTTAAATGTGTTCTTCTTAAATAATAAACTAAAAACGTAATATCACACTATTAATTAATTCTCCACTACACTATTTATATATATTATATTATATATGTACTTTTTAAAACATATATGCTAAGAAAATTAATTATTATGAATTATTTAAATGACTTTTTATCATTAACAAATAGTATAATAAAAACACTGTTTTTATCTACCGGTACTGGGCTCAAAATCAAATTCATGTATTTTTTTTGTGTGAAAATTAATTATATTAAAAAACTTTTTATTTGATCTGTCTTATACTATATTGATGGGTGATGATGTTGCCCTGGTTTGATGTTGTTATCTGTGGTTTTGTTGTTTTTACTTTGTACAGCACATTGGTCAACGGTAGTTGTGTTTAATTGTGCTTATAAATAAATTTAAATTTATATTAATTTAGTATACTACTACTACTACTATTACTAATAATAATAATAATGAGCCAAACTGTAATTTTAACAGACAAATTATTTTCCTATGTAAAATGCCTATTTATTATTATTAATAATAATAATAATAATAATAATAATAGATATTAAAATAATAAATATTAAAAGTGCAAGAATCGAAAGGATTGCTTGAATAAATATGGCATTTTTATTCATAAAGTCTATTGCATACAATTGTTATGGCACAGTGATCATGGCACTGTAAAACGTTCATATGGTCCTTCTCAGCACCCAACAATCTTCGATTGTTTAGCACCTGCTGTCTATTTTCATCCTTGAGTTAAAATCCATGTTCTCTCCAAACCTAAATGCAGAAATGGGAACAATTAAAAGCAATCCTCTGAAAGTGCAATACTGATTTTTACATTTGTGATAAAGACTGGGACAGAGAGCGGTACTATGAAAGCAAATCTGCCTCTTAAAAACATCAACATGTAAAAACAGTGGATAGCATGTAACTTTCTGACAATTTTCCAACTATCTATCTATCTATCTATATATCTATATATATATCTATATATATATATATATACACACACACACACACATATATATATGTGTATATATATATATATATATATATATATAAAGGGATCATAGCAAAACAGTCAAGAGAAAAACATAAAATAAAATCAATAAATATATGATTAAAGGCACCCAATTATATGTGTTCAATTCATGCAGGTCCATGAAATACCATGTTACTTTCATTATGAATTCTGTGACCTCACCTTTGATGCAGCTCTGTGAATTATTGAGTGCCTGCGCCCCAGTCGATCAATATCTCTGGAATAGCCTCCTCCAATAACAGTAGCCACTGGAATACCCTTTTTAATGACTGTCTGAAGTACATAAAGATCCCTCCGGTAAAGTCCTATGACGGGTAAAATGCACAAAGACATTGAAGGGTCGATTACATAAAATACTGCTTTGATTTTACGATATATGATGTGCGTAATAGAGTGAAAGGATTCACCTTCATCTGTGAGACGAAGTCTTCCAAGTTCATCCTCCCAGTGTGGATCCACACCAGCATCATACAGCACCAGATCGGGCCGGATTCTCTCCAGTAACCAAGGGAGGTGTTCCTGGACTGCACAGGAAATTACATTTGTACATAGTACCCCCACCTAGGCTTATTTAAAGGAGTAGTTCATCCAAAAACAAAACATTTCTTAAAATGTACTCAACCTCAAGCAATCCAAGATGTAGATGAGTTTGTTTCTTCTTTGGGAAAAATTTGGGGCTTTACATCCCTTGCTCATCCTCTGCAGTGAATGGGTGCCGTGAGAATGAGTGATCTTAACAGCTGATAAAAACATCAGAATTACCCACAAGTGATCCACACAACTCCAGTCCATCAATTAACATCTTATGAAGTGAAAAGCTGTGTGTTTATAGGAAACAAATCCATCATTAAGACATTTTTAACAAACCATAACTTCTGGTTAAGACGCAATACAATAAATGTCCTCATAATATCGTCCACAATGTTGCTTTTCAGTGAAAAATGATCTGAATCAGGAGAGAAATATGCACAATCAACACTATTTACAGCGAAAACTAATTTCAAACAAATATGTCAATGGATATTGATGCGAGAGGACAACAGGGAATTGACATTCACTGGAGGAAGTGTTATTATTGATTATATACTACTTTGTTTGGCCAGAGGGTGTCAAGTTACAATGCCCTGATGATGAATTTGTGTCTTACAAACATAGCTTTCCACTTCACAAGATGTTGATTGATGGACTGCAGTGGATTGCGTGAATTGCTGTGATGTTTTTATCTGCTGTCTGGACACTCATTCTGACGGCACCCATTCACTGCAGAGGATCCATTGGTGAGCAAATGATGTAACGCTACATTTCTCCAGATCTGTTCTGTTGAAGAAAGAAACTCATCTACATCTGGGATGGCCTGAGGGTGAGTCAAAATTTCAGCAAATATTCATTTTGTATGAACTTTTCTTTTAATAGATAATAGATAATTTATTTAAAAGTCAAAAAGTGATATGCTTATGGTTTTGTGTAGGTGTAAAAAGAAAATACCTTTGGAAAGATACTCTTTGTCTTCAGTGCCCGTCTTCCAAACTGACATCCAGGTCACTCTGCTGCTTTCGCACAGGAAAGTTTTTCCCACAATGCACCGAGAAGGTGAAAACATCGGGTTCATCCTTAAATATGAATGCTGTGCCATCACCCTAGTGAAACAGAGAAAAAAAAACATTACTGTATCATGAATATTATATATAATTCAGGAAAGCAACAGCACTTTGGTTGGTTACAAACTTTCTTTTTTTCAGTTTCAAATGTAAACGATTCCTCCACTATTAAGAAATATTTCTTCCTCAAAAATAAAACCAAAGGTTCAAAGGCTGACCCCTTGGAAGTGATGTACCTGATGTACATCCAGATCCACAATGAGAATCCTTCCCCTGGATGTGGACTCACTCATCAGGTGTTTGGCGGCCACAGCCAGGTCATTGAGCAGACAGAAGCCTGAGCCGAAGCTGGGGAAGGCATGATGGGTCCCTCCGGCTGTACTGCATGCCAGTCCCCTCTGCATGGCAATCTCTGCTGCCAGCACTGTTCCACCTGAACCACACTCACATGAGAGAAATACATTACATGACACTCCAAGGCGGGGGGAAACAGAACAATATACTGTAGTTTTTACCAACTTCCATAGCTGCGTATTAGTGCAATATGTAAACAAACAAAAAAATGCATATGCAAATCAAGCCTTTTCCAATGTGATATAATATTCTAAACAAATAAGGTCTGTATTTTAGTATTTATACTAAAACATTTTTGTTTAAATAAAAAGTATAATTGTAAATGTATGTCATGGTTAAAATTATTGTAATATAATCTGTCTATATATATCTATATACAAAACCAAATCTATAAAATGAGTCACATAACAAAAAAATTAAGTTTAAAAGATAATATTATTAGTTAACCTAATTTAAAATATTAATAAATATTATAATAGCATAAGAATAATACTAAACAACACTATACAAATTAAGAAATGTCCAAATTAGGCCTCTTTTTATTTTGCAACTTTACAATTTTGACTTGAAGCACATGCTAAATCGCATACCTGTTTCATATCTACAGCGTTGCACTAAACCAGAACTCCACAGGAATCCGGTTCGCCTCTGATCTTTCTCACTAATTTTACCACTGATAAAGTTGGACAGGTACTCCTCAGTATGCGCACGTCTCAGAAGCTCGGGTGGAGCAATCTTAGGGGCCCACACCTATAAGACAGCGACATTATATTAAACTTGGCTTTGTTAAATATGCATGTGTTAATATAAGTTCCAGATTCCCTAAGCATGTCCAACCTGTTTATCTGTTATGACCTGATCTCTGAGCAGACTCTCCAGGACTTTGGGGAACTTTCCCATTGGAAACCTGTGGTTTTCAGGGAGGTCACATATGTACTTGACGTGATGAACTATAGGGAAGTGCTCTCGATTCAAGGCAAGTCTGTGAAGAAGGAAAAAAAAAACACATGCAAATGAGTGAGAGCAGTGTACTAGTTTTAGGGAGTTCAATGTGATAAGGACATATTACATGTTCAGCGTTAAAAGACCTCCTCCATGTCTCCTGCATTGGGTTTCGTTTCAGAAATGTTTCCTTGTGTTCCACAAGTTTGCATTTAATAGCTGCTCTATTAGATAGATTTTTGACATAATAAATGAAACATTGCTGCTTACAACTGCTTGTTTACAAAACGCGTGCAGTTACACAATCAGCAACTATTAAATACGTCGATTCATTATATATATATATATATATTTTAAAACGCGTTCTGAATCAGATTAAATGTTATTCATGATACGGGCGCAAAATACAAAATATTTCCACGATCAGCTCATATACATGCGTGTGTGTAAATGAGACGTTTGTGTTTCTGGGGTCCGTGTTGTTTTCTTCTTGTTGTGATGGAAGTG